>NW_028230448.1:4100396-4716124 GCF_043228905.1 Azolla caroliniana | reverse complement strand
CATCCAGTATAGAGTTGTGTCTATGCTACACCATGCAAACCTCTTGCAAGGTTTTTGGGCAGAAGCTATTTTAACAGCAGTCCATGTGATTAATCTATCACCGAACACAACCAAAGGTCTAAAAGTGGCACAAGAGTTGTGGACAGGCAAGACACCTCATTATGCTCTTCTTAGAGTCTTTGGATGCGACGCATATGTACACATTCCAAAAACTTTAAGAAAGAAATTAGACTATAAATGCAGAAATACTTGGTTACGGAATTGATGGGCAGTTTAGATATCGCTTATGGGATCCTGACACACGTACTGTGGTCAGAAGTAGTGATGTTGTTTTTGATGAGAACAAAATGCACAAACAATCCGTAAAGGAGGTAGAAGTGAGAAAGGTTGCATTTAAAGATATTACACCTTTTGTTGATGTAAACTAGAAAAGTCTTACTGATGTAGATGCTTCTACATGTGGGCAGTCACAAAAAACTGTTATTCGTTAGGATGAAGATGCCCAAAATGATGATGCTCAGCACAATGATGTGCAAAATGATGTTTTTCAGCAAGAATATGCTCATAATGATGATGCTGAGAATGATGTTTCTCATGCACAACTTGATGGTATTCAGGTTCAGGAATCATTGAGGAGATCTACGCGTGTCTCCAAAGCACCTAGTAAGTTTGCTGATTATGTAATGCTAAAAGATGTCGATGAGCCTTCATGTTACAATGAAGCCATATCTGTTCATGACCATGCTAAATGGAAACAAGCCATGCAAAATGAGTTGGACAATATCCATAAGAATGGAACTTGGGATTTAAGTGCCTTTGCCAAAGGACAGGAAAGCATTGCCATGCAAGTGGGTATATAACTACAAGTATACATCTGATAGTGTTTCCCCAAAGTACAAAGCACGCTTGGTAGCCAAAGTTTTCAAGCAAGAACATGGAATTGATTTTGATGAAACCTTCTCTCCTGTAGTTAAGATGACTACATTAGGTATGTTACTTTCATTGGCTGCAAATCAGAATTTGGAATTAGTCCAAATGGATGTGAAGACTGCCATCTTACATGGGAACCTTGATGAGGATATTTATATGGAACAACCAGAAGGTCATGAAGTATCGGGAAAAGAACATTTGTTATGAAAACTCAAGAAGAGTTTGTATGGGCTTAAGCAATCCCCTAGGTTATGGTACCAGAAATTCGATGCTTTTATGAAGACTCAAGGATATATTAGAAGCAATGAGGATGCATGTCTTTATACAAAAAATTGTTCAGATGGGAGTTTTATCACATTGATATTATATGTTGATGACATGCTTATTGTTGGTAAAAACAAGGATGAGTTATCCTCGTTAAAGAAAAACTTGGGCCAGAATTTTGACATGAAGGATTTGGGAGATGCAAAACATATTCTTGGTATGCGTATCACTCGTGATAGGAGTAAGTGATGCATTTACTTGTCTCAGGTTGAGTACATATCAAAAGTGCTAAAGAGGTTTAATATGGAGAATGCAAAGCCGTTGAGCACTCCTTTGCCTACATATGTAAAACTGAGCACATGTGATTGCCCCACATCTGATGAGGACAAGAAATTTATGTCCAAGGTTCCTTATCAATACACAGTTGGGAGTCTTATGTACGCTATGATAGCGACCAGGCTAGACATTGCTTTTGCAGTGGGAGTTGTGAGCAGATTTATGTCAAATCCTGGTAATAAACATTGGGAGGCAGTTAAACTGATATTAAGATATCTGTGTGGCACTAATAATTGGTGTCTATGTTTAGGTGGTGGAAATGTATCCATCATTGGATATACAGACTCTGATTATGCTGGCTGTTTTGACATCAGAAAATCCACTTTAGGATACATTTTTCAGTTTATGGGAGGTGCGATATCTTGGAGATCTTGTCTCCAAAAATGTATTGCTCTGTCCACTATAGAAGCAGAGTATGTTGCAGCTAGCGAAGCATGTAAGGAAGCCGTATGGCTGTCCAGATTAGCTTGTGACAAGGGCATATCTAAGCTTGTACCCATACTGTTTTGTGATAGTCAGAGTGCCATTGCATTGGCTAAAAACCCAGTATACCATGCAAAGACCAAGCACATTGGAGTGAGATATCACTTCATTCGAGAATGCATAACTGCTGGCTACATCAGTCTTGAGAAAGTTGTCTCTCAAGAAAATGCCGCAAATGCATTAACCAAAGCTCTACCACATGAAGCACTAGAGCATTGCTGCCACTTGATGGGAATTACTTAGGTCATGAGGTTACACATTGTTTTTGTATATTGTGTAACATACTCATCAAGTAGGATGTGTAGGTCTTGTTCAATCTTCCCATCAGCTTTGTTGATCCCTTGTTTGTCCTTTAGTGGGAGATTGATAGTGAGAAAAGGCCAAAAACATAATTTCTTACTATTAGTGCATAGGTATAAAAGTAAATAGAAACGAGGGTTTTGGTGTGCCTCCAAAAAGTTGTGTTTGTATTTTTCTCTTTTTCTGTGTTGTTATCTATGTGTGCTGTTCGACATTTCTCTATAGGTAAAACAACAGCTCGTCCGCCTCCATTGCTTTCGCTCCAACAAGCACTACGCGAGCCACTAAGAATGATGCTGGCAGTTTTAAATTTCAAAGATGACACACTGGAACAGGTAATTGATCGGGTCCTAGATATGGAACGAGGTCAAAACAACATCAGAATGTCAATGGTAACATTATAGAAAGCCTTGCCGAAAGGTGAGGAGCTTTGATTTCTACAAGCTATACAATGTATAACCTTTCTTAATACAAGCCATTTAGCCATTGAATGCACTATGTGGACACACTGGCCTAATTTGTCAGTCAAAGGCCCACACTTTAGAGCAATGTGAATATAATTTGTTAAACAAGGTAACTGTGTCTCTTCGGAAAGTAGAGCTAAGACAAGACATGATTCAACATGATGATTGTAGCTGACAACCACACCAATTTAGGGAGCATGATTGACCCTTGTAAAGAATCGATGGTGATTCCTGTGCAACGGAATAGACTAGAGATATGTGTTGTGAGTGTGTGTGTATGAGAGAGAGAAACACAAGATAGATAGATTTGAACAAGAATGGAATACTCAAGACAAAATGTATATTACAAAGGAGATTAACCGAACTTATTACAAAGTAGGAGGAGAGTGCTTTATATAGTCACTCTCTCTCTTCATTAACTACTGAAGCTCATGGGTCATGGGGAATGTGAAAGCTCATCAGTTATGTGTCATAGATGTTACCGGCCGGCAAGGAGTCCAAAATACGGAATTAATTAGATGGTTGTAAATGAGCATAGTGTGGACGGACGGACTGGAAACGGTATGCCGTTCCAGATCCGGACGGATCCCGAATAGGTGCGAGAGACACCGTTTTGTAATACGGGCCGGAAACCTATTTAAAGGCCCGGACCCCATTGTAATGACAGCGGATAATTAATAGAGCTTATGATGTTTGTATTTCTGTCTTGATTTCCGTTCTGTAATTACTGTTATATCTTACGCGTGTAATTAACCAAAGCAATCTAATCGTGTAACCTACGTAAGTCGGTGTAATCGTTGAATCTTAATCCTATGCCGTAATCACCCTTTGGTGAAGTGTCTCCGTGACACCTTGTGTTAGGCCTTGTCCGGCTAAGAGAATAACACAGTTTTGGCGACCACGATTCCTGCTTTCTCGCAGCGAACGACGGTAATGGATGACTAGACCAACGCACGACTTGGGTACAGACCGAGCTCGACGCCTCGCCGAACGGCAAAGACGGCGTGAGACTTTCCAGCAAGCAGCGCAGGAAATTCGCTCGGATCGTTCGTTCTCCAACGAGATCCGGAGAGTCGCGGAGGAATCTCTCCGGTTACGGCAAACTCGCGACCAGGACGACGGAAGCAGTCTAAGTAGTCTCCGGGAAACCGAACGACTCCTGGAGGCGCTGGCAAGCGGAGAAAACGAGGCAGAAGCCTTTTCAGCCTACGAATCGGATTCCGAAGGGGGATACAGCGTGCACACGAACTACCGGAGCAGCAACGATACCCCCGGCGGCCCGGAAGACGACGGGTCGGATAACGTGCCGACTCCAGAACCGGAACCGCTCAACCAGGGCTATCCGGAACCGCAAACGGAAGCCGTCAACCCACCAACACCGGAAGTGGAACAAGCAAAGCCACCAACACCAACGAAAGGGCCGGCAAAGGTACCGGAAGAAGAGCCGGAAAAAAGAACCGGAAGAAGGACCGGCAAAAGAACCGGAAGTGGAACCGGAGAAAGAACCGGAAAAATATCAACAAACGCCACTAAACCGCGGCTTAATACTGGACGACGACATGCCGTTCCAATACTCAAAGTACCGCGATGATCCGGATGCGGAAGCGCATGTGGATGACTTCGAGCAGACATGGGAAGCAAATCACACGTCCCAGCGAATGACACCGGAGGAAGAAGAACGCTCGAAGATAGCGGAATTCGGAGTCACGTTGGAGGGACCAGCGACACGATGGCGGCGGTCGCAGGACCCGGCGACCATCACAACATTTGCAGAATTAAAAGCAAAATTCTTGCATTTTTTCCACAAGGAGGTCGACCAGACGACAATGGTGGGGCTGTTTTATACGATCCGGCAGGAGGCAGGGGAAAGCATTCCCCAATTCGTCATCCGTTTCCAACGAATGCATAGCCAGCTTGCCCGTGCACCCCCGGAGGAGGAATTACGGACGATATTTTTAAACGCACTCCGGGAACCGTTACGCACGGTGTGTACGGTGATTGACTTTCGAGGATGCACCATCGATCAGGTCATTGATCGGGTCAGAGAAATGGAAAAGACAAGCTCATGGCTTACGCTGGGAACACTGCAACGGGCGTTACCCACCGAGGAAGATCTCCGGTTCCGGCAGGCAATTCAATGCACAATCTGCTTGAATGCCGGACACTCGGCAGTAGAGTGCACCATGCGCACTCAGTGTGTGATTTGTCAATCCAAGAGTCATACAACGGACCGGTGCGAGTACAACCTGTTAAATCGACAAGCACCACCCGTCCGACGGATCGAGCCAAGAAGCAGCCGAGACGAAGATGACGATCGTTGGCAAAGAGGGAACCGGTACCCACCGGCACAAGATGTCCGGTACGGAGACAGGCAAGAGAATGATGGCCGGTACGGGAATCGGCGTGATAACTACGATCGGTATGAGCGATCGGACCGTTATCGGGAGCCCAACAGGCGACACGAGCAATACGATAGAGACCATTCCCCTGGTTACCGAAGGCACCAGGAGGACTACGGCCGATGTTACGATCCACCACGGCCGGACTACCGAAATAAACATAAGAATAATAAGAAACGTAACTTCAAGAAAGGTGGTCACCCTAGGGACCCGGAACATGGAATCCCAAGGAGCCAACCGGCACAGAACGCACCACTCGCTACGGGACCAACTCCGGCTACCAGCAATGCTGAATCCAGCAATACCCGTAAAGAGTACTGCTACTACTGCAGGCAGGAAGGCCACTACAGTAACCAGTGCCCGGTAAAGAGCTACGAGAAACGACCAGCAGTTAATATGGTGGTTCCGGAAGTGACGGATGTACAGCAAGTAACCACACGGTCGAAAGGCATGGCCAAAGAGTGGGAAACACAAGAGGCCATACGAAGGCAGGCGACGGAATGGGTGAAGGAAGCCAATGAAAAGAACGTCGCGGACGCGGAACGACAAGAGGCAAATACCATAGGGAGTGCCGGCGGTAGCCACCCAGAAAACGAGACATGGCAAGCACTGCAAGAATGTCAGATCACGTTGCCGTTAGGAAGACTCTTGCAGCTCGTGCCGCGATTTACGGAAGGGCTAAAAACGGGCATGACAGACGGCATAGCCCCACCAGCACCAGTCCTCTTCTCGAACCCGGAAGAGGGACCGACGGTAGTGGACACTAGCAGTCCGGTGATTACAGCTATTGTCAAAGGGCACGAACTTCCCGGCACAGTAATCGATGGAGGTTCCGGGGTGAACGTAATAAGCCTCCGTACGTGTGATGCCTTGGGTATACATGAATGGGAGCCATGCCCGTTCTGGCTACGGATGGCGGATACGAGCTCGGTACGGCCGACGGGCTTAATACGGAAATTGGAAGTCACCATAGGAGGCCACACATTTCACATCTCGGCTGTAGTGCTGCAGCTACAGGCGCAAGGCGCGTATCCACTGCTGCTGGGCAGACCATGGTTGAAAACAGCACACATCAAGCAAAATTGGCGAAAAAATATGATTACCTTCCGGCGCGGAAAAGCCAAGGTCCGGGTACCGACACAACCACGGACGAGCAACGGTAAGGAATGCACACCGCTGTATGCGGAATGCGTGAACATGCTTGAAGGGTTGGCAGACGACGAAGAAGCCCAGTACTTGGAGGAACATCCGAAGATCGTGCCACTCTTCGAGATTGACGTAGCTGAAGCCGTAGCCGCATACTTGCCGCAGCGGGACGACATTGAAGCCGAACCAGACAAAGATGTGATTCGGGAATTACAGCAAGCACAGGAAGCGTTGGAACGGGAAATGGCCGTTTCCCAACGGGTAAAAGCATCCCAGCTCGACGAAGTGAACCTAGGAAGCAAGGACGAATCAAAGCCGGTACACATCGCCAAAGAAATGAAGCCGGAAGATAAAGCGGCGATGATCAAACTTCTCACGGAGTTTCGCGACGTATTCGCCTGGTCATACGAAGACATGCGAGGGCTGGACCCTCAATTATATCAGCATCAGATCCACTTAGGCAAGGACGCGAAACCAGTGGCGCAACGACGATACCGAATGAACCCCAACTACGCCGCCAAAGTAAAAGAGGAAATCGACAAACTCCTAAGAGTGGGCTTCATCCGGCCGGTAAAGAAAGCGACGTGGCTGAGCCCCATCGTCGTCGTCCCCAAGAAGAACGGTAAAATCCGTGTGTGTGTAGATTACAGGAAACTAAATGCCGCCACAATTACGGATGCATTCCCTCTTCCGTTCACGGATGGAGTACTGGATGCCGTCGCCGGTCATGAAGTTTATAGCTTTCTAGACGGGTTCAGCGGGTACAATCAAATCCGGATGCACCCGGACGACCAGGAGAAGACAGCGTTCGTCACCGAATGGGGGGTGTTTGTGGCCGAAGTCATGATGTTCGGCCTAAAAACGGCACCAGCAACTTTCCAGCGAATCATCATGGAGATCTTCGGAGAATACATCCCTGCCTTCATGCAAGTTTTCCTGGATGATTTTGCAGTCTATAGCCGGGGAAAAGACCATTTGCAGCACCTACGGTTATGCCTTGAAAAGTGTAGGTTATACCGGCTAAGCTTAAATCCAGCAAAATGCATCTTCGGGGTTTCAAGTGGAATATTGCTGGGACACATTGTAAGTAAGGAGGGCATTGCGGTCGACCCGGACAAAGTAAACGCCATACTAGGGGCACCGGCGCCGAAAACGGCCAAAGCACTAAGCCGATTCTTAGGACAGATCCGGTGGCACAGCCGGATGCTCCGTCACTTGGCTGACTTGGCTACACCATTACACACCGCGGTACATCGGACACCGTTCCAATGGACGGATACGGAGGATAAGGCATACAATGCCTTGAAGGTACTTTTATCGCAAGCACCCGTCGTGCAGCCTCCGGATTGGAGCAAGGAATTTCACGTGTTCGTGGACGCGTCCGACATCGCTATTGGCAGCGCCTTAATGCAGCTTACGGAGCCCAAATGGTACCGGCCGGTATATTACGCCAGCCGGAAGCTGTCCCAAGCGGAGAAGAACTATTCAACGACGGAACGGGAGGCCCTCGGCATGATCTACAGTGTCACAAAGTTTCGGCACTACCTATTGGGAAGGAAGTTCTCCTTTCATGTGGATCACTCGGCGCTTCTGTACTTAGTGTCCAAGGCGTCCCTGACCGGTAAGTTGGCCCGTTGGACCTTGCTGTTGCAGGAGTTCGAATTCGAGATTTTCCACCGGCCCGGTATCCAGCATGCCGTAGCAGACTACCTGAGCCAGTTAGAGTCCGGAGAACCAGGCGACGGAGTAGCGGATGAATTCCCGGACGCGGAGTTATTCCGTATCACCCCGGAAACGGCAGCGGACGACACGGTGGCATCAGAAGATAAATGGCTGACAAACATGCACCAGTTCCTAAGCACGGGCCTGCCACCGGAGGAAATGAACCGGGACGAGAGGAAACGACTGGCGGTGCAGAGCCGCAATTTCTGTCTGTTACGGGACACTCTCTACCACAAAGGAGCAGATGGAATATGGAGACGGGCAGTCCGTAGTGACGAGAAAGAAGTAATCTTACGGGAAGCACACTGTGGGGTTGCCGGAGGACACTATGCCGGGGAAGCGACGGCAAGAAAGGTATGGCAGAGCGGCTTATGGTGGCCCACGACGCTAAAAGATGCCGTCAGGTATGCTAAGGAATGTGACCTATGCCAACGAATGGGCCAGCCTACGGAGCAAGCACGGATGCCACACCAACCGGTACTTCCACTAGAGCCATTCCAGAAGTGGGGATTGGATTTTGTCGGACCGTTCAAGCCACCGGCAATGAGAACGGGTAATCGTTATGTCATCGTGGCAACGGATTATTGCACGAAATGGGTGGAAGCTAAGGCCCTGAGAGACAACACCGCGTCATCCACAGCAAAATTCCTGTACGAGAACATTTGGTGCCGATATGGATGTCCGATTGAACTGATCAGCGACCAAGGAGGGCATTTCCTCGGCCAGGTAGTGGAAAGCTTAACAACGTTCTATGCCGTGGTCCATAAAAGAAGCACACCGTATTACCCACAGGCGAACGGGTTAGCAGAGTCCACCAACAAAACGCTGCAGAACATTCTCCGCAAAATTGTCAATGAAAACCGGACGGACTGGGACACAAAGCTCCATAGTGCGCTATGGGCGTACAGAACGGCATACAAAACGAGTATCCGGACAACGCCGTTCCGGTTAGCATTCGGCTTAGAAGCGGTCATGCCGGTCGAGTTTCAAGTACCAAGCTTACGGATCCAACTACGGGAACGGCTGAATGAAAAGAAGTCGGAGGAAATACGGCTAGCAGCACTATGCGAACTGGAGGAGCAACGGCTGGCCAGCATCCTCCACATGGAACTGGAGCAACGACGACGGAAAGCGTTCGTTGACCGTCACCGGAAAGGTAACGAAAAGATGTTCGAAATCGGAAAGCCGGTGCTAGTATTCCAAACAAGGATGGGCAAGATGCCGGGTAAACTCCGGTTCAGATGGACAGGCCTGTATTGGCTGACACGGGAATACAACGGGTCCTATCAGATAGGGACACTGGCCGGGGAAGTACTAGGCAAGTGGGTGAATGGATTTCGACTAAAGCCCTATAAAGGACCGATGCCAAAGAACCCGTTTATGCAGCTCACCGGCACTACACCAGGAACCTGTCCGGGATCGGTACGGATTGATCCGGAAGAAAAAGACGACGGGGAACCCGTAGTAAATACGAAGGAAGACACGGCAACCCGTAAGGAAAACGGTCAGGGTCCGGAGGGACCTACGGATGTGTAAGGTCACACACCGTCATTAAAAATTTAAAAAAAAAAAAAAAAAAAATCATTAAAAATCGAGGTATGAACGGGTGTGAAAGCGAGGCGCGAAAAGGTACGTAGTGGGCATTTAAGAGACGCCACGCTACTTAATACTAAATTAGTACACGACGTGTGCATGCTCGAAAAAGGCGCCAAAACGCACAAAGAAGAAGCAGAACGCATGGAGACCTTTTCATTTCGCGAGCCAAGAAGTACAGAAGCACCAAGACAGTGGAAGCTGAGCAAACGCGAACCTGCACGCAGAGAACCCCCGCGCTCAGAACGCTCTCTCTCTCGCTCTCACTCTCATCACCACTCTACTTCGCCATCTTCCCTCGACCTTGAAGCAGACATGGAACCACAAACGCTGTCGGAAGCGGCCAGGAAATGGTTCAGGCAAAACGGACTGGAGGGGTTCTTGGCCATCATGGAGGCACCGCCGCACAGAGAAGCAGACCGGGTCATCAAGGAGCTCGCCACAGAGGTCATCACTGAGGAAGCGATCCGCGCGCTAACAGGCCTTCCGGAGGGAGGAATCTTTCAGATCGATAACCCAACCTCGGAGCAACTCACCCGATATTTCGGTGAGTACTCTGTTGCCGGCAAAGGCTATCGGACGCAGGGCGGCGAAGATCCGCTATTCAGGGAGATAGCTCGAGTGCTCCACGAGTACGGTCACGTGTACCCCCGACCCCCTGTCATGCCAAAAAATCGGGCAGGGATGATCATAGCCACCTATGAAGGGGTCAAGGTGGACTGGCCGGTGCTGATTGCAGACGGGTTGTGCATGGCAATCGACATGGTACGAGGGAAGGACGGCAAGGAGGGCCGGAAGCTGTGGCACGCCGTAGCTCAATGGATCACATTGCTCGTGCCGCCGGTCGAGACCGTCCAGCCAAAGAAGCGGCCAAGAGTATCGGAAGGAAGCACCTCGAAGCCGGCGTCCAAACGACAGCAGCTGCTGGCGTCGAAGGCGACGAAAGGGAAGAAACGGGTCCCAGAACCGGAGGAGGTGTCACCGGTCCGACCCGTCAAGATAACCTTACGGAGACCGGGACAGAAGGAACCGGAACCCCTGACGGCACAGAAGTATGCCGTGACACAGGAAGAGGAAACGGAGGAGCCAGAAGAGCACCTCCAACGACGGTCAAGAAGTAGGACCGCCGAGACAGGAGGGGAGCGGTCGTACCCGCGAGAGGCAGAAACGCCCCCAACTCAACCTGAGCAAGCCACAAGGGAAGAACCGGAACCGGTGCGCAGGGAACCGGTCTTGTCGACTTCTATAGAAGAAGTCAGTCCAACGGCTCTGGAGACGGCGAGAACCGGAACTCAACAGCCGGAGAGCCCAGCCAGAGCACACGGCGGCCAAGGAGTAGAACCAGAACGGCATATGCAGGCACTCAGAGCAGACAATTCCACAGGGAATGAGCCGACCCGACCAGTACAACAACAAGGCACCGGTAGCATGTGGCTACGATGGGTAGGCGAGCAAATCGCCGGAGTGGTCGAGTATATAGAGGCGGAAGAGAGAGCGCACCAGGAACGGTTGCTCGTCACAACCGTAGATCTAGAGACGGCCCGGTCCAGAATCCGGAGCCTTGAACAAGACTTGGACAGGGTCACAAGGGAAACACAAGTCCAAGCATCGGTGACTCCGGGCAGTGTACAGAATAAAGTGTCAGATCAACCTGTACATAGCAATCAGACCCCGGCAACGGAAACCGTTCCGGAGAAAAATGCGGCACAAGAGCTTGCGGATTTAAAGGATGAGCTTGCTGCCCAAGAAGCGCTGAGGAGCCGCGAAAGAGAACTGAAGACGGCAGCGGAGGCAGAACTCAAAAAGACTGCTGAGAATCTACGCCGGGCCGAGGAGGGCTTACGGAAAGGCCATCAAGCGTACGACCGGCTCAAGGAGGAGAAGGAGAAAATGCTGCAAGAGAAGGAGAGACTCCGGAGGAACGCCGAAACAGAAGTAGAGCGCCTGAAAGAGGAACTCCGGCAGGTAAAGGACCGGGAAGACCGGAACCATCGCCAGATCAACGGCAAGCTCAAACTCAAAACAGAGGAATTTGAGAACTTGCACCGGGAGTATAAACGGTTGCAAACGGAGCACAAGGAACGGATGGATGAGCTCCGGCAAGCAGTTGATCGGACCGCAACCGCATTCGCCAAGGAACAAGCGGAAAACAGAAAACGGTTGGAAGAGGCGGAGAAGGTTCGGACAGAGCTCCTCAGACAACAGCAGGCGGAGAAAGAAAGAGCGGCGGAGGTACTGCAGAGGCTGCAAACGACATATCAAGGGCAGCTGACGCGCTACAGGGAGCAGGCGGAGGATACGGCAAACCTCATCAAGCAGTTGAAGGAGGAGCGACAAGTGGTGGAAAGTAGAGCACAGATGGGAGCAAGTCGCATCCAAGATATAATGCGGGCCTGGCTGAACCAGACCAAGAGCTTGATTGACAACAGTTCCGTCAAATGGTGGACCAAGTGGGCCACGAACGCGGCGGAACTCCAATTGCTCCGGGCTGACGTAGAGAACCGGCGGAAGGAGGGAGATGATTGCTATATGCTGACTTCCGAAGACTTCACCGGCATAAGAGATGAGCTGGCCGAAGACTTTCAAGCCTTGGCAGAAGACCAATTAGAGCAAGTCCGGCAACTTGTAGCTCAGCTGGACGACGACAGGCTGGAGGCGCAGATCCAGTTTGAAAGCTACGAGAGGTCCCGGATCCGGGGAGAGAAAGAACGAGAACCAGTTACGGTCAACCTCAGTGATGAGGAACCGTTACTGGAAGGAGACCGGACCGGAAGCAGTCAAACGGAGATGCCGGAGCCAGAGAGACAAACGGAGCAGCCGGAGTCAGCGAAACAAATGGAGCAGCAGCAGCAAGCAGAGCAGCCGGAGCAACCTCAGTCACAACCGCAATCACAGCAGCAGCAGCAAGCACAGCCGCAACAACCACAACCGAAAGAACAAGCGGAAATTCTTGAACCAAGTATTTTGGACAATTTGGGTGAACAATGAAGGGGCCGAGAAGGGTTCGACGTACAAGGTACTGTCCCACGGGCGTGCCATGTGTTACCGGCCGGCAAGGAGTCCAAAATACGGAATTAATTAGATGGTTGTAAATGAGCATAGTGTGGACGGACGGACTGGAAACGGTATGCCGTTCCAGATCCGGACGGATCCCGAATAGGTGCGAGAGACACCGTTTTGTAATACGGGCCGGAAACCTATTTAAAGGCCCGGACCCCATTGTAATGACAACGGATAATTAATAGAGCTTATGATGTTTGTATTTCTGTCTTGATTTCCGTTCTGTAATTACTGTTATATCTTACGCGTGTAATTAACCAAAGCAATCTAATCGTGTAACCTACGTAAGTCGGTGTAATCGTTGAATCTTAATCCTATGCCGTAATCACCCTTTGGTGAAGTGTCTCCGTGACACCTTGTGTTAGGCCTTGTCCGGCTAAGAGAATAACAATAGAATATGATTCTATGACACATAGTTAATGTGTGGATAAGAGTGGTGACTTTTGATCTTTGAGTGCACACTCTCAAGGGTGTGTTCACACACTAGACTAGGTTGAGCTTGATTCTCAACACGCCCCCTCAAGCTCAATTTTGGTCGGCTACTTCGGTTGATGTCCGCTTCGGCTCGTATCCGGTTTGGACGGTATCCGGTACATCCGAGTCGTACTCCCTCTCAAGCTTGGCAAGTCAAGGACCGTCAACCCAAGGTCTGACAGGAATTGCTGAAGCTTGTCGGCTCCTAGGGCTTTGGTGAAGATGTTGGTTGTCTGAAGATTCATAGACATATGTTGAAGGTCGACATTGCCAGCTTGAACACGCTCTCGAATGAAGTGATAGTGCACTTCGATATGCTTTGTGCATGTGTGGAACACCGGGTTCCGAGCCAGATAAATAAAGGAGAATCGGATGTCGATTAGATGCTCACCTCCAATGACTAGATCATCCACGTACAGGATGATGACGATCGGACTTTCAGAATCGCTTCTTACATAGAGAGAATTGTCGGATTTTGACATTCGGAAGCCGATTCGATGAAGATATTGTGTTATCTTTGAGTGCTAAGCACGTGGTGCTTGCTTAAGGCCATAGAGAGGCTTCTTGAGTCAGCAAATGGCTTTCGGATGAATGTTGGATTCGAAGCTGGGTGGTTGTACCATGTACACCTCCTCTTCTAATTTGCCTTGAAGAAAAGCATTCTTGACATCCATCTAGTGGAGGTGCCACCCTGTCGCTGCTGCAAGCGCTATCACGGTTCGCATGGTTGTCATCTTTGCCACTGGGGCAAAGTTCTCTTCATAGTCGACGCCTTGTATTTGTGCGTAGCCCTTTGCTACGAGTTGAGCTTTGTAGCGGTTGACGGAACTGTCGACATTATACTTCACTTTGTATATCCATCTACAGCCGATTGCCTTCTTGTGCGGTGAGTGAGGGACAAGATCCCATGTCTCATTCTTGATGAGAGCTTGCATCTCCTTGTTCATCACTTCGACCCATCGAGGATCTTTAGTGGCTTCGGCAAAGCTCTCTAGTTCTCGAACTGATGCCACCTTCATCATAAAGGCATAGTGGTATGCCATATAGTCGTTGTAGCCGAATCGGCTAACTGATTCTTCTCTTGAGTGGAGTGACGGAGTTTCTCATTTGCCGATGTGAGTGCTTTCTCAACTCCGGGTGACCTCATAAGAGGCACATCAAAGCCGTCGAACTCACTATCGAGTGAATGAGTCGATTCGTTGCCATCGAAGTGATCGTCTTCATATTCCGGCATTTTGGCCTTGCCTTTGTCCATCTTTAGACTTGGCCGAGATGAGCTTTGGTTGCTCGGAGGCTCTTGTGGTCCACTCAATCTAGTTGAGATTGGACTCTCTTCGAGTATTGACCTTAGTTGATCATCGTCTTATGTGTTGTCGAGGTTGTTCGTAGATGGTTCGGGAGGAGTCGGCTTGGGTTTGTGCCATGATGTCGATTCGACAAAGATGACATCCCGACTTACACGAGTCTTCTGAGTAGAGGGGTTGAAGCACTTGTACCCCTTTTGCTCCTGTGAGTACCCCACAAGGATGCACTTCTCTGATTTTGGGTCAAGCTTCTGCCGCTTCTCATTGGGAATGTGCACGTACGCAATGGAGCCGAATATCCTTACATGGGATAGATCCGGCTTCTTCCCATAGTATTTCTCGTGCGGGGTGACCTCGTGCACTCCGGATGTTGTGCACCGGTTCATGAGGTAGACGACGGTATTTGCAGCTTCTGCCCAATATGACTTGGGCATATGCTTCTCATTTAGCATGGCCCTTGCTACTTCGAGGATGTGCCAATTCTTGTGTTCGGCTACACCATTCTATTGTGGTGTGTGTCGGTAAGTGAATTCTCGCCGAATTCCTTCTTGTTGAAGGTATGACATGAACGCATCGGAGAAGTATTCCTTTCCTCCGTCTAACCGAAGACATCGTACATGACGCCCAGTTGTCTTTTCAACTTCACTTTTGAATTTTTGGAAGTGTGTAAACACTTCGCTCTTCATCCTCATGGAAAAGATCCATGTGTATCTAGAGAAGTCATCGATGAAGGTAACATAATACCGACATCCTCCGAACATAGCCGTATGTGCCGGTCCCCACACATCTGAGTGGACTATGTCCAATAGGCCTTTGCTCACGTTCCTCTCCTTCGGGAACGGGTGTTGATGTTGCTTGCCGAATTGGCATGCTTCACATACTCCTTCAATCTCTTTCTCTTTGAAGTTCAGGAGCCCAATGACGACTCCTTTCGATTGCATCGCCTTGAGTTTGAGGCCCTTTGCAAACATGGTCGATTATATCTCGTTCGCTTCGAGGATAAACATTCGGCCTTCCATTAGACCACGAGCAATTAATCGGCCTTCCTTCTCGATGAAGCAACCTCCTTGGTTGAATCGTTATGGTGGGTACATGTAAGACATTTTTTATACAAGTTTGTTCACCACCTTCTTTCCCGAATGGGACATTGCGGACATGCTGAATCGGATGAGTGGTGTTGTCTCCGGTCTCGACATAACCGGGTCGATCCGGCTCTCAAAGGTCTTTGAACCATTCTTGATGGGACGTTGTCGTAGTGTAATTTGCACACTACGTGAAAAATTGCATTTTTGGTCTCTCCGGATAGGACATGGAGTACCCGGTGAGAACCGAAAGGAGGATCCGATAAGGACTGGACCCAATAAGGACAAACGGTGAGAACCGGATGAAGGAAGAATTGGCAAGGAGGACATGGTAAGGAGACCTGGTAAGAACCGGCAAGAACCGGAGAAAGAAAACCGGTGAGAACCGGATGAAGCAGACCCGGCAAGAGCCGGATGAAGAAGGTCGGTGAGAGCCTCTCACTGGAAGAAACGACAAATTTGTAAATAAAAGAAAAGATTGTTACATGCATAGGGCAGGATTCGAACCCTGTACCTCCATGTTAATAATGTTAAGCCTTACCACTATACTAGCATATTATGAATTTTAAAGTTATATACTAAACTTTATCCCATGTAAATATTCTAGATATGCATGGTACAAAAAGTTATTCATGCCTACACACTCGAGTTAAAAGAAAAGATGGGATAGAAAGCTAATCATGCACATGCAGTGTGCATGAAAACTAAAGTTAGAAAAAGCATATTAGATAAAGCATATAGTCTATAGTTAGAGAAAAAGGCATGGATTGTTAAGACTCTCTCATCACTATATAAGGATGAGGAGCACAATGTAATAGGGGTGTGGAATATTTGGAAATTGGATATATTTCCTAAAACACCAATTAATACAATAGATTCGTGGGATTCACGAATTTGTGATCAAAATTGTCTCTTACTATCTAAATATTGATTAAATACACTAAACTCGTGGGATTCACAAGATTCATAACTTACCTATCTTTCTACCTATTCATTACTAGCCTTATCTCAGATTCTTCTTTCTCCTAGTCCAAAACCTCAATGGTTCCCACCCGACTCACGCAACGATCCGGAGCCGAAAGGCACGACAACGTCATATGGTTTGAAGCACCGGAGTCGACGAACTATACATCTTCCGGATTGGAGGCATTTGTCGAAGTGGAGGCCGACATAGGATTTGCTCTATGTCTCATTACAAACATTCTGCCATGATCTTCATAGTCAGAGTTGATGGCGTAATTGGTGAGTTGTCGGCTTGTGGAAGCCGACTCACGCTTCTTCTTTCGGCACTCTTCTTCATGGTGGCTGATTTTTCCGCAATAACCGCATTCGATCGAGTTTTGTCGACTCGAATCGGAATGGAAGCTCCCCCTTCTTCGGAAGGTTCCTCGATGGCTTCCGTCTTGTTGTCGAATTTGGGAGTTGTTGTCGTAAGTCGGACCTCGTCTACCACCTCGTCCTTTGCCGATTCGGCCTCTTGCTCGGCCGCGTCCTCTTCCTCCATTGGAATGCGTGTAGAGCATGTGGCCTTCCGCGGCGTTGCTCCTTGTTCGTACATGATTCTCTTTGACCAATAACATAGATTGAAGATCAAAGAAAGAGGGAGGATTCTCCCTTGCTAGGACGACGGTTCTCATCGAGCTGAACCGTGGTGCAAGGCCGCCGAGGCATATTTGCACCCATAGAACGTAATATTTGTGTTCGTGCAAGCATTCCAACGTTTGGAAACGAACACGTTTGAAATGGGAAAAATACGTGCTCCTATTTTATTTTATTTATTATCATGACAATTTAGCTCACCCTAGTGATAAGGGGTCATGCTATTGTTGTCTATGTCTTGGTTTCGATTCCCAATTTTTTGATCTCTTTCTCTCTCTCTCTCATTAGTACCATGTCATAGCAAAATTTTATGTTAGTGTTATAATAGGTTTTTTCTTTTCTTTTATTATTATTACAACTAAGCACAACCTAGTGGTAAGTTGTTGTGCTACTATTACTTGTGTCTTGGGTTCAATTCCTAACTTACTCACATCCTCTTGTTAGTTAGTGTCATGTTCCTTTTTCTTCTTTTTCTTTATTTCTTTGTTATTAGAAATTAGCTCACCCGAGTGGTAAGTTGTTATGCTACTACTGCCGATGTCATGGCAAAATTTTATGTTAGTGTTATGTTCCTTTTTCTTCTTTTTCTTTCTTTCTTTGTTATTAGAAATTAGCTCACCCGAGTGGTAAGTTGTTATGCTAGTACTGCCTATGTCAGGGCAAAATTTTATGTTAGTGTCATGTTCCTTTTTCTTTCTTTCTTTCTTTCTTATTAGAAATTAGGTCACCCTAGTGGTAAGTTGTTATGCTACTACTGCCTATGTTTTGTTTTCTTCATATTCTCGAATATACGTTTTATGAGTTTTTGATCGTTTCTTTTTTACTTTCTTTGTTATTAGAAATTAGGTCACCCTAGTGGTAAGTTGTTATGCTACTACTACCTATGTCATGTTTTCTTCATATTCTTGAATATACATTTTATGAGTTTTTCAACGTTTGATTATAATTTATAATGACATATTTTGATTCAATCTCTATAGTTCATACTCATTTTTTTGTAAAGTTCTAAAGTGAGGATGATAGAGATGTCTTGATTCGCATCCCAAAAGTATGCATGTGATACAACACAAATATTGCAACTATACTTATGTTGGTGGTTCACAATGGATTAGAGTCCACTTATTAGGATTGAGACTGAATCAATATATAATATAGACTCTAGTCAATCCAATCCAATCCAACTTGTCAATCCAATCCAACTTTGAGATGATTTACCATACACGTTGTCGTGAAGATTTCCGGCTATAGTGTGAAACCGGGGTGGAATGGGCAAATCGGTGGTGTGCAACATGTGCACATGTATACTAGGAAATGGTGTGTAGAAAGAAGAGGGGAAATTTTGTCCCACATTGTAAGGTCCCTCCCTCCTTGGGCTATAAAAGGAAGGGAGGGGTCACTTATGAAGGGTTGCCTATTTTGCGTATGAGAGGTATACCACTTAGTATAGAGTTCTTACCGTTTTAGGGTTAGGGTTTCGTTTAGGGTTTTCCTTATTCATTTTCGGTTACGGTTTTCTCATAGTCGTTTGGTGCGGCCCATGCGGCCACCATTGTTGTAATCATTCGTTTGTCTTAATGTATCTTGTTGAGTATCTTACCTCTGCCGATCTCTCCTTCTATGTGGTGATCTTATTCTTTCTTCTTCTCCTCTTGAGATAAGCCTCCATATCATATCTTATTCTTTTTCCTCTACTCCCTAGTCCGAGACCCCTGTAGTCCCGCCCCTTCTACATGCACGCGCGTAACAACGCGACATCTTTGGTGAACGCGACGTGATGGGCGGCAAGGGAGCATGGAGATGGAAGAAGACTTCGACTTCAAGGAGATGATGGCAAAGATCGTGATGGAAGCTGGACGGAAGATGGCGAAGCGAGATGCGGCTCAACAAGCCGTCGAAAGGGTGGTCGATCGAGTCGACCGGTTCAACGGGGACAATGTCCCGAGATTCTTAGAAGCATACAATGCCGAGATGACGAAGGAGGGTGTGGACGAAGCGACAAGGCTAGATTTTTTTTGTCGAGTGGTGACCGTAGCAAGGTACGAAGAGGTCAAGGAGCTCCGAGAAGCTCAAGAGTTGAGGGAGCGCTATTGGACGCATACGGATACGCGAAACCGGAGTGGGTATGCCGACAACCCGATGGGGAGCGGTCGGCAACAACGTGGCCCACAAGCGGCGGAGAAGAGAGGGCGGTGAGCGGCTACGCACTACCATCGGAAGAGAGGTCAACGCAAAACGGTTCGGAGGAGCTCGACCCAGAAGCGTTAATACGGGAGGCATGCGAGCTTGTGAAGGGGAGAATCGAAGCTGAAGAATGGCTTATGGAGTCGGGCCGGAGGCGATCAGAGGATGCGGAGGAAGAAGCCTCCCTAAGTGTAGAAGACGGGGCCTATCCGGAGGCCGGAAGAGCGTACGACGGCGACATGGGAGAGGGTGCGGAGCAATCTACCCTCTTGCCTTGCGGTGAAGGGATGGCCATGGAGGCCGGTAACTACGGATTCGGGACATGGCGGCCCGAAACATCGAGTGGGGAGGAGACAAGCGGCGGTGCCGCGACCTTACACTCACCGGTCCTTGAGACTCCGACATCCGGTCCGAGAGCCGGTGTGAGACCTAGAGTGATGAACGGTGGCGTCGGCAAGGCAGGCAAGGAGATCGAGGAAGAGGAGGCGGCAAGCGTAATCGAGGCTTTCGCGATCGGAGACGGGGTAGCCACAGACAACGATGTCCGGACGGAGGCGGCTACGGACACAACGAGCGGTGGTACCAGGTCCTTGCACCGGTCCTAGAGGCTTCGGCGGTCGGCCCGAGTGCCGGCGTGAGTCCTAGAGTGACGGGCAGTGGTGGCGGCAAGGCGGGCAACCGAGACGACAATGAGGACAAGGAGGTAGCAAGCATGACCGAGGCTTGCGTAACCGGGGACGAGACAGCCACGGACCACGGCGTCCGAACGTAGGTGGCTACAAACATGACATCAGCGAGTGAGGGTACCAAGACTTTTCCCACACCTGTTCTAGAGACTTCGGCGGTCGGCCCCAAGAGCCCACATGAGACTAGAGAGACGGAAGGTGGCGGCAGCAAAGCGGACGATCGAAACGACGACGAGGAAGGTCATAGCGAACGGAGGAGAGGCCCCTCAACACCGGGGCCGGAGACTATGACGGTTGCGCTCGAATGCCAACATAAGACCGGAGAGAAGGGCGGTGGCCGTGAGGAGGTGTGGCCTGGAGCGAACACGTACGAAGATGAGGATGCGAGGCCCGGAACGGGCATGTACAAGAGGACTGACGGAGAGGTCGGGAGAAGCAAAGAGGAGAGAGTCGGGAACCGATCCGACCGGAAGATGAACCGGTCGATAATCTAACACGACCGGAAGACAATGCGGAAGAAGATTGGAGCGGGGACCGGTCAACCAGACCCGAACCGAAGAAGAGCCGGCAAGGCCGGATTTGTTCGGACAAACATGTACCGGCCGGTTACGATTACGGAAGGGCGCCGACCAAACCGGAACTCGATCGGCCGAGACCGATCTGGGCGAAGGCTAAGTTGGCATGATTGGAGGTCGAGGCAAACGAGCCACAACACCCGATGGGAGCCGGTGAGCGCGAGAAGGAGGCCAAGCATGCACGAGTACGACTCGGTGGGAGGCCAAGAGCGAGAGGAGCCCTTCAACTACAAGTTATCCGGAAAACAAAGCCCGAGGACAAAGGCGGAAAAGATGGATATGATGAATATACCATATGCCTCTGACATTAGGAGCTTGATGTACGCGATGGTATGTACCCGACCGGATATCAGATAAGTAGTGGGAGTGGTGAGCCAGTTCATGAGCAATCCCGGAAGAGAGCACTGGAATGCGGTCAAGTGGATACTCCAGTATCTGAAAGGCACCTCGAGTATGTCCCTCAGTTTTGGCTCCAAAAAACCCCAACTCGATGGTATCACGGATTCAGATATGTCGGCTGATGCGGATACCTGCCGGTCTACATTCGGATATGTCATGACCTATGCAGGAGGAGTTGTTTCATGGCAGTCGAGGTTGTAGAAGATAGTTGCGTTGTCAACCATGGAGGCGGAGTACATGGCAACTGTAGAAGTTGGCAAGGAGATAATCTGGATGAAGGACTTCATCGGATAGCCAGGGATCAACAGGAGGAATATCGGCTCTACTACGACAGTCAAAGTGCCATCCACCTTGCAAAGAACGCGGCCTACCATTCTCGGACGAAACATATCCAACGGAGGTACCACTAGATCTAAGAAAGAGTAAAAGATCAAGAGTTTGTGCTGACCAAGATCCACATGGAGGAGAACGGGTTGGATATGCTGACCAAGGTGTTGAAAACTCACAAGTTGGACGCGTGTCGAAAGCGGATTGGGCTTGCGAGACATCCCATGCCAGAGTGAAGGAGGAGATTGTTGGGAAATCGGTCACTCCAGATGGGATCCAATTATGAATGAAGAGGACCTGATGAGAATCGGAAGAGATCCGGAAACTGGATCGGATGGACCCAGTGAGAACCAGAAGAGAAGACACATTTTTAAATATGTTTTGAGTAAGCCTATTGAGGCTATATTTGTAAATAGCCCTAAGTTCATATAGGTATAAATATGACTTAGGGCAATCACTCTATAGAGGGGTAGAGAGGGTTGTCATATTGTTGTAGAGATAACTATTGAATAGAGAGAGAGAGAGAGATAGTAGCTATATTCAAGACTCGGTTGTGGCCGAGCAATATTCTGCGCTATTCTTCATACCTCTAAGGCTAGGAAGGATGCATATATAGCTCAATTGGTAGGGTTGCCCAATAGAGACCATCAGGTCTTGGGTTCAATCCCTACCTTCCTTCGTGGCATATGTCTATGACATTATCCTCCCTCTAAGGCCGCCTCCAAACACCCACGACCGGTTTATGAGGGTATTGTTGATGAAAAGCGTGAATTGCCTCTAGTGCATTTTGTAAATGTGTAACAGGTTCCCATGTGGCGTCTGAAATAGGGTAACCTTTCTATAAGACCAAGTATTGAAGTCTTCGGCGACGCAAGCGGGAGTCGAGGATCTGGTCAACCTCGTACTTCTCACTTGTCGATAATTCCACGGGCGGCGGCGGTAGAGGTTGTCGTCCCGGAATGCAAGAAGGGTGGTAGGGTTCGAGGAGAGAGACATGGAAAACATTGTGAAGCCAAAATGTGGGGGGAAGCACTAACCAGAAGGCGACTAGGTTAACGCGCTCGAGGATACGGAAGGGGCGTAGCTTTTTGTAGTCGAGCTTCGCGCAGGGACGGTGTCGGGGTAGTTGTGGTTCGTGCGGCGAAGTCGCGGGGACTAAGGTTAAGGGGAGTTGAAGGAACTTAACTTTTAATAAGGCTTGTATGGTGATGATAGAATGGTTAAGGATAGTAAGACGAAGAGTTACAAGTAATGTGTGTGTGTGAGAGAGAGAGAGACGAGAATAGATAGAAGATAGAGACAATATATGATTCAAGAAGCAAGATAGACACAAAATATGATTTAAGAAGGAAGATTGAGACAAAGTATGAATCAAGGAACAAGAGTATATGATATAAACATGATGTATATTAAAAATATAATATTTTACCAACTTTACAATCCTTGATCGCAAACTGAACACATTCTCTACCGACCCTTGATTTGAACCCACGACATCAACTTCGAAACGAGAGGTTCTCCACCCAATGAGCTAGTCTTCTTTACTTGATTGTATTATTTTCTCACTCTCTCTTGATTGATTACCCTATTTTCCCCCTCTTCATCCCTTAATTCCTTGCCTCTCTTTATAGGTTCTCTCATGCATATGATGATATGGGGGTGCATGGCATGCATGTAATGCATGTGATGCATGTGATGCATGATCGCCATTTGGCGCACATGCTTTACATGTGATGCATGATAGCCATCATGCTCATCTAAGCTCTAATGTATGAAGAAACATGTCATAAGTATGATAAAAATATAATTATAGAAAATAACTTATCCTAATGGTATATGCTTCGTCCTTGGTGTGTGAGGTTATGGGTTCAAGTCTCTCAAATGTTACTTAATACAATATTCAAGTTTATTTTTATATCGTGAAGCAAATCCTTCACGACAAAGGGTGGTTGCAATGTGGTGACATAGCAGCTAAACCATGTCATCGATTGCGAAGGTCGGCGCGACAAAGCGATGTCAATCAGTGTGGGCTTTATATTATTTTGCAGTGGCACGGAGCTCACGGGAGAGGACATGATGGACATCTTGTAAGGTATGGGCATGCCTCTCAGCCAACGGATTGATGGAAGTCTCCGGAATGGAAGTGCTGAAACAAGGGTGAAAATCATAGTTTCCAAAGAATGGGGAAACCTTAGTTGAGGCATGGATATTATTATTGTAGGAAAATTCCGCCATGGCAAGGAAGTCCACTCAATCATCTTGTTGGTAGCTGACTATACACCGGAGGTATTGTTCGAGGATTTGGTTGACTCTTTTGGTTTGACCATCAGTTTGAGGGTGGCGCGCGGTATACAAGTTCACAGAAGTCCCGAATGTCTATAGAAGTCGGCGCCAGAAGTGGGAGATAAATCGATGACCTCGACTAGAAGTGACATTCTTAGGGAAGTCGTGTAATTGGATGACATTTTTCAGAAAAAGGTTAGCCATCTCCTCCCCTGAAATGGTTTCCAAACATGGGACAAAGTGAGCCATCTTCAAAAACTGATCGACGACCACTAGCACTGTATCATGGTCACCAACCCGAGGAAGGTTGGTAAAAAAGTCCATGGCGAGAGATGCCCAAGGTTGACTGGAATTGGAAGTGGGTGTAGAAGGCTGTATGGACAATGGTGAGCCATTTTGGAGTGAGCACAGACGTCACAACTTTTGATAAATTCTTTGACCAATTTCCAAGGTTGGGGCCACTAAAATCCCCGAGACAACAACGCCAACGTTTTCGCAACCCCAAAGTGTCCAACATGAGGATCATCGTGGCAAGCTTGTAGTACTCGGATATGACACGTGCCAGCTGGTACGTAAAGGAGGTGATTAAGATAGAACCGGTCGGACGTGGCGTGTGTGCTCCTCCTAGTTGGAAGAGAAAACTAGGATGTCGTCAAGGTAGATGACCACAAAATGATCGAGATACTCTCAAAAAATATCGTTCATCATGTGTTGAAGATGGCCGGAGCATTGGTAAGGCCGAATGGCATCACTTTGTACTTGAAATGTCCATATCGCGTCCGGAAGACCATTTTCCACTCGTCCCCAGGCTTGATGCGCACCAAATTGTAGGCACCCCGAAGGTCAATTTTGGAGAAGATATGCCCCGACCGGTTTTTGGTGGGTTGAATAAAGCCCTTCGTGAGATTCTCAGCCAGATATGTGCAGAGAGCCTCAAATTCTGGTTTAGATTACCCATAGATGGGATTGAATGGAGGATGCTCGCCAGCTTGGAGTTTGATTGGCCAATCATAGGGGCGATGAGCCGGTAAACGATCGGCATTCCACTTTTCGAAGATGTCAAAAATGTTGCTATATCGGACGGGAAAATTGTTGACAGGAACGGTGATGTCCCCCGACACAACAACCAGTGTAGCGACCAAACCAGACTCGACCGCAAAGGAATCAAGAGAGTGTCGTGACCTAGTAGGAATTGGTCTTACTGGAGAAGTGATGGAGCGGTTACACCAATCTACCATCGGATTGTGTGTCTCCAACCAAGATAGCCCCAACACAATCGGATGTTAGGGGGTTTTGATGAGGTAGAACGTGAGTTTCTCCTGGTGCACCCCAACTTGAAGTACCAACGGGATAGTGGCTTCGGTAACCGCCCTCGAAGAGAGAAACCGACCGTCGATCGCTTCAACAAATATGGGTTGTAATGTGCGGACGGTGGGGATATTATGTGCACAGACAAATGATTGATCGATAAAGCAAGTAGATGCTCCAGAGTCGAGCAAGGGATGAGAATTTATTGAAGTCAAACCAAAACAAAGACTTATTTGCAAAGAAAACCCTCGTGGCAGAACGTACTTGTGTTATCGCTAGGGCCGGACAACAGCCTAACACAGGGTGTCCACTTAAGACACGTCACCAAAGGGTGGTACGGCAGAATGACTTACGACACAACGCTTAATTAGACCTTAATCGATTACTTAGCCAACCGTAATTAACACGCGTAAGATATAACAATGAATATAGAACGGTAATCAACACTGGAAGATTAAGACAAATAAGTGTTATTAATTATTCGCTCTTGATTACATTGTAACCGGGCCTTTATATAGGTCTCCGGTGCGAAATATAAAACGGTGCCAACCGGCACTTTACGGAATCGTTCCGGATCTGGATCGGCATACCGAATCCGGTCCATCTGTCCACATCTTCTTATATAATAATATGTATATATTAAGACTACTAATTACAACAGTTCCCGAATAACTATTCCTTTCACACTCTGGTTTGGACCTCCTTAAGCCTTCTTACCGGCCGGTAACACATGCCATGCCCGTGGGATAGTACCTTGTACGTCGAACCCACTATCCGACCCTTTTACGCTTCGTCCAAAATGTCCAGAATGCTTTGCTCCAAAATTTCCAATGGCTCGTTGGGAATCTGTTGTTGCTGTAGTGGTTGCTGTTGTTGTTTCGTTTGTGGCTGTGGATGCTACTCCGTTTGTCGCTCTGGCACCGGCGTTTCCGTTGTTGGTTCCTCCGTCGGAGTTGTCTGTGGCTGACTGACCGCGGCCTGTTCCCCCTCCGGTCTTTGCACGGGCGACGGTTCTGACGGGAACTGCAACGCTCCTTATACGCAACGCTCGGCCACAACCGAACTTAGAATCATACACAGAAAACGGGAAATAATGAACGACACGAAGAAGAGACGAGTACACAGGACGTTTACGTGGAAAACCCCAAACTAGGGGAAAAAACCACGGCAGCCCACAAGCTGCAAATTGTCACTATGTAAGAATGTACAACAGTGAGTTCACTGAGGCAACGACCTCGTGCTCACAGATTTTCGCCACAGGCGGCGGTTACAACAGAGGCAGCGACCTCTTTCTCTCTCTCACTCTCCGTACAGTTATGCACTCTCTCTATCCTTACATCAATAGGAATATAACAACTACTACAATCTAAAAGTTTGCCCTAAGTCATATTTGTACTAATATGACTTTTCGGCTATTTACAAATATAGCCATGATAGGCTCTCAGAAAAATATTTACGAATATGTCTCTTCATCCGATGAGCACTTCTCACTGGGTGTGCACCATCCGGCTCTCCGTAGCCGGGTACTCCGGTCTTCACCGGGTCTGTACCATCCGGCTCTCCGTAGCCGGGTACTCCTCATCCGGTCTTCACCGGGTCTGTACCATCCGGCTCTCCGTAGTTGGGTACTCCTCATCCGGTCTTCACCGGGTTTGTACCATCCGGCTCTCCGTAGCCGGGTACTCCTCATCCGGTCTTCACCGGGTCTGTATCATCCGGCTCTCCGTAGCCAGGTACTCTTCATCCGGTCTTCACCGGGTCTATATCATCCGGCTCTCCGTAGCCAGGTACTCTTTATCCGGTTTCGGCCTTGGCCTATCAGCCTCGGCCGAGTTTGTTCATAAGCACTGTTCTTCTCCCTTCCCATCTGGAGGGACCTGTCTCCCAACAAACTCCCCCTCATCACTAAGGTTGACCGTTGCCGCCTTTCGCGCTTTTTCTTCCCGGAGCCGGGACCGCTCATAGCTTTCGAACTAGATTTGTGCCTCCAGCCGATCATCGTCCAGTTGAGCTACGAGTTGTCGGACCTGCACCAATTGTTCATCCGCCAGGGCTGTGAAATCTTCCGCCAGCTTATCCCTGATGGTGGTGAAGTCCTCTCAGGTTAGCATATAGCAGTCGTCGCCCTCCTTTCGCCGGTTTTCAACGTCCGCCCTAAGCAATTGGAGTTCCGCCGTATTCTGCGCCCATTTTGCCCACCAATGCACAGAGCTGTCATCAATCAAGCTTTTGGTCTTAGTGAGCCATGACTGGAGGATGCACTGGATCCGTTCAGCTGCCATCTGTGATTTATTTTCTGTGGCTTGTCGCTCCTCTTTCAATTGCTTGATGATCCGAACCATGTCCGCCTCCTGCTCCTTATAATGCGACAATTGATTTTGATAGGTTGTTTGCAACCTCTGTAGTACCATTGACGCTCTTTCCTTGTCTTCATGGTTTTGTTTGTGGAGCTCCATCCGGTCATTCGCCGCTTCCTCCAATAGCTTGGAACTTTCCGCTCGTTCTTCGGCGAGTGCCGTTGTGGCCCTATCAACCTCTTGCCGGAGCTCGGCCATCCGTTCCTGTTGTTGTTGATGCTCCATCTCCAGCTGCTTGTAGTCCCGATGCAGATGATCGAAATCATCGGTCTTCTGCTTCCGCCTTTGGTTGATCTAACGGTGCGCGCGGTCCTCCCGGTCCTTCTGTTGCCGGAGCTCTTCCTTCAACCGCTTGATTTCCGTTTCCGCCATCCGTCGCAACTTGTCTTTTTCCTGCAGCACTTTCTCTTTTTCCTCCTTCAGCCGGTCATAAGCATGATGTCCTTTACGCAGGTTTTCCTCTACATGACGAAGGTTCTCAGCAGTCTTTCTTAATTCTTCTTCGGCTGCCTTCTTCAAGTCGCGTTTGCGGCTCCGTAATGCTTCTTGTGCGGCAAGCTCATCTCGTAATTCCGCAAGCTCTTGGGCTTGTGTCGCATGTTTCTTTGGGACAGTTTGTGTCTCCAGGGTCTTATTCTTCTGTACATAAACCGGAGTCACTGGTGCTTGAATCTGCGTTGCGGTTAAGGCCATTTTGGCCATATCTCTAGTGATCCGATCCCAGTCTTGTTCGAGGCACCGGATCCTTGACCGGGCCGTCTCCAGTTCATCGGTTGTGACTAGCAACCGTTCCGTTTGCGCTCTTTCCTCCGCCTCTATGCATCTGACTACTCCGGCAATTTGGTCTCCTATCCACCGGAGCCATTGGCTGCCGGTGCACTGTTGTTGCGCTTGCACGGAGAGTTGGCTGATGGGTTCACTCGCCGGTGGCAGGTCCCGCCGTTCTGCGTCAAGCTGCGCTTCTGGTTCTGCCAACTGACCACTTTGCCGTTCCGGTGCTGCCTGTTGTGTTGGGACTTCTGTGACCGGTTCCATCCGAACCAGTTCCGGTGCCTCCCTTGGTGTGGGTTGCTTAGCGTGAGTTGCGGGCGTTCCATCCTTCTGTGGGTCCGAATGCTTCTTGGCTGATTCAACGGTGCTCTTCACCGGCCGCCGCTGGAGGTGCTCCGTGGGTTCTTCCTCCATTTCTTCCGCCTGAGTCCCGACATTCATTCTTGCCGCCAGGGTGTCCGTTTCTTGTTGCCCCGGTCAGTGTAGTGGGCTCTTCAAGGGCCGTGCCGGTGTCTCCTCACTTGCATCCGTCGGCAGCTTCCGGTTGGCGCGCTCCTTCGCCGCCTTCTTTGCTTCGGCAGTCTTCCCCTTAGTGGCCTTGGAGGCCAATAGTTGTTGCCATTTCGAAGTAGGTTTCGGGGTGCCGTCCATTGCTCTTCCCCGCTTCTTTGTTTGGACGGGCTGGACCGGTGGCGCCAACAGGGTGAGCCATTGTGTCACCGCATGCCATATTTTCCGGCCTTCCTTGCCGTCCTTTCCTCTTACTATATGAATGGCCGTACACAGCTCGCCGACGATCAACACCGGCCAGTCTACCTTGACCCCTTCGTACGTTGCGATGATCAAGCCTGCTCAGTTCTGAGGCATGACGGGGGGTCGAGGGTACACGTGGCCGAACTCGTGAAGCACACGGGCAATTTCACGGAATAGCATATCTTCGCCGCCCTGTGTCCTGTAGCCCTTGCTGGCTAGTGAGTACTCACCGAAATATTTGATGAGTCGCTCGGAGGTAGGATTGTCGATCGTGTAGATACCTCCCTCCGGAAGGCCTATTAACGCTTGGATCGCTTCCTCCATGATCACCTCTGTGTCGATTTCTTTTATAATCTTTTCGGCCTCCTTGTGTGGCGCCGCCTCCATGATCGTTAAGAAACCCTCCAGACCGTGCTGCCGTAACCATTTCTTGGCGGCTTCAGATAGCGTTTGGTAGTCCATCTCTGCGTCGAGGTCGGAGAGCATTGGCGAGGTTTGGTGGTGGGGAGAGTGTGAGAGAGAAAGTTCTGAGGGAGGGGGTTCTCTGTGTGCGAGCTCTCTACGATTGATCTTCGCGTGTTGCTCTACGTCTGTTCTCCTTGGTTCGTGATAGGAGAAGGTCTCGATGCATGGGGGTTTTTCTCTGTGCATCTTGGCGCCTTTTTCGAGCCTCCGCATGTGCAGGTCGTGTACTATAATAGCATTGCGTGCCATGTGGCGGTGGTTTAATGTCCTATTCATAGCTCCTCGTACCTTTTTGACGTGCCTCTTTACTTGTGTGCATGGCCGTTTCCACCACTCCTTTCCATGATTTATTTGATTCGCTCCTTGTACCTTCTTTTTTTTTTCTCGAACAGAGGTACGATCTTGACGGTTAGTTTTTCTCCGGTCCCGTCAGACCTTTGCCCGAAGCGTGCAACTTGCCGGCCT
Source organism: Azolla caroliniana (assembly GCF_043228905.1). Taxonomy (NCBI): domain Eukaryota; kingdom Viridiplantae; phylum Streptophyta; class Polypodiopsida; order Salviniales; family Salviniaceae; genus Azolla; species Azolla caroliniana. The sequence continues at coordinate 4,686,398 of NW_028230448.1, read as the reverse complement.
CTTGACGGTTTGCCGCCGTTCTGCTCTCCTCGGTTGCCGGCTCATACTCCTTCTTACTGGCTTGGTGGTAGCCGTCGTCTTCACCGGTTGCCGTTATGGTTGGCTTGCCGGCATCTGATTCGGTGGCGGCCTTTCGTTCAAATGGGTTCTTAGGCATAGGTCCTTTGTATGGTTTTAGTCTAAATCCGTTGACCCATTTGCCCAGCACTTCTCCAGCAAGTGTCCCCAATTGGTAGGACCCCTTGAACTCGCGTGTGATCCAGTATGGTCTGGTCCATCTAAACCATAGTTTACTTGGCATTTTGCCCATCCGAGTCTGGAACACGAGTACCGGCTTGCCGGTCCTGAACATCTTTTCGTTTCCCTTCCGATGCCGATCTACAAATGCTTTCCGTCTCTATTGTTCCAATTCCAAGTGTATAATGCTCGCCAGTCGGTGTTCTTCCAGTTTGCACAGAGCCTTTAACCGAATTGCCTCCGATTCCTTTCGTTCAATCGTTCCCGAATCTGAATCCGTAAGCTTGGTACCTGGAACTCGACCGGCATGATTGCCTCCAATCCGAATGCTAACCGGAACGGTGTTGTCCGGATGCTTGTTTCGTACGCTGTCCGGTAAGCCCAGAGCGCACTGTGCAGCTTTGTGTCCCAATCTGTTTGATTTTCATTGACGATCTTCCGGAGGATATTCTGGAGCGTTTTGATCGTCGACTTAGCTAACCCATTTGCTTGCAGATAGTACGGTGTGCTTCGTTTATGTACTACTACATAGAACGTCGTCAAACTTTCTACCACCTGTCCAAGAAAGTGCCCTCCTTGGTCACTTATCAGCTCTATGGGCATCCGTACCGGCACCAAATGCATTCATATAAGAATTTTGCCGTTGACGTCGTGGTGTTGTCTCGTAGGGCTTTCACTTCCACCCACTTAGTCAGTAATCCGTCGCGACGATCACATACCGGTTGCCAGTTCTCATTGCCGGTGGTTTAAATGGCCCGACGAAATCCAACCCCCATTTCTGGAATGGTTCTAGTGGTAGGACTGGCTGGTGTGGCATCCGAGCTTGTTCCGTTGGCTGACCCATTCGTTGGCATAGATCACACTCCCTCGCATACCGAACTGCATCCTTCAATGTGGTCGGCCACCATAGGCCACTTTGCCATACTCTCCTTGCCGTCGCATCTCCGGCATAATGGCCTCTGACGACTCCGCAGTGTGCCTCCCGTAGTATTACCTCTTTCTCGTCGCTGCGCACTGCTGGTTGCCAGATACCGTCCACACCTTTGTGGTATAGCGTGTCCTGTAATAAACAGAAGTGTCGGCTCTGTACCGCCAGGCGTTTTCTCTCGTCCTAGTTCAGCTCCTCCGGAGGCAATCCGGTACTCAGAAACTGGTGCATATTAGTTAGCCACTTATCTTCTTGTGCCACCGTTTCATCTGTTGCCATTTCCGTGGTGACTCGAAAAAGCTCTGCATCCGGAAACTCGTCCGGTACTCCGTCACCTGTCTCCCCGGAATCTAACCGGCTTAGATAATCTGCTACCGCATGCTGTATGTCGGGTCGGTGGAATATCTCGAATTCGAACTCTTGCAACAACAAAGTCCACCTGGCCAACTTATCGGTAAGTGACGCTTTGGATACTAGGTAGAGGAGTGTTGAATGATCTACATGGAAGGAGAACTTTCTTCCCAATAAATAATGCCTGAATTTTGTTACACTGTAGATCATTCCTAAAGCTTCCCTTTCCGTGGTAGAATAATTTCGTTCCGCTTGGGATAGCTTCCGGCTGGCATAGTACACTGGCCGGTACCAGCTTGGCTCGGTAAGCTGCATGAGCGCGCTGCCGATTGCGATATCGGAAGCGTCCACAAACACATGAAACTCTTTACTCCAATTCGGAGGCTGCACTACCGGTGCTTGTGACAATAACAACTTTAGTGCCCGGTACGCCTTGTCTTAGATGTCGGTCCATTGGAACGGTGTTCGGTGTACTGCCGCATGCCGAGGTGTAGCCAGGTCTGCCAAATATCGGAGCATACGGCTATGCCAGCAGATTTGTCCTAGGAAACGGCTCAATGCCTTTGCCTTTGCCGGTGCCGGTGCTTCCCGGATTGTTTTCACTTTATCCGGATCTACGACAATGCCTTCCTTGCTCACTATATGCCCTAGTAGCGTTCCATTGGACACTCCAAATACACACTTAGCCGGGTTCAGGCTTAGCTGGTACGCCCTACACTTCTCTAGACATAGTCTGAGATGCTGCAAATGATCTTCTTCTCTGCTATAGACGGCGAAGTCGTCAAGGAACACCTGCATAAAAGCCGGTATGTATTCGCCAAAGATCTCCATGATGATCCGTTGGAATGTTGTTGGTGCCGTTTTTAGCCCGAACATCATCACCACCGCAACAAACACTCCCCATTCGGTGACGAAAGCCGTTTTCTCTTGATCCTCAGGGTGCATCTGGATCTGATTATACCCGCTGAATCCGTCTAAGAAACTGTAGACTTCATGGCCGGCAACGGCATCCAACACTCCATCCGTAAACGGAAGTGGAAATGCATTCGTTACCGTTGCCGCATTCAGCTTCCGTTAGTCGACACAAACTCTAATTTTGCCGTTCTTTTTCGGTACGACTACGATAAGGCTCAGCCATGTAGATTTCTTTACGGGACGGATGAAACCAACCCTCAGTAATTTGTCGATCTCCTCCTTGACTTTGGCGGCGTAGTTTGGGTTCATCCGGTACCGACGCTGTGCTACCGGCTTGGCGTCTTTGCTAAGATGTATATGGTGCTGATACAACTGAGGATCTAGGCCTCTTATATCCTCGTACGACCAGGCAAAGACGTCGCGAAACTCGTTGAGGAGTGTCATTATCGCCGTTTTGTTCTCTGCATTCATTTCTTTGGCGATGTGCACCGGTTTTGCCTCCTCCGTCGTTCCTACATTTACCTCTTCTAATTGGGACGTTTTTACGCGCTGGGATACGGCCATTTCCCTTTCCAATGCCTCCTGCGCATGCCGTAACTCCCGGATTGCTTCTTTATCCGGTTCCGTTTCGGTTCCGTCCGGTTGCAGTAAGTAGGGTGATACCGCTTCCGCGACGTCAATTTCGAATAGGGGTTCAATCTTCGGGTTCTCTAGCAAGTACTTCTCATCTTCTTCGTCTGCTAATCCTTCCAGTATATTGACACACTCCACATATAACGGTGTCAGATCCTTGCCGGTGCCCTTCCTTGGTTGTGTTGGTACCCGTACCTTCGCTTTTCCCCGCCGGAATGTAATCATATTCCTCCCCCAGTTCTGCTTGATATGTGTCGTCTTTAACCAAGGGCGTCCCAACAATAATGGGTACGCTCCTTCAGCCTGCAATTGGAGAACTACGGCTGAGATTCGGAATGTGTGGCCCCCGATGGTTACTTCTAAGTTCCGTATTAAACTTGTCGGCCGCACTGAACTTGTGTCCGCCATTCGGAGCCAGAACGGACATGGCTCCCACTCTTGGATTTCAAGAGCATCGCACGTCCGGAGGCTTATTACATTAACACCGGAGCCTTCGTCTATTATCGTGCCGGGGAGTTCTTTCCTTTCACAATGGCCGTAATTGCCGGACTGCTGGTGTCCACCACCGCCGGTCCCTCCTCCGGATTTGAGAAGAATGCCGGAGCCGGTGGTGTTCCGCTTGTCGTCATGCCTTCCTTGAGTCCTTCTGTGAATCTTGGTACTAGCTGCAAGAGTCGTCCTAACGGCAGCGTGATCTGGCATTCCTGCAATACCTCCATGTCGCGTTTTCGAACTGACTGCCGCCTGCGAGCTCTTCGATGTTCTCCTTCTGTTGCGCGAGTTCTGCTACGTTTCGCTCATTGGCCTTTTTCACCCATTCCGTTGCCTGTTTCCGGATGGCCTCTTGTGTCTCCCATTCCGTAGTCTTCCCCTACGACCTTGTGGTGACCTGTTGGAGGTCTGCGACTTCGGCGACTACCATGTTTATTGCCGGTCGCTTATCATAGCTCTTTGCCGGACATTGATTACTATAATGTCCTTCCTGCCGGCAATAATAGCAATATGATTTCCGGGTGTTGCTGGATTCGGCATTGTTTCCTGTACCCAGTGGAGGACTTGTGGTAACCGCGGGGCTCTGGTCTGGTTGGCTGCTTGAGGTGCCTTTTTCCGGTTCACGTGGGTGGCTCTTGTTTTTTAAATGCCGTTTTTTATTAATGTTATTTTTGTTGCGGTACCCTTCTCGGGGTTAGTCGTCATACCTCCCGTAATCTTCCCGTCGTTGGTGATACCCGGGGGAGTGATCCCGGTTGTGATGCTCGTACCGTCCATTGTAATCTCGGTACTTGTCGTATCTCTTGTACCGGTCGTAGTTGTCTCGCCGATTGTTGTACCAGACATCTTGTGCCGGTCGATATCGCTCCTCTCGTTGCTAGCATTCGTCTTCTTCGTCTCGGCTGCTACGTGGCTCGATTTGCCGGATTGGTGGAGCTTGCCGATTCAATAAGTTATATTCGCACCGGTCCATCGTGTGGCTCATAGATAGGTAGAGTAAGCAGTGCTTCCGCATGGTGCACTCCAGTGACGAGTGTCTGGAATTTAAGCAGGTTGTGCATTGGATTGCTTGCCGGAAACGGAGATCCTCATCGGTTGGTAATGCTCGTTGGAGGGCTCCCATTGTTAGCCAAGAGCTCGTTTTTTCCATTTCTCTAACCCGGTCGATGACCTGGTCGACAGTGCTTGTGCGAAAGTCGATGACCGTGCAAACCGTTCGTAGAGGTTCCCGGAGCGCGGCTAAAAATATAGCCTGCGTTTCTTCCTCCGGAGGTGCGCGGGTAAGTTGATTGTGCATCCGTTGAAACCGGATGACAAACTATGGGATGCTCTCGCCGGGGTCCTGCCGAATTGTATAAAATAAGCCCACCATTTCTCGCTGATCCACCTCCTTCTGGAAGAAGTGCAAGAATTTGTCTTTCAGGTCCGCAAAGGTGGTGATGATGCTGCGATCCTGCGTCTGGTGCCATCTGGCGACCGGTCCTTCTAATGTCACGCCTAATTCGGCTATCTTAGATAGTTCCTCTTCTGTCGCGGTTAACCGTTGTGACACATGGTTTGCTTCCCATGTTTGTTTAAATGCATGAACATGAGCCTCCGCGTCTGGGTCATCCCGATACTTGGAGTACTGGAACGGCATATCGTCATCCGGTGTCAGTACGCGGGCTGGCGGTGTCGGTGGTCTTTCCTGTTGTTCCGTCGGCGTCTTAGGTCTTAGTCGGTCTTCCTTTGGTGTTGTCGGCTCGACTTCCGGTGTTGGAGGTTTTTGCTGGTGTACTTCCGTCTCCGGAGGTTGCTCCACGACGAGTGCCGGAGGTTCTCGGTCTGCCAACTCTGGTTCCGGTGTCGGTAAAGTATTCGACTCCTCGTCCTCTGGTCCTCCTAGGTGTCGTTATTGCTGCGATAGTTCGTATGCGCGTTGTAACCCCCTTCCGAATCCGATTCCAGCGCTGAAAATGCTTCGGATTCGCCGTCTCTTCCGGCCAAGGCCTGGAGAAGGGTTTCCGCTTCCTGGAGGCTGCTTAAGCTGCTTCCTTCATCCGGGTAGGCGTTTTGTTGCAGACGGAGCGACTCCTCCGCCACTTTCCGGATCACTTTGGAAAATGATCGATCCGTTCGGATTTCTTCCGTTGCTTGCTGGAAAGCCTCTCGCCGCCGTCTCCGTTCAGCAAGTCTTTGTGCTCTCTCTGTAACCGGGTCGTCTGTTGGCCTAGTCATCCATTCTTGCCGTTGTTCACTGCGATAATGTAGCAATCGTGGTCGCCAAAAACTGTGTTATCGCTAGGGCCGGACAACAGCCTAACACAGGGTGTCCACTTAAGACACGTCCCCAAAGGGTGGTACGACAGAATGACTTACGACACAACGCTTAATTAGACCTTAATCGATTACTTAGCCATCCGTAATTAACACGCGTAAGATATAACAATGAATACATAACGGTAATCAACAGTGGAAGATTAAGACAAATAAGCGTTATAATTAATTATCCGCTCCTGATTACATTGTAACCGGGCCTTTATATAGGTCTTTGGTGCAAAATACAAAACGGTGCCAACCGGCACCTTTACGGAATCGTTCCGGATCCGGATCGGCGTACCGATTCCGGTCCATCCATCCACATCTTCTTATATAATAATATGTATATATTAAGACTACTAATTACAACAGTTCCCGAATAACTATTCCTTTCACACTCTGGTTTGGACCTCCTTAAGCCTTCTTGCTGGCCGGTAACAACTTGTAGGAGCATGGAGAAGGTGAGTAACAGGAAGCGTCCAACGACATGGCTCCTACTGCAGCCAGACTTGGTCATTTTCCTGTTGTCGAGGAACCTCTACAAGACGTGCATGATGGAATTGGTGTCGCGGGCCTCGCACCGGCAGTGGCGGATGACATGGCCGGGGTTGCCACAATAGAGACAGAGTCCATTGTCCCAACGATGTTGGCGTTGGTCTTCAGTTAGTGGTTGGAATTGAGCGTGGTCAATCTGCATCAGGGTATGGAAATCAACCTCCGTCGTGGTATGGTTATCACTGGGTTGGCGTGGGAGACAAGTAGGCCCTAGCAATTGATGCGTTTCGGGAAGAAGCCTGAGACCCGCAAATCCCTCGTTCTTCTTGACGAAGTTCGAAGAGACGATTCTCACACTGAACAACTTGGGAGATTACTTGAGACAACGATGTGGGCCTCGGGAAGTTTAAGAGAAGGGTCTTGACGTCGTTTTGGAGGCCGCGACGAAAATGGTCGGATAGGGCTTGGTCATCCCAACTCACATCATAGGCAATCTGACGGAACTTTGAGGCGTAGACCGAGGCTAGACATGAGCCTTGTTGGAAAGAATAAAGCTTTGTGAGTGCCATTCGTCGCTGGTCTATCTCGCCAAATGTCGCTTTGAGTGGCTCAATGAAAGCGGTGAAATTTTCTAAGAGAGGGGATGATGTCTCGATCAAGGGTGCAAACCATGCTTGCGCTAGCCTGGAAAGAAGCATGCCAACAAGCCCATCCCGAGAAAAGTCACTACCATACCGTTGGGGCTGTAACCGGATGATAAGCCGAATTTGGTTGATAAAGCTGCGAAGATACGCCCTCGTGCCATTGAATTTGTCTGGTAGGCTGATGGTTAGTTCGAGGACATATGGATGGGAATAGGACGTGGTCGGGCTAGGTGCCAACGGTGGTTGTGACTCGGCGGGTGGTGGATTTCTTGAAGTGCCGGATTGCAACTCTCATAATGTTTCCCGAAGGATTTCATTCTCTAGCTGAAGTTGTTGCAAGGCTGTCATGATCTGGTTTACGTTGTCAACAGAGCCGTACATGGTAGCAAGAAGAGGGAAGGTGAACAAACTGTCACGGACAAGTTTAATAGAGCAAAGCAAAGACAAGATTAGAATACAAGAGAAATAGAGTATGCATGAGGATGCATGGAATAGAGAATGCATAAGGATGCATGCAATAGAGAATGCATGAGAATGTGTGCAAGCTAGAAACTTCCAATGTTCAATCTACATTACATGAAGTTGGATTTGGTACAAGGATGCATATGTAGCTCAATTGGTAAGGTTGCCCAATAAAGACCATGAGGTCTTGGGTTCAATCCCTACCTTCCTCCGTGGCATATGTCTATGATACCTACCGAGAAACTTCATAGAAACAACTTCCCATATTGGGAGTACAAGATGCACCAATACTTGTCAGATGTGTACTTGACTTGAATCCGGGTGGTCATACCATGTATATCTCCTCATCTAATTCAATTCCTGTTGGATGTGTGCTTGACTTGAATCCAGGTGGTTGTACCATGTATACCTCCTCATCTAATATGCCTTGGAGTAAGGCATTCTTAACATCCATCTGATGGAGGTGCCACACTTTCGATGCTACAAGGGCAATCACGGTTCGAATGGTAGTCATCTTTGCCACCGGGGCAAAGGTCTCTTCGTAATCGACTCCATGTGTCTGCACATACCCTTTTACCAGAAGTTGGGCCTTGTACCGATTGATGGTGGTGTTGGCATTCTGCTTCACCAACCAAACACATGCCGACCACCCAGCTTTGGAGCAGTGTGGCCAGTCGCATGTTGTATTGCCTTGCATCATGCATTCATGATCACATGCTCGGCTACATCAGAGAGGCCAACACGTCGAAGGAGGTGTGGGGGAACCTCAAAAAGATATTCACGGCTAACACAACTGCACGAAACCTTCAACTTCTCCAAGAGTTAAACAATATACAATGGAGGGATATGTCGATGAACACCTACACCTTGAAGATCAAGGAGTTGTGTGACTCTCTTGGGTCGATCAATGCCAACATTGACGATGACAAAATGGTGCAGATATGCCTCGGAGGCCTAGCACCTCGATTCTACCTCATACGGTTGACAGTCCTTCCGAAGGAGAATCCTCCCTCCTTCAACCTCCAATGGATGATACTAGTCGAGGAAAATCACGTCCGAATGAGAGGCAACGGATTAGATGGACGAATGGTGTGCACAAGTTTGGACGGAGGGAGAGGGCAAGGGTGTGGAAGAAGAGGTTGATTCGGCCAAGGCTGACACAACCAAGAATAACCCCGAGAACACAACTTCTACTACGTGCAAGACGTTTCAAACGCATGAGGCAGAGTGTCTGGTAGAAGGGGGAGTAATCATGCCGAACCTAACCATCAAAAAACTCCGTCCAGTACGGATTCTGTGGAAAATTTGGCCACTATGTGGCAGAGTGTCACAAAAAGAACCGTGGTCGACCTCCACAAGCCGACAACTCGACGAAATGGTATAGATATGCCTTGGAGGCCTAGCACCTCAATTCTGCCTCATAGGATCGACAGTCCTTGCGAGGGAGAATCCTCCCTCCTTCTTTAAGCTCCAATGGATGCTACTAGTCGAAGCAAATCACATCTGAATGAGAAGCAACAGATCATATGGACGAATGGTCTACACAAGTTTGGACGGAGGGAGTGGGCAAGGGTGTGGACAAAGAGGCTAATTCGGCCAAGGCTAACACAACCAAGAACAACCCCGAGAACATAACTTCTACTACCAACAAGACGTTTCAAACGTGCGAGGCGGAGTGTCTGGTAGAAGGGGGAGCAATCATGACGGACCTAGCCATAAAAAAAACTCCATCCAGTACGGATACTATGGAAAATTTCGCCACTATGTGGCAGAGTGTCGCAAAAAGAAGCGTGAGTCCACCTCCATAAACGGACAACTCGACAAAATGGTGCAGATATGCCTCGGAGGCCTCGCACCTCAATTCTGCCTCATACGGTTGACAATCCTTGCGATGGAGGTTCCTCCCTCCTTCAACCTCCAATCGATGCTACTAGTCGAAGAAAATCACGTTCAAACGATAGGCAACAGATCAAATGGACGAATGTTCTACACAAGTTCGAACAGAGGGAGAGGGCAAGGGCGTAGAAGAAGAGGTTGATTCGGCCAAGGCTGACACAACCAAGAACAACCTCGAGAACACAACTTCTACTACTGGCAAGGCTATTCAAACGCGTGAGGCGGAGTGTCTGGTTGATGGGGGAGCAATCATGCCGGACCTAGCCATCAAAAAAACTCTGTCGTGTACGGATACTATGGAAAATTTGGCCACTACATGGCAAAGTGTCGCAAAATGAAGTGTGACTCAACCTCCACAAGCCGACAACTCACCAAATACGCCTCCAACTTTGACTACGATGATCGTTGCTAAATGTTTTTAATGAGGCACAGAGCGAACTCAATGTCAGTCTGCAACCTTACCAGCACCTCCAACTCAAAAGATGTATGGTTTGTAGATTCGGCTGCATCCAATCACATGACTTCTCATAAAGATTGGTTTTGAGAGCTACAAATGCTCGAATGACCCGACTATGTGGAAACTGGGGATGATACAATTCACCCCATGCAACATGTTGACAATGCCCCATTTGGGCAACCAAACCTACATCAAGAACTTCTTGCATGTCCCAACAATAACGAAGAACCTGTAAGGAATCAACCACACGATTAACCTTCTTCCCTCGGCCACAACCGAGTAAGCGCGAATCGATGCAGCAGATAATAGGAACCACAAAGAGAAACAAAACGCGAGCACACAGGGATTAACGTGGAAAACCCTAGACGGGAAAAACCACGGGAGTACAAGACTCCAAACCAACACTATACAGAGAAGTATACAATGGCGAGCTGCAAGACGACGACCTTGAGCTCGCTGTCCTCGCCACAGGCGGCGGAAATACACAGAGGCGTTGACCTCTTCCTCTCTCACGCTCTATCCCTCTCTCTCTCTCTCTTACTCTCACGGCTGCTCTCTCTTCACTCCTCTAGAGTGGAAAAACAGAAAAATGATAAGCAACATTAAAACTGTTTGCCCTAAGTCATATTTATACACATATGACTTTCGGGCTATTTACAAATATAGCCTCAAGGGCTCTTGGCAAACATATTCACAAATATGTCTCCGCATCCGGATCTCTCTCCGGGTACATTCGTCATCCGGCTCCGTAACCGGGGTCTTCGTCATCCGGCTCCGTAACCGGGATCTTCATCATCCGGCTCCGTTACCGGGGTCTTCGTCATCCGGCTCCGTAACCGGGGTCTTCATCATCCGGCTCCGTTACCGGGGTCTTCGTCATCCGGACATCCCATCCGGAGGGACCGAAATCCCAACAAACTCCCCCTTCACTTCGGCATGGGATGTCTCTCCAGTCCGATCCTCTTCCGGCATGCTTCCAGCTTGTCGGGTGTGAGCACCTTGGTCAGCATATCCGACCCGTTCTCGTCCGTGTGGACCTTCGTCAGCACGAACTCCTGGTCTTCTATCCTTTCCCGGATCCAGTGATATCTTCGCTGGATGTGCTTCGTCCGGGAGTGATAAGCCGCGTTCTTCGCAAGGTGGATGGCACTCTGACTGTCACAGTAGAGTCGGTACTCCTCCTGCTGGATACCGAGCTCTCTAATGAAGTCCTTCATCCATATTATTTCCTTGCCGGCTTCAACAGCCGCCATGTACTCCGCCTCCGTGGTTGACAACGCAACCGTCTTCTGCAGCCTCGACTGCCACGAAACGGCTCCCCCTGCATACGTCATCACATACCCTGATGTGGACCGGCTGGTATCTGCATCAGCCGACATATCCGAATCGGTGAAGCCGTCGAGTTCGGGCTTACCGGAGCCGAATCGGAGGCACACGTTTGCCGTGCCCTTCAGGTATCGGAGTATCCACTTGGCCGCATTCCAATGCTCTTTGCCGGGATTGCTCATGTACCGGCTCACCACTCCGACTGCATATCCGATGTCCGGTCTTGTACACACCATGGCGTACATCAAGCTTCCGACGGCTGAGGCATACGGTACTTTCATCATATCCTCCTTTTCAGCCTTTGTCTTGGGACTTTGCTTGCTGGACAGCTTGCAGTTTGCCGGGAGGGTCGATCCGACCGGTCTTGCTTCCGACATGTTGAACCGGTGAAGCACCTTCGTCACGTACTTCTCCTGTGACAGCCACAACTGCTTCTTGCTCCGGTCCCGGATGATGTGCATCCCTAGTATTTGCCTCGCCGGACCCAAGTCCTTCATTGAGAAGGTTCGGTGAAGAGCCTTCTTCAGCATCCGTATCTTGACCTGGTCCCGTCCGACGATCAACATGTCGTCCACGTATAGGAGGAGTATTAGAGAGTCTCCTCCTTCGAACTTCTTCACAAACACGCAGTGGTCGGACTGCGTTTTGAGGTACCCTTCGTCGGTCATGAAGGAGTCGAACTTCCGGTACCATTGCCGGGGAGCCTGCTTCAGTCCGTAAAGGCTCTTCTTCAACCGGCATACCAGGTGCTCCTTCCCTTTCTTCTCGAATCCTTCCGGTTGCTGCATGTAGATCTCTTCTTCGAGGTCACCGTGAAGGAAAGCCGTCTTCACGTCCATCTGTTCTACCTCGAGGTCCATGCTTGCCGCTATGCTCAGCACCGTCCGGATGGAGGTCATCTTCACTACCGGGGCAAATATCTCGTCGAAGTCCACACCCTTCTTCTGCTGGAACCCCTTCACCACGATCCTGGCTTTGTATCTCGGGGGGTTTCCGGCATCTCCCGGTTTCAGCTTGAACACCCACTTGTTTCGAAGTGCCCGCTTTCCTTTCGGCAACTCCACAAGTTCATATGTGTGGTTCTCATGCAGGGAATCCATCTCGTCCTGCATGGCACTCAACCACCTGCGGCTCTGGGTGTCATGCTTTGCTTCTTCAAAGCTCTCCGGCTCCCCCTCGTCGGTTAGCAACACGTGCTCTGGTTCCGGGAATCTCCGGGGGGCCCTTCTCTCTCTTAGAGGGTATCTCCGTTCCGGAGCTTCGGTAACCGGTTCTTCCGATTCTTCTTCATCCGAATCCATTTCGGGATCGGGGCCGGTTCCGGTATCATTTTCATCTTCTTCGGCCGGTTCTGTTTCTTCACCGTCTTCGGCCGGATCCTCGAGTGCTAACCGGTCTCTTGCCGGTCGGGACTGCTCCTTGTGGAGTTGATCCTCACCGGTCGACTTGGAGCTCTTCATCTTCTTCTCCGACTCCCAGTCGGCGAGTGTCTTGTCCTCCATGAAGATGATATCTCGACTCCTGAATATCTTCTTGTCGACCGGGTCCCATACTCGGTAGCCGAACTCATCGTCGCCGTAACCGAGGAATATGCATGGCCGGGTCTTTGGATCTAGCTTTCCTCTCCGGTCCTTTGCCACATGCACGTATGCGAGACACCCGAACACCTTCAGGTGCCGGTAGGACACTTCCTTACCGGTCCACACTTTCTGCGGCGTGTCTCCGTCCAAAGGTACTGAGGGTGATCTATTTATCACATATGTTGCCGTCGACATTGCCTCAGCCCAAAACCCCTTGGGTAATTTCGCATGCGCCAGCATACTCCGGACCCTCTCCATTATGGTCCGGTTCATCCTCTCGGCCAGCCCGTTCAGTTCCGGCGTCTTTGGCACAGTAAACTCGAGCCGGATTCCCTTCGAGCGACAGTACTCCTGGAACTGCCCCCGGTATTCCCCTCCGTTATCCGCTCGTATCGCTTTCAGCTTCTTGCCGGATTCCCTTTCCACTCTCGCGTGGAGTTCTTTGAAGACGCACAACACTTGGTCCTTTGTCTTCAACGGTGCCGTCCACAGCTTCCGACTGTGATCATCAACGAATGTTACGAAGTACTGGGCTCCGCCATGTGACTTCGTTTCTACCTGACACACATCAGTGTGCACCAACTCCAATGGTGCGCTACGTCTCGTCGGTGGCCTTGAATGGAAGGAGGTTCGGTTCTGCTTACCGGCCAGGCAATCGGTGCACTTCTCCAGGTGCACATGCTTCACTGGAATAAGGTTGTCTTCTGCAAGCCTCTTCATCCCCTTCTCACTCATGTGGCACAGTCTTTTGTGCCACAGCTCACCGGCAGTGTCGGCTGCCACATTCAGCTCTTCCGGACATAACCGGGCATTCATCAGGTACAGTGTGTTGTCTTTCCGGGCCCGAGCCACTATCAGGCTCCCCTTGCTGAACTTCATTACGCCGTTCCGGATGCTACCTGTGTAGCCTTCATCGTCTAGCCTCCCGGCCGAAATCAGGTTCAATCGAACCTCCGGAACGTGTCGGACATCCTTCAGCAGCATTTTGCATCCGGTCGGGGTTGTCAACCACACGTCTCCTATGCCGGCAATCCGGCACGTACCTTCATTCCCCATCCGAACACAGCCATGCTCACCGGCTGTGTAGGATGAGAAGTATCTTCTCTCCGGGGTCAGGTGGAACGATGCTCCGGAATCGACCACCCAGGTCGTCTCATCGCCGGCAATGTTTAGTTCACCTTCTTCGGTGATGAGCATGATTTCTTCCTCACTTGCCGCGAGTGCCGTTGTTCCTTTCCGGTCCTGCCCTCGCCGATCCGAACCTCTCCGGTCCGTGGCTCCCCGGTATGCACCGTTTCTCTCCGGTGACTTCTTCGAATCGGTGTCGTCGGCTCCGTTGTCTTTTCGGTAATGCCGACAATTCTTTCGGAAGTGCCCCGGCTTCCCACAGTGGAAGCATGTGGGCCTTCCTCTTGACTGCGGCCGGGTCCCCGACTTCTCCCGTCGTTGCGGACTCCGGTTCCATTGTCTTCCCCGATCCGATTCGGTAAGCAGCGCCTTTGAGTCGGAGGCCGGTTCTTTGTCTCTCCGACGCGCTTCTTCGTTCAAAATACTTGTCTTTACCGTTTGTAAGGACAAGTTGTCTTCGGTGCAGGAGGTGCTGAGAGTCACCACCAAGTTCTCCCAGCTTTCCGGCAATGTACACATCAGGATGATGGCTTGCATTGCATCCTCCAACGGGAACTTGATTGCCGCAAGCTGATTCACGAATCCCATGAACGTGCTTACGTGTTCCACCATACTCTCGCCGTCCCGGTACTTGAGATTCACTATCTTCCTCATCAGGGAGGTCCGGTTCAACGCATTCTTCCTCTCGTAGAGGCCCGACAGCTTCTTCCACATCTCATATGCATTGGTGTCGTTCGCCACATGTTGTAGGACGCTTACATCGACATATTGTCGGATCGTCGCTACGGCTTTCCGGTTCAGGAGCTTCCACTCCGACTCAAGTACCCCCTTCGGTATTTCCGACCTGTCAATCGGTTCATACAGGTCCCGAACAATCAGAAGATCCTCCATCTTGATCTTCCAGTCGGCGTAATTCTGCGCATTCAGCACCATCATCCCCGGCTGCCCGCTGCCGCCGCCTTCCATTTTCTGCAGCAGTTCGCTCTGATACCAGTTTGTAAGGAATCAACCACACGATTAACCTTCTTCCCTCGGCCACAACCGAGTAAGCGCGAATCGATGCAGCAGATAATAGGAACCACAAAGAGAAACAAAACGCGAGCACACAGGGATTAACGTGGAAAACCCTAGACGGGAAAAACCACGGGAGTACAAGACTCCAAACCAACACTATACAGAGAAGTATACAATGGCGAGCTGCAAGACGACGACCTTGAGCTCGCTGTCCTCGCCACAGGCGGCGGAAATACACAGAGGCGTTGACCTCTTCCTCTCTCACGCTCTATCCCTCTCTCTCTCTTTCTTACTCTCACGGCTGCTCTCTCTTCACTCCTCTAGAGTGGAAAAACAGAAAAATGATAAGCAACATTAAAACTGTTTGCCCTAAGTCATATTTATACACATATGACTTTCGGGCTATTTACAAATATAGCCTCAAGGGCTCTTGGCAAACATATTCACAAATATGTCTCCGCATCCGGATCTCTCTCCGGGTACATTCGTCATCCGGCTCCGTAACCGGGGTCTTCGTCATCCGGCTCCGTAACCGGGGTCTTCATCATCCGGCTCCGTTACCGGGGTCTTCGTCATCCGGCTCCGTAACCGGGGTCTTCATCATCCGGCTCCGTTACCGGGGTCTTCGTCATCCGGACATCCCATCCGGAGGGACCGAAATCCCAACAGAACCTTGCCTTGAACAGTCAAATTGTGGAACAAGGCATGGAAGTTTGATTCAATGACAGAGGATGCTTCATAGAAAACGAAGGTTGAATTATCAGTTGTGGTCGAAGAGAAGGTCAGATGTTCATCCTCGATTCTCACGAGATGAAATCATAATGTTTGCCAATGCCGATATAGAGTTGTGGCACAAAAGGATAGGGGTGAAAGCATGCGAGTGGAAACAATTAGCTATGAAAAAAGCTACCATTAATAAATAGTCATTTTTGCAAAACTCTAGCATTGATAAATTAGCTATGCAAAAAGCTACCATTGAAAATAGTGGAGAGTTTTAATTATATAAATGTGCACCATAAATGTGCAACATAAATTGATATGTGCACCATAAATTATATACTAAATTCCTAGGTCCATTATGCATGATCCTTTGCCACATCACGTGGGCCATCTCTAGTTGAGTATTCTAACTTAGATTACTACCATTGTTGCTAAACCCTATTGAGTCCACTCCTCCATTGCTGCCATTCTACACTCAGTTACCACCATTGTGCGGTCCAAGTATCATCTGCCACTCTACACTCAATTGCCACAATTCAATCCCCAGAAGCTCAAAGGAATTCAGTCGAAAGGAGTTGTCACCAGACTCCCGGCCTTTTTACCGAGAAGAGCATTGCAGGCGTGTGCGAAGCCTGTCAATTTGGCAAACAACACCGACAACCGTTCCCAAAGGAGAGGAATGTGAGTAAAGGGACTTTGGATGTGATACATTAAGATGTGTGGGGACCCGCCGAGACATCAACATTCGGTGGTTGCTGGTATTATGTGATGTTCATCAATGACTTCTATAGGCAAACTTGGATATTCCCTATGCGGCAGAAGAGTGAAGTGTTTTAACACTTCTAGAAATTCAAAAATGAAGTCGAAAAGGTAAACAATTAGCACGTCTGGTGCCTTTGATCGGACGGCGGAAAAGAGTACTTCTCCGATGCCTTCATAGGATACCTTTGACAAGAAGGAATCCACGGAGTTAACTTGCCAACACACACCTCAACAGAACGGAGAAGCCGATCAAAAGAACTGGTACATACTTGACGTGGCAATGTCGATGATGAATGAGAAACATTTGCCAAAATCATATTGGGGTGAAGCAGTGAACACGACCGTCTATCTAATGAATTGGTGCACAACATCTAGAGTGCATGACATTAACCCCCACGAGAAGTTCGTACCTATCCCACATCAGGATATTTAGCTCTATCGCATTCGTACATATTCCCGACGAAAAAAGACAAAAGCTTCATCCCAAGTCGGAGAAATGTATCCTCGTAGGGTACTCACTCGAACAAAAAGGGTATAAGTGTTTCAAACCATCCAACGGGAAGGTATGAGAGAGTAGGGATGTCGTATTCAACGAATCGGCATCCTGGTACATGGTCAACTCAGCTCCGACCCAATCGAAACCAACGTCGGCATAGATTCAGAGGAGGATGACTAACTAAGGCTCACAATAGAGGAAAGTACAATCTCAACCAAGTTGAGTGGACCATAGGAGCCCCCAAGAGACCAAAGCACATTGCGACCAAGTCCGAAACTAGACAAAGGGAGAGCCAAAATGCCTGAGTACGAAGACTCAGATGGAAACGAACCGACACACTCACCAGAAAGTGAGTATGATGGATTGGATGTTCCTATCATGAGGACACCAGGAGCTGAGAAAGAGTTCACGAAGATAAGTGAACCACCATGTCGCTCCACCCAAGAAAAGAATGTAGTCAGCCGATTTGGCCACAATGACTACATGGCATATCACTATGCCTTTATGACGAAGGTGGTGACAATTTGGAAGATGGAAAATTTTCCAAAGCTACTAAAGACTCGCAATGGGTTGAAGCAATGAATGAGGAGATGCAAGCACTCTCCAAGAATGAGACCTGAGATCTTGTCCCCCCTTCACCACACCAAAAGGCAATCAGACGTCAGTGGATATACAACGTGAAGCACAATGCCAACGACACCATCAATCGGTACAAGGCCCAACTTGTGGTAAAAGGGTATGCGCAGACACACGGAGTCGATTATGAAGAGACCTTTGCTCCGGTGGAAAAGATGACTACCATTCGAACTGTGATTGCCCTTGCGGCAGTAAAAGCATGGTACCTCCATCAGATGGATGTCAAGAATGCCTTCCTCCAAGGTGAATTACATCAGGAGGTATACATGGTACAACCACCCGAATTCAAGTCAAGTACACATCCCACTGTTGTCTGCCAACTCACAAAGCCTCTCTATGGTCCCAAGCAGTTACCTAGAGCATGACATTCGAAGATAACCCAATATCTTCACCAAATCGGCTTCAAAATGTCCAAGTCCGACAACTCTCTGTTCATCTGGAGCGACTCTAGAGGACATGTATTTATTTTAATATATGTGGATGATTTGGTCATTGGATGAGAGGAATTAGCTGATAGCAGTCATATGAAAAGGCTTCTCTTCGGCTGATTCGAAATGAAAGACATGAAGGAGCTACATTACTTTCTAGGTATAGAAGTAATTATGACGCATGGTGGCATCATGATCTCCCAATGACACTATATTCTCAATCTGCTCTTCAAGTTTGCAATGACAAATTGTAAGCCCTCTGCTACCCCTCTGGATCGAAACCTAAAGCTAGATACCGAATCTGGCACAGAAGAGTGTGAGTCGACTCACTATTGACAGCTAGTTAGAAACCTAATCTATCTAACCATCACCCAACTTGGCCTCAGTTATCCAGGCAGACTCCTTAGCCATTTTATGCAGACTTTGTGTGACATTCACCTAGACTGTGTTAAGCGAGTATTAAGGTATGTAAGTGGGGCCATGGATTACAACATCCTCTACAAGTCGGCCACACCAATTCGACTAGAAGGGTACACCGATGCCAATTGAGCCGGCTATGAAGCCAACAAACAATCAACATCAGGGTCCGTCTTCTCCCTCAGTAGTGGAGCCATATTGTGAAGTAGTAAGAAGTAGCCGACAGTCACACTGTCGAACACGGAAGCAGAATACAGGCTCGGAACCGTTTAGCTGAAATGAATCTTGAAGGATCTAGGCGTTCCCATCAAGGATCCGGTTCTCGTCTACTGTGACAACATGAGCAATATTTGACTGGCCCGCAACCCAGTCTTTCACGCTCGAACCAAGCACATTGAGGTACACCATCACTTCATCCGAGAGTGTGTCGTGGTTGGAGACGTTGACTTGCAACACATCAGCACACTCCTGCACACGGCCAACATCTCCCCGAAGGCCCTAGGAGCTGACAAGCTACTATAGTTCACAATGAACCTAGGTCTTTCTATTTCCGACTGGCCGAGCTTCAAGGGGAGTATGGATAAGGAGCCGTCTGACATGAAGTCAAACGTAGCAAAGTAGACACAGGAGTGGGTTGGCCATCCACAACCGAAGACCAGCCCAAACCAACTATTTGTCGTTTGGAAGTTGTGTTTTCATGGGCGTGTTGAGAATCAAACTCAACTTCCCTTGTGTGGGAACACACTCTAGGATGCTCAAGTGTGTGAACATCCCACCTCATTGTATAATAACTAGTGTGTCATATAAGTTAATGTCCTATGACACACATTCACTAAGTAATTAAGACTCCACATATTTCCCAAGAGGCGGTCCAAGTGAGAGACCTTAGAGAGAAGGTGACTACATAAGCACCTTCTCTTTCTCTTTGTAATGTTGGTTCATTCTTGCACTTGGCTAATACAGTTTCCTAGTTCTCTGTATACATCATGTTCTCTATTTGTCTCTCTCTCTCTCACACACACACATCTCTTCCGCTGCACAGAATCACTCCCAATTCTTTACAAATATGATAAATTATTTAATAGTTGAACATTCTAGTACAAGCATATACTTGTGGATATATTCCATACAAGATAAACCAAAATTGTTGTGGGAACATGGACCTATATTTCTTTAAATCCAATGCAATAGATGCACCTAATTATTTATACATAACCTCCATGGTGGACACTTGTGGGGTTGTAAGAAAGACACTTTGCATAAAGGTACCAATGTCACATCAATGTGTTCTATAGGATGTTAGATGAAGGTCGTGTTGTTTTCAAATTATGAATTTGTTTTTGCAATATTTGTTGTATCGCCAATGTGATAACTTATCATGATATCCATGTGAGGGATTGACCAGATGCATACCCTCTTTCATGTGAGAAGTAGGTATGCACCACTTTTGACTATGCCTAATGAGATCTCTTTGAAGTCACTAATATGGTCATATTAATCTAAGTATGACTTTACTCATGGTTGATCACTTATTCAAGCAAAGGTCAAGAAAATCACATAAAGAGTACATAAAACTATCTTTCAGATAATGAACCACTTTTATGAGGGATAAAATTTTAAGTGCTCACGAGGAAAGCTTAAGCCTTAAACTTGACACATATGGAAGTAGGGCAAGATTAGGGCTAACAAGAGGAAAGAACGCAAGAGATCGAGAGGAAAGCTCTAGCTAAGAAATTGACTAAGAAATGAAGGAGAAGTAAAAATCTTATTCTTTTACTTTCTTTACATTTTACAAATTACAATTGTTTCCTCTTTCATATTATGGAAATTGGCTTTGTTTATGCTCTATGAGGCTTCTCCATTAGTCTTGGAATCACTCGACAGTTTTTTGTTTGATATATTATTGTCACTTAGTCTTCCTTTAAAGTGAGAATTATTTAATAGTTTGACTTTTTGTGCTAGAATATACTTGTGGATATATTACATATAGGATGAATAAAACCTATATAAGTAGAGATCTATCTCTCAACCATGTAATCAATTTATTAGTGATTCTGTTTGCCCATCTTCCTTTTATTCTCCATCGGGTAAGTCTAAATTCTTGCAATTTAGAGATAAACATGTCTTTCATGTTGAATGACTAAGCTCTTTTAAGGAAGTAAAATTATAAGCTGAAAATGACTTCAAAATTATATGGCATAACCAAGTATTCTTAGGTACATATTTTGTCTCCTTTTGTAGGGACACAATGACAAGCAAGCACCTTCTTCTGATGTTTTACATAATGTTAGTTGTGTCCACTTTCACGCTATGCGTGCAAGGTGGGGTAACAAGCTCATATAGACGCAAATTAGCAGCAACGGTGGACATGCCTTTGGATAGTGACGTTTTCAAAGTTCCCCAAGGCTACAATGCTCCACAACAGGCAAATATTTTTTATCTCGTCCTATAATGTATTGTACTTCTACCAAATCTCATGGGTACAATAATATGAAATCCCATGTACCATATGTAATGTATGAAAGCTATGCATTCTATATGTGAAAGACTACATGTATATAAGTACAGATGTGTCAAAATTCATGATTCCATTTTGTTTTCGATGATTCTAATTTATAGTTTATTTCCTCTTTGGTTCATATCTTGTAGTCATTATAAGCAGAAATAAGACTTTCATTGGTATGGACATATACAATAATGTACATTGTTGAGCTATTCATCTGTCAATATTTAGATTCATATTTGATAATCTTGTTTTCATTGTGTTTACATTATCCAATGTATATACTAGGCACTACTCCGATTATACATTGAAGGATACCTTTTGGAATTTCAGGTTCATATCACACAAGGGGACCTCACTGGAAAGGCAATCTTTATATCATGGACTACACCTTCAAAACCAGGATCTAGTGTTGTACAGTATGGCCTTGAATCAGGAAAGTATAGTTACAGTAAAAAAGGCAAAGTTTCAAGATACACATTCTACAACTACACATCAGGTTTCATTCATCATTGTAGAATTGACAACCTCAAGGTGTGTACACATTTGCAACCTGATGCTCAATTGTTACTAATAAAACTCAAAACCCAAAGATTTGTTGTCTTAATTGATAGTTTCCTTGTTGATGTTTGGACATTTCTTGCAGCTTAATGCAAAATATTACTACAAGTTAGGTGAGGGATCCTCTGCTCGAGAGTTCTGGTTTAAGACACCTCCACCTGTTGGTCTTGATACTCCCTACACTTTTGGGATTATTGGTATGAAAAATCAAAATTTATAAAAAAAACCATTTCTTTTAAATTAATGAAAGTTAGGGGTTATGTTTTGTGTTGAAGCCATTGAATCCCTTAAAAAGTTTGCATTTGGTGTTTATCATAACATGTGCAAAGGAGTACACTTTTTTTTTGTCTATGATAAAAACTAGTGCCAACCAACTCACTCATACACGTTGTTTTTTATAGGTGACCTTGGTCAAACATTTGATTCCAACAAAACACTTGACCATTACATGAAATCAAACGGTGACACCCTTCTATACGTAGGTGATTTTTCCTATGCAGACACCTATCCATTCCATGACAACAACCGGTGGGATACTTGGAGCCGGTTTGTCGAACGAAGCACGGCTTATCAACCTTGGATTTGGACAGCTGGAAACCATGAACTTGATTTTGCACCTGAGTTGGTTAGTCTATATTTATAAACAATCTAAAATGTGCATATTGGGGTAACCTAACCTTACAATCACACCAATAACATATTTATTTGTATAAGAGGGACTAAACCAAGGGAATTTGGTTAAAAAACAAAAACTTGAGAGGAATTTAGTAAAATTAAAATAAATAAGCACTCATGGGTATTTTCAAGTTGTCCTTTAAATTCAATGGTTGTTTTTTGGTGATTTTGTCAATTAGGGAGAGGTTGATGCATTCAAGCCGTACTTGAACCGTTTTCGAGTTCCGTATAAAGCCTCAAATAGCACATCACCCTTGTGGTACTCCATCAAGAGAGCATCCGCTCATATCATTGTTCTTTCGTCTTATTCAGCATATGGTTAGTACTATATTATACTTCTCTACCATATTTGATAAAACTATGAATAGACTTGTGTAGGCTGACATTCAATGAGTTTTTATGTAGGCAAATATACCCCACAATATGTTTGGCTCAAGAAGGAGCTAGCTTCGGTAGATAGGACAAAGACCCCGTGGCTCATTGTTTTGTTGCATTCCCCATGGTATAATAGCAATGAATATCATTATATGGAGGGTGAAACAATGCGTGTCCAATTCGAATCATGGTTGGTAAAAGCCAAGGTGGACATTGTATTTGCCGGCCATGTTCATGCATACGAAAGAACAGTGAGTATTGCTTTGATATTGCAACACACTATGCTTTGCTTTAATAAAATCCTAAGGTTTCACGCCATTCAACATAAAACTTTGAATTCACAAAGAAGAGGTTGAACTTTTCAGTTGGATCTTCACTAAATTGGGAGCTTTTTATGTAGTATCGCTTTTCCAACATTGACTACAACATTGTGAATGGGAATTGCACCCCAAAAGCAAACCCCTCTGCACCCGTTTACGTAGTGATTGGGGATGGTGGAAATGCCGAGGGTCTTGCTGGAGAGTAATTCTCTTGTTTTCCTCTATGTTTTCAAGTTGAATTTGATAATGAGATGTCCATAATGTGTATTTCATTATATATGATTTTGTTTTATAGGTTTACTGAGCCACAACCGGCATATTCAGCATTCCGTGAGGCTAGCTTTGGACATGCCATGCTTGAGATCAAGAATAGGACACATGCATATTATTATTGGCACCGTAATCAAGATGGTGTAGCTGTCAAGGCCGACTCTCTTTGGCTTTCTAACCTATATTGGACCTCATAAGTCTTCATTTTTATGAGCTACTATGACTCAACGAACTACAACAACAATGATTCCAAACAATCTTTTATATAATCTCGGGTGTTATGTTAACATATGAACATTGCTCACATATTAATTATGTTCCACGAGAAGCGATAATAAAACCTCATTGTTGGGAATAACTTTGTCATCTTGTAAGTTATGAATACTCATTACCTCATTTTGAAGTGATGATGTGTTGATAACCTTGTACAAAATGTTCATTTGAATAGAATTGTCAAACACTTAAAGGTGTATGATGTTTGGATATTTTTGTATGTAAGAATGCAAACAACTTAATGGTTACAAATTATATAAGAATCCCTGAAGTAATGGAACCTTGGAATTAAGTTATATAATATCCCAAGATAGTGGATCAATCATGAGCATAAAAGGTCTACATTAACATGTTTATTTTACAGGAATTACTCCTAGTCTTATTGTTGAGAATCAAGCTCAACATAGCACAACGTGTGAACACACCTTTTGAGAATCTATGATTACTCAAAGGTCAAGAGTCACACCACTACTCTGTACACATTAACTATGTGTCATAGAATCATATTCTATGACACATAACTAATGAGTTACATATTCCCCATGACTATGAGTCTTCACATTCCCCAAGAGAGAGTGTGGTTATTGTAAGTTAATGAAGAGAGAGGGTGACTCTATATAAAGCACCCTCCTCATACTTCATACTATGTCGGTTGTGACTCCTTATTATGCTACATTTTGTAATTCTTATTCTACTTGTGAAATATACACCTTCTTCTTGAGTATTCCTTTTTCTACCAATCTTGTGTTCTGTCATCTCTCCTCTAATTCCTCTCACACATCCACATAACACGCATCTCTTCCACTAAACAAGAATCATACCCGATTCTTTACATGGTATCAGAGCGATTTGGTAGCTCGATCTAGCCCACTCGTCTCATCGTGACCGTGTGTTGTGCTCTATGCCGACGTTCAAGAAGAACCAACTCATCGCTATCGTAGTACCACTACATAGCTCGTGTTCGAGAGAGAAGGAAAAGAAGAAAGGAAGCTTAATCGACAATGAATACTCAAATGGGGAGCGCTCTCCCTAGCGAGAAGTTGGATCGCAACAACTTTGCATCTTGGGAGTACAAGATGCATCAATACCTTGTTGACCAAGGCTATTGGAGTTACATCAAGGGAGCACAACAAAATAGACCCAACCCGAAAAATGGTGACTATGCAACTTGGGAGCAAGTGGCGAGTTGAGTGATGTATTGCTTGGCAACATGTGTTCACGACCACATGCTCGGCTACATTCGAGAAGCTGAGACGCTGAAGGAAGCATGGGAGAATCTACGAAAGATTTTCGCCGCCAACACGACCGCGAGAAAGCTTCAACTCTGCCAAGAGTTGAACAACATCCAACAACGAGATATGTCCATTACAAGCTACATCTTGAAGATCAAGGAGCTTTGTGATGCACTCGGCTTGATAAGCGTCAATGTGGAGGATGACGAAATGGTGCAAATATGCCTCAGCGGCCTTGCACCACGGTTCGGCGCGATGCGGACCACCGTACTAGCACGGGAGAGTCCGCCCTGCGTCTTCGATCTTCAATCCATGTTGTTGGTCGAAGAGAATCATGTTTGAACAAGAAGCAGCGCCTCGGAAGGCCACATGCTCTACACGCATTCAGACGGAGGAAGAGGACGCGGCCGTGTAAGAAGCAGCCGATTCAGCCAAGGACGAGGCGGACGAGGCCCGATTTACGAAAACAACTCTCCATTACGGCAACAAGATGGAGGTCATCGAGGAACCTTCGGAAGAAGGGGGAGCCACCATTCTAGTTCGAGCTGACAAACCTCAATCGAATGCGGATATTGCGGCAAAATCGGCCACCGCAAAGAAGAGTGCCGAAAGAAGATGCGTGAGTCGGCTTCCACTAGTCGACAACTCACCAATTATGCCGTCGACTCCGAGTACGACGACTACGGTGGATTTTTCGTAATGAGACATAGAGCAAATTCTATGTCGTCCTCTACTTCTACTAGTGCCTCCGGTCCGGAAGACGTATGGTTCGTCGATTCCGGTGCCTCGAACCATATGACGTCGCATCAAGAATGGTTTCGAGAACTTTGAGAGCCGGACCGACCCGACTATGTCGAAACCGGAGACAACACTACGCACCCGATTCGGCACATCAGCAATGTTCCGTTCGGAAAAGAAGGTAAGCAAAATTACATTAAAAATGTGTTGCATGTACCAACCATTACGAAGAATTTGGTCTCCGTTAGCCAAATTGTAGAGCAAGGAATGCAAGTTTGATTTAATCAAGGCGATTGCTTCATCGAAAAAGAGGGCCGACTCATTGTGCTGTCGCGAAAATACGACGAGGACACGTGAACTTGAGGCATGACCCCGGGGCCTCCGATTAGAGGATATCAGATTCGTATGTTTATATTAAACAATTAATGGAAATAAGAAAGATTGACAAATTTCATTAACAAATAGAAAGAAAGATTACAATCAATCCCAAGATTGGGATTACAAAAGTTTAGCTTATGGAGATTACTAGAATAATAGATTAGAAGAAACTAAATATGGATTCAATAGAAATTTAGGGTTTTTGGCTTTGATAAGAGATTTTTGATTTTTGAGAGATATGGCTTCCGTAGGGAAATTTTGGGTTTTTGAGTGTTATAACTTCCGTAGGGAAAATTAGAATTAGGTTTTACGAGAGATATGGCTTCCGTAGGGGAAAATAGGGTTTTTGAGTGTTATGACTTCGATAAGATAAGGGAGCTAAGAAGGAAAAGAAAAAGAAAATATCGGAGAGAGGATGAGTGTAGGAAAATAAATGGAATTTTATATGGAGTTCTCCATTGATCATAGCCTTCAATGTTACTTTCCATGTCCACATTTAGTTGCATGGCCTCTACTTTTAGTTGCATCCATTTTTCGTTGCATGACTTTTTCTTTTAGTTGCATGCGACCGTCCACATGACCTTTACCTTAGTTTTCTTTACTTTACTTTAATTAGCCAGATGATCCTATCATCTGTCCGTCTTGATCACCGCCCATCCAATCCAGTTTGATGCCTGGCTGGTTCCGGTTCGCTTTCCGACCGGTTTCAATTTGCTTACCGACCAATTCCGGTTTGGTTTTTGGCTTATTGGCCGGTTCCAGTTTGCTTACCGACCGGTTCCGGTTTGCTTTCCAGCAGGTTCCAATTTGCTTACCAGCTGGTTCCGGTTTGCTTACCGACGGGTTCCAATTTGGTTTTCGGCTTACCTGCCGGTTCCATTTTATTGCCAATCGGTTTTTTGGGAACTTGGCCACATTCATCCATCTAGACAAAGTGGCCAAAGTGCTCTTATCACAAATGAAAAATAAAGGATCTCAATGTGCTTATATAGCCAGGGCCTTAAATTTCCTATCTATGTGGGATAAATCATAATTCTATTTTCCTTATCTTCTAAAACTTCATGTTCTCATAACTTGATATGTAGTTGTCCATTTTGTATGTAGTAAAATACATTTTGAAACTCTTGAGTACATCCATCTTTCTATAACAAGCTACCAATCTAATCTAAAATAATTATTTCATTATTTTTTTACATAGTGTGTGAAGATTCACACGACAGCGCGCGGACAGAGAGAGGGCCGAATGTTCATTCTCGACTCGCACGAGATGAAATCAGCCATGTTCGCAAAAGGCACGAAAGTCGAGTCCGACATAGAGTTATGGCACAAGCAAATTGGCCATATCAACCTTCAAAAGCTCAAGGCGATGCAATTGAAAGGAGTTGTCATCGGACTCCCGACCTTCAAAGAGAGAGAGATTGAAGGCGTATGTGCGGCTTGCCAATTCGGCAAGCAACATCGACATCCATTTCCGAAGGAGAGGAATGTAAGCAAAGGCGTACTCGACGTAATTCGTTTCGATGTATGGGGACCGGCTCAAACGGTGACATTCGGCGGATGCCAATACTACGTGACCTTTATTGATAACTTCTCTAGGCACACTTGGATCTACCCGATGTGACAAAAGAGAGAATTGTTCAAACACTGCCAAAAATTCAAGAGTGGAGTCGAAAAAGCTACGAATTGACACGTACGGTGCCTTCGATCGGATGGAGGCAAGGAATATTTCTCAGATGAGTTTACGACATATCTACGGAAAGAAGGAATTCGGCGAGAGTTTTCGTGTCGACATACGCTACAACAAAACGGAATGGCCAAACGAAAGAATGGGCACATCCTCGAAGTAGCACGGGTCATGATGAACGAAAAGCACGTACCGAAGTCGTACTGGGCAGAAGCGGCTAACATGGTCGTATACCCCATGATCGGTGTACGACATCCGGCGTGCATGACCTCACGCCGCATGAGAAGTTTTTCGGAAAGAAGCCGGACGTATCTCATGTCTGGATATTCGGCTCCGTTGCGTATGTGCACATCCCCGACGAAAAGCGACAAAAGCTCGAACCGAAGCCGGAGAAATGTATCCTCATCGGATACTCACTGGCGCAAAAGGGGTACAAGTGCTACAACCCCTCAACTCGAATAGTTCGCGTAAGTCGAGACGTCGTTTTTGACGAGTCCGCATCCTGGTACACACTAGAGACAACTTCAACTCTGATTCCGCTGGACTCCGAATCCGCCGAACAAGAGATAGAGGATGAAGATCACCTTACGCACATGTTTGAAGAAAGTTCGATCACGACCCGACTAAGCGGACCTTAAGAGCCTCCGAGTGATCAAAGCACATCTCGACTGAGTCCAAAGCTAGACAAAGGGAAGGCCAAAATGTTGGAGTATGAAGACGATCATTTCGATGGCATCGAATCGACTCACTCCCCCGATAGTGAGTTCGAAGGCCTTGACATCTCGAAAAATGGAGTGAAGAAAGCCTTAGAATCCACAAACGAGAAGCTCCGCCGATCCACCCGTGAAAAGAACCTTGTAAGCCAATTCGGCTACGATGAGTACATGGCGTACCATTACGCATTTATGATGAAGGTGGCAATAGTACGGGAGCCAGAAAACTTTTCCGAATGCACGAAGGACCCGCGATGGATCGAAGCAATGAACGAGGAGATGCGTGCACTATGCAAGAACGAGACATGGGATCTCGTTCCCCACTCACCGCACAAGAAGGCAATTGGTTGTAGATGGATCTACAAGGTGAAGTATAATGCCGATGGCTCCGTAAACTGTTACAAAGCTCGACTCGTAGTGAAAGGATACGCAGAAACACATGGAGTCGACTATGAAGAAATCTTTTGACGGGAACTCACCGCTCCTTATACACAACGCTCGGCCTCAACCGAGCTTCTTTACATACACAAGAAACAGGAAACGAAAACACGCGACACAAAGGAGAGAAAAGGGTACACATAATGTTTACATGGAAAACCCAAAGAGGGAAAAACCACGGCAGCCCACAGGCTGCAAACTATCACTAAGTTGGAATGTACAAAACAGTGAGTTCATGAAGGCAACGACCTCGTGCTCACGATCTTCGCCACAGGCGGCGGTTACAATAGAGGCAGCGACCTCTTTCTCTCTCTCTCTCTGTACACTGTTACGTGCTCTCTCTTCTTCTTGCACCAACAAGAAAATGACAACAACCACACTAAAAGTTTGCCCTAAGTCATATTTATACTAAATGTGGCCTCGATGGGCTCTCAGAAACATATTTACGAATATGTCTCTTCCTCCGATTCGCACCGGGTCTGCGTCATCCGGCTCTCCGTAGCCGGGTGCTCCTTGTCCGGTTCTCACCGGTTCTGCACCATCCGGCTCTCCGTAGCCAGGTACTCCTCATCCGGTTCACACCAGGCCTGCACCATCCGGCTCTCCGTAGCTGGGTACTCCTCATCCGGTTCACACCGGGCCTGCACCATCCGGCTCTCCGTAGCCGGGTACTCCTCATCCGGTTCACACCGGGCCTGCACCATCCGGTTCTCCGTAGCCGGGTACTCCTCCTCCGGTTTAGGGACGGATTGTTCGTCGGCACTGTTCTTCTCCCTTCCCATCCGGAGGGACCTGTCTCCCAACAAACTCCCCCTTCACTCCGGCATGGGGTGTCTGATCAGTCCGATCCGCTTCCGGCATGCATCCAGCTTGTCGGGTATCAGAACTTTGGTAAGCATATCTGACCCGTTCTCGATCATGTGGATCTTCGTTAGCGCGAACTCCTGATCATCTACTCTTTCCCGGATCCAGTGAAATCTTCGCTGGATATGCTTTGTCCAAGAATGGTAGGCCGCATTCTTAGCAAGGTGGATGGCACTTTGACTGTCGCAATAGAGTCGGTATTCCTCTTGCCAGATATCGAGCTCTCCGATGAAGTCCTTCATCCATAATATTTCCTTGTCGGCTTCCACAGCCGCCATGTACTCCGCCTCTGTGGTTGACAATGCAACCATCTTCTGCAGCCTCGACTGCCACGAAACAGCTCCCCCTGCATATGTCATTACATACCCGGATGTAGACTGGCTGGTATCCACATAAGCCGACATGTCCGAATCGGTGAAACCATCCAGTTGAGGTTTTCCGGAGCTGAATCGGAGACACATATTTGAAGTGCCCTTCAAATACCGGAGTATCCATTTGACCGCGTTCCAGTGCTCCTTGCCAGGATTGCTCATAAACCGGCTCACCACTCCGGCTGCGTATCCTATGTCCGGTCGGGTACAAACAATTGCGTACATCAAGCTCCTGACGGCAGAGGCATATGGAATCTTCATCATATCCGCCTTCTCTGCTTTCGTCTTCAGGCTTTGCTTACCGGATAGCCTGCAGTTTGCCGGAAGTGTCGATCCGACCGGTTTCGCCTCTGACATGTTGAACCGGTGAAGCACCTTTATCACATACTTCTCATGTGACAGCCATAATTGCTTCACTGACCGGTCCCAAATGATGTGCATCCCCACCATCTGTCTTGCCGGACCCAAGTCTTTCATTGAGAAGGTCCGGTTGAGAGCCTTCTTCAGCATCTGTATTTTGACTTGGTCCCGTCCGACAATCAACATGTCATCCACGTACAGAAGGAGGATCAGGAAGTCTCCTCCTTCGAACTTCTTCACAAACACGCAGTGATCGGCCTACGTCTTGTGGTACCCTTGATCGGTCATGAAGGAGTCGAACTTTCGGTACCATTGTCGGGGAGCCTGCTTCAGTCGGTACAGGCTCTTCTTCAACCGGCATACCAGGTGCTCCTTGCCTTTCTCCACGAAACCTTCCAGTTGCTGCATGTAGATCTCCTCTTCGAGGTCGCCGTGAAGGAATGCCGTCTTCACGTCCAGCTGTTGTACCTCGAGGTCCATGCTTGCTGCTATACTCAGCACCGTCCGGATGGAGGTCATCTTTACTACCGGGGCAAATATCTCGTCGAAGTCCATGCCCTTCTTCTGCTGGAACCCCTTCACCATGATCCTGGCTTTGTGTCTCAGGGGGTTCCCGACATCTCCCGGTTTCAACTTGTAGACCCACTTGTTTCGAAGTGCCCGCTTTCCTTTCGGCAACTCCACCAATTCATACGTATGGTTCTCATCTAGGGAATCCATCTCGTCCTGCATGGCACTTAACCATTTTCGGCTGTGGGTGTTATCCTTCGCTTCTTCGAAGTTTTACGGCTCCCCCTCATCAGTCAGCAGAACATGCTCTGCATCCGGAAATCTCTGGGGGGCCCTTCTCTCTCTGAGAGGATATCTACGTCTTCGGGCTTCGGTAACCGGCTCCTCCATTCGCTCTTCATCCGAATCCGATTCGGGGTCTTGGTCGGTTCCGGTTTCAGCTTCCTCTACTTCTTCTTCTGCCGGTTTGGTATCCTCACCGTATCCGGCTGGTTCTTCGAGTGCTAGCCGGTCTCTCGCCGGTTGGGTCTGCTCATCCTAGAGTCGATCCTTACCGGTCGACTCGGAGTTCATTATCTTCTTCTTCGACTCCCAGTCGGCGAGCGTCTTGTCCTCCATGAAGATAATATCTCGACTCCGGAATACCTTCTTGTCGACCGGGTCCCACACTCGGTAGCCGAACTCATCGTCACCGTAACCGAGGAATATGCATGGTCGGGTCTTTGGATCTAACTTTCCTCTCCGGTCCTTTGCTACATGCACGTACGCGAGACACCCGAACACCTTCAGATGCCGGTAGGACACTTCTGTTGGAAGACAGGTCCCTCCGGATGGGAAG
This sequence comes from Azolla caroliniana, assembly GCF_043228905.1. Taxonomy (NCBI): domain Eukaryota; kingdom Viridiplantae; phylum Streptophyta; class Polypodiopsida; order Salviniales; family Salviniaceae; genus Azolla; species Azolla caroliniana. Next base: position 4,654,980 of record NW_028230448.1, on the reverse strand, counting down.
GGAGAAGAACAGTGCTGACGAACAAACTCGGCTGAGGCCGACAGGCCGAGGCCGAAACGGAGAACCGGACGAGGAGTACCCGACTGCGGAGAGTCGGGTGGTGTAGGCCCGGTATGAACCGGACGAGGAGGACCCGACTGCGGAGAGTCGGATGGTGTAGGCCCGGTATGAACCGGATGAGGAGCACCCGACTGCGGAGAGTCGGATGGTGTAGGCCCTGTATGAACCGGACGAGGAGTACCCGACTGCGGAGAGCCGGATGGAGCCCATCGAGGCTACATTTGTAAATAGCCGAAAAGTCATATTAGTATAAATATTGCTTAGGGCAAACTTTTAGTCATAGTGTTGTCATTCTTGTTGTTATTCTTTGTTGTTGGTGCAAGAAGAAATCAGAGCGCGTAACTGTACAGAGAGAGAGAGAGAGAGAGAGAGAGAGAGAGACGAGGTCGTTGCCTCTGTTGTAACCGCCACCTGTGGCGAAGAACTGTGAGCACGAGGTCGTTGCCTCAGTGATCTCACTGTTGTATACTTCTGCATAGTGACAGTTTGCAGCTTGTGGGCTGCCGTGGTTTTTCCCCCTATTTTGGGGTTTTCCACGTATACCTCCTGTGCACCATTCCTTCTCTTTTGTGTCGCGTTTCATTACCTGTTTTTCTGTGTATGTAAAGAATCTCGGTTGTGGCCGAGCGTCGGACATAAGGAACGTCGAGTTCCCAACAACTTCCTTACTGGTCCATACTCTCTGTGGCGTGTCTCCGTCCAAGGGTACTGAGGGTGATCTGTTTATCACGTATGTCGCCGTCGACAATGCCTCATCCCAAAACTTCTTGGGTAGTTTTGCATGCGCTAGCATACTCCGGACCCTCTCCATTATGGTCCGGTTCATCCTCTCGGCCAGTCCGTTTAGTTCCGGCGTCTTCGGCACGGTAAATTCGAGCCGTATTCCCTTCGAGCGGCAGTACTCCTCAAACTGCCCTCGGTACTCTCCTCCGTTATCTGCTCGAACCGCCTTCAGCTTCCGGCCGGTTTCTCTTTCCACTCTCGTGTGGAGCTCTTTGAAGACGGATAGCACCTGATCCTTCGTCTTCAACAGTGTGGCCCACAGCTTCCGGCTGTTGTCATCTATGAACGTCATGAAGTACTGCGCTCCAGCATGTCACTTCATGTCTACTTGACACACATCCGTATGCACCAACTCCAGTGGTGCATTACGTCTCATCGGTGGCCTTGGTCGGAAGGAGGTCCGGTTCTGCTTACCGGCCAGATAATCCGTGCACTTCTCTAAGTGCACGTTCTTCACTGGAATGAGGTTGTCGTCTGCAAGCCTCTTCATCCCCTTCTCGCTCATATGACACAGCCTCTTGTGCCACAGCTCACCGGCAGTGTCGGATGCCACGTTCACTTCTTCCAGACATAACCGGGCATTCATCAGGTACAGTGTGTTGACCTTCCGGGCCCGAGCCACAATCCGGCTCCCTTTGCTGAACTTCATGACACCGTTCCGAATGCTACCCGTGTAGCCTTCATCATCTAGCCGACCGGCTGATATCAGGTTCAGACGAACCTCCGGAATGTGTCAGACATACTTCAGCAGCAACTTGCATCCGGTTGGTGTGGACAGCCACACGTCTCCTATGCCGACAATTCGGCATGTACCTTCATTCCCCATCCGGACACAGCCGTGGTCACAAGCTGAGTAGGATGAGAAGCATTTCCGGTCCGGGGTAAGGTGGAACGATGCTCCGGAGTCTACCACCCAGGTCATCTCGTCGCCGGCAAGGTTTATCTCACTCTCCTCGGTGATGAGCATCAACTCTTCTTCACTTGCCGCGATTGCCGTCGTTCCCTTCCGGTCCATCCCCTTCCGGTCTTTACCGTTCCGGTCTGGGGTTCGCCTCGAATCGGTACCGTCGGTTTCCTTGTCTTTACGGAAATTCCGACAGTTCTTTTGGAAGTGTCCCGGTTTGCCGCAATAGAAGCAAGTAGGCCTCCCCCTTGACTTTGACCGTGTCCCCGACTTCTCCCGGTTCTGGGGACTACGGTTTCTCTGTCTTCCGCGTTCCGATTCAGCAAGGAGCGCTTTGGAGTCGGAGCTCGTATCTTTGTCTTTCCGACGTGCCTCCTCATCTAGCAAGCTCGACTTTACTCTTGCTAGGGATAACCGTTTTCCTTCCGGCCCGGCGTTGCCCAAAGTGACAACCAACGTCTCCCACCTATTCGAGAGGGAACCGAGCAGGAGCAGCGCTAGTACCTCATCGGCGAGAGGTACTTCCAATGACGTTGCTTGGTGTATCAGCCCCTGGAAGGCATTCATATCCTCCGCCATGCTGGAGCCATCTTGGTACCGAAGTCTTACTAGCTTCCAGAATACCGAAACCTGATTAACAACATTTTTGTTTTGAAACATTATGCTGATCTTCTCCCAAAGCTCATGAGCCTTGCTCTCTTCATTGAAGTTGTTGTACAGGCTCATATCGATGAAGCACCGTATGTACGCCGTTGTCTTCATGTGCATCACCTCCCATATCGCGGCGTCGATTTTGTCCAGTCTCTTGTCCCCGAACTGGGCCGGCAGCCAGAGGTCTTTAACCACGAGCATGTCCCTCATCTTCGACTTCCATACAGAATAGTTGGAGCCGGTGCGCTTGAACATGCCGCCAAACAATTCGTCCATATTTCTGTGTCGTTTCGCTCTAATACCAATTGACGGGAACTCACCGCTCCTTTTACACAACGCTCGGCCTCAACCGAGCTTCTTTACATACACAAGAAACAGGAAACGAAAACACGCGACACAAAGGAGAGAAAAGGGTACACAGAATGTTTACGTGGAAAACCCAAAGAGGCAAAAACCACGGCAGCCCACAGGCTGCAAACTATCACTAAGTTGGAATGTACAAAACAGTGAGTTCACGAAGGCAACGACCTCGTGCTCACGATCTTCGCCACAGGCGGCGGTTACAACAGAGGCAGCGACCTCTTTCTCTCTCTCTCTCTCTGTACACTGTTACGTGCTCTCTCTTCTTCTTGCACCAACAAGAAAATGACAACAACCACACTAAAAGTTTGCCCTAAGTCATATTTATACTAATATGACTTTTCGGCTATTTACAAATGTAGCCTCGATGGGCTCTCAGAAACATATTTACGAATATGTCTCTTCCTCTGGTTCGCACTAGGTCTGCGTCATCCGGCTCTCCGTAGCCGGGTGCTCCTCATCCGGTTCTCACCGGTTCTACACCATCCGGCTCTTCGTAGCCGGGTGCTCCTCATCCGGTTCTCACCGGTTCTGCACCATCCGGCTCTTCGTAGCCGGGCACTCCTCATCCGGTTCACACCGGGCCTGCACCATCCGGCTCTCCGTAGCCGGGTACTCCTCATCCGGTTTAGGGACGGATTGTTCGTTGGCACTGTTCTTCTCCCTTCCCATCCGGAGGGACCTGTCTCCCGACATCTTTGCCCCGGTGGCAAAGATGACGAAGATGCGGACCGTAGTTGCACTCGCAACGGCGAAAGGGTGTACATGGTACAACCTCCCGGCTTCAAATCGCACATTCATCCGAAAGCCATGTGCCGACTCAAGAAGCCACTCTACGGCCTTAAGCAAGCACCGCGTGCTTGGCATTCGAAGATTACGCACTATCTTCATCAATTCGGGTTTCGAATGTCGAAATCCGACAACTCCCTCTACATACGACATCACTCTAGAAGCCTAATTGTCATCATCCTATACGTGGATGATCTGGTCATTGGAGGTGAAAGTCTAGTCGACAAGTCCCTTCTCTCCGGAAAATTCGAGATGACGGACATGAAGGAGCTCCATTACTTCCTTGGCATCGAAGTAATTCGGATTCCGGTTGGCATTATGATCTCTCAACGGCACTACATTCTCAACTTGTTATACAAGTTTCGGATGACTGAGTGCAAATCGGTCGCTACACCTCTCGATCGAAACCTCAAACTATATGCTGACTCTGGCACAGACGAGTGGGAGCTGACCCAAGATCATCAACTGATCAGGAGCCTCATCTATCTCACGATCACTCGACCCAACCTTAGCTATCAAGTCGGACTCCTCGGCCAATTCATGCAAAAACCACGCAACATTCACTTGGATTGCGCTAAGCAAGTATTACGATACGTGAGCGGCACAATGGATTACGACGTTCTCTACGCATCGAAGGGTACACAGAGGCGGACTGGGCAGGCTACAAAGCTCATCGACGATCGACCTCCGAATTTGTCTACTCACTTGGTAGCGGAGCAATATCTTTGAGTAGTAAGAAGCAGCCTACTATCGCACTTTCGAGTACGGAGGCCGAATACAGGGGCGCAACCGTAGCTACATGTGAAGTCGTATGGCTCAAGAGATTTTGAAGGATCCCCATCAAGGATCCGGGTGTCCCCATCAAGGATCCGACTCCCATTTACTGTGACAATATGAGCAGTATATATCTGGCTCGGAACACGGTGTTCCATGCGCGCACAAAGCACATCGAAGTGCACTATCACTTCATTCGAGAGCGCGAACAGGCCGAAGATGTCGACCTTCAACACATCAACACGAATCTTCAGACGACCGACATCTTCACCAAAGCCTTAGGAGCCGACAAGCTTCAGCAATTCATGTCAGACCTTGGATTGACGATCCCTGACTTGCCAAGCTTCAGGGGGAGTACAAGCGAGAACTGGATACCGTCCGAATCGGGTACGAGCCGAAGCGGACATCAGAGATCATCTGAACCGAATACCAACCGAAGCGGACATCAATCAAAAGGAACGAACCCGAGTTGAGCTTGAGGGGGCGTGTTGAGAATCAAGCTCAACATAGCACAATGTGTGAACACACCTTTTGAGAATCTATGATTACTTAAAGGTCAAGAGTCACACCACTACTCTGTACACATTAACTATGTGTCATAGAATCATATTCTATGACACATAACTAATGAGTTACATATTCCCCATGACTATGATTCTTCACATTCCCCAAGAGGGAGAGTGGTTGTTGTAAGTTAATGAAGAGAGAGGGTGACTCTATATAAAGCACCCTCCTCATACTTCATACTATGTCGGTTGTGACTCCTTATTATGCTACATTTTGTAATTCTTATTCTACTTGTGAAATATACACCTTCTTCTTGAGTATTCCTTTTTCTACCAATCTTGTGTTCTATCATCTCTCATCTAATTCCTCTCACACATACACATAACACGCATCTCTTCCGCCACACAAGAATCATACCCGATTCTTTACACTTATGAACAAAATAGCTTGGTTTAAGTTATATAAGATCCAAAGATATTGGATCAATCATGGGCACAAAAGGTCTAGATTGACATGTTTATTTTACAGGAATTAGTTCTTTTCTTATGAACAAAATAACTTTGTTTTCCTCAAGGGATCACAACTTCCCATGCATAAACTCGTGTATCATGTGATGCACATGGTTTGGAAAATATGAGGTGATATTATCTTCATTGTTTCTACATTAGTTGTTGTTCTATGTTTTATACAAAGCTCACACATAAATATGATATGGAGTTATGTTAAAAGGAAGAGAATTTGAGTGGACGAGCATTAGATTCCCAGAAGTATAGGTTCTCTAATATGTTAGCTACTAGTGAAATTGGCATATATGTTTTGTTTAAATCCATGTGTATATAGCTATTAGTAAAATGTTCATAGGTATACTTATTTAAATCCATGGTTAAATAATGTTTTGGACACATATTCACTTTGGTATTGATATGAAATTATTAGCACCAAAGTAAATCATTGGAAAAGAGTATATCAAAATATAAGAACCATTCAAATAAGGAAAAGGAGAAAATATCATGGGGATAAATAATACTTGGTGGGAATCTCTAGATTATTCAAGCAAAGGCCTTTATATTTCATAGAGGGATTGAATTAGAGCAATAAACTAAGGAGGCTTTAAAAACAATAATGAATTGTAGATAGACACGTTGAAAGGGAGATCCATGGATATAGATTTAATGGGAAATAAAATATTCAATGTACGTATGGAAACTTGTCAGCTTATAAATGATTGGGAAAATATATTCCATACCCTAATACAATTGCCAGTTTGAGCTCACTATTGAATGTAAACATTGCTTGGAAGCAAACATAAAGAAAAGAACCCAAAGCTAGCTAGTTTGACAACTATCATAAGGTAGCCATTGTGGCCAAGCACATGGTATGGTCTGTCCCTTCATATAAGGGGAGAATTGATCCTTTGAGGACCAATTCTAAAGCTAGTTTTAATGGTTTAAGGGTTGGATAATTTGGAAACTAGGATTTAACGTTAGGTATATAGGGCAAAAGCAAAGTAAGAAAGGGTAACAGGTTTCCTAACCATCAATTATGTATTAGAGTTCAAAGACTAGATCTTACCATTTGATTTATCCCTTGTTATTTTGCAAATTTTCTATTTCTCTTCTAGTGATAACCTTGACCATAGTCTCAAGAAAAACTTGACCTTTTCATGTTTTTCTTTCTTTGCATAGACCACATCATCACCACATGTTCCCACGTGTCATCGGTTCTTATGGGTTTTCGCCCATGTAGTAGGAAAACAGGTTTTCTTTTTGTGCTACCCTTAATCTATTAAAATTAGCTTTAGAATTAGTTCCTAAGGTTATATTTACACCATATTGCATCTGTTCGAAATGAGGCCAACGACAACTAGTTCACCAATACAAAATGAGAGAAGACAATAGCCAAAACAAAGATAGAAAACTGAAAAGGCACATATAGCGAGACAAGATGTTATCGTGGAAAACCCAGAAAAGGAAAAACAACGGGAGCCCACAAACTCCTAACAGAATCACTATATGAGGAGAGTACAAGAAACTCTAAAGCAACGACCTTGAGCTCTACTTCGTCTTGTAGAAAAATACAACACTCACACTCTCTCGCAACACACTTAATCAACTCTGTACATACATATAATTACCGACTTATAATCATATTGCACTTTTGCCCTAGCTATATTTATACCCATGTTCATATATGACTATTTAAAATATAGCCCACAATAGGCACATTAGGGCTATTTACAAGTATAGCCCTTAGTTGGCTTCCGTTGATTCAGCTATTCGCCGAGTCAGTTATCACTCGAATTGGCAATCAATCAATTTTCGGCCTCGACCGAGTTTGCTATTGATTGATTCGGTTTATCTCTCCCTAGTTGGTGCTAAGTCCTCCTGACGGTCCGACTCCTTGCGCAATATCCGAATTCCTATTCGAACAAGCCAGCTATCTTCTGGCTCTTCAATCGATCTGTTGAAGACAAGGCCGTCAATGCGGAAGATCAAATAGCATTCGATTCGAGTTGAGTACCTGCGTATGACAGTTTCCAAGATCGTGCACAGAGATAGAGAGAGAGAGAGAGAGAGAGACACAAAAGACTTTCTATTCAAATAGAAACAGTAATACAACCAACCTTACAAAAAGGTTACTAGGTCACTTTATATAGTGACAGACATAGGGCAACTACCATTTATGCTAATTACACAAATGGCCCAAACTTGATCTATACAAAGGGATAGTGTGAATACGTCCATTATACACTTGTATTCGACACTCCCCCGTAATGGGCGTATACATGGGTTATCTAAGATTACATGTATAAACCTAGGTTCTCGGACATATCAGTTTTGTTCGAGTCGGCAGGGTCCGAAGGCAGAAGGCCGAACTGGTCGGGTCGGAAGAGTTGAAGCCGATCATTAGGGAACTGATGTCGGTTGTCCGAAACCATCCTGCGCTGTGTCCGGCTCTAACCGGACTGGTTTGTCGTTACGCCCATTTGATGTCGAAGGGACCGAAAGCGGTCTGCCGAAAGACACTTGGTCATTCCATCTGCGACATTGTCAGTTGTGGATATTTTCTCTAGACCGATTTTCCCTGAAATGACGCAGTCCCGAACGAAGTGATATCGAACGTCGATATGTTTGGAGGCATTGTGGTGAACCGGATTTCTCGACAAGGCAACAGCACCTTGACTGTCGCTATAGACAACTGGAGCCGGGTCATGGTCGACTTGCCGAAACGTGTGAGCCAGCCGGCCGAGCCACAAAGCTTCTTTTGCAGCGTCGGACGCAGCTACATATTCTGCTTCAGTCGTTGAGGTCGCTGTGCACTCCTGAAGTTTCGACTTCCACGAAATTGCTCCATTGCCGAATTTGAAGCAGTATCCGGTTGTTGATTTCCGACTGTCTATACAGCCGGCGAAGTCCGAGCCGGTGTAACCGACTACGCCTGAGGTTGAGTTCGGACCGAAAAGAATGCCGTGGTCTTTTGTGCCAGCCAGATATTTGAACACATGCTTGACTGCGTTCCAATGCGATCGGCCAGGATTGTGCATAAATCTGCTAACGACTCCTACGGCATGAGAAATATCAGGCCGTGTCGCGACCATCAGGTACATAAGGGAGCCGACTGCCGGTGCATACGGTACCGACTTCATATCTTCCCCCTCCGGACCGGATGTCGGGCACTCTCGCTGAGAGAGCCGAAGATTCATGGGGAGCGGGGTTGAAGCAGATTTGGCTGATTGCATGTTGAAGCGTTCCAAGACACGTCCGATATAGTCGGTCTGAGACAAAAAAAGATGTCGTTTGTTGCGATGCCGACTAATCTTCATGCCAAGTATGTGTCGTGCCGGACCGAGGTCCTTCATGGCAAACTTCAACCGCAGTTGCCGAGTGAGATCGGCAAGTTCGCCCGCGTGGCGTCCAGAAATTAGCATGTCGTCCACGTAAATGATGAGGAAGATGGGTGATCCATCTTGAGCCGTGTTGGTAAAAAGACAATGGTCCTCATCGCTTTTGGAGAAGCCGATCGATTGGATGAAGTCGTCGAACTTCTTGTACCATTGTCGCGGTGCCTGTTTGAGGCCGTATAGACTCTTCCTGAGTCGGCAAACTAGATGTTCTTGGCCAGTTGCCACGAAGCCTTTTGGCTGCTCCATATAAATTTCCTCTTCAAGATCACCATGGAGGAAGGCTGTTTTGACATCTAGCTGAATCAGCTCCAAGTTGTCGGCTGCCACTACGCCGAGTAGAAAACGAAGGGTTGTCATTTTCACCACTGGTGAAAAAATCTCGTCGAAGTCAACGCCATATTCTTGTCGGAAGCCCTTCGCAACTAATCTGGCCTTGTACTTTGGGGTGGTCGAATCAGACGTCTCTTTTAGTCGATAAACCCACTTGCAAGGAAGAGCACGTCGATTCGTAGGTAATTCGACCAGATCCCAAGTCTTGTTTGCCCGAATGGAGTGCATTTCCGACTCCATCGCCAGATGCCAGGTGGCTGAATCGACAGATGTCGATGCTTCTTCGTAAGACGTCGGTTCGCCGGCGTCGGTGAAGAAAATTCCAGGAGAATACCTCTCCGGAGGTTGCGACAGTCTCTCGGATCGTCGAGGTATGATTGGACTGGTCGTATCGGGTATCGAGGTCGGATGGTCCGAAAGCGGATTATTCTGCTGTGCCGAGTCAGAGGTGTCCGAGTCGGTTGTGGAAGGTTCAGCTACCCGTGAAGCTGACCGTGTGTTAAGAGCGGGGCCTTCTTGAAGGGTCGGCACATCGGAAAATGTTACCCTTCGGACTTCGATCGGTGTTTTGACTGATGGATTCATAGCCGACTCGTTGAACACAACGTCCGAACTTCGAACGATTTGTCTGCGTTCGGGGTCCCAGAGTCGGTATCCCATTTCGCCGTCTGATCCATATCCAAGGAAAATGCATTTCCTGGACCGAGGTGCAAGTTTTCGGCGATCATCTTTCGGAATAAGGGCGTACGCCTCGCATCCGAAGATCCTCAGCTTGTCGTAATTCGGCTTACTGCCGATCCATAGTTCCTGAGGAATTTGAAGTCCTAGAGGTCTGCTTGGCGACATATTGATTATGTGTATTGCCGTGAGTAGAGCCTCTGCCCAGAAGCCATCCGACAGTCCGGAGTGTTGGAGCATGGAAACTATTCGTTCTTGGATTGTCCGATTCATGCGTTCTGCAATCCCGTTTTGCTCCGGACTGTGTGGTGCCGTAAATTCACGTCGGATGCCGCGTTGTCGGCAGAATTTGACGAATTCTTCTGATTTGAACTCTCCCCCATTGTCGGTCCGAAAGCATTTCAGTTTTCGGTCGGTTTGATTTTCTACCATAGCGAGCCAATCGGAGAAGATCGAGAAGACACGATCTTTGGTGCGAATTGGATAAGCCCACACCTTTCGAGTCGAATCGTCAATAAAACTGACGAAGTAAGAGGCACCGCCGAGAGACTGATGCGGCATTGGGCCACAGACGTCCGAGTGGACTAAATCGAGAGGTCTCGTTTCTCTTGGTGCTGATGTCGGGTGTGATGCGGCTGCTTGTTTGCCATACTGGCAATGTTCGCAGAATTGATGATCCGAGAAGGAGAGTTTAGGGATGTATCCGGTTCTAGATAGGTGCGTAATGCCGGCCTTGCTGAGGTGTCCTAATCTTCTGTGCCATAGTGATGACACAGGAATATCCACCAAAAACAGGTTACCCTCTCTGAGCGTAACATGTAACGGATACAGTGAGTGTATCTTGGGTCCTCGAGCAAGCAGGAGGTTCCCCCTGTGGAGTGTCCACCCTCCCGAAGAAAAACCGGCACGAATGCCGTCTTCATCTAGTTGTCCGACTGAGATCAATGGCCTTGAGAGCTCGGGTACATGTCGGACATTGTGAAGTACAAGTGTAGAGCCACCTGCAAGGTTGAGCTCTACTGTGCCGATTCCAATGATGTCACAGTGTTGCGAGTTGCCGACTCGAACTGAGTCGGAGTGACGGATCGTATATTGCCGAAATTGGGATCGATGAGGAGTCACGTGAAATGACGCGCCCGAATCTAAGAGCCATGTGCTCGATTCTTCAGTCGTGAGCAGAACTTCTGATCCGATTGGATTTTCGATCGATAGTATATTCGGGTCGTTTGGTAGCACATCAGCTGAGAAGCTGACGTAGTTGATCTCCTCATGCCGGCCACTCTTCTTGTCTGATTTCTAAGACTTGTCGTTCTTGTTCTTGAGTGCGCGGCAGTCGGCTTTGATGTGTCCGGGTTTCTTGCAATAGTTGCAGATTCGATTATCCCGTGACTGGCTCCGTCTTCACTGATTGTTCGGCTGCCGTGAGGAATCTCTTCCTCGTATGTTCGATCGGTCTATCGAACCTTGTACTACATAAGCGTCGTCTGTTGAGTCTTTGGCGAAAGACTTTCTCCGAGCTGCTTCGGTCAGGATTGCGCTCGTGACTTCGGAGTATTTAACAGCCGTGGTTGACGCGTTGCACACGGTTGTGACGAAAGTTTCCCATGATGAGGGAAGGCTGCTCATGAGTATCATTGCTCTGAGTTCATCCTCGATTGCCGTCCCCTGAGATGAGATTTGGGAGCTTATGCTTTCGTACTCATTGAGATGTGTTTGAACCGAATCTGATTCTTTCATCCGCAAGTTGTAGAGGCGCCGGATCAGAAACATCTTTGTTGCAGCGACCTTCTTTTCGTAGGTGTCCGACAGTGTTTTCCACAGTTCGAATGCTGTCGTACACGATTGCACCGTAAAGTATACCGATTCCGATAGGTGCATCCGAATCGTGGCGCGGACGATTCTGTCCAGCTTCTGCCACTCAATTGGTTTGTATCCTTCTGGAGGTTCTTCATTTTCGATGGGATCGATTTGCCCCTTGACTATGAGATAGTCCTGCATTTGCTCCTTCCAGAAGTTGAAGTTCGATCCATCGAACTTTCGTAGACTCATTTGTGACGAGCCGGATGTTGATGCCATCAAATTTGGTTTCGGTTGACGAAGCTCGGTTCGGAGTTGACTACGAACCTTGTTGGAGTGCAGCCGGTTGGCTCACCCGATATCGTTCTAGTCGGATTTGAACCCGAGTCGGTTCGGCTTCGGATATATGTATTGTTGAACTTGCTCGAATTGACTCCGGTAACTTGAGGGACAGAACCGACTGGTCTTCCCGAATGTTGCCGAGTCGGAGTGAGCCCGGTTCGCTTCCGAATATTTATGCCAAATACCGATTATTGAAACCGATTGTCTTGACCGATTCTGCTTCGGGTGACTGCAGCGACGAGAGAGACGGATCCAACTGATCCTCCCGAATGTCGATCAGCCGGATGAAGCACGAATTGGGGTTGTTGTCTTGAGACCGATCTGCACCGAGTGGTTACAATGAGCAGCGAGCAGCGTTTGATGACCTCTTCGGATGCCGTTTAACCGAGTGGAGCACGATCGTGTCAATGTTGCGCAAGGGGATTTCACCTCGAGCGGTTACGATCACAAGGAACAGAGTACAACCTGCTGGCTTACTCCAAGCGAAGATGATCTAACGCGATGAGATGCAAGTCTCGTTTTTCTTCTTCTTCTCTCTTCTTCGAATGACGCAAGAAACCGAATGCTGAGACGACGGCCGACAGCGGGATGAAGGACCGAATACTGTGCAGGCTCTGATACCAGATGTTGAAGACAAGGCCGTCAATGCGGAAGATCAAATAGCATTCGATTCGAGTTGAGTACCTGCGTATGACAGTTTCCAAGATCGTGCACAGAGATAGAGAGAGAGAGAGAGAGAGACACAAAAGACTTTCTATTCAAATAGAAACAGTAATACAACCAACCTTACAAAAAGGTTACTAGGTCACTTTATATAGTGACAGACATAGGGCAACTACCATTTATGCTAATTACACAAATGGCCCAAACTTGATCTATACAAAGGGATAGTGTGAATACGTCCATTATACACTTGTATTCGACACGATCACCTTCAGGCCTATCCGGCTAGCTCTCCATCCCATTTTGAGGGATTGGATTCTCAACAACTTCTTGATTGGTGGGATAAATATCTCTTCTATTTAATTTGTTCATCTTCCCTTTCCTTTCAGGTAGAACATAAGGTAATATTTAGTGGTATGAAGCACCAATTGTGTTTTATGTTCATTTCTTGTCCTTCAATCACAGGTTGCTAGTGTGGTTAATGACCCTTAAACCATTCATCGCTTAATCTGAATGTTCATTACTTATCATGAATGTTTCAGTTCGTAAAATTCAATATCATTGCATCCCCGTTATCCTACCCTTAAACCAATGAAATTAGCTTTAGAATTGGTCCTTGAAGTTATAGGTATATCAATTATATACATGATTTTGAGTCATAATTTGGACACATGATTTGAATGGTTCTTTTCCCATTTTGTAACTTTGTGTTAATGGCCTCTCCACAAGTCTTACCACATGGACAATATGGCCGAGTAACGTACCACTCATTACCCCGAAAGTGTTAGGAAACAGGTCCCTCCGGATGGGAAGTGAGAAGAAACTGGATGTGGAGTACCCGGCAACGGAAGACCCGGTGAGAACTGGATGACGAGTACCCGGCAAGAGCCGGATGGTGAAGGCCAGGTGAGAAGTGCTCACCGGATGAAGGGACATATTCGTAAATATGTTTTCTGAGAGTCCATCGGGGCTATATTTGTAAATAGCCAAAATGTCATATTAGTATAAATATGACTTAGGGAAAACTTAGTGATATTGTAGTTGTCAGTCTTGTTGGTGCAAGATTTGAGTGCGTAACTGTGTACAGAGAGAGAGAGAGAGAGAGAGGAGGAGGTTGTTGCCTCTGTTGTAACCGCTGCCTGTGGCGAAGATAGCAAGCTCGAGGTCGTTGCCTCGGTGCTTTACTATTGTACATTGTTGATATAGTGATAGTTTGCAGTCTGTGGGCTGCCGTGGTTTTTCCCTAGTTTGGGTTTTCCACGTTAACATCCTGTGTACTCTTCTCTTCACTGTGTCATGCGTTCATTACCCATTTTCTGTGTTTGATTCTAGGCTCGGTTGTGGCTGAGCATTGTTCATCGGGAGCATGTATTCCTGTCAAAGTGGTATCAGAACAAAACGACACAGAAAATGGATGAATCATTGGGAGGCATGTTCAAACTCACTGGCTCCAACTATTCCGTGTGGAAGTCGACGATGAGGGACATGCTCGTGGTTAAAGATCTTTGGTTGCCGATTTAATTCGGGGACAAGAGACCGGACAAAATCGACACCACGATATGGGAGGTGATGCACATGAAGACAACGGCTTACATACGGTGCTTCATCGACATGAGTCTATACAACAACTTCAATGAAGAGAGCAAGGCTCATGAGCTCTGGGAGAAGATAGGCATTATGTTTCAAAACAAAAATGTTGTCAATCAGGTTTCGGTATTACGGAAGCTACTAAGACTCCGGTACCAAGATGGCTCCAGTATGGCGGAGCACATGAATGCCTTCCAGGGGCTGATCCACCAGGCAACATCATTGGAAGTACCTCTCGCCAATGAGGTACTAGCACTACTCCTGCTTGGTTCCCTTCCAGATAGTTGGGAGACGTTGGTTGTCACCTTGGGCAACGCCGGGCCGAACACAAAACGGTTATCCCTAGCAAGAGTGAAGTCGAGTTCGCTAGATGAGGAGGCACGTCGGAAAGATAAGGATACGAGCTCCAACTCCAAAGCGCTCCTTACCGAATCAGAACGCGGAAGACAAAGGAACGGTAGTCCCCAGAACCGGGAGAAGTCGGGGACACGGTCAGAGTCAAGGGGGAAGCCTACCTGCTTCTATTGCGGCAAGCCAGGACACTTCCAGAAAAACTGTCGGCACTTCCGAAAAGACAAGGAAACCGACATCACCGATTCGAAGCGGACACCGGACCGGAAGGGAGCGACGAAAATCGCGGCAAGTGAAGAAGAGTTGATGCTCATCACCGAGGAGAGTGAGCTAAACCTTGCCGGCGACGAGATGACCTAGGTGGTCGACTCCGGAGCGTCGTTCCACCTTACCCCGGACCGGAAATGCTTCTCATCCTACTCAGCTGGTGATCACGGCTGTGTCCGGATGGGGAATGAAGGTACATGCCGAATTGTCGGCATAGGAGACGTGTGGTTGACAACACCAACCGGATGCAAGCTGTTGCTGAAGGATGTCTGACACATTCCGGAGGTTCGTCTGAACCTGATATCAACTGGTCGGCGAGATGATGAAGGCTACACGGGTAGCATCCCGGAATAGTGTTATGAAGTTCAGCAAGGGAGCCTGATTGTGGCTCGGGCCCAGAAGGTAAACACGTTGTACCTGATGAATGCCCGGTTATTCCCGGAAGAAGTGAACATGGTTTCTGACACTGTCGGTGAGCTGTGGCACAAGAGGCTGTGTCACATGAGCAAGAAGGGGATGAAGAGGCTTGCAGACGACAACCTCATTCTAGTGAAGAACGTGCACTTGGAGAAGTGCACTGATTGTGTGGCCGGTAAACAAAACCGGACCTCTTTCCGATCGAGGCCACCAATGAGACGTAATGCACCACTGGAGCTGGTGCATACTGATGTATGTCAAGTGGACACGAAGTCACATGCCGGATCGTAGTACTTCGTGACGTTCATAGATGACCACAGCTGGAAGCTGTGGGCCACACCGTTGAAGATGAAGGAACAGGTGCTATCCATCTTCAAAGAGCTCCACGCGAGAGTGGAAAGAGAAACCGGCCTGAAGCAGAAGGCGATTCGAGTAGATAACGGAGGTGAATACCGGGGGCAGTTCAAGGACTACTCTCGCTCGAAGGGAATCCGGCTTGAATTTACCGTGCTAAAGACGCCGGAACTAAACGGGCTAGCCGCGAGGATGAACCGGACCATAATGGAGAGGGTCCGGAGTATGCTATCAACATCGACGTATGTGATAAACAGATCACCCTCAGTGCCCTTGGATGGAGACATGCCGCAGAAGGTGTGGACCGGTAAGGAAGTGTCCTACCGACATCTGAAGGTGTTCGGGTGTCTCGCGTACCTGCATGTTGCTAAGGACCGGAGGGGAAAGTTGGATTCAAAGACCCAGTCATGCATATTCCTCAGATACGGCGATGATGAGTTCGGCTACTGAGTGTGGGATCCGGTTGACAAGAAGGCTTTCCGGAGTCGAGATATTATCTTCATGGAGGACAAGACTATTGCCGACTGGGAGTTGGAGAAGAAGATAATGAGCTCCGATGAGATTCGGACACACCCGGCTAAGAGCCGGTTGACACTCGAGGAACCAGCCGGTTAGGGTGAGGATACCGAACCGGCAGAAGAAGAAGTAGAGGAAGCTGAAATCGGAACCGGCCAAGATCCCGAATCGGATTCGGATGAAGAACAAATAGAGGAGCCGGTTGCCGAAAGCCAAAGACGGATATATCCTCTTAGAGAGAGAAAGGCCCCCCGGAGATTTCCGGATGTAGAGCATGTGATGCTAACCGATGAGGGAGAGCCGGAAAGCTTCGAAGAAGCGAAGGATGACACCCACAGCCGCAAATGGTTAAGTGACATGCAGGATGAGATTGATTCCCTGCATGAGAACCATACGTACGAATTGGTGGAGTTGCCGAAAGGAAAGCGGGCACTCCGAAACAAGTGGGTGTACAAGTTGAAACCGGGAGATGCCGGCAACCCCCCGAGATACAAAGCCAGGATCGTGGTCAAGGGGTTCCAACAAAAGAAGGGCGTGAACTTCGACGAGATATTTTCCCCGGTAGTAAAGATGACCTCCATCTGGACGATGCTGAGTATAGCAGCAAGCAAAGATGAGATCTACATGCAGCAACCGGAAGGATTCGTGGAGAAAGGGAAGGAGCACCTGGTTTGCCGGTTGAAGAAGAGCCTGTACGGACTGAAGCAGGCTCCCCGACAATGGTACCTGAAGTTCGACTCCTTCATGACCGATCAAGGGTACCACAAGACGCAGGCCAATCACTGCGTGTTTGTGAAGAAGTTCGAAGGAGGCGACTTCCTGATACTCCTTCTGTACGTGGATGACATGTTGATCGTTGAACGGGACCAAGCCAGAATACAGATGCTGAAGAAGGGTCTAAACCGAAATTTCGCAATGAAAAACTTGGGTCTTCCAACACAGATGCTAGGGATGCATATCATTTGGAACCGGCCAACGAAGCAATTGTGGCTGTTATAGGAGAAATACGTGACAAAGGTGCTTCAATGGTTCAACATGTTAGAAGCGAAACCAGTCGGATCGACACTCCTGACAAACTGCAGATTATCCGGTAAGCAAAGCCCGAAGACGAAAGCAGAGAAGGCTGATATGATGAAGGTTCCTTATGGCTCTGCCATCGGGAGCTTAATGTACGCAATGGTGTGTACCCGGCCGGATATAGGATACGCAGTCGGAGTGGTGAGCCGGTTTATGAGCAATCCCGGCAAGGAGCACTGGAACACGGTCAAATGGATACTCTGGTACCTGAAGGGCACTTTGAACATGTGTCTCTGATTCGGCTCCGGTAAACCTCAACTTGACGGTTTCACCGATTCGGACATGTCGGCTGATGTGGATACCAGCCGGTCTACATGCGGGTATTTAATGACTTATGCAGGGGGAGCTATTTCATGGCAGTCGAGGTTGCAGAAGACAGTTGCGTTGTCAACCACGGAAGCGGAGTACATGGCGGCTGTGGAAGCCGGCAAGGAAATACTATGGATGAAGGACTTCATCAGAGAGCTCGGTATCCAGCAAGATGAATACCGGCTCTATTGCGACAGTCAAAGTGCCATCCACCTTGCTAAGAACGCAACGTACCACTCCAGGACAAAGCACATCCATCGTAGGTATCATTGGATCTAGGAGCGAGTAGAAGATTGAGAGTTCGCGCTGATGAAGATCCACATGGCCGAGAATGGGTCAGATATGCTGACCAAAGTATTGATACCTGACAAGTTGGATGCATGTCGTAAGAGGATCGGACTAGTAAGACATCCCATGCCGGAGTCAAGGGGGAGTTTGTTAGGAAACATTGTTCTTCTCACTTCCCATACTGGAACGCGGTCAAATGGATACTCCGGTACCTGAAGGGCACTTCGAACATGTGTCTCCGATTCTGCTCCGGTAAACCTCAACTTGACAGTTTTTCCGATTCCGACATGTCGGCTGATGTGGATACCAGTCGGTCTACATCCGGGTATGTAATGACTTATGCAGGGGGAGCTGTTTCATGGCAGTCGAGGCTACAGAAGACAGTTGCGTTGTCAACTACGGAAGTGGAGTACATGACGACAAGGAAATACTATGGATGAAGGACATCATCGGAGAGCTCGGTATCTAGCAAGATGAATACCAGCTCTATTGCGACAGTCAAAGTGCCATCCACCTTGCTAAGAACGCAGCGTACCACTCCAGGACAAAGCACATCCAATGTAGGTATCATTGGATCCGGGAGCGAGTAGAAGATCGAGAGTTCGCGCTGATGAAGATCCACACGGCCGACAAAGGGTCAGATATGCTGACCAAAGTACTGATACCTGACAAGCTGGATGCATGTTGGAAGCGGATCGAACTAGTAAGACATCCCATGCCGGAGTCAAGGGGGAGTTTGTTAGGAAACAGGTCCCTCCGGATGGGAAGTGAGAAGAACAATGTTGATGAGAAAACTCGGCCGAAACCTGATGTGGAGTACCCGGCAATGGAAGACCCTGTGAGAACCGGATGTGGAGTACCCGGCAACGGAAGACCCAGTGAGAACCGGATGACGAGTACCTGGCAAGGAAGGCCCGGTGAGAACCGGATGACAAGTACCCGGCAAGAGCCCGATGGTGAAGGCCTGTGAGAAGTGCTCACCGGATGAAGGGACATATTCATAAATATGTTTTCTGAGAGTCCATCGGGGCTATATTTGTAAATAGCCAAAAAGTCATATTAGTATAAATATGAATTAGGGCCAACTTAGTGATATTGTAGTTGTCATTCTTGTTGGTGCAAGATTTGAGTGCGTAACTGTGTACAGAGAGAGAGAGAGAGAGGAAGAGGTCGTTGCCTCTGTTGTAACCGCCGCCTGTGGCGAAGATAGCAAGCTTGAGGTCGTTGCCTCGGTGCTTTACTATTGTACATCGTTGATATAGTGATAGTTTGCAGTCTGTGGGCTGCCGTGGTTTTTCCCTAGTTTGGGTTTTCCACGTTAACATCTTGTGTACTCTTCTCTTCACTGTGTCGTGCATTCATTACCCCTTTTCTGTGTTTGATTCTAGGCTCGGTTGTGGCCGAGTGTTCATCGGGAGCGTGTATTCCTGTCAGAAAGCACATTTAGGAGGATTAAGACACCGTTCTAAACATAGACGTAAATGCTCGAAATGATCAACTTTTTTAATATATACAGCAAAATCATCAAGAAATACCTACATAAATGTAGGTATATAATCATTGAAATTTTCTTGAATGACCCTCGGAAATGTCATCGAAGCTGTTTTTAAGCCAAACATCATTACGATTATGACAAATACTCCTCATTGAGTTACAAATGTTGTTTTCTCCTGATCGTCCGGGTGCACGGGAACCTGATTATAGCCGCTAAATCCATCTAGAAAGCTGTAAATTTCATGTCCTACCATCCCATCCAAAACTCCATCCGTAAAGGGTAACAAAAATGCATCTGTTACTGTAGCTGCATGAAGCTTTCTATAGTCGGCACATACCTTTATCTTTCCATTCTTCTTGGGTACGACTACGATTGGACTTAACCAAATTGCCTTCTTCACTATTCCAAAATTATTGTGTTGTTCCGCCGGTAGTCGATTACTATACGTAGCCAACAAAATAGGTCGAACGTTCCGATCCGAATGTTCTATCAAGATGATTGTGGTAGAAGGATGGATAGATGAACTAGTCAACAAATAGGACTTGCTATTTGAGTAACCTTGATTGACTAATTGGCCTTAATATAATTACTTAGTAAGCAAATCAGAAATTGATACTGGGGATAACAATGCACATAGATATTGTCGACATAGAAATACTCTAACTAATAACTTATATTAATTCCAAAATAGAATGATAGATTTACAATGCTTTTTTATTCCTCTTTAATAGGTAAAACTGAGAGTCTCTTTTCAAGATTACACTTGATGTTGTTCGGCAAGAACTATTACAAAACTGTCTAACTAATTCTTGTTGGCATAAAAGGCCGACTCCCTCCACTTTGTATTCTAGTGTGAACTTGTCCACATAGTTAGGGCTTAGTATATAAGCAATAACCTAATGTTGTAAAGAAAAATCTCCCTGATCATATATCGGATATCAAGTCTCTGAGAGAGAGAGAGAGAGAGCGAGACAAAGAGAGAACTTAATAGAGCTTCTATTAAAGCTTCAAACTGTGTATATCATTACTTCTCTTTCTATGTTGTTTTCTGAGTACGAACTGAGACAGATCCTCGTACATTTCCACATACACTTCCGCTTCAATTGGTATCAGAGCGATTTGCTGCTCTGCGGCAACAAACAACAGAAAAGGCTGAAAGAAAACACCAGGTTAGTAAATCTCACTTCCGAAAGAATCATGGCATCAACATTCTATACAGGAGTTGAGATCCGAAAATTCGACGGCAAAAACTTTACCCTATGGTAGGGGATGATGTAGGATGTACTGATTATTCGAAGACAAGTCGAGGTTGGCCACAATGTTTCCGACTATTGGTCAATCAAGACGAAAGAGAGTGGTAGGCGATCCGAGTGGAATCGAGGACGACCCGACTCGGACCACTCTCCAATAGGCAACCAAATCAACATTGTCAATTCCCGATCAGGAGAAATTCTCTCCTTAGAGGATTTCGTGATCAGAGAAGTCCTCTACAGTGCACAGGATACACACACGTGGCTACTGGATTCTGGTGCCACATTCCATGTGATCCCCAACATTGAATGGTTTTCAGACTATTCAGTCGACGCCAATGGCACAGTTCGTCTAGCCAACGGGCAGGAGTGCAGAATTGTAGGAACCGGAGAGGTTCCCATCCGATTACCAAATGGCAACACAATAACCCTACACCGAGTTCGGCATGTACCTAATCTAAAAAGGAGTCTGGTCTCCATCGGCATGTTATCCGAAGACGGGTACAACACGACCTCTAAGTGAGTTGGTATGGATGATCAGCCGAGGAAACCTGAAGATAGGAGGCAGGCACAAGTACAACAACCTATACCCGCTAATGGCGATCAATCTGGAAGGGGTCGTGAACGTAGCTGAAAAGACCGACCCAAACTTATGGCATGGCCGACTTGGTCACATGTCTCAAGCCGGACTTGATTGGCTGATGGCGGTAGGGTACATCCCGAAACTCAAAGCAAAGACAGACTTCTGTGAGCATTGTCGATATGGGAAATAGACCCGAAGTCCGCACTCTCTCCACTACGAGACGTACTTCATCACCTTTGTAGATGACTATACATGGAAGGTCTGGGCCTAGTCCATCGGGTGCAAAGATGAAGCGCTTGAGGTTTTCACTCGGTGGACATCTGAAGTGGAGAACCAGTCGGGACATAGAGTGAGGACACTCCGATCCGACAACGGAGGTGAATATACCTCTCCAACAAACGGATCCGACATCAAAAGACCATTCCTTACACACCCATGCAAAATGGAGTGGTAGAACGGATCAACCGAACAATCCAAGAGAGGGTGATGGCAATGCTCTAGCAAGACAGACTAAAGCTGGAATTCTAGGCCGAGGCATTGCAAACGGCAGTATACCTGATAAATATGGCGCCGTCAAAGGCAATCAGGCTCAAAGTGCCCCATGCACTATGGTCTAGGAAATAGCCAACCTACGATGGGCTCCGTATATTCGGATGTGAAGCGTATGTGTTCATCCCCAGCGATAAAAGGACAAAATTGGCACCCCATACAACGAAATGCATATTTCTCGGTTATGGAACCGATGGGGAATTTGGTTACAGGCTATGGGACCTTGGGAACCGGAAACTTATCCGGAGCAGTGATGTAGTTTTCAATGAAGACTTTATCTTCTCTCAGTAGAACCAGCAGAGAACAGTTGGTAAGAAGGTATCCTTCGAAGACGACAGAGTTGTCATAGAAAAACCAACCCATCAAGCCGAATCAGAGATTCGACAAACAGTCGAACTCAAACAAGCCGACAACATACCTGCCGACTCCAAATATTTAGGAAGTCCACTAGTCGAACTCGAAGACAAAGCCATCAACAACAGAGCCAATTCGACAAGAGTCGAAGCAAGCAAAGTCAACAAGATGCAAGTAGGAAATAGAACTGACTCGACAAAGTCCATAGCGGAGGACAACGTGACACCGCCGAAATCCCGACTTGGGGGTGGGTCACCTAACAAGATGTTGAGAAATTGTTCAGTAAAATCACAATAAGAGAACTGTGCTAAAATACGAATCACAGATATGCCAGAAAACAGGACAACAATGGTGCACAGAGATTTAACGTGGAAACCCTAAAACGGGAGAAAACCACGGGAACAGAGCTTCACTATGTATAGTGGATATACGACACAGAATGTTACAACACTCCTTCGAGTGTATCAGCCACGCAAGCTTGGCGTTTGCTATTACGTACACAGTTATGGCGTCACTCTCAGTCGCTCTCTATCTCACACACTCTCACACCACTTCTGTTCTACACTCCCTATATCCAACGTTTTGCCCTAAGTGTATTTATACTTATACACAGTGTGGGCTATTTACAGATGTAGCCTCTCCTACATATCATTATCATTATTGCTATAATAATAGTAGTAGTCGAACTATTAAACATTCGACTCATTGTTTTCGACTCTTCGACTATCGGCTTTCCGAACAGTCGGATCTTACTTGTCTTCGACTGTCAGCTATTTCCGAACAGTCGGCTCCTCCTCCCACTGGAGGGACATATTCCCAACAAACTCCCACTTCACTCCTGTGGGAGGGAGTCAGTCAATCTTGTCTTTTGTCGACAGACTCTAAGTCTGTCGATAGGTAGGTTCTTTGTGAGAATGTCGGATCCATTGTCTTTAGTGTGGATCTTCACAAGAGAAAATTCTCCTTCTTCGACTCTCTCCCGCAACCAGTGATACCTTCTCTGTATGTGCTTGGTCCGGGAGTGGTATGCAGCATGCTTGACAAGGTGCACAACGCTTTGGCTATCATAGTGAAGCAAGATCTCCTTCTGCTTCATCCCTAATTCGTTGAGAAAATTTCTCATCCAAATTAGTTCTTTGCCAGCCTCTACCGCTGCTATATACTCTTCCTCTATAGTCGACAAGGCTACAAACTTCTGCAGCCGTGACTGCCATGACACTGCTCCTTGACGTGGATTGGCTCAAGTCGACATCTCCCGACATGTCCGAATTGGTAAAAACCTTCTAGCACTGGTTTTCTGACACCATACCTTAGGCACACCCCCGAGGTGCCTTTTAAGTACCTGAGTATCCACTTCACTGTTGCCCAGTGTTCTCTCCCTAGATTACTCATGTGTCGGCTTATTGCTCCTATAGTAAATGCTATGTCTGGTCTCGTACAGACCATAGCCTACATTAGATTGCCAACAGCCGAGGTATATGGTACCTTCCTCATCTCAGCCTTCTCCTTCCTCCCTTTCGGGCACTGCTTTGCATTCAACCTGCAATTTGTCGGCAACACCGAGCCGACTGGCTTTGCGTCCGACATGTTGAACCTTTCTAGGATCTTCATCACATACTTTTGTTGTGACAACCATAGCACCTTTTGAGTTCTGTGAGCATGGAGTGGTGGATCTACAATGTATCCCACTCGAGTACAAAATCCTATTTAAGGCTTTATGGTCAACACACTAACTAGATTCTATCTAGGTAACTACTAAGTTACATGTGTTGACTAACTAACTAAACTAAGTTGAGCTTGATCTCTCAACACTCTCAATGTAACCAAATGATCCACAATGGAGTGTTTTGGTCTAAATCCTGCTTGCCCAAGTGCTCTTTTGCTTGTACATTGTATTGTTTGCCGAAAGTGGACTGCTGGGAAAAAAGTAAAGAAAAGAACAAGAAGCGTATGATTATAGTAGGAGCGTTAAAAGAACGCATGTAACAGATCACGCAGGAAGCATAACCAACTATGCCCTCTGTATATAATGGGTATAGGAACATTGTACAAACTAGCGTAGTTTTGAGTATACGTTCTCTAATATAGTTACCGTCTTCTCTGATCTCTGTGTTTGTGTCGATACATAGCGTAATTGTCTAAAGGTTAGGTAGTGCATTTGTGCTCATATACGCCCGGTAGGAAGGAGCTCGGTTGTAGCCGTCTCCAGTCACGCTCCACCTTCATGGACAGTAAGTGATGCTCTATTCTTTATAGTTGCGCACAGTACAAGAATCCATTCTCTATACCACAATCACCTTGAACCTACCCTGAAGGACCGAGGGTAGGCCGTGTTCCTAACTGGTACCACTTTTGGCACGCCCGGTGATCTGTGAATCCTCACAGCGGAGCAACAGGGAATGGATGTCTAGCCGCTGACGCTGTCGTGCCCTTCGGCTCCGGATCGTTGCGTGAGTCGGGTGGGAACCGCCGAGGTTTTTGACTAGGAGGAAGAGGAATACAACTTAAGGCTAGTTATGAATAGTGGAAAGAGAAGTAAGATAGCAATCTCGTGAATCCCACGAGTTCAGTGTAATTAAAACAATATTTAGATTATAAGAGCAATTAAATGGCAAAATTCGTGAATCCCACGAATATATTAGATTGATCCAACCTTGTATATTAATCAACAACCTTATACATATTTCTCTCCTCCTTATATAAAGATGGAAGAGGCTAAGCATGGCTTCATGCTTTTTTCACCTAAAGTGTCCATGCACACTAAATGTGCATGTGATGCTTTGTCATTTCCTAAATATAGGGCTCATGCACGCTAGATGTGCATGAGTCACTTTTAATGGCACGTGTAAAAATATTCACACTCTAAAGAATACATGATTTTTACCTTTTAATAAAGGTATGTGTAAATAAAGGTCTTATACCTATTAAATCTATATTTATAACACTAAAGATAAGTTATTACAATGGTAAAGTTGGGGTTTATCTAAGTGGAGGTGCATGGTTCGAATCTTGCCCTATGCACATGATAAATTCTTTTGATATTTTATTTATCTATTTATATATATCTAAAATCGGATATATTATTTTATGGTTTTCCACGTAGTGTGTGGAATACACTACGACACTCACCCCCTCCGAACCCGCACATCCTCCGGTATGTGCCGAAGTTCTTGATTCCCCATATCCGTCTTCACCCAAAGCTTCCTCCGATTCTCCCCTTATGTCGACTATGAGTTGTAATTCACTTTCTTCGCTTCCCGCATCACCGTGGTCTTCGTCCGATTGCTCCTCGTTGTCGGCCTTGGCTTGGATCACATAGGGTTTGTCGTCGGTCCACTTCTTGAAAATCTTCACCCGCTTCCCGGCTATAGGCACTCGTAGTATTGTTCCATCCAACTCGGACAGTCGGTACGTTCTGTTGTCGAAGACTTTCCGAACCTCGTATGGCCCGAACCATCTTTTCGCGAATTTAGGCATCGTTGTATGTTGATGGTCCAAACTACTGTCATAGACAATCACCCAGTCTCCTTCTTCAATCCTCCTCGGTCGTAGTCGGTGCTTTGTGTCGAACCGGCTTTTGTTCCTTAATCGTGCTTCTTGTTGTCGGCGTATTGCTTCCGCTATGTCTGCCGGTCTCCCCTCTAGTTGTCGTATCCGGACCGCTAGTAGTTCTTCCTGGCTCATCTCTTCCTTCCACGGTAGCACTGTCCATGTTGCGATCGCGGTTTCCGTCGGCATTACCGGTGCTTGTCCGGTCATGAGTTCTGCCGGCATGTAACCGGTTATGGAGCTATGTGTCGTCCGATCCGCCCATAGTGCATACGGAAGTATCTACGGCCAGTCCTTCACCTTTCCATCGCATGCCTTTGCAAGTGCTTTCACGATCGGACTATGTCCTCGTTCGACTTTCCCGTTGGCCTCCGGATTGTATGCCGTTGTCAGTGATAACCAAACTCCGTGTTTGGCGAAGAATCCCCTAGCTTTGTCCGAGTCGAGTTCTCCCCGGTCCGCAATCACTTGTCCTACGCACCCGTACCTGCAAAATACTTCCTCCAAAAGAAATTGGCATACCGCGGAACACGTTTTCCTCTGAAGCGCTCGACCTTCTACTTGATTGGTGAGATCTTCCCGAGCTAATACCAAGTATTTCTTTTCTCCGATCCCGGTCGGCATGGCCACTATGTCAACCATCCACTTGAAGTTGATTGTTGGTGAGAATGTCGGATGTAACTCATCTCGATGTCGAACCCCAGAGTAGACTTGACATTTCTCGCAGCTTTCTGTGAACTCCGCAACATCTTTGTACATTTTCTTCCACCAATATTTTTGCTTGATCTTCACAAATGTTGCCCATGTTCCTCGGTGTCCAGCCCAATCGGATTCGTGAAACTCGGACATTATCCGGTCTTGTTGCTTTTTTGTCCCGACTACTCGAAGTGGTATACCATCCGGTCTTTTCGGCGCCCTCCATATTAATCCGTTTTCCAAGAAGAACTTTTGGACTTGCCTCTTCTTCCTTCGGATCTCGGCTCTTCTTCCTTTATCGTTTGTTGAATCCTCAGCCTCTTGTAACATCTTTCCGATCATCAAGCTTTCTCCCTCGTATTCTTCTTCCCGGAATTCTCGGATTACGTTTACTCGACATATGTGCTCCGACGCGAAGTAGTCCTCGGAAACTTCTTCATTATCCGATTCGGTTATGTCGTCTCCGAACCGAGCCCTTGATAACATATCCACTACCGCGTTGTCCTTCCCCGAGATGTGTCGAACCTCCGGATTAAGCGACTTGACATATGCAACCCACCTTAGCATAGCTACATCCGGTATCGTACAACACCGCATCATTCCAAGTATCGGAAGACAATCCGTCTCGATCACCACTTCGGCTCCGATCAAATAATCCCGATCCGATTTTATCGCCGACACGACTCCCCACAGTTCTCTTTTGACTTGTGCATATCCACGTTGCCTTTCGTTGAGAACCTTTGCTCCGAATCGGATCGGATACCGCGAACCATCGGAGTCGGCTTGATTGATGACCCACCCGATACCGGTTGGACTTGTATCAACCGTTACTATGATCGGTCGGTCATAGCTCGGCTTCTTAAGTGCTTCCGCCCTCCGAAGTGTCTTCTTCAATTTCTTCATGGCTTTGGTGTGTTCCGGTTTCCATTCGAATTTCTTACCTTTCCGCAACAAGTGGTAGAGCGGGTCCGCTATATGTGCATAGTGCGGAATCCATATGTGATAGAATGCACATGCACCGAGAAACCTTCGGACTTCGGATGTTGACTCGCATACTTCCTCCATAGCTTGAATCGCATCAATCTTTGTTGGTGACGGTCTTCAGCCGTAGGGCCCACATAGATGTCCGACCACCAATATTTCTTCTTGCCCGAATGGCGATTTCTCCCCGGAAAGTGTTAGGTGCACATCTTCTAGCTTTCGCAACACTTTCTTGCAATCATGAATATGGTCGACCACGAACTTTCGGCATCCCCGATCATCCATAGTCTCATCTTTTTCTTCTACCGCGCATCCTTTCATCGGAATGTCATCGAGGAACGGCATCGTTATCTCCGGAATGCAGTCTCGTAGCACCTTGTTCATCGCGTTCATCATATGAGCAACCGAGTTTGTCGCTCCTTGTGGTAGTGTGCACATTCGGACTAATCCTATCGGTGTTCGCATGGTTGTGATGTCTCGGCTCTCCACGGCTAGTTGGAATTGGTCATACCCCGAGTATAGGTCTCCGATGGAGTATATTGCACAACCGGCAAAAGCTTCCGCAAATTCGTCCACTATCGGACCGACTCCCGAGTTCCGGATCGTGACCTTATTCACCGGTTGCAAGTCTTGGATAAATCGGAGTGACCCATTCTTCTTCGGAACCGTAAACCATCGATTTGAGTACGGAGCAGTTGATGGCTCTAGAATCCCCATCGCCACCTTCTCCTTGAGCAAGTCAATGACTTTCGGAATATGCGCTCGTGGCATCGGAATCGGCTTCAGGTTCCACGGTACATGGTCAATCGTGAAGATCACCATCGGCTCCACTGTTCTTGGATTGACGCACCCTATCTCCCTTGATGTAAATGCAAACGCTTTGCCGTGTTGCTCCAACATCTCGCGAAACCGTTCTTCTTCTTTTTGTAATAGGAACCCACCTCCACCGATCCGAAGTTTCTTCCGGGTCTCATCTGTGAAGGCATGTCCGATATCCACGGACTTCCGAAGTGTCGGATCTCCCGAGACTTCTTTCCTCTTTTGTTCGCTACCGGCACGTAGTGGTCCCGCGGCCGGTTTCACCTTCTTCTCCACGGTCTTGTATTTCGTACTTACCATTGCTTCTTCTTTGCGGAGCGTATCCGGCTCCATTTTCGCAATGATCTCGTACATCTCGACCGATTCCACCGGGACTACCCGGTTCCCTTGGCTTTTATCTTCCGCAAGCTCTTCAAGTCGTTGTAGCGTGCTCCCATAGAACACTTCTTCGACTATCCCCACGATTTCCACGTAGTGTGTGGAATACACTACGTCAACGTTTCCTTCATTGCTTTATAATTAATATGTACATATGATGTTATTGTAGCCTAATACCAAATATTATTACAAACTTGGCGAGGGGAGCCTCAGCTCGCGAGTTTTGGTTCCATACACCTCGACCTCTTGACTCGGATACTCCTTAAACTTTTGTAATCATTGGTATGGAGTAATGCCTCATCATGCATCTTAATTTTGGTTAAAATTTCCATTCATTTTCCTTCCTTTCTCTTCTCTTTAAATGTTTCCTTTCTAGAACATATGGGGTGTCCTAATCCTAAACCACAACTTAATGTTTAGGTGTTAGGGTGATGGGATGTACATTTGCAACAACTCAATCATGTCATTGTTTAAATAGGTGACCTTGAGCATTACATGCAAGCAAATGGCGACATGATTCTATATGTTGGTGACCTTTCCTCTATAGTCAACTATCCATTCCATGACAACTAATGGGACACTTGGGGCTGGTTTGTCAAAAGGAGCACGGCTTATCAACCGTGGATTTGGACAGCTGGGAACCATGAGCTTGATTTTCTCTTGAAGTGGTGACTTCTTCTTTTCGATGGAAACTATTTTAGTTTCAGGAAACCCTAAACTCCTAAACCCATGCTAGGATCATCTGCAAATGTATGCATACATGTTACATATATGTATATGTATGTTGGGGTTTGAGAAGAGGTTATTTTGTTAAAGGATGTGTATGCACTCTAATCTTAGAAGTGGTTACATTTGAATTTGAATTTGTGTATGTACATGCATGTACTTGTGCTACTTTGCATACCATATTTATGTATACACAAATATGCTAACAATATGAAGTGATTAATGTGCATATGTGTTTCTTATTTATACATATAAATTGGGGGAGGGAGAGAAAGATTATGAGTTGTTTTTCCATGATTTCTTCTGCAATGAGATCATGGCCTTCATCACTTTCTTTTTGTTTTAGATTTTGTAGGGAGAGACGGAGCTGTTTAAGCCGTATTTGAACCGCTATTGGGTGCCACATGAAGCCTCAAACAATACATCTCCATTGTAGTACTCCATCAAGAGAGAATTTGCTCATATCATTGTTCTTTAATCCTACTCATCATATGGTAAGTTAATACAACTCTAATTGTTCTCTCTTTCTCTTTTTGAATAGACCGACCGACTCATAGACACACAACGTAAATGTTTGTGTAGGGAAATACACCCCACAATATGCCTAGCTCCAAGAGGAGCTAGCTTCAATGGATAGAACAAAGAACATTGTTTTGTTCCATTCTCCATGGTATAATAGCAATGAACATCATTATATGGAGGGTGAAACAATGCGTGGTCAATTCGAATCATGGTTTGTGAATGCCAAGGTAGACATTGTGTTTTCCAGCCATGTACATATATTCACCTCAGTTGTCTGCTCGAACCGCCTTAAGCTTGCGGTGGGTTTCCCTTTCCACTTGGAATTCCTTGGATACGAATAATACCTAGTCATTCGTCTTCAATGGTGAGACCCATAGCTTCCGATTGTGGTCATCTGTGACTGCCACGAAGTACTGTTACCCAGCATGTGACTTCGTGTCAACTTGGCATACATAGGTATGCACAAGCTCTAGTGGTTCTTTCCATCTTGTCGGCAGTCTCGACCAGAAAGAGGTTTGCTTATGCTTGCCGGCCAAGCAATCGGTGCACCTCTCAAGCTGCACATCTTTCACCTACAGAATGAGGTTATCTTTGGCAAGTTTCTGCATCCCCTTGTGGCTCATGTGGCACAACCTCTTCTACCACAACTCACCAGCAATGTCAAATACCACATTCACTTCTTCCCAGCATATCCGGGCATGCATTAGGTACAACTAGTTCATCTTCCGGGCTCGGGCCACGATCAAGCTCCCTTTGTTGAACTTCATGACTCATTTTCGGATGCTACCGGTGTAGCCTTCATCATCTAGCCAACCGACTAATATCAGGTTCAGTCGAACCTCCGGAATGTGTCAAACATCTTTAAGCAGCAACTTGCAACCAGTTGATGTTGTCAACTACATGTCTCCTATTCCGACAATCCGACATGCACCTTCATTTCCCATTTGGACACAACCGTGATCTCTGGCGCTATAGGATGAGAAGCATTTCTTGTTGGGGGTCAGACGGAACGATGCTCCGGAATCGACAACCCGTGTTGTCTCGTCTCTCACAAGGTGCATCTCACTCTCCTCGGTGATTAGCAACAGTTCTTCCTCACTTGCCAACGTTCCTTTCCGATTCGAACTTCTTTGATCCAGACCCTTCTTTGATATGGACCCTTTTTCGAGTCGACAATGTCGGTTCCTTTCTCCTTCCGGAAGTGTCGGCAATTCTTCTGAAAGTGCCTTGACCTCCTACAGTAGAAGCACGTAGGACTCCCCCTTGACTTCGATCGTGTCCCCGATTTGTCCCGGTTCTGAGGGCCCCAATTCCGGCCTCTTCCGAAGTTATTGTTGTCTTCCATACCAAGGCCTTAGGATCGGATCCAGACTCTCAGTCCTTCAAGTGAGCTTCTTCGTTTAGCAAGCTCGACTTTATTATCACCAGGGATAAGTTCTTTCCTTCCGGTCCGGAATTGCCCAGATTCACAACCAATGTCTCCCAACTATCCGGAAATAAACCTGAACAATAACAATTCGAGTACCTCGTTGGCTAGCGATACTCCGCGCAAGGTAGTCTAGTTTATTAGCCCCTAGAAGGCGTTCATATGCTCTGCCATGCTGGCGCCGTCTTGATACCGGAGCCTCACTATCTTTCGGAATACCGAGACCCGATTTACTACGTTCTACTTCGCCAGCATCGTGCCGATCTTCTGCCAGAGCTCATTGGCCTTGTTCTCTTCATTAAACTTATTGTACAGGCTCATGTCGATGAAAGAATCCCCAAACTGTACCTGCAACCAGAGATCTTTAACCACCAACATGTCCCTCATCTTCAACTTCCACACTGGGTAGTTGAACATGCCACCGAAAGAATCTTCCATTTTCTTTCCTTTGTTGTGCGTGAAGAGAAATGCACGGAATATCGCTCGGCCACAACCAAGTAGTAAATCACTTCTATAAGAATCAAACACAGAAATGGGAGATGGAGAGTACACAATAAAAAGACACAAGATGTTTACGTGGAAAACCCTAATAGGGAGAAACCACGAGAGCCCACAGACTCTGAACTATCATTATGAAGAGAAGGGGTACAATCAATCAGAAACTTTGAGGCAACGACCTCAAGCTATGTTTCTCGCACTGTGGCGGTTACAACAGAGTATCACTCTGTATCTCTCTCTCTCCCTCTCTCTCTGTACAAGAGTTATAACAATTTGACAACAACACAATCACATCCTAAAGTGATTGCCCTAAGTCATATTTATAGTTATATGAACTTAGGGTTATTTAAAAATATAGCCTCAATGGGCTTATTCAAGACATATTTAAAAATCTGTCTTCTCTTCGAGTTCTCACCGGGTCCACCGATCCGGTTCTCACCGGCTCACTTCTGGTTCTCACCGGGTCTCCTCCGGTTTCCAGATCTCTTCCGAATCTCACCAGATCCTCTTTATTCATCACAAGATCCCATCTGGAGAGACCGACTTCCCAACAATCTCCCCTTCACTCCGGTATGGGATGTCTTGTAAGTCTGATCCGCTTCCGGCATGCATCCAGCTTGTCGGGTGTCAACACCTTGGTTAGCATATCCGACCCGTTCTCCTCCGTGTGGATCTTCGTCAGAACGAACTCTCGATCTTCAACTCTCTCCCGGATCCAGTGGTACCTGCGTTAGATGTGCTTCATTCTGGAATGGTATGTTGCGTTCTTTGCAAGGTGGATGGCACTTTGACTATCGCAATAAAGCCCGTATTCCTCTTGCCGGATCCGAAGCTCACCGATGAAGTCCTTCATCCATAATATTTCCTTGCTGGCTTCCATGGCTGACATGTAGTCCACCTCCGTGGTTGATAGTGCAACTGTCTTCTACAGCCTCGATTGCCATGAAACGGCTCCCCCTGCATAGGTCATGACATATCCGGAAGTTAACCGGCTGGTGTCCACATCAGCCAACACATCTGAATCCGTAAAGCCTTCCATGAGGGGTTTACCGAAGCCGAATCGGAGGCACATACTTGAAGTGCCCTTCAAGTACCGGAGTATCCATTTTACCGCATTCTAGTGCTCTTTTCCAGGGTTGTTCATGAACCGACTCACCACTCTGACTGCATATCCAATATCCGGTCGAGTACACACCATTGCGTACATCAAGCTCCCGACTGCAGAGGCATATGGAATCTTCATCATATATTCCTTCTCTGCCCTTGTCTTCGGGCTTTGCTTACCGGATAATCTGCAGTTTGTCGGACTGTTGATCCAACCGGTTTTGCTTATGCCATGTTAAACCATTGAAGCGCCTTTGTCATATACTTTTCATGTAACAACCACAATTGCTTCTTCGACCGGTCCCGAATGATGTGCATCCCCAATATCTGTCTTGCCGGACCCAAGTCTTTCATTGAGAAGGTCCGGTTAAGGGCCTTCTTCAGCATCCGTATCTTGACTTGGTCTCATCCGATGATCAACATGTCGTCCACGTACAGGAGCAATACCAGGAAATCTCCTCCATCAAATTTCTTAACAAACGTGCAGTGATCAGCCTGTGTCTTGTGGTACCCTTGATCGGTCATGAAGGAGTCAAACTTTCGGTACCATTGCCGGGGAGCTTGCTTTAGTCCGTATAAGCTCTTCTTCAGCAGGCACACCAGGTGCTCCTTCCCTTTCTTCTCAAATCCTTCCAGTTGATGCATGTAGATCTCTTCTTCGAGGTCTCTGTGTAGGAATGTCGTCTTTACGTGCAGTTGCTCTACCTCAAGGTCCATGCTTGTCGTTATGCCCAATACCGTCCAGATGGATGTCATCTTTACTACTGGGGCAAAGATCTCATCGAAGTCCACTCCTTTCTTCTGCAAGAAGACCTTCACCACGATTCGGTCCTTATACCTTGCTGGATTTCCGGCGTCTCCCGGTTTCAGCTTGTACACCCACTTGTTCCGGAGTGCCCTCTTTCCAAATCGTATGTGTGGTTCTCATGTAGGGAATCCATCTCATCCTACATGGCACTCAACTACTTGTGGCTGTGGGTGTCTCCCCTTGCTTCTTCAAGGCTTTCCGGCTCCCCCTCATCGGTTAACAACACATGCTCTACATCCAGAAATCTTCGGGGGGCTCTTCTCTCCCAGAGAGGATATCTCCGTCCTTGGTTTCTGATTGCCGGTTCCTCCGTTTGTTGCGAATCCGAATCCGATTCGGGATTTTGTCTAGTTCCAGTGTCTTCTTCTTCTTCTTCTTCTTCTTCCGTCGGTTTGGTTTCTTGTCCGTATCCAACTGATTCGTCGAGTGTCATCCAGTTACCGGCTAACATCCGCTTTTCAACCGGGTATATCCTTTTGTTCTCAAGCCGATTTTCAATGGATGATCCGGAGTTCGTTACTTTCTTCTCCGACTCCTAGTTGGCAATGGTCCTGTCTTCCATGAAGACTATGTCCCGACTCCAGAACACCTTTCCGTCGACCAGATCCCACACCCAATAACCGAACTCATCATCGCCGTATCCAAGGAATATGCATGGTCGGGACTTCGGATCCACCTTTACTCTCTTGTCCTTCGCCACATGCATGTATGCAAGACTCCCGAACACCTTCAGATGCCGATAAGACACATCCTTACCGGTTTATACTTTCTGCGGTGAGTCTCCGTCCAAGGGTACTGAGGGTGATCTGTTTATCACATAGGTCTCCATCGTTAGCGTCTCATCCCAAAACGTCGTGGGTAACTTGGTATGTGTGAGCATGCTCTGGACGCTCTCCATTATGGTCCGGTTCATCCTTTCGGCCAACCCGTTAGGTTCCGACGTCTTCGGCACGGTGAATTCGAGCCGGATTCCCTTCGACCAATAGTACTCCTCGAACTGTCCTCGGTATTCTCCTCCGTTATCTGGTCGAACCGCTTTCAGCTTTCGGCCGGTTTTCTTTCCACTATCGTGTGGAGCTCCTTGAAGACGGATAACACTTGATCCGTCGTCTTCAATGGTTAGACCCACAGCTTCCGGCTGTGGTCATCTATGAACATCACGAAGTAATGTGATCCAGCATGTGACTTCGTGTCTACTTGACACACATCGGTATGCACCAACTCCAATGATGCATTACGTCTCATTGGTGACCTTGATCAGAAGGAGGTCCGGTTTTGTTTACCAGCTAGGCAGTTGGTGCACCTCTCAAGATGCACATCCTTCACCGGAATGAGGTTGTCATCGGCAAGCCTCTTCATCCCCTTCACGCTCATGTGACACAATCTCTTGTGCCACAGTTCACCGGTAGTGTCGGATGCTACGTTAACTTCTTCCCGGCATATCTGGGCATTCATCAAGTATAGTGTGTTGACCTTCCAGACTCGAGCCACTATTAAGCTCCCTTTGCAGAACTTCATGACACCATTCCGGATACTACCTCTGTAGCCTTCATCATCTAGCCGGCCGGTTGATATCAGGTTCAGTCGAACCTCTGGAACGTGTTAGACATCCTT
This sequence comes from Azolla caroliniana, assembly GCF_043228905.1. Classification (NCBI taxonomy): domain Eukaryota; kingdom Viridiplantae; phylum Streptophyta; class Polypodiopsida; order Salviniales; family Salviniaceae; genus Azolla; species Azolla caroliniana. The sequence continues at coordinate 4,619,920 of NW_028230448.1, read as the reverse complement.
CAACAACAACTTGCATCCGGTTGGTGTTGTCAACAACACATCTCCTATGCTGATAATTCAGCATGTCCCTTCATTCCCCATCTGAACACAGCCGTGCTCACCAGTTGTGTAGGATGAGAAGCATTTCCGGTCCGAGGTAAGGTGGAACGATGCTCCTGAATCGATAACCCACGTTGTCTCGTCGACAGAAAGGTTCAACTCACTCTCCTTGGTGATGAGCATTAGTTCTTCTTCACTTGCCGCGATTGCCGTCGTTCCCGTCCGGTCCGGGCCTCGCCGATCCGAACCGTTTCAGTCTGGTGACTTCCTCGAATCGGTATTGTCGGTTCCCTTGTCTTTCTAGAAATGCCAACAGTTCTTCTGGAAGTGCCCCGACTTGCCGCAATAGAAGCAAGTGGGCCCCTGCCTTGACTTTGACCATGTTCCCAACTTTTCCTGGTTCTGGGGACTCCGATTCCTTTGTCTTCCGGGTTTCTGATTCGGTAAGGAGGGATTTGGCGTCGGAGATCAGCTCATCTTTCCGACGCACCTCCTCATCTAGCAAGCTCAACTTGACTCTTGCTTGGGATAGTTGTTTTCGTTTTGGCCCGGAGTTTCCCAACATGACAACTAACGTCTCCCAGCTATCCGGGAGGGAACTGAGCAGGAGTAGAGCAAGTAACTCATTGGCGAGAGGTACTTCCAACGAGGTTGCTTGGTGTATCAGCCCCTGGAAGGCATTCATGTGCTTCACCATGCTGGATTTGTCTTGATACCGGAGCCTCACTAGCTTCCGAAATACCGAAACCTGATTAATGGCATTCTTGTTCTGGAACATGATGCCAATCTTTTCCCAGAGTTCATGAGCCTTGCTCTCTTCATTGAAGTTGTTGTACAGGCTCATGTCGATGAAGCACCGGATGTATGTCGCCGTCTTCATGTGCATCACCTCCCACACCGTGGCGTCCAGGGCCTGAATTTGACGGGTTAGTCTTAAAGTTTTTTGACGGGCATTTTTTAAAGATGTATGTCATATGACGTAAGAGTGCAAAAATTAACATGTCATTTGACATACAAATTTCTTATAATGAAAAGTTCTATATGATGCTTCATTATTATACATTTTATTACTATAGAAGGTACACAAATAGACACAACTACCTCGCAAAGATAATGAAATACAGAAAATAAATATCGTGTTAATGTTTTTTTTTTACCAAAAAAGTGTTAATGTTTTTTAAGCCAAAGTACAAACTATATATGTATCCATAATCATAATTCATTCTTGCAAAGTGGATACAATAAGCTTCAAACAAATAATCATACAAATCGAATACTTAATCATCATATATTAAGGTAATACAAAAACAATATTGTATAATAACTTGTTAAATGAACATAATATGATAGATATTCATGGTAACTTACATTTTTAAAATGTAGTTAAAAAATGTTGAAGGTTGAAGGCTGTTTTTGTTCTATTCCCACTGCACAAAAAGGCTACATAGAATCAATAATTTTTAATTGGAACAATAGCTTGCTACCTAATAGTAAGTACTCACCTTTTCCTATACTAATAAGTTATTATTAACCCTAATTTTTTAATAAAGCATAGTAAAACGTAATAAGTATGTATAAAACAATAGGTTAGTAAAACATTTAGTTTAAAAAAACTTAAAATCAAACCTTATTGAAATGAAATACTTTTAGTTTATTTTTAGAGGTATTAAGGTAATACAAAAACAATATAATAACTTGCTAAATGAACATAATATGATAGATGATCATGGTAACTTACATTTTTAAACTGTAGTTAAAAAATGTTGAAGGTTGAAGGATGTCTTTCTTTGTTCTATTCCTGCTGCACAAAAGGCTACATAAAATCAATCATTTTTAAGTTGAAAAATAACTTGTTACCTAACAGTAAGTAGTAAGTAGTAAGTACTCACCTTTTTCCTATACTAAAAAGTTATTACTAACCCTAATTTTTTAATAAAGCACAGTAATAAGTATTAAGTATTAAGTAATAAGTAATAAGTATGTATAAAAAAGTAGGTTAGTAAAACATTTACTTTAAGAAAACTTAAAATCAAACCTAGAGTGACTAGTCTACACTCTAGTATTTTTTAGAGTATTTAATAAAGCACCAAGGTTATTGTTTAAAATTTAAATTGATTTGAGGATTCATCATTACAATTTATATGATATTATTTTAAGCGTGTTATAAATATATATATATATATATATATATTAGAATTTAGTATATTACACACTTCATACTATATAGTCAAATTGAATCTTGATACTACATAGATGATAGTATGATAGTACATATATTTAAATTTTATATGACAATATGTGGTATATATATATAATATATATGAATAATGACATAGAAAATAAAATTTTAGCATGTCATTTGACATGTATAATTTTAAGGGGCCTTTCACATGAAAAGGAAAATTTTATACTTTATATGTCACTTGACGGACATTTTTAGTAGGTGTATGTTTTTGACGGGCAAAATGGCCTTTGACGGGCATGACACCCGTCAAATTCCTGCCCTGGTGGCGTCTATCTTATCCGGTCTCTTGTCCCCGAACTGAACCGGCAAACCAAAGATCTTTAACCACCAGCATGTTCCTCATCTTCGACTTCCACACTAAGTAGTTGGAGCCGATGAGCTTGAACATGCCATCGTAAGATTCTTCCATTTTCTATGTTGTTCGCTTTGATACTAGTTTGAAGAGAAATGCACAGGAATATCGCTCGACCACAACCGAGTAGTTAATCACTTCTATAAGAATCAAACACAGAAATGGGAAGTGAAGAGTACACAAGAAAAAGACATAGGAGGTTTACGTGGAAAAACCTAATAGGGAAAAACCACGGGAGCCCACAGACTTTGAACTATCACTATGAAGAGAAGGAGGTACAATCAATCAGAGACTTGGAGGCAACGTCCTCAAGCTCTATTTCTTTGCACAGTGGCGGTTACAACAGAGTATCATTCTGTATCTCTCACTCTCCCTCTCTCTCTATACAACAGTTACAACAATATGACAAAAACACAATCACATCCTAAAGTGATTGCCCTAAGTCATATTTATAGTTATATGAACTTAGGGCTATTTACAAATATAGCCTCAATGGGCTTATTCAAGACATATATACAAATCTGTCTTCTCTTCCAGTTCTCACCGGGTCCTCTTTATTCATCACCGGATCCCATTCGGTGTCGTGTGAATCTTCACACACTATGTAAAAAAAATAATGAAATAATTATTATATATTAGATTAGTAGCTTACTATAGAAAGATGGATATACTCAAGAGCTTCAAAATGTATTTTACTATATACAAAATGGAGAAATACATACCAAGTTATGAGAAAATAAAGTTTGATTAGATAGGGAAATTAGAACTATCCCACATAGATAGGAAAGTTAAGGCCCTGCCTATATAAACACCTTGAGCTCCCTCATTTTTCATTTGTGCTAAGAGCACTTTGGCCACTTTGTCTTGATGGATGATGGTGGCCAAATTCCTTAAAATCGGAAACCGGTCGGTAAGCAAATTCGGAAAACGGGTCCGGTAAGCTAATCCGGAAACGGGCCGGTAAGCAAATCCGGAAACTGGCTGGTATGCAATCCGGAAACCGGCTGGTATGCAATCTGGAAACCGGCCGGTATGCAAAACCGGAACCGGCCGGCAAGCAAAACCGGAATCGGAACGGGTATGCAAACCGGCCGGTAAGCAAAACCGGAACCGGCCGGCAAGCAAACCGGAACCGGAACGGGTATGCAAACTGGAAACTGGTCGGCAAGCAAAACCGGAACTGGAACCGGCAAGCAAAACCGGAACCGGAACCGGCTGGCAAGCAAAACCGGAACTGGAACCGGCCGGCAAGCAAAATGGAACCGGCTACCGGACGAGGTTGGACGCGGACGGACGAAAGATTGGATCATGCAACAAACTAAAGTAAAGTGAAGAGAACTAAAGTAAAGGCCATTTGGACGCAAGCAACTAAAGAAGGGAGTGCATTGAAAAAGTAAAGGTCATGTGGACAGTCACATGCAACCAAATTAAAAAGCTAGGCAACTAAAAGTAGAGGCCATGCAACAAAAAGTAAAAAAACTATGATCAAGGGAGAACTCCATATTTATTTATTTATTTTCCTACACTAGGAGGCACTCTTCATATTATCTAAATTTCTTTTCTTTTCTTTGGGGAGCTCTCTTATCTTATCGAAGCCAATAACCCTAATCTTCCCTACGGAAGCTATCTCTCAGGTAAACCATAATTTCCATACGGAAGCAATCTCTCAAAATCCAAAATTCCTTGTCAAAGCCATATCACTCAAGAATCATAATCTCTTATTTCCTCTAATCTATTATTCTAATCATCTCCATAAGATAAAACTTTTGTAATCCCAATCTTGGGATTGATTGTAATCTTTCTTTCCCTTTTATTAATGAAATTTGTTAATCTTTTTCATTTCGGTTAATTCTTAGTACATAAATACACGAATTTGATATCCTCTAGACAAAGGCCCCGGGGTCTTGCCTCAACGTTCACGTATCCTCCTCGTATTTTCGCGATATCTTTGGTGAACCCAACGTGAAACGAGGCGGTAGGAGGATATCTCATGGAGGCATATAGATACAAAGAACCGAAGAGATGCAAACTATACGAGTTCGATCAATGGGTATCATCATTAAAGACCCACCAAAGTGCCATGCATGCTTTCGTTGAGTTCGAGTGTCGCTTTGCACAACTCTCGGAGGGGGATCAAAGATTGGTGGGGGTGGAAAAAGTCCTAATGTTTGTGAAATCGATAGACCGGAAGGAAAGGAATGCCATTGGAATCTGACTTGAAGATGACGATGGTGCAAATGGCCTCACAGAAGATTGGATGAAAGTGGAAAGGGTATGTCGACTTCACGATGAGAGGAAGGCAAGATTCTCATCGGTGACAACACAACGTACTACGGATGGTGAAAAGAGGACGAGAAGCAACTACAAACTACCACCTAAAGAAGAAAACTCGAAGAGGGAAGGTTCAACAATACTCGACATAGAAGTCTTGATGGAAGAGGCATTCGAGAACTTAAAGGCGCAAGTTGAGGCTGAAGAGAAGCTTCAAAGGGAGCAAAAACTGAAGCAAATGATGAGCAAGGAAATGAAGGCCAAAACTAACACATGCAAAGAAGAGGGAAGAATAATTGAGGATTGCTCGATTGAGAAGGTCAATGGGTATGAGGCCGATGAATTTGAAGAGATGGCCACAGATAACGAATTAGAGATACAGGTGGCTATGGACAACACAATGAAGGAGGATGGCAAGTGTGCCGAGACTTCTTCCCCACTATTTCAAGATATTTGGGAAATGGTAGACGGGAACATATTCGTCGGTGGAGAAAGGGCCATCACCGAAGAGACATACCCGAACCAAATAAAGACCCAAGAGATGAAAGGTGGTAACGAGGAAGTGAAGGTCAATGTTGATATATACGATGAAGAGGTCAAACAAAGCACAATGGTGCATGACAATGGCCAAGCGAGTCAAGTGAAGTCTAAGGGTATTCCGCGAGATATGATTCCATGCTCCGACTCAAAAGGGGATTCTAGTGTGAAGATCAAACAAACGATGGTCAACTGTCACACGAGAGCATACCATGAAAAAGGTGGATGTGGGAAACATGAAATGTGGTCATCCCAGATTTTGAAAGTGAGCGTGGACTTGAAGCATGGGCTACAAGGAGTAGTCAAAGTCAATGTTCAAGTGAGGTCTAATGAAGACAAACCTAGATTGATGAAAGAAGGAAGACTAAATTGCGTTAACCATGGCGATGGTCGAAATAAAGGTAGCACTTGCATGATGCATGAAGGGTTATGCTTCGGGAAGGCAGAAGAGGACATGAAAACCAAATATGGCAATGCAAAGCTCAAACAAAGGATTTGGTGGTTTGGATGGTCTCCATGGTTATGGTGGAAAGAATGGTCATGGTGGCATTGGAAGAAGAAAGATAAGGAACCAACGAGTTGGTTCAAGGTCAATCTCTATCATAGATAGTTAGCTTATGAATGAAAGAAAATATTACGACAAGGATTAAAGATTTCAACTAGGAGGATACAACTCAATAACACAATTGGCACATACCGGTGGATGTGCAGGTTTGGTGGGGGTGAATGTCGTGTGAATCTTCACACACTATGTAAAAAAATAATGAAATAATTATTATAGATTAGATTAGTAGAGTATTATAGAAAGATGGATATACTCAAGAGCTTCAAAACGTTTTTTACTATATACAAAATGGAGAAATACATATCAAGTTATGAGAAAATAAAGTTTGAGAAGATAGGGAAATTAGAACTATCCCACATAGATAGGAAAGTTAAGGCCCTGGCTATATAAACACCTTGAGCTCCCTCATTTTTCATTTGTGCTAAGAGCACTTTGGCCACTTTGTCCTAATGGATGATGGTGGCCAAATTCCCTAAAACCAGAAACCGGCCGGTAAGCAAATCCGGAAAACGGGGCCGGTAAGCAATCTGGAAACCGGCCGGTATGCAATCCGGAAACCAGTCGGTATGCAAAATCGGAATCGATCGGCAAGCAAACCTGAACCGGAACGGGTATGCAAACCGGAAACTGGCTGGTAAGCAAAACTGGAAACCGATCGGTAAGCAAAACTGGAACCGATCGGCAAGCAAAACCGGAACCGGAACTGGCAAGCAAACTGGAACCGGCCGGCAAGCAAAACCGGAAACCGGCCGGTAAGCAAAACCGGAACCAACTGGCAAGCAAAATGGAACCGGCTACCGGACGAGGTTGGACGCGGAGGGACGAAAGATTGGATCATGCAACAAACTAAAGTAAAGGTCAAGTGGACGGTTGCATGCAAAAAAAGAAAACGCCATGCAACTAAAAATAGATTCAACGAAAAGAAAAGCTATGCAACTAAAAGTGGAGGCATATGAACAACGAGGAACTCCATATATAATTCCATTTTTTTTCCTATACTGGGATACTCTCCATATTATCTTAATTTTTTTTCCTTTTCTTTGGGGGGGGAGCTCTCTTATCTTAGGGAGCCATAACTCTCATAAACCCTAAAATTCCCTACGGAAGCCATAACACTCAAAAACCCTAATCTTCCCTACGGAAGCCATAATACTCATATAACCTAATCCTAATCTTCCCTACGGAAGCCATAATACTCATATAACCTAATCCTAATCTTCCCTACGGAAGCCATATCTACCAAAACCCCTAATTTTTCTTTACTATTAATCTTAGTAAACCTAAAACTTCTAAATCCCAATCTTGGGACATATTGTAATTTCTTTTTCCTTTGTTAATGAAAATTATTAAATTTCTTCTTTCCGTTATTTGTTAAAAATATAAACGCACGAATGTGATTATCCTCTGGTCGGAGGCCCCAGGGTCCTGCCTCAAGTTCGCGTATCCTCGTCGTATTTTCGCGACACCGGAGAGACCGATTTCCCAACAGTTCGTTTTGATACCAATTTGTTGCAAATAGTGCTTGTCCACAACCAAGTCTTAATAACTCAATGGAAGAAACATAAATAAAATAAGATTAACACACTTGCACAGAAAATGGGTCAACACAATATGTTTACGTGGAAAACCTGAAGAGGCAAAACCATGGGAGTTCGCAAACTCCGAATAGGATGACTATAGGGCAGAGGTACTACAAAGTGAGACTCAGAGGCAATGACCTCGAGCTCTATCTTCGTCTGTCGGCAGTTACAACAGGAAAGCTTTCTATATCTCTCTCTCTCTCTCACACTTTGTCTCTCTATACACCTTCATACTGTCAACTACGCAAAATAGAGTTGCCCTACTTATATTTATACATATACAAATTTGGGACTATTTACAAATATGACTTTGATTGTCGCAGTGGAGCCGGAATTCCTCCTGCTAGATCCCTAGCTTTCGGATGAAGTCCTTCATCCGTATTGCCTCTTTTCCTGCTTCTACAACCGCCATGTATTCCACTTCCGTTCTTGACAGTGCAACGGACTTTTGCAACCTCGATTGCCACGATACAACTCCCCCTCCATAAGTCATAACATATTCGGGCGTTGACCGACTGGTATCTACATCAACCGACACGTCTGAATCCATAAAGCCTACCAATAGGGGTTTACTGGAGCCAAATTAGAGGCACATATTTGAAGTGCCTTTCAAGTACCGAAGTATCCACTTGACTGTGGCCCAATGTTCTCTTCCGGGATTGCTCATGAACAGGCTGACCACTCCGACTGCATATCCGATATCCGATCCTGTGCACACAAATGCGTATGTCAAACTTCTGACGGCAGAGGCATATGGTATCTTCATCATTTCGACTTCTCTACCTTTTTCTTCGGGTTGTGTTTGCTGGACAACTTACAATTTGGTGGAAGTGTCGACCCAACCAGCTTAGCATCCGTGATGTTGAACCTTTTAAGCACCTTTGTCACGTACTTCTCCTGTGACAGCCTTCTCCTGTGACAGCCATAGCTGCTTCTTCGTCCAGTCCCAGACTACATGCATCCCCAAAATTTGTCTCGCTGGACCCATATCTTTCATTGCAAATGACTGGATTAAGACCTTCTTCAGCATTCTGATTTTGATACGGTCTCGTCCGACGATCAACATATCATCCACATATAGTAGTAGTATCAGAAAGTCCCCTCCATTGAACCGCTTCACCAATATGCAGTGGACGGCCTGCGTCTTGTGGAATCTACCCTTGGTCTATCATGAAGGAGTGGAACTTCTGGTACCATTGTCGAGGAGCTTGCTTCAATCCGTATAAGCTCTTCTTAAACCGGCACACTAGGTGCTCCTTCCCTTTCTTGACGAATCCCTCCGACTGTTGCATGTAGATCTCCTCTTTAAGGTCACTGTGCAGGAACGTCATCCTGACGTCTGTCTGCTCGACCTTGAGGTCCAAGCTTGCCGTAATGCTGAACACAGTCCGGATGGATGTCATCTTTACTACCGACGCAAAGATCTCATCAAAATCCGCTCCTTTCTTCTACTCGAAGCCCTTCACCACAATGAGGGCCTTATACCTTGGTGGATTTTTGGCATCTCCCGGTTTCAACTTGTACACCCACTTGTTCCGGAGCTCTCTCTTTCCTTTCGGCAGCTCCGTCAGTTCATATGTGTGGTTCTCATGCAGGGAATCCATCCCATCCTGCATGGCACTTTACCACTTGCGGTTGTGGGTGTCTTTCTTTGCCTCTTCAAAGCTTTCCAGCTCCCCCTCGTCGGTCAGTAAAACGTGCTCTACATCCGAAAATCTCTGGGGTGGCCTTCTCCCTCTTAGAGGGTATCTCCGTACTTGGTTTCCAACAATCGGCTCCTTCGTCTCTTCTCCATCCGAATCCGATTCAGGGTCTTGACCGGTTCCTGTGTCTGATTCTTCTTCAGTCGATTCAGTTCTTTGTCCGAATCTTGTTGATTCATCATGGTCTTCGGTTGACATTCGGCTTCCAACCAGGAACTGAATTCCCAATATAACATGCATACGAAAGGATGTTGAGTAATCATCAACTCATCATTTCATCGCCTTTCTTTACATTCATCAATATCGATTCGCAAAGAATTCTCACCACTTGACAAGATTTAAGATTTGATTGCAAGGAGAAAATGATAAGTTTTCATTCTATCATCACATCACACTACAAATGTATCATTGTATTAGTATCGAATTTGCAACATAAACTACAACATTGTGAATGGGGAATGCACCCTGCAACTAAACACATCCGCACCCATTTACATAGTCATCGGGGATGGTGGAAATGCAGAAGGTCTTGTCGTAGAGTAACGTTCCGTTTACCAAGCCTCAACCCACATATTCCGTGTTCGGAGAAGCTAGCTTTGGCCATGCCGTGCTTGAAATAAAGAACAAGACACGTGCATATTATTATTGGCATCGCAACCAAGATGGTGAAGCCGTTGTATCCAACTCTCTTTGGCTATCCAGCCAAAATTGGAGCTCATAAGGAAAATCTCTTTCATCAATGGGATGTCACAAATGAAATGCAACTACAAAATGCCTAAAAAACAACTATAGGAAACTTGTTCCATGTAAAAAACAATCCGAAATTTCAACATTTATGGATCTCTTTATTAGATGATGTGAGTAATGGATGTCATCGCACTTCAAGATGACAAGTCTTTCTTGGTTTCCTGTACAAAACTATTATATAAGAACATTAATAGATTCCAATGAATACCGGTTCTCTTACTACATAGGGCTATTTGATACTTCAATCTTTGTATGTAAAAGAATTAAATATAAGAATTTTCTAAACCATTGAAACCTTGAAGGTGGGTGAACCAACCATACTCACAAAATCGTGAGGGTGTGCCATTTTCACGAACAAATTTACTTTGTTCTAAAATACGGTGTAACTTTGTTTTACTCAAGGAAGCACTATTTTCCATGAGCTTATAACCTTGATATGGAATGAAGAAATGTTAATGGGAACAAAATTCGAACAAATAAATGTTGCATGCTGACAAGCGTATAGTTGTTAATTAACAAGCTATCGTTATTTAAATATGTCTTTATATCATGTCCAATGGATTGAATGAAATTATCCACACAAAAGAAGGCCGTTTGAAAAGGTTGCTTCCAAGAGAGTCCATTGTAGAAAAATTCTCAAGGAAGGAAGAAAAGAATAAAACCATCGTGGCCATGAAGCATATTTAGTAGGGATTCCTTGAATATACTTAACATATTTGTGGAGGAGATTGATGTGAGAATAAGTAGTTATGTATAGTGAATTTAACAGTTGAAAAGGACACTTCAACGTGCACATAGATACATGGCAATAAGAAGGGTTGAGAAAATATATCCCATACAATGACCACTTTGTGCTCATTAGAAAATTTTAAACATCACTTGATAGCATAACAAAACACGAACTATGGCTATGATATTATCTTAGGCATTGTGGCTTAATCAAGAACCACCTTGGTTCTGAATTATTCTAAGTGTGTTCCTACTATATTAAAAAATGGAAACACAATGTCTAGATCTAGCTTTATTTGGGAAATAGATTACAATATTTCTTTCAAATTATGCTTTTCCCATGTAATGACTTGTTTATATATTATTGTCAAATGGTCTTCTTTCAATATTGTTGAGATCAAACTCAACTTCCCTTGTGTGGGAACACATACAAGAGTGAGTCGACCATCCACAATTGAAGACTACCCTAAACCAACTATCTATCATCTGGAAGTTCTGATTGAAGGGGCGTGTTGAGAATCAAACTCAACTTCCATTCTCTGGGAACACACTCTAGGATGCTCAAGTATTTGAATATCACACTTGCTTGTATAGTAACTAGCGTGTCATACAAGTTAATGTCCTATGACAGACATTCAGTAAATAGTTAAGACTCCACCTCTTTCCCAAGAGGCAGTTCTAGTGAGAGAACTTAGAGAGAAGGTGAGTACATAAGAACCTTTCCTTGTCTTTGTAATTTTGGTTCACTCTTGCTCCTTGCTAATTTAGTTTCCTTGTTTTCTATATACATTGTGTTCTCTCTTTTTGTCAGCAGCCCTCTTTGCCCTGCGGTTCTTCAAACTCAAGGTAGAGTTTGAAACCCTAAATCGATTGAAAGGTACATTCTACTTCTTCTATCATTCTATTAATAGTAAATATGCCTTGAGGAGTAAAAGTCAATGATGATGTGATTGAAAGCCCAAACAATCAAATGCATACTTTGTCAATGGAAAAGATGGCAGCTATGTATATCTCATTGCAAGAGACAGTGATGCAAATGCAAAGCGAAATGTATGGTTATAAGGAGAAAGAATTAACTCTTCAACATACAATGGAAATTCAAAAATTGGAGATTAAAGCTTTGTGTGAAGAACTACATGCAATGAAGAACATGACTATTCAAATGCAAAATAATCGGATGCTGGAAATAGAAACAAAAATGTTGAGTCTTGAAGCAGAGAAAGAGATTTTAGTGACGGCAAATGCCGAAATAAAATCTACAATTGAAGGGAAGGAAGAGGTGATCATGACAAGGTGGAAAGATGTTCTCTTGAAAGAAACATTGAAAATCACACAAAGGCATTCTAATACCATGGATGTGTTAGATGCAAATGAGCAATAGGAAATCGAAAGAAGAAAGAATAATATTGTCATTAGAGGTATGCAAGAGAATGATACTGAGAATGCATTATCTCTTGGAGCGAATATAATGAAATTCTTTGAAAATCACTTTGCTATGCAAGATGTTATTGTATATGCCGCACATAGGGTTAGCAAAAAGCAACTAGACGGAAAGTCATCTTGAGCTATTGTTTGTACAATCTTTGATGAACGTAAAAGGAAAATGATTCTAGATAGTAGTAAGGTGTACTTAAAAGGGACAAGTTTTTTTGTAATGTAGGATAGAACTCCACAAGAGCAAAATCGTAGAAGGCAAGCATATGCATCTAGGAAACCAAATCAAAAGGCACAACAAGCAACGATCTATGGGACTATAAGTGCTTCACGATTGAAAGTAATGTTTTGGAGTTGTAGAGGATGTCCATGGAATAAGGGTTTAGGACTCAATGATGTAGCTCAAGGTATGGATATTATATTTTTGCTGAAACATGGGAGCATGAGGCAAAACGTATACCTAAGATAGACGATTACCTCATAAAATCGATATGGCCTCACTCCAAAGGGAATGTTGGGTGTGCCGGGATATTATATTTTTGCTGAAACATGGGAGCATGAGGCAAAACGTATACCTAAGATAGACAGTTACCTCATAAAATCGATATGGCCTCACTCCAAAGGGAATGTTGGGTGTGCTAGGATAGCATGTATCTACCATGAGAGCTTAGATAATTCTATCAAAGTTTGCAAATATGATGACTATAAGAGATACATATGGATAGAGGTTAATTTTGGGAAAGAGAAGTTTAATATAGTTGCATGATATATTCCTCACAAAGACTCAAACTACTACAGTAGGTTTGGGTTAGATTGTGATGGTCCTTTTATAGAATTATGCCATGATATACATTCATTCAAGAAGATTGGTAAAGTTTTAATTCTGGGAGACTTCAATGCAAGAGTTGGAAATTTCCAAAATGTGGAGACATTTAAAGAAAATGTAGTAGAACATTGTCTGTTTCATGACTCAGAGGATTGTGTCATGTTAGATTATAGAAAACTTTTGATACATATGTTAAATTGCAGAAACTTGATTATCCTAAATGGTATAAAGGAATTCCCATTGACAAATGTGCTCACATGTTTACCATCCTTAGGTGGAGGAAGTGTGGTTGAGTACATATTAATGTTGGCATGTGATCTATCATGGGTGAATGTGTTTAAAGTTAGTTCTCTATCTCTGGACTCAGACCACAGGCCAATGTACTTAGACCTTGCAATTCCACATTTCAACAATAGATGCCATGGAGTGAAAGATGAAAAGAGACGTATCATCCGACCTATATAAGAACGTAGTGAGGAGAAAGACAAAAAGATATTTCCAAATGCATGAGATGAAAAGAAAAACATGTTTAAGCTCAAACCAAAATTAGAATGGGGACAACTGAAGGGTAAGAAAGAAGATGTGAAAGGCCACTTTACAAATGAAGAGATGTTAGACTATGTACAAAGGCTATATATGCATGAAGGTGTGGCTCCTATGCTTGAGAAAATTGAAACACTATCCACTACATGTATCAATATTGATGATGTCAATAAGGGAATAAAGAAGATGGCGAGTGGGAAAGCAGCAGATGCAACCTACATCTGAAGTGAGCTTTTAAAATGGACAATGCCACATACTCGTCATTAGATAATGACAATGATAGAGCAAGCTATAAAACAAGGATTTCCAAATGATTGGCTTATGAATTGGATTAAACCAATATTTAAAGCCAGAGATTAGAATCAAGTATCAAATTATCGTACAATAATGGTGAGCTCAACTATTGCTAAATTATATAGTACTATTATGGAGCAAAAGATAAGCACATGGGGGCTGAAAGTATAAGCAAAAGAGCACTTGGGCAAGTAGGATTTAGACCAAAACACTCCATTGTGGATCATTTGGTCACATTGAGAGTAATCATGGAAGAGAGTCGACTACAAGGAAAAACACTTTAGTGTTGTTTTATTGATTTTAAGAATGCTTTTGATGTCATACCACGAAGTGAGGTTTGGAATAGAATGGTAGAGATTGACATGCCATTAGAGTACCGATTTGTTGTTGCACGCCTATATGAACACGTTAAATGGCAACTAGAAATGGATTGTGGATTCTCAACACCCTTTTTAAGTAACATGGGGGTCAAGCAAGGATGTCCAGTATCACCCACACTCTTTGGCTTATGTATTGATAAATTAGAAGAAGTGGTGAATAAGGTTGCAAGAGAAGAATGATTGAATGCCCCCAAATTGATGCAACATGTTATCATATTGCTTCTATATGTAGATGATGTGGTACTCTTCTCATAAGATGTTGATAGTATACAAAATTTACTTAGGGGTATTAGAAGAATTTTGCCATAGTAGTGGACTACCAGTGAACGTGGAGAAAACAAAAATGGTGGTAGTGCAAACAATCCAACCTCATCATTACCCTATGCTCACATATAGAGGTGAACATATACAATTTGTTCGAAGCTTTAAATATCTTGGTATTGTCGAGAGAGAGATAGAGAGAGAGAGAGAGAGAGAGAGAGAGAGAGAGAGAGAGAGAGAGAATCGAAAGGCAAATATTATATTGCAATGTAAAACTGATTACAAAGAGTAGGCCATAGAGTGATATAGAATGGTGTTGAACCAATTTAGTTTTGGAATGATTTATAGATCCCTATTTATAAGTAATATAGAACACTCTAGAATATTTTAGGTCCTTCTAGAATGTAGAGTAATCTAGAAGGTTTCTAGAGTATTCTAGAAGGTTCTAGTATGTAGAACACTTTAGAATATTCTAGGTCATTCTAGAATGTAGAGTAATATAGAATATTCCTATGATATTAGATTCTATATTCTAAAAAGTAAATATATAAACATATTATTACAATGGTTAAGGATTTGCCTTGTTTATAACAAGGTCGTGGGTTCAAATCCTCTCAAGGCATAATGTGAGTGTCATCATGACATTATCCCCCTTCTTCAAGGACATGTCTCACGGGTCGTAGGATGTAGGATTTGTATTAAGACTTGGTTTATGAGGATATTGGCGATGAAATGTGGTCACCATGTCCACGACATTGGAAAGATTTGCTAAAGGTTCCCAATTTCGATCATTGGGGGTATAGCCTAACCAATCAACCAAGTAATACAACGTGTTTTGCACGATTTTAAAATCGAGAATGGCAACAACCTCAAGTTCGGGTCCTTCTAAGAACTCAACAGGTGGTGGGGGTGTTGTAAGACGGCCAAATATTGAACTTGTGGTGTAAGGTTCCATAAGGGATACATGAAACACCGGATGAAGACGCATGTGCGGAGGGAGGCCAAGACAAAACGCAACATCACTTATCTTACTAGTGATCATGTAAGGGCCAAAATTTTGGTAATCCATTTTACTACAAGGTCGAGTGGTCTTGATATTGTGTTGGAGAAGCCATACATGATCCCCAACACGGAAAGTTTTAGGAGGAGTCTAGGCGAGGAAGATCTGCAAGCCGCTTATGTGTAACTCGAGCATCATGCAAATTCTAGAGAATGGTAGCGTGAATTTCTTGGAGGTGACTAAGATGATCGTCAACAGCAGGGTTGGTAGGAATGTTTGGATGCGCATTCATCGTCCACTGAGGATGACAACCCGTATTTGCAAAAAATGGAGAATATCTTGTAGAAGAATGGATTGAGTTGTTGTAAGCAAATTCAGCGAAGTGCAAAAAATCAACCCAATCATCTTGTTGGTAGATGATGAAACAATGAAGATATTGCTCCAAAGTTTGGTTGGTACGCTCAGTTTCGCCATTAGTCTCGGGATGAAAGCCCGAAGAAAGCTTAGCCGAAATGTGGAGAAATTTGAACATGTGCTTCCAAAACTTTGAGATGAATTGTGGACCACGATCACTAATAAATAATATCATCCGGCAGACCATGATGCCTAAATACTTGCCGCATAACAAGATTGATGACCTCTTGACTAGTAATAGACTTCTTACATGGCAAGAAATGTGCCATTTTGGTAAGGCCAACACAACCAAGAGCAACCTCGAGAACACAATTTCTACTACTAGCAAGACATTTCAAACACGCGAGTGGGAGGGACTGTTAGAAGGGGGAACAATCATGCCGGACTTGGTTATTAAAAAAACTCCATCCAGAGTGGATACCGTGGGAAATTTGGCCACTACGAGGTAGAGAGTCACAAAAAGAAGAGTGAGTCAGCCTCCACAAGACGACAACTCACCAACTATGCCTCAAACTCTGACTACAATGATCTTGACTTCCACAACATTGCTCCCCCCTACATAGGTCATCACGTACCCAGAAGTTGATCGACTTGAGTTTACATCCCCCAACATGTCCAAGTCGGTAAAACCTTCGAGTACAAGCTTTCTAACACCATACCTGAGGTACAACCTTGACATGCCTTTTAAGTACCTGAGTATCCATTTAACAGTTGCCCAACATTCTCTTCCTGGATTACTCATATATCAAGTTATTGCTCCAACAACAAATGTTATGCCTGGTCTCGTACAAACCATAGCATACATCAAACTGCCAATGGCCTAGGCTTACGATACTTTCCTCGTCTCAACCTTTTCCTTCTTGCTCATCGGGCATTGCTTAGCATTCATCATGCAGTTTGTCGGCAACGCAAAACCGACCATATTTACTTCTGACATGTTAAATCTTTCTAGGACCTTTGTCACATCCTTCTCTTGTGACACCTATAACACTTTCTTAGTTTTGTCCCGAACTATGTGCATCCGCAAAATCTGTTTGGCCAGTCCAAGATCTTTCATGGAAAATGACTTGCCTATTGCTTTCTTCAAGCTCCCGATCTTCCTCGTATCTTGTCTGACTACCAACGTGTCATCCACAGATAATAAGAGGATTAAGAAGTCACCTTCATTGTACCTTTTTACAAACACACGATGATCATCTTGTGTTTTTCTGGAACCTATGTTCTAGCATGAGGGACTTGAACTTCTTGTAACATTGGCGCAGATCTTGTTTCAGACCATACAAGCTTTTCTTTAGTCGACACACCAGGTACTCTTTCCCTTTCTCCACAAATCCTTCGGGTTGTTGCATGTAGATCTCCTTGTCTAACTCCCCATGTAGGAATGTTGTTTTGCCATCCAACTATTCGATCTCCAGATCCATACTCACATTTATGCTCAGAACAGTTTGGATGGATGTCATCTTCACAACTGGAGCGAATATCTTGTCAAAATCGACACCTTTTTTTGTTGAAATCCCTTCACCACAATGTGGGCTTTATATCTGGGTGTGTTGTCAACTTCTCCAGTTTTTACCTTGTAGACCCATTTATTTGTGAGTGCTTTCTTACCTTTTGGTAGCTTTGCCAGATCGTAGGTGTAATTTTCGTGCAAGGAGTCCATCTCATCTTGCATTTTACTCAGCCATTTCCCTATGTGCTCATTAGCCATGGCCTCATCATAGCACTCAGGCTCACCATCATCAGTCAAGAGGATGTATTGACTAGCATATAAAGTTGGTGCTCTCCTTTCTCTAAGTGGGTATCTCTTGCTTCCCGTTGTCGGCTCAAGGTCGGATGTTCCTGCCGACTCTTGATCTGAACACACTTTGGTGTTAGTAGGAGATATCCTTTCCTATCCACACACTCTGTTGGACATCACATTTCAATGGCACTTAGGGAGATCCATTGATCAGATAAATAGTCGTGTACATCGCCTTTGCCCAAATATGATTTCGGTAGCTTAGCATGTGACAACATGCTCCTTACTCTCTCCATTATCGTCCATTTTATCCTCTCTACAAGCCCGTTCAACTCAGGGGCCTTTGGAAAAGTGTATTCGATTCGAATACCTTGGGCCTTGAAATATTCTTCAAACTGCCCTTTGTATTCACCATCGTTGTCGATTCGGACAACCTTCAACTTCTGACATGACTCTCCTTTGGCTCTTGCCTGGAACTCCTTAAAAAACGACAACAATTGATCTTTCGACTTTAGTACCAAAACCTACAACTTTCGACTGTATTCATCAATGAAAGTCACAAAGTACTATCTACCAGAATGAGATGGAGCATCTACATAGCACAGATCCGTGTGTACTAGTTTCATTGTAGCTTCTCTTCTCCTTGGTGGTCTCGTGTAAAATGCAGCTCTATTCTGCTTTCCAATTAAGCAATTGACACACTTCTCCAAGTGCACTCCTTTTACTTTTGGAAGGAGTTTTTGGCCAGCTAGGATGTGCATCTCCTTTTTACTCATGTGGCCGAGCCTCTTATGCAATAACTCACAATTCAAGTCAACTACCATAACTCACCATTCATATACAATGTGCCCTGTTTCGATGCATGGGCCACTATGAAGTTCCCCCTACAAAACTTCCACTTGCCATTTTGAAAGCTACCACTGTAGCCTTCGTCGTCCATTCTTCCAATCAATATCAGATTCAGCTTGATATCAGACACGTGCCAAACATCCTTCAGATTTAGCCAAAAACTAGTCGACGTTGTTAAACATACATTTCTGAGGCCGACTATCTTGAATTCTTCATTATCTCCTATCTTCAGATAGCCCTGATTTTCGGCTATGTAAGTTGAGAAACTCTCTCAAGGGAGTTATATGAAAGGATGCACCCGAGTTGATTACCCAGGTACACTCTTCACTTGCAAGAGTTTTGCTTGCTGCTCACAAATGAACAAGATCTCCTCTTCACTTGTGGCAATGGCTGATGTACCCGTCTCCTCAGAAATCTTTCTGGGTTCAACATCCTTCGAAGCGCCTTTATCCTTCTTGAGGTGTCGACAGTCCTTCTAGAAGTGTCTAGGCTTTCCACAGTAAAAGCATGTAAGCTTACCTCTGGACTTGGGCCTGGCATGCGACTTTTCTCTCCTCTATGGACTTCTTTGTCTGTTTCTTCCTTTGCTGGCATGTTGAGCCACATTTGACTCCAACTGGGATAGGACACCCTTGTTCTTCCTTGTCTCCTCATTCAAGATGCTTGTCCATACCACTTGTAAAGATAGTTTTTCTTCTTGAGATGAGGTGTTGGGAGTCACCACCAGGTTCTCCCAAATATCCTGCAATGTGCACATCAACAACAGGGCCTACATAGTATCATCAAGGTGAAACATGGTTGTCGCAAGTTGGTTTACATACCCCATGAATGTGTTTATGTGCTCGACTATACGCTCTTCATCCCCATACTTCAATAATACGATCTTGCTCATCAAAGATGTCTTGTTCAGGGTATTCTTCGTCTCGTATAGCCCTGTCAACTTTTGCCACATCTCATAACTATTTGTGTCGTTCGCCACATGTTGTAGGACACTGACATCTATGCATTGTCTGATGGTGGCCACTACTTTCTATGAGCTACACTGAAATGTACAATGTCGAAACATAAAACAAAATAGACAAAGTATACACAACACACAGGTATTACATGGAAACCCTAAACGGCGAAAACCATGGGAACAAAGATCCACTATATCAGAGAATATATAGAGATAAAACATATTACAACACTCTTCAAACAAAGCGTATCAACCTCATAGGGCTCTTGGCATCACAACTATGGTGCCACATACACACACATCTCTGCACACAACTACAAAAAAACTCTATTAGACATCTTATGTTCTCACTACTAAAGTTTTTCCCTAGAGGTATTTATACCTCAACACAGTATGGGCTATTTACAAATATGTCTGCTATTATTATTATCTAATAATAATAGTAACAGTCGCTAATCAGCTGACTGATCAACTAGTTGTTTCGACTAACCGACTCCGATGTCGATTGTTGAGTCGGTCCGACTAGTTGACCTTGTCGTTGACCATCTGGTCGGCCCGACTAGTGACTTCGATCATCTACAATCGACTCTCTCTTAGTCGATTGTCCAGGTCTTCGACTGTCGTCTCTTACTTAGTTGAACAGTCGGCTCCTCCCACATGAGGGACATATTCCTAACATGAAGTTCTATTCAACAACGAAGAATACTTCATAGAAAAGGAAGGATGAATTATCGCTTGTGGTCAAAGAGAAGGTTGAAGAGAGGAGGATTCTCACGAGATGAAATCGACAATGTTTGTCAAGGGCCATGGAGCCAATGCCGATAAGGAGATGTGGCACAAAAGGATACGCCACATCAATCACCAGAAGGTGAAAGGAATGCAATCGTCATTGAATTCCCGTCCTTTACCAAGAAGAAGATTGCAGGCGTGTGTGAAGCCTGCAAATTTGGTCAACAACATTGACAATCGTTCCCAAAGGAGAGAAACGCGAGTAAAGGGACTCTGGATCTGATACATTCAGATGTGTGGGGACTATCTTAGAGGGCAACATTCAGTGGTTGCCGGTGTCATGATGTTTTTGACACATAGTGTGAAACCACCCTCAAAAGAGAATAAAATAGTAGTCCAAATAAACTAATGTTGTTAAATCAACTATAGTAATAAATGAAATGATAAAAAGTTAGAAGCGGTTTTCGAAAGTAGACAAAAATAGAGAAAAAGATAGGAAAAGAAAAGCTAGCGATGGATATAGAAATAGCTTTCTAAGAGTAGCTTGCATGTCCTAAACAGAAATAGTGATAAAAAGGAAACTCGACTCATATAGAGAAACTTTTGGGAAAAAGAAAGAAAGGAGGTAAGCAAGCAATCCTAAACCTATAAATAAGAGCTTATTTTAAGAGAGAGGGGGAGGGGATTTGAAGAAGGAAAGATTTATGTTTCCTCTCTCATACTCTTATACCCTAAACGGGGATAGAAAAAAAATCATGTAACAAAATAGATTCATTATAGTGATGATTTAGTAATAAAAAGCTTTCCATGAACTTTCCTCTCTCATGATCTCTTCCTTTAAACTTTTCTTATGTATAAGTAAAATTAAGTGTTATTCATGCTTGCTTACTCTAAGACTTCTTGCTCATAAGAATAATTAAGTATTATTCAATCTCACATAATCTCCTACTCGAAGATTTGCTTATGCATAAATCTAATTAACTATTATTAGATCTCTTATACTACCAATTTACTCTTATTAGAGGGAAATCTCTCATCTTTAAGCTTAAAGTGCATTAAGCATTAAGCCATAAATCCTTCGGGTCCAGAACCTCGGCGGTTCTGCCTCACGATCTACACTTACTGACGGATTTTCACGACACTGGTATTATGTGACGTTCATCGATGACTTCTCCAAGCACACCTAGATATTCCTTATGCGGTAGAAGTGCGAAGTGTTTTCCCACTTCTAGAAATTCAAAAACGAAGTTGAAAAGGCAACCAGTCGGTACGTCTGATGCCTTCGATCGAATGGCGGGAAAGAGTACTTCTCCAAAGCCTTCATACAAGAAGGAATCCGGCGGGGGTTCACTTGCCGACAAACACCTCAATAGAACGGAATAGCCGAATGAAAGAACCAACACATACTCAAGGTGGCAAGGTTGATGATGAATGAGAAACATCTACCAAATTCGTACTAGGCTGAAGCGGCGAACATGGCCGTCTATCTAATGAATGCATGATCCCAAGTCGGAGAAATGTATCCTCATAGGGTACTCACTCAAGTGAGTAGAGATGTCATATTTGACGAATCGGCATCTTGGTACATGGTCGAGTCAACTCCATCTGATCCGATAGGAACAAACTTCGACATAAATTCAGAGGAGGATGATCGACTATGGCTCACAACAGAGGAAAGTCCAATCTCAACTAGATTGAGTGGACCGCACGAGCCCCCAAGCGACCAAAGCATGTCGTGACCAAGTCCGAAACTGGACAAAGGCAGAGCCAAAATGCATGAGTACAAAGACTCAGATGGAAACGAATCGGCTCACTCACCAGACAGTGAGTACAATGGATTGGATGTTTCTATCATGAGGACAGGAGGAGTCGAGAAAACATTAACGAAGTGAACAACCACGTCGGTCCACCCGTGTAAAGAATGTAGTCAGCTAACTCAGCTACAATGACTACATGGCATATCACTATGTCTTTATGATAAAGGTGGCAATACTTCGGAAGTCGGGAAATTTTTCCGAAGCTGGTAATGACCCATGATGGGTTGAAGTGATGCAAGCATTCTCCAGGAACGAGACATGTGATCTCGTCCCCCCTTCACTGACAAGAACTATGCGGGATAATCTTCGGCCACAACCGAGACTTAGATCACTTAATGATAATCAAACACAATACAAATGGAGAAATGGAAGTAGCTACACAGATAGAAGAGAATGCATTGGATGTTAACGTCGAAAACCCGAAAACGGGAAAAACCACGGGAGTCCCCAAACTCCAACTATCACTATGTAGAGAGGAATACAATAGATGAACACAGAGGCCATGACCTTTTGCTCTCAATCTTCGCCTGACGGTGGTTACAACAAAGACACACACTGTGTCTCTCTCTATCTCTCTCTTAGCTTCTGCTACGCTTTGTACATCAGTTACACAAAATAACTCTATACAAAATAATAACTACACAATGATACACACACGCTCAAGGGTTTGCCATAGGTCATATTTATACTAATTTGACTTTCGGGCTATTTACAAATATAGCCCCAATGAGCTCTTTGGAACATATTTACATATACGTCCCTTCATCCAGTGAGAGGGTCTCCCCGGGCCTTCAACATCCGGTTCTCACCAGGTCTTCCTTGCGGGGTATTCATCATCTGGTTCACACCGGCTCTTCCGTTGTCGGGTACTCAACATCCGGTTCACACTAGGTCTTCAATTGTCGAGTACTCATATCCCATCCGGAGGGACCGAAATCCTAACAAACTACCCCTTCACTCCGGCATGGGATGCGTTGTCAGTCTGATCCGCTTCCGGCATGCGTCCAGCTTGTCGGGTGTCAGCACCTTGGTCAGCATATCTGACCCATTCTCCTCTGTGTGGATCTTCGTCAGCACGAACTCTCGATCTTCCACTCGCTCCCAAATCCAGTGGTACTTCCACTGGATGTGCTTCGTCCTGGCATGCTACGCTGCGTTCTTCACAAGGTGGATGGCACTTTGACTATCGCAATAGAGCGGTGTTCCTCTTGCCGGATCCCTAGCTCTTCGATGAAGTCCTTCATCCATAGTATTTCCTTGCCGGCTTCCACAGCCACCATGTACTCCACATCCGTGGTTGACAACGCAACCGTCTTCTACAACCTCGACTGCCACGAAATAGTTCCCCCTGCATATGTCATAACATACCCCGATGTTGACCGGCTGGTATCCGCATCAGCCGACATATCCGAATCGGTGAAATCGCCAAGTTGGGGTTTCCCAGAGCTGAATCGGAGACACATACTTGAGGTGCCTTTCGAGTATCAGAGTATCCATTTTACCGCGTTCTAGTGTTCCTTCCTGGGATTGCTCATAAACTAGCTCACCACTCCGACTGCGTCTCCGATATCCGGTCGGGTACACGCCATTGCATACATTAAGCTCCCGATAGCAGAAGCATATGGTATCTTCATCATATCCGTCTTCTCTACCTTCATCTTCGGGCTTTGCTTACCGGATAACTTGCAATTTTCCGGGAGTGTCGATCCGACCGGTTTCGCATTTGACATGTTGAACCGCTAAAGCACCTTTGTCACGTACTTCTCCTGTGACAGCCACAATTGCTTCTTTGACCAGTCCCGGTTGATATGCATCCCCAATATCTGTCTTGCTGGACCCAAGTCTTTCATTGAGAAGGTCCGATTGAGAGCCTTCTTCAACGCCCGTATCTTGACTTGGTCTCGTCCGAAGATCAACATGTCGTCCACGTACAGGAGGAGTATCAGGAAGTCTCCACCTTCAAACTTCTTCACAAATACGCAGTGATCGGCCTGCGTCTTGTGGTACCCTTGATCGGTCATGAAGGAGTCAAACTTCCGGTACCGTTGTCGGGGAGCCTGCTTCAAACCATAGAGGCTCTTCTTCAACCGGCAAACCAGGTGCTCGTTCCCTTTCTTCACAAATCCCTCCGGTTGCTGCATGTAGATCTCCTCTTCGAGATCATTGTGGAGGAACGCCGTCTTCACGTCTAACTGCTCTACCTCGAGGTCCATGCTCGCCGTTATGCTTAGCACCATCCGGATGGAAGTCATCTTTACTACCGGGGCAAATATCTCGTCGAAATCCACTCCCTTCTTCTGTTGGAACCCCTTCACCACGATCCTGGCTTTGTACCTTGGGGGGTTGCCGGCATCTCTCGGTTTCAGCTTATACACGCACTTGTTTCGGAGTGCCCTCTTTCCTTTCGGCAACTCGACCAATTCATACGTGTGCTTCTCATGTAGGGAATCCATCTTGTCTTGCATGGCACTCAACCACTTGCGGCTATGGGTGTCATCCTTCGCTTCTTCGAAGGTTTCCGGCTCCCCCTCATGAGTCAGCAGCACATGCTCTCCATCCAAAAATCTTCGGGGGGCTCTTCTTTCACGGAGAGGATATCTCCGTTCTCAGTTTTCGGTAACCGGCTCCTGTGTCTGTTCTTCATCCGAATCTGATTCGGGGTGTTGCCCGGTTCCGGTTTCAACTTCCTCTCCTTCTTCTACCGTTTCGGTATCTTGACCGTAACCTGCCAGTTCTTCGAGTGTCAACCGGCTCCTAGCCGGGTAGGTCCAAATCTCATCGAACCGATCCTTATCGGTCGGCTCGGAGTTCATTATCTTCTTCTCCGACTCCCAGTCGCCAAGGGTCTTGTCCTACATGAAGATAATATCTTGACTCCGGAAAACCTTCTTGTCGATCGGATCCCACACTCGGTAGCCGAACTCATCATCGCCGTATCCGAGGAATATGCAAGGTCGGGACTTTGGATCAAACTTTTCTCTCCGGTCCTTAGCAACATGCACGTACGTGAGACACCCGAACACCTTCAGATGCCCGTAAGACACTTCCTTACCGTTCCACACTCTCTGCGGCGTGTCTTTGTCCAAGGGTACTAAGGGTGATCTGTTTATCACATAGGTCGTTGTCGACACCGCCTCAGCCCAAAATGTCTTGGGTAGCTTAGCATGTGCTAGCATACTCCGGACCCTCTCCATTATGGTCCAGTTAATCCTTTCGGCGAGCCCGTTTAGTTCCGGTGTCTTCGGCACGGTAAATTCAAGCCGGATTCCCTTCGAGCGGCAGTACTCCTCGAACCGCCCCCGGTATTCTCCTCCGTTATCTGCTCGAACCGCCTTCAGTTTCCGGCCGGTTTCTCTTTCCACTCTTGCATGGAGCTCCTTGAAAACGGATAACACCTGATCCTTCGTCATCAGCGGTGTGGGCCACAGTTTCCGGATGTGGTCATCTATGAACATCACGAGGTACTGCGATCCGGCATGTGACTTCGTGTCCACTTGACACACATCGGTATGCACCAACTCCAGTGGTGCATTACGTCTCATCGGTGGCCTTGAGCGGAAGGAGGTCCAGTTTTGCTTACCGGCCAGGCAGTCGGTGCACTTCTTAAGATGCACGTCTTTCACCGGAATGAGGTTGTCATTGGCAAGCCTTCTCATCCCCTTCTCGCTCATGTGATACAGTCTCTTGTGCCACAGCTCACCGGCAGTGTCGGATGCCACGTTCACTTCTTCCCAGCATAACCAAGCATTCATCAGGTACAATGTGTTGACCTTCTAGGCCCGAGCCACTATCAGGCTCCCCTTGCTGAGCTTCATAACACTGTTCTGGATGCTACTCGTGTAGCCTTCATCACCTAGTCAACCGACTAATATCAGGTTTAGTCGAACATCCGAAACGTGTCGGATATCCTTCAGCAGCAACTTGCATCCGGTTGGTGTTATCAGCCACACGTCTCCTATGCCGATAATTCGGGATGTACCTTCATTCCCCATTCGGACACAGCCGTGATCACCGGTTGTGTAGGATGAGAAGCATTTCCGGTCTAGGGACAAGTGGAACGACGCTCTAGAATCGAAAACCCATGTTGTCTCGTCGCTGACAAGGTTCAACTCACTCTTCTCGGTGATGAGCATCAACTCCTTCCGGTCCGGTCCTCTCTGGTCATTGCCGTTCCGGTCCCGTGATCACTTCGAATCGGTATTATCGGTTTCCTTGTCTTTCCGGAAATGCCGATAGTTCTTTTGGAAGTGCCCCGGCTTCCCACAGTAAAAGCAAGTGGGCCTTCCCCTTGACTTTGACCGTGTCCTCGACTTTTGCCGGTTCTAGGGACTCCGGTTCCTTTGTCTTCTGTGTTCCGATTCGGTAAGGAGCGCTTTGGAGTCGGAGATCATATCATTGTCTTTCCGACACGCCTCCTCATCTAGCAAGCTCGACTTGACTCTTGCTAGGGACAATTGTTTTCCTTCCGGCCCAACATTGCCCAAAGTGACAACTAACGTCTCCCAACTATCCAGGAGGGAACCGAGCATGAGTAATGCTAGTTCCTCATCGGCGAGAGGTACTTCCAACGATGTTGCCTGGTGAATCAGCCCCTGGAAGGCGTTCATGTGCTCCACCATTCTAGAGCCATCTTGGTACCGGAGCCGCACTAGCTTCCGGAATACCGAAACCTAATTAACAACATTATTGTTCTGGAACATAATGTCGATCTCCTCCCAAAGCTCATGAGCCTTACTCTCCTCATTAAAGTTGTTGTACAAGCTCATGTGGATGAAGCAACGTATGTATGTCGTTGTCTTCATGTGCATCACCTCCCATATCGTGCCATCGATCTTGTCCGATCTCTAATCCCTTAATTGAACCGGAAACCAAAGATCTTTAACCACGAGAATGTCCCTCATCTTCGACTTCCACACTGAGTAGTTGGAGCCGGTGAGCTTGAACATACCTCCCAACGAATCTTCCATTTTTCTGTGTCGTTTCGCTCTAATACCAGATTGACAGGAACTATGCGGGATAATCTTCGGCCACGGCCCACAACCGAGACTTAGATCACTTAATGATAATCAAATACATTACAAATGGAGAAATGGAAGTAGGTACACAGATAGAAGAGATTTGCACTGGATGTTAACGTGGAAAACCCTAAAACGGGAAAAACCACGGGAGTCCCCAAACTCCAACTATCACTATGTAGAGAAGAATACAACAGATGAACACAGAGGCCACGACCTCTTGCTCTCAATCTTCGCCTGGCGGCGGTTACAACAGAGACACACACTGTGTCTCTCTCTATCTCTCTCTTAGCTTCTGCTACGCTTTGTATAGCAATTACACAAAATAACTCTATACAAATTGATGACTACACAATGATACACACACGCTCAAGGGTTTACCCTAGGTCATATTTATACTAATATGAATTTCGGGCTATTTACAAATATAGCCCCAGTGGGCTCTCTGGAACATATTTACATATATGTCCCTTCATCCGGTGAGAGGGTCTCATCGGGCCTGCAACATCCGGTTCTCACCAGGTCTTCCTTGCGGGGTACTCATCATCCGGTTCATATTGGTCTTCCGTTGCCGGGTACTCAACATCCAGTTCACACCGGGTCTTCCGTTACCAGGTACTCATATCCTATCTGGAGGGACCGAAATCCTAACATTCACCCCACCAAAAGGCAATCGAATGTCGGTGGATATACAAGGTGAAGCACAATGCTGACTACACCGTCAATTGGTACAAGTCCCAAATTGTGGCAAAAGGGTATGCACAGACACACGGAGTCGATTACGAAGAGATCTTTGCCTTGGTGGCAAAGATGACTACCATTTGAACTGTGATTGCGCTTGCAGCGGCAAAAGTGTGGCACCTCCATCAAATGGACGTTAAGAACACCTTCCTCCAAGAAGAATTAGATCAGGGGGTATACATGGTACAACCACCCAGATTCAAGTCCAGTATGCATCTGAATGTTATCTTTTGACTCAAAAAGCCTCTCTACGGTCTCAAGCAGTCACCCTAGAGCATGGCATTAGAAGATAACCCAATATCTTTACCAAATCGGCTTCAAAATGTCGAAGTCTGACAACTCTCTATTCATTCGGAGCGACTCTAGAGGACATATACTGATTTTAATATATGTTGATGATTTGGTCATTGGAGGAGAGAAATTAGCCAACATCAGTCATATCAAAAAACTTCTCTCAGGTCGATTCGAAATGAAAGACATGAAGGAGCTACATAAGGTATGTGAGTGGAACCGTGGATTACGACATCCTCTACAAGTTGACCACACCAATTCGACTAGAAGGGTACACCGATGCCGACTGGGTAGGCTACAAAACTGATAGACGATCAACATAAGGGTTCCTCTTTGTTACTCCTAGGCTAGACTTGCATTACTTCCATGTACATACAATCCATCCAGATCCTTTATATAGGCATCCGGTAAGATTACAAAAGGGTGCCTCATTCAGCTACCCGATTATAGAACGGTGCGGATCTAGATTAATACAACTATCCGGATCCGTCACTTCCTAATACAACTAATCTATCATTATCTATTATTCCCCGGCCTCCGATTCACACCTCCACCTCTGGATCATACTCTTCTTCGGCCAACACATGGCACGCCGGTGGACAGTGCATTGCACGTCGAACCCACAAGTCAGCTCCTTCATTCCTCGTGAAGTATGTAAAGGATGCCTTGGTCCAGTGGTTTCAGTTACTCTTCCTCACTCCCCGTTTGCTGCTGCATCTCCAACTACTTCGCTTGTGTCTCTGGCTCAGGTTCCGTTCTCTCTGTCTTTGTCTGTTCCATCCTCTACATCTCTAGCTCTAAATGCGGTTGTCGCTATGTTGAGGTCCCCAACTCTACCTGCTGGTCTTCAGCACTAATATCTATCTGTTCAGGTCTCTGCTCGGGTCTCTGCTCGACTTCTTTCTGCCTTCGCTCCTGCTCATATGCTTCCAACTCTAGTGTGGCCTACAATTATTCATCTTCAAATTCTTCGAGCAATTTTCGGACAATGTCTATCTATACTTCGGCCATGATCACATAGACGTCCTCCGACAACTCCTCTCGAATGGTGATTATACTTTCTTCATCCATCTTATAGAAATTGTCGTCATCTTCCTTCCGATTTTCGGCATCAACACGGAGAATATGGAGCTCAGCCGCTTGCTTTGACCACCGATTCCCGACTACCGCGGAACAGTCATCTACTTTCGTTCTCATCCGTTCCCTTCCGTCTCTGATAATCATCCGGATGTGCTTAATGCCCATTTTTACCTTGTCCTCCATGGCCTCCTTTTCCTTCTTCAACTGTTGGATCAATGTCGAAAAAAAACAAACAAAACAACGGGAAGTACGAGATTTCAAATGGCAATGATGGAAAAGAAAGTGGAAAGATGTGACGTAAGGCAGATACTTAATGCACACCATGCGTCGTAATCATACCATAATTATCCACGACATGCGGACACACTACCCAAGAATAGGCAGCGACGCATGGACAGAGGGCTCAGAGCGAGATGGGCAAACAAGGTTACCGGAAGCAAAAAGGAATCTCATTTCGAGATAGGAAACTTTCAAGAGCACAAAGAGAGCGAGCAACTCGGAGCAGTCGTAAGGAACCTCCAACACCTATCCGGGGTAATCTCACGGAAGACAACACAAAATTGATGGCGCTTACAGAAGAATCGAAAGACTGGCTACAACAGAATGGGCTCGAAGGATTTGAACTGGAACCACATAAAGAACCAGAGAAGGTCGCGAAGACGATCGATGTTGAAAGCATCTTCGAAGCAACAATGTAGGCAACAATCGAGCTTCCGTCGGGGGACTCTAGTCGATTGAGAACCCATCATCAGGCATCCTGGATGAGTATTTAGGCGAGTTCTCAATAGCAAGCAAATCTTACCGGATGCAAGGAGAAGAGAACGTTGTATTCTGGGAAATAGCCAGAATCCGGCTTGAATACGAGTTTGTGCATCCCAGGCCACTCACCATGCCGAAGAACCGAGCGGGCTTCATCATAGCGTGTTTGGATTGGCCATTGATTGTAGCACACTCCCTGCAAATAGCCATAATCATGGTGGCAGACGGGAAGAAAGTGTGGACCGGAGTAACACAGTGGCAAACAATCTTCACGCCGCCACAATGCACCATTAAACTGAAGAAGCGGGCACAAGCGGAAAGGACGCCACAACCCTCATCCAAACGGTAGCAATTACTTGCGAACCACAGCCCCCCATGGGCGGCAGAAGCATCCCGCCAAGCAAAACCGATGCCAGAACCAAGGAGAGAAGAACCTACTAGGCCGGCGAAACCCATTCAGATTAAGCTGAGAAGGAAAGATAGCGAGCACGAGAAGTCGGAACAGGTAGAGACAACACACCAGGAGACCTAGAGGAGGAGGAGCTGGCAAAAGAAGAAGAAATCCTTCAGAGATCCCTAGAAAACATCACGATGAGCAGCATGGGAATGGATCGGGTCTAGAAATGGATAGTACATTGATCACCTGCTCAGCGGTAGTGGAACCGAGGCCCGAGGAGCATGCAGAATCACTACGACGAGAAATGGTTGAGACAGTTCAACCATAACTAGAGCCAGAGGGAGCAACACAACCGGATCATAATAAACAACTGATGAATGAGTTGAAGCATCGACCGAAGAACCAAGAAAGACCGGAACTAGAACCGGTAACAAAAGAAGAACCAGTGCATAGAGTTTGCGGGAGAATATGGAGCAAAGAGACATGCTGGAGGCGGTGCAATAGTTTGTTGTACTCACACAATACGAGACTTGCCTGCAATTGCTCGAATGGCTGGGAACATAGGTTACCTAAGTGGCTGATCGGGTGGAAGGAGAACACAAGGAATTGTTTAGCAGACCCACATAGACAGAGCAATTGACGGCAGCGACCGATCAGTTGGAGGAGGCCCAAAGCCGCATTAAATTTTTGGAGGAAGAATTGGAAAGGGCTAGGGAACTATTGGCCATTCAAGCAAACTTAGGCCATGAAATTGATATGATTTCTTAAATTCCTTTGTGATCCAATAGGGTTCCATCCACCGAAATTAGAGCTTTCCCGACATGCTCCCCATCTGTGTTTGAAAAACCAAAACTGGGTTGCCGAATTCCGAACTCCTCGTCACCTTTCTGGTGTCAGTCGACGAATGCCTTCTTATGACGCTACTCTAATTCCATCTGCATTAAATTTAGTATATGTTGAGAAACGAATCATTAATTCACAAGAAAAGGAATATGCTGAAATACACAACTCGGAAACACAGAAAAAAACAAACAGTGTACACAGATTTAATGTGGAAACCCTGTAACGGGAGAAAACCACGGAGAACAAAACTTCACTATACAATGGATACACAATGGATATACAATGGAGAGACCAGAGTACAACACTCTGTGTGCGGAGTGTATCAGCCCTCATAGGGCTCTTGGCGTCTGTTGTTACTAATACAACTATGGCGCCCGTCTCTCTCTGTCTCTTCTCTCACTTCTCTTGACTTACGTGCTCCACGACAACACACTCTATTTACTCTATGTCTCCGTAATACATTGTTAGCCCTCGGTGTATTTATACTAATACAAAATATTAGTTATTTACAAATGTAGCCCTTACTATGCATCACCACTATTATTATCTATAATAATAAGTAGCCATCAGTTGACTCTAGTGTCGACTGTCCAGTCGGTCCGACTAGTCGACCTGGTCATCGACCATTCGGTCGGCCCAACTAGTCGGTCGTGACTTCGACCTAGATCTGCTTTCTTTTGACTCACCCAGTCGATTCTCGCAATCGACTCTTCAGCCATCGGTACTCGACCCGAACAGTTGGCTCCTCCTAGTCTTCAACTGTTGGCACTTCTTGGCCCGAACAATCGGCTCCTCCCACTGGAGGTACAAATTCCTAACAAATTCCCCCTTCACTCCTTTGGGGAGGTGTCTGTTATTCCTCTCCTCTGTTGACAGACTGTGAGACTATCCATCAGTAGGTTCTTTGTCAGCATGTCGAATTCATTGTCATCAGTATGGATCTTCATGAGGATAAAATCTCCTTCTTCGACTTTCTCCCACAACCATTGAGTGATACCTTCTCTATATGTGCTTGGTTCGGGAGTGGTACAAAATATTCTTTGCTTGATGTATTGCACTCTGGCTATCACAATGGAGCAAGAACTTCGTTTGCTTCATCCCCAACTCGTTGAGAAAGTTTCTCATCCAGATTAGCTCTTTGTCGGCCTCTACCATTGCCATGTACTCTTAGATTACCTCTGTGGTCGACAAAGACACAGACTTCTACAGTCATGACTACCACAATATTGCTCCTCCTGCATAGGTAATCATGTACCTCTAAGTGGATCGACTTGAATATGCATCCCCCGACATGTCTGAGTCGGTAAACCCTTCAAGCATAGGTTTTCTGACATCATACTTAAGGCAGACACCCGAGGTGCCTTTTAAGTACTTGAACATCCTTTTTATTGTTACCCAGTGTTCTCGTCCTGGATTACTCATATATCGGCTTGTTGTTCCCACAACAAATGTTATGTTTGGTCTCGTGCAGACCATAGTGTACATTAAACTGTTGACGACTGAGGCATATGGTACTTTCCTAATCTCAGCCATTTCTTTCTCCCTACTTTGGCATTGCTTAGCAACACTGAGCCGACTGTCTTTGTTTCCGAGATATTGAACCTTTCTAGGATCTTTGTCACATACTTCTGTTGTGACAACCACAACACTTTCTTAGTTTTGTCCCAAACTATATGCATCCCCAAGATCTATTTAGCCGGTCCAAGATCTTTCATGGCAAACGATTTGCTAGAGCTTTCTTCCAGCTTCCGATCTTTCTTGTATCTTGATCGACTATCAACATGTCGTCTACATATAATAAGAGAATCAAGAAGTCACCTTCATCATACCTTTTGACGAATGCATAGTGATCAACCTATGTTTTCTAGAATCGATGTTCCGTCATGAAGGATTTGAACTTCAAGTACCATTCGCGTGGAGCTTGTTTCAACCCATACAAGCTTTTCTTCAATCGACACCCTAGGTTCTCTTTCCCTTTCTCCACAAAGCCTTTGGGCTACTGCATGTAGATCTCTTCATCCAACTCCCCATGCTAGAATGTTGTCTTGACATCCAATTGTTCGATCTCTAGGTCCATAGTGGCAGCTATTTCGTCGATGTCGACGCCCTTTTTTTGCTGGAAACCCTTCACCACAATGTTGGCTTTATACCTGGGTGCATTTTCGACTTGTCCAGTCTTCACTTTTTAGACCCATTTATTCCTAACTGCTCTCTTACCTTTCGGGAGCTCTACTAGGTGGTAGGTATAATTCTTGTGCAAGGAATCCATCTCATCTTGCATCGTGCTCAGCCATTTCTCCTTGTGCTTGTCGGTAATGGCTTCATCATAGTACTTTGGCTCCTTTCATCAGTCAAAAGGATGTATTGACTAGCATATGTCGTCCGTGCTCTCCTGTCATTGAGTGGGTATCTCCTTCCAGTCGTTGTCGACTCTCGTTCGGATGTCTCTACTGACTCTGCTCTTGGCTCAAGTTCATGTATGTCAATCCGCTTGCAAGGTTGGACGAATCCAACTCGTATTCCTTGATCGATCTTAATAGCTCTGCCGACTCAAACTCATAGTCAGTCTCTCTGAGACAACCGACTCAGATTCAGTTGTGCCGACTGGCTGTCTCCGAATAGCCGATTGTGTCAGTTCACTTGGCCTTAAGTGGGTGGTAGTGGGAGTCGTTTGGGGAGTTGATTCCTACTTCTATTGCTTCAAGACCTCAATCGTCTTGTCTTCCAAGGAGACTACATCCTGAGAACTCTTCCTACAAGTATCCCATAAATATTCATGGTTTCGACTTACTATCGAGCTTCAACCTCTGATCTTTAACCACATGCATATACACTAAGCATCCAAACACCCTCAGGTGTCGATAGGAGACATCCTTTCCTATCCACACCCGTTGTGGGACATCGTCTTTCCGTGGTACTGAGGGAGACCCGTTGATCAGATAGACAACCGTGTACATCGCCTTAGCCTAGTATATTTTCAGCAGTTTATCATGCGACCACATGCTCCTAACTCTCTCCATGATTGTTCGATTCATCCTCTCTGCAAGCCCGTTCAACTCAAGGGTCTTTGGCATTGTGTATTCAATTCGAATACCTTGGGCCTTACAGTATTCCTCGAATTGCCCTTTATATTCACCACCATTGTCTGTTCGGACAACCTTCAACTTCTGACCCTAATCAGGTTCAGCTCTTGCTTGGAACTCCTTGAAGAACAATAGTACGTGATCCTTCAAACTCAGTACAAAGGCCCATGTCTTCCAACTATAGTCGCCAATAAACATGACAAAGTATGGTCCACTTCGATGCGATGGAGCATCTATATAACACACATCATTGTGTACTAGTTCCAGTGCAGCTTCTCTTCTTCTTGGTGGTCTTGAGTGGAATATCTACTCTGTTCAGCTTTCCAACTAAGCAATCGACGCACTTCTCCCGGTGCAGTCCCTTTACCTCTGGTAGAGGTTTCTGGTCGGCTAACAGATGCAGACCCTTCTCACTCATGTGGCCGAGCCTCTTATGCCATAACTCTCCACTCGAGTCCGCTGCCACATTCTCTTCCGACTTGCACAATCGGGCATGCATCATAGTAAAAATATGCCCTCATTTTATGCTCGGGCCACTATGAGGTTTGCACGGCAGAATTTTCACTTGCCATTATGAAAACTACCATTGTAGCCTTCATCATCTAGTCTTCCAATCGATATCAAATTCAATCTAATATCAGGGACGTGTCGAACATCCTTCAGAGTTAGTCGACACCCTATCGACGTTGTCAAATAGACACTTCCGATTTCTTCTATCTTGCACTCCCCACTATCACCTATCTTTACATAACCATGCTCATTGGCTATGTAAGTAGAGAAATACTATCTTGACAGAGTTATGTGAGAAGACGGACCGGAGTCAATCATCCAAGTGCATTCTTCGCTTGCAAGATTTGCACTTGTCTGTTCACAAATGAACAAAAGTTCTTCATTGCTCATAGAAATGGATGAAGTTTACTTTTCTTCAAGAATCTTCCTGGGTTCAACATTATTACCGACACTCCTTTCCCTTTTAAGTTGTCGGCAATCCTTTTAGAAATGTCCAGGCTTTCCACAATAAAAGCACACGAGATTTCCTCTGAACTTCAACCTGGCTTGAGACTTTTCTCTCCTTGATGGACTTCTTTGCAGGTTCCTTCCTTTGCCAATGTGTTGAGTCAAATTTGACTCCAACTGGACTAGGACACCCTTGTCCTTCCTTCTCACTTCCTCATTCAGGATGCTTGTCTTCACCGATTGTAAAGACAAGTTCTCTTCTTGACAGGAGGTGCTGAGA
Organism: Azolla caroliniana; assembly: GCF_043228905.1. NCBI lineage: Eukaryota > Viridiplantae > Streptophyta > Polypodiopsida > Salviniales > Salviniaceae > Azolla > Azolla caroliniana. The sequence continues at coordinate 4,584,463 of NW_028230448.1, read as the reverse complement.
GTAACCATCAGGTTCTCCCAGCTATCCGGCAATGTGCACATCAGTAGGATGGCTTGCATAGCATCATCAAGGGGAAACTTGATCGTGGCAAGTTGATTTACATACCCCATGAATGTGCCCATGTGTTCAACGATGTTCTCACCGTCTCTTTATTTCAGCCATACGATATTTCTCATCTATGAGGTTTTATTGAGGGCGTTCTTCCTCTCGTATAGACCTGATAGCTTCTCCCACATCTTGTGGCCATTCGTGTCATTCGTCACATGCTAAAGGACACTCACATCAAGGCACCATCAAATGGTGGCCACCGCCTTCCTATTAAGAAGTTTCCATTCCGACTCTAATACCCCCATGGGTATTTCTGCTCTATCGATTGGCTCGTACAAGTTTTTGACTATGAGAAGGTTCTCCATCTTTATCTTTCAGTCGGCATAGTGCTCATCGAGTTCCCACAGCTTCCCAGCCGGAGCCGTTCCGACTCGACTCGTGCTCACTTAGTCGTTCACGTTGTCGCGGAAATCCGCGTGTGCGTGTCGGATCCAGGCGAGACCACCGGGGTCTTGGACCGGGGAGAGATGGGTTTCCAGAAGGTCAAGTTCTTTGGAGCCGGATATGCCGTCGAGACACCGATCGGAGTGGTTTCGGATGCGACCTGGAGACAACCGATCCACACACATGCCGGAATACGACCGAAATGCGTAGAGGGAGAGCATGCGCATACCCACACCCGCTGGCCCTTCGTAGCCGTATTTATACAGGGCCTAATAAACTTAAGTATATATATAATAAGGTTCTGGTTCACCGTGGTCGCATGCACACACACACACACATACACACACACTGGGTAGAGCAAAACCCCGACACGCCGAGCCGAACACAATCAAAGAGGGGCCCGGGATAGCGCTCCAAGACCTGACACTCAAAAACACCCGACACACGCACCCGTGAACATGAACAAAACACCAACGCTTTGCACAGAAAAGACACACAAAAGTTTATATATATATATTCATACAAGTCAATGAAATACAAATGCGGCTTCGAGCCAGACTAAGGTAGATTGGGTTACAACAGGAGACAGAGCGGAAGTGAAATCCCCTTAGGACATGCGTGCTCATAGTTACCAAACTAAACCGTAAACAGACACCAATAAGAAGACCTCAAAGAAACTGTAAAGAAAGTAAGAAGAACAGAAACTAACATACCTTGGACCTAAGTGGTATACCCTCCTAACTCAAAATGGGGAACCCCCCTTCCTTTTATAGTCCAATGAGGGAAGGACGTTACAATGCGGGATAAATCCCTTATTACATTGGATACTCTTTCCCGATTCAACTCTTATTCGGCGCCTTAAAGACACCCCTATCTTTGTACATCATTTACAAGAGTGAGTGCACGCGGTGCACTCTGCCGATATTACCAACAACCCCGGTTTTCGCACAGTGGTCGTGAATCCTCACAACAACGTGTCCCAATCGATTCGGTTTTCATTTACTATCTTCTTGTTCATCGATTCCACTAATCCGTTTGCTTGTGGGTAATACGACGTGCTTTCCTTGTGAACTACGACATAAAATACCATCAAACTTTCCACTACCTGACCGATGAAGTAGCCGCCTTGGTCATTGATAAGTTGGATCAGACATCCGAATCGGCACCATATACATTCGTAGATAAATTTTTGTCGTCGATGCCATGGAATTGTACTGTAATGCCTTTGCCTCGACTTATTTCATACAATAGCCCGTCGCCACTATGATATACCTGTTTCCGGTATGTGTTGTTGTCGGCTTAAAGGGTCCTACAAATCTAACCCCCATTTCTGAAATGATTCCCATAGTAATACCGACTGGTGTAGCATCCGTGCCTGCTTTGTCGATTGGCCCATTCTTATGTACAAATCACACTCTCTATAGTATCGGATAGAGTCTTTCAATGTGGTCGGCCACCACAAGCTGCTGCACCAAATTTTCTGATACATTGCTTCTTTGACGTAATGCCCGCCAACTACTCCGCAATGTGCTTCCCGGAGTACTACCGCCTTTTCGACCGCTCTTCTCCATATTTGATCGGATCCTTTATGGTATAGTGTGTCCTGTAATAGGCAGAAATTTTTGCTCTACACTGCCAACTGCTTCTCTTCGTCCGGTGGTAGTCCGCTACCTAAAAATTGGTGCATCTCTATTATGCATTTGTCTTCCATCAGTACCGACTCATCTGCTACCGCTTCAACAATGATTTTAAACAATTGAGCATCTGGAAATTCATCTCGGACCTCGTCATCGGATTCACCGAACTCGAACCGGCTTAGGTAATCCATTACGACGTGTTGAACTCCAGGCTTAGGTCCATCTAGCTAGTTTACATGTTAGTGAAGCTTTGGACACCAGATATACTATCGCCGAATGGTCGACGTGGAAGGAAAACTTCCATCCTAAGAAATAGTGTGAGTACTTAGTCACGCTATACACCATTCTAAGTGCTTCTTGTTCTATCTTTGAATAATTCCTTTTGGCCTTCGAGAGCTTCAGCTTGCGTGGTACACCAGTCGGTACCATTTTGGATTCGTTAGCTGCATCAATACACTCCTGATTGCCACATCTCACACATCGACAAACACGTGGAAATCCTTCATCTAGTTGGGTGGCTGTACTATCGGGGCTTTGGATAACATCACCTTCAACGCTTGGTACATCTTGTCCTCATGTTTCTGCCACTAAAACGGCAATCAGAGCACTGTGGCATGTAGTAGTGTGGCAAAGTTTGTTAAGTACCAGAGCATCCGGCTATGCCACTGGATTTGGCCAAGAAAATGACTTAATGCCTTCGCATTTGTCAGTGCCATTGCTTGCAAGATCGTCTTCACTTTGTCTTAATCGACAACGATCCCTTCCTTAATCACAATGTGGCCCAAAAACACCCTGTTGGTGACCCGAAAGCATGCTTAATGAGGTGTATCTGGTGCTGATAGAATTTCAGATCCAACCCCCTCATATCCTCGTACGACCAGGCGAATACATCTTTAAATTCTTTCAGCAATCCGACCATTGTCGTCTTCTCTTCTGGTGGCATCTCCTTTACCACATTTACCAATTGTGGTTCCTTGATCGTGCTGAGATTGACTTCCTCCAACATTGATGCTTTTACACGTTGTGGAATGGCCAGATATCCTCCTGATCTGGCTCGTAGGTATCCTCCTCCCGGTTAGTTACATATGACGTGACTCCCTCTACTATGTCGATTTCAAAGAACGGTACTATCTTGGGATTCTCTTCTAAGTATTGGTCTAGCAAGATCCTTCATTTCGAACGATGCCGCAAGCTGAGACTTTACGCGGACGATTTTTTCCAAGTTGGCACTGACGATGACTAAATCATCGCCATAAAGTAAAAGACAAACCGGTCCATGTCGACCTTGCCGAACAAACAACGAAGAGTCCGATTTGGACATCGTAAACCCCATTCTACGCAATTGTTGCGTAATCTTCACATTCCAAGCTCGCGGGGTTTGTTTATGTCCGTATAACGCCTTCTTCAATTGGCAGACCGCCGAAGTGTTCTGTTCGGATAGAAATCCGGGGGACTATACCATGTACACCTATTCCTCAAGATCGCCTTGCAGGAACACATTATTTACATCCATCTGATGTAAGTTCCACCCTTCACCGCTACTACGGCTAGCAGAACACATACCGTGGTCATCTTCGTGACCGGCGCGAACGTCTCGTCGTAATCTACGTCGTGCTTATGCGCGTAGCCTTTTGCTGGGAATAAAGGGCCATCGTGCCTTTTATTAGTGCACAACTATGAACGCACTCGTAGCACTCTTTTGACTTGTATATACATAATATCTAAAAACAAAAAAAAAGAGGTACACTCTTAGTACCCAAGACATCGTGCTTCTCTCTCTCTCTCTATTTGTCTCTCACTCAGACTCTCTCCCTCTCTGTTTTTGACCTAAACCCTAATCTTCGTGCTGCCTTCAAACTGGTATTAGAGCTGGGTTTAGGGTTTTCTACAAAGCAGAGTTTAAGGTTTTTTGTAGAGTAGAGTTTAGAGTTTTCTACAAAGCAGAGTTGAGGGTTTTCTACAGAGCAGGTCACATTTTTTGCAGTCTAGGTTTGGTCCTCTATTTCGGTTCAGAAATCATGACTAGCAATGGTGAAAGTAGCCACCTTATGCACATAAAGAAGCTTGAGGGTGCCTTTAACTTTGTGGTTTGGAAAAAGCAGTGCTACAACATCCCGCTGCAGAAGAAGCATGCAAAGCCTATTAAAGTCAAAGGGGTAAAGCCTACAGATTTGGACGAAGATGATTGGCAAGAGTTTAACAAGCTTGCACACTCGACTATTGAGTTGTCGATTTTTGATGCCTTGTTGTTTAATATTGAAGGTTTGGATTGTGCCTATTCTATATGGACTAGACTAGAGGAATTGTATGCCCAGAGATGGCAACTAGCAAAGTTTATTGGCTGAAGAAACTTATGGATTTGCGCATGACAGAGGGTACACTCATGTGAACTCACCTGAGTGAGTTCAATTCCATTTTCAGCCAGTTGGTTGCCTTGAAATTTATCATTGATGATGAGTTTAAGGCCATGTTTTTACTTTGCACATTGCCAGAAAGTTGGGATACTTTCAGGATTGCAATGAGCAATTCAAATGCGATGCTTCTTTATGTCAATGTAGAGAGTTCTCTACTCATGGAAGAGATGAGTCAGCAAAACAATGCATCCAATAAGTCCTCTAGTGCGTTGGATATGAGGGGTAGGTCACAACAGAGAGGAAAATCGAATAGTTATGGCCGTAGTAAATCATGTGGTATAGATGTAGAATGCCATCACTGTGGCAAAAAGGGTCACTTTAAATGTGATTGTTTCAAATGGAAGAAAGAGAAAGGAAAGGGCAAGAAGATAGATGATTTCATAGCAGAAAAGAGAGACATTCAATAGAAAAAAGGCAATACTAAAATTGAAGAGGTGAATGTAGTCACTCATGATAGTGATAGTGGAAATGATGTACTCTTTGTTTCATCATGCCATAGAGAACATGCTTTACTTGCAGATATGGATGGTGACATGCACACTTGGATACTCGAACCTAGGGCTTCTTTTCACGTCGCCCCTCATCGTGAGTGGTTTTCAGATTACACATGGGGTCGACATGGTGTTGTCCATCTTGGGGACAACTATGCATGTGAAATTGCAGGTATTAGCACTCTACAATTACAGTTTCAACATGGTTCTGCTTTCACACTTCAGCATGTATGGCACGTACCTTAGCTCAAGAAGAGCTTGATTAGCACAGGACAACTAGATGATGATGGATTTCACACAACCTTTGGTGATGGGAAATGGAAGATTTGTAAGGGATCTAGAGTTATTGCCAAGGGTAGTAAAAGTGATACTTTGTATCCTCTCCATGTATCTAGTGTGAGTGACCATGTTGTTGCCATAACCGAGCAGCCTAGTATTTCTTTGTGGCATGGCCAGTTGGGACACATGAGTGAAACTATTATCAAAGTATCGTCTCGTTTGGGTTACTTGCCATGTCTTCGTTATGCTGATTTTGAACATTATGACCATTGCATTTATGGTAAACATGTACAAACACCTCATAAAAAGTCTCTTTCGCTAGGTTAGTACATTCAGATGTATGTCAGATGCCACGGCTATCATTAGGAGGAAAGAAATACTTAGCTACTTTTGTTGATGATGCTACACGGAAGGTATGGGTTTACCCTATTCGTAGCAAGGATGAAGTGCTCGACAAGTTTTGAACATTTTTGGCATTACTTGTTAAGCAAATTGATAAGACACTTAAGTGTCTTCACTCTGACAATGGTGGGGAATATGTGTCCAAGGCCTTTCAAGCATTTTGTGACAGCAAAGGGATAAAGAGTGAACTCATTGCCCCTTATAATCAACCCCAAAATGGAGTTGCAGAGCATATGAATCGGACCATTTTAGATAAGGTCCGTACTATGTTGTCTCATGTTGCGTTACCCCATGGTTTTTGGGCAAAGGTTGTTATGACAGTTGTTCACTTCATTAATCGATCACCTAACAGGTCTTTGGGAGGGGGAATACCCCAAGAAGCGTGGTCGGGCAAGCCACCTTCATATGCTCACTTGAGAGTGTTTGGCTGTGAGGCTTTTGTGCACATTCGTTGCCTCTGTTGTAACCGCCGCGTGTGGCGAAGATCAGTGAGCACGAGGTCGTTGCCTCAGTGAACTCACTATTGTACATTCTCACATAGTGACAGTTTGCAGCATGTGGGCTGTCGTGGTTTTTCCCTCTTTGGGTTTTCCACGTAAACCTCCTGTGTATTCTCTCCTTCTTTGTGTCGCGTTTTATTTCCCGTTTTCTGTGTATCAATCTAAGCTCGGTTGTGGCCGAGCCTTGCGCATAAAGAACGTTGGGTTCCCGTCAGAAATGGGGTATCGATTGTGGGATCCCGAGAAAAGAAAAATAGCACGCAACAATGATGTTATCTTCTAGGAAAATCACATGCATAAACAACCCGAAAAGACCGTGGAAGTACGAAGGGTTGTATTCCAAGAAGAAATACTTTTTAGACAGAAAAATGTGCCCGTTGTACAACAACAAACACCTGTTGTAATCTTACCTACAAATGTAGAAAATGAGGTTGGAAATGATCAGCCAGCCTTTGCCAATAATGATAAGCCACCAAATGTGCAGGAACGGCTAGAACAACAAGCTATTAATGCTGATTTGCAGGCTAAAATGCTTGGACTGCAAGTTGAAAATGATGATTTGCAGGTTGAACAGCTACCAAAAAATGAGCATTGGTTTAGGAGATCGTCTAGAGTTACTAGAAGGCCTGATAGATTTGGTGATGCAAACAATGTGGCTGATTATGTCATGGTAACTGATTGTTGCGAACTAACTTGCTTCAAGGAAGCAATGGACAGACAGGACAATAAGAAATGGTATAACGCCATGGTGTCAGAAATGGAATCTCTTAAGAAAAATGACACTTGGGATTTGGTGCAGTTACTTAAAGGGTAGAAAACACTTACATGCAAATGGGTTTATAAAATGAAGGTTATTTCTGATTCCTCGCCAAAGTGAAAGCAAGATTGGTTGCAAAAGGATACCAGCAAGAATATGGAGTTGATTTTGATGAGATCTTCTCACCTGTAGTCAAGATGACTACATTAAGAATCATTTTGAGCTTAGTTGCAGTTGAAGATATGGAGCTCATATAGATGGATGTGAAGACCGTCTTTTTACATGGCGATCTACATGAAGACATATATATGCTGCACCCTGAAGGTTTTGTGGCTAAAGGCAAAGAGAAGATGGTTTGTATGCTCAAAAGGAGTTTGTATGGGTTGAAACAAGCACCGAGAGAATGGTATCATAAATTTGAAGCATTTATGCAGTCTCAAGGTTTCTGTGGAAGACAAGTGGACCACTGCTTGTACACCAAGAAGGTAGGAGATGGCAGCCTAATTATCTTGTTTTTGTATGTTGATGATATGTTGATTGCTGGCAAGGATATTCATGCCTTGGATTCATTGAAGCAAAGACTTCATGGCAGCTTAGATATGAAGGATCTTGGTGATGCAAATCACATCCTTGGCATGCGAATACTACGAAACCGATCGAAAGGGGTACTCTTTCTATCTCAGCAGGAGTATATCTCTAAGGTTTTGTAGGGTTTCAATATGGAGGGGGGGAAAACAATTGGGGTTCCATTGCCTCCATATTTGAAACTCAGTGCAGAAGACAACGCTACATCTGATGATGAGAAGGCTGAAATGGCTAAGGTTCCATATGTTTCAACTGTTGGTAGTTTGATATATGTGATGGTTGTTACACACCCTAATATTGCCTTTGCAGTGGGAGTGGGTTGTAGGTATATGGCAAATCCCGGAAAAAAGCATTGGGAAGCGGTGAAAGGTATTATGAGATACCTCAAAGGCACAAAGGACTTGGGCATTTTCTTTGGAAATCAAAAGGAATCTATTGTTGGTTTTACGGATGCGGACCATGCTGGTCACGCAGACTACAAGAAGTCTACTTCTGGGTATGTGTTTACTTTCACAGGAGGAGCGGTCTCTTGGATCTCTAGACTACAGAAGTGTGTTTCATTGTCTACTATAGAGGCAGAGTATGTTGCGGCCACTGAGGCATGCAAAGATGCTTTATGGCTTTCATATATAGTGAGAGATCTTGGCATTACAGAGTTACCTATTCTTCATTGTGACAGCCAGGGTGCTATCAAGCTAGTTCGGAAACCCGTCTTTCATGCAAAGACGAAGCACATTGAGATGAAGTATCACTTCATCAAAGATGTACTTGACAACAAGAACATTGAGCTTGTCAAAGTACATACAAATATTAATCCTACATTTCTTCTCACGAAGGGTCTTCTAGCTGAGCGCCAACTCATTGCCGACAGATGATGGGAGTTGGATAGATGTATGTAGTTCAGCTTTGTACATAGTTGGACATAACTGGCTTTCTTTCTTTTATTCTTCTCATGGCACATTGCATTTAGGTGGGAGGTTGTTGGGAATAAAGGGCCATCGTGCCTTTTATTAGTGCACGAGTGTGAATGCACTCATAGCACTCTTTCGACTTGTATATACATAATATCCAAAAATAAAAAACGAGGTACACTCTTAGTACCCAAGACAACGTGCATCTCTCTCCCCCTTTGTCTCTCAATCAAACTCTCTCCCTCTTTGGTTTTGACCTAAACCCTAATCTTTGTGTTGCCTTCACCTTTCGCAACCAAACGGGCCTTATATCGATTGATGGAGCCATCGGTGTTGTATTTTACCTTATACACCCATCTGCATCTAATCGACTTTACACCTTTAGGTGCGTTAACAAGGTCCCAAGTCTCATTATCCGTTAAAGCACGCATCTCTTCTTCCATCGCGACAAGCCAATTTGCGTCTTTCGCTACTTCTGTGTAGCTCTCCGGCTCACGCATTTCCGCCACTCTCATCATGTACGCATAATGGTGCGACATGTACTCATTATACCCATATCTCTTTACGGGGTTCTTTAGATGGGTAGATCGACGTAATTCGTGATTAGCTGATTTCAAGGCCTCTTCGGCCAATTTTGACCTCTTCCGTGGAGGTCCCTTTTCGATTGTCCCCAAGTCATATTCACTCCGATCTGACTCGGCACTACCGAACTCATACTCTAGCATCTTCTTCTTCCCGTTTTCTTTACGCATAAACCGTCTTCTCAATTCCTTACGCGGGGAGTGCACAACAGAGTCTCCACTACTCGCCGACTCTACGTTTGACTGGTCATGCTGACTCAGTCGCTCATTCGGCCCACTTAGCCGAAATGAGATTAGACTCTCTCTCAGAGTTCCAACTTCCTCATTACGTAGAGGCATCTCCGCCTCACTGACCTCTTCTTCAGAATTCGGAATGGAGTCGTCAAGGATGGGAGTCGAGGGCAAGTACCACGACGCGAACTCATTGGACACAACGTCACAACTTACGCGAGCTTGTTTGGTTCGGGGGTTATAACACTTCTAACCCTTCTATTCGTCGGAGTAGCCAACCAAGATGTACTTTTCGGCCTTCGCGTCTAACTTCCTTCTTTTCTCATTCGGCACGTGTACATACGCAATGCTGTCGAAAATCCTCAAGTGCGCCAAGTTTGGCTTTTTGCTGAAATACACCCCAGGTGGCGACACTCCTCCATTGGCAGATGTCTGATTCTGCAAGTAAATAGCCATCCTTACGGCTTCAACCCAGTAAAACTTTGGCATATGCTTCTCTTCAAGTATTTCCCTAGCAGCTTCTTCGATTGTTCAATTCCTCCGCTCGGCCACGCCGTTCTGTTGCGGCATCTATCTACACGAGAATTCACGTCAAATCCCTTCCTTCTGTAGATAACTTGTGAATTGGTCAGAGAAGTACTCCTTCCCGCCATCGGACCATAGGCACTTGATCTTACGCCCATTTTCCCTTTCCGCAAGGCTCTTCACCTTCAGGAACCCCGCAAAGACTTTGCTCTTTTTTCGCAATCAAGCACGCCTAGGTGTGCCGAGTGAAGTCATCGATGAAGGTTACAAAGTAACGGCTTCCTCCAATGCTCACGTTCTGTGCCAGTCCCCACACATCCGAATGGATTACGTCGAGCGGATTTCCACTCTAATTACACTCTTTGGGGAACGGAAGTCGGTGTTACTTCCCGAGTTGACAGGCTTCACAGACTTGACCATTCCGACCACGAAATTTCGGCAATCCAAACACAATATTCTTCATTTCCATTTCACAAAGTCGCGGAAAGTTGACATGACCGAACCACTTATGACATAGGTCAATATCTGATTCGACCTTTTGTCCTTTCACGAACTATGCGGTTCCGGCTTGATTGGTGTTGAGGATAAACATCCTCCCTTCACGGCGCCCTTGCGCAATAATTTGGCCTTCCTCTTCGATGTAGCACCCGAGGTGCATGAATCGAACTTGCATCCCTTGGTCAACGATCTGACCAACCGACACTAGGTTCTTGGTTATTGTTGGGACGTGTTGCACGTTCATGAGTTTCCCTTTCTGCCTGATGTGGCTGAGGGGAACTTCACCGACATGTTCGATGGTATGGGGAGTGTCGTCTCCTGTTTTGACCACTCCTTGCTTTTCCGGTTTCTCCAAGTACGAGAACCATTCCTCGTGACTCGTCATATGATTCAACGCTCCGGAATCAACATACCACACCTTGCTTAGTTTCATCGTTGTTGTCCACAGGCCAGAAATATAAATTAGTTAAATATAATACGTCGGTAGGTAAGGTGAGTAGGTAAGGAAGGTAGAGTTAGGAAAACGCCGAGTTTCGAGCCTCACAGTCAGGCGACCGCTCGGCTCTATATGAAGAAAAAGTATATAAACCGAGGTCTGCGTACCTCTGTAGGGGGAGAGATACCTAGATCATTCTGAGCGAGAGTAATATCATAGGAGCAAGCTTTGTATGTACTATTTCCGGCTGAGGCCGAGTACTGTAATCACTGTAAGCTTTATCATGGAATATAAGTTTCGTCTTTTCTAAACTCCTATCTGTGTATTTTCCCCGTACTCGTAATTCGGGCTACGTTCATACTTAACGGGTTGTAGCTCGTGTATGATCCTTGTTCTCTTTTTCCCGTGTAGAAGAAGTTTCCACGTAACATGATCCCTTGACATCGATAGCCTGTGGGCTCATCGAAGGTGTTTTCCAAAGGAACGGATAACACAATTTGGCACGCCCGGTTACAGTTGTGAGATCACAGCGAACTAAGTTGAAGGCAACCTTCAACCGCCATTACGGCGCCCAATCGCACCAAGCGGTCTCGGCCATCTGGCCGACGCCCTCAGCCAGTCGAAGGAACTTCCGACTCGGCGGTCATGGACTAGTCTTTTACAAGAAATATCGGAGCCTCACCAGTTGCAATCCTCGCCACCTGCTACTCGGTCGCGAGTTGATTCCACACCAACCTCTCCACCAAGCCCTCTAGAGGTCACACACCCTGACCTTAACCCATTTCCGGTTTTACCGGAAGATCCCGAATTCGATACCATGTCGTATCCTTACCCACGATACACCAACAGCTCCGACGTGGAGTCACACATCCATCCTTCGTGTCCACCTGGCAGGCCAACCACTCAACATAGCGACTCTCACCTGCCGAAATCGAGGCCTCAAAAATTGCCGAGTTTACACTATCCCTCGACGGACCAACTGCTCGATGGTATTCTCGCCTCGACACAGGGGAGTTTGTCACCCTCCACGACGTTTGCACGCAGTTCCTAGAACTGTTCCATCATGAGGTGCCCAAACGAGAATTGCTCCAACAGTTCTTTTCCATGCGACAAGAACCGCACGAGACGATCGCACAGTTCATGATCCGGTTCCGGGATCTCTACAGACAAGTGGTTGACGATGTCTCTACACAACACATTCCAGACGCATTCTTGTCCAGCTTACGGGAGCCTCTACGGATGACTCTCACACTTACTAATTTTGCCAACCAAACGATCGAGCAAGTCATAGCGCGTCGTCCTCGCCCTCGATCGGACTCAACAAAGCACGACTTTCTCTATGAGTTCACTGCAAAGCGCCCTTCCCCAGGAGGACAATCGCTTCCGCCAAGCCCTCCAATGCACAGTTTGCTCGGGATCGGGCCATCTGGCCCTTGAATGTCCTCACTGACCACAGTGTCTGATCTGCCAGTCCCGATCTCACACTGTCGAACAATGTGAATACAATATGCTCAACCGCACAATGACGGCCCCGGTTCGCCAGATCGAGCCCAGGGATACATACTCTCGTTAGGACGAGAGACAATCCTACCGGAACTAGGATAACCAACAACCCCGATCGCTGGATAGACGGCGTCGTGACGACGATTACCGTCGGGACAACGACTGTTACCAAAACGACAACCGACGGAGATCGGACGACCGCCGTGATCGCTATCACGATGACTAGTATAGGGCAAACGACGATTATGATCGGAATGAAGATGATCGGGATGACCGATACGATTAGAGAAATTCCCGTAATGATCGGCACAACTCTCACCGAGGATCGCGCAACAACAGAAGGAATAACGACAACCGTCGTCGGGACCCCCCGCAAAATGAACCGCGTAGCTCGAACGCGCCCTGGACCAACCCACCAACACACGAGGCCGGGAATCAACCGCACCCCCCCACACACACAGATCGGACTGGCACCAGCAACTCGGTTGTCGTTACCTGCTTCAAGTGCAACCAACCCGGTCACTACGCTACGCAATGCCTAACAATAGACTGCGGAAAGGCTCCTGTCGTGAATAGTATTATGGCCGACGTGCAAAACGTCACAACACGCAGTAAAGCCTAGGCCACCCCATGGCAAGTACAAGATGAAGTCCGGCAAGCAGCCAAAGAATGGATTGATACGGCCAACAAAAACAATGTGGTGCGGATGCAAACAGAAATGGGAGATGCAACCATCGGAGCAACACAGTCCTCGGCACCATCCACGTCGACAGAAGATGACCATCTGTGGGACGTCCTTACTAGTTCCAGGATCTTCCTGCCTCTACATAAACTCTTACCACTCATGCCGCATTTTCGGGACACCTTGGCTACACTCATGGCCAACACCCATTCCACCGCGCCACCTGTGCACCTGACCGAGCTAGGAACGGGTCCACCCCTCATGGATGCATAGAATCCAGACATAAAAATTATGATTAAAGGATGGGACCTGCACGGGTGCATAATCGACGACGGCTCTTGCGTGAATGTCATCAGCGAGGCTACCTATCATAAACTTGGCCTGAATCAATGGGAACCTTTCCCCTTTTGGCTTTGGATGGCCCACACACGATTGGTTCCCTCCATCGGATTAATCCGCCACCTCGACTTTACTCTAGGAGGCAACATGTTCACTATCTCGGTTGTTGTATTACGACTCGAAGCACAGGGGGCTTACCCAATGTTACTGGGCAGACCATGGTTGCGCACAACAAATATCAAACAACATTGGCAGCGCAACATGATCTCGTTTCGCCGAGGAAAGACCAAGGTTCGGATGACAACCGAAGAACACGTAACCACGCCCCACAACACCTCGCCGTTATATGCGGAAGGGGTGCACATGCTCGACGGGTTAGCCGATGACGAGTTGGATGACTTCCTAGAAGACCATCCCACTATCATACCTCTCTTCGAAATCGATGCCATGTCGGCCGTCGGCACACCTCTAGACGAGGAGCTGACGGAGAATACACCTCCCCAGGATGAGCCCGATCCTACCACCATCGCAGAATTACGACACGGTCGGGACGCTTTTGAACATGAACTCGCCATCTCCCAACGAGTGAAGGCATCAACGCTCGAAACACTAAACCTCGGTTCGGACGAGAACCCTAGCAACCTACAGATTGCTAATAACTTACCAGCCAGCGAACGAGCAGCCCTCATACACTTACTCACCGATTACCAAGATGTATTCACATGGTCTTACACGGATATGAAGGGTTTGGACCCTCAATACTACCAACACCAAATCCATCTTCTCCCTGACGCTCGGCCAGTTCAGCAAAGACGATACCTGATGAACCCCAATTATGCGGCTAAGGTCAAGGAAGAAATAGAAAAGCTCCTCCGAGTCGGGTTCATATGACCTGTAAAACGCGCCACATGGTTAAGCCCAATCGTAGTTGTCCCCAAGAAAAACGGGAAAATCCGAGTCTGCGTCAACTACTGCAAGCTTAATGCTACAACGGTCACGGATGGATTCCCTCTCCCGTTCACGGATAGCGTTCTCGACACGGTGCTAGGTCACGAATGCTACAACTGTCTAGACGGGTTCAGTGGTTACAACCAAATCAGAATGCACCCTGATGATCAAGAGAAAACAACATTTGTCACAGAATGGGGTGTTTTCGTGGCAGAAGTAATGATGTTCAGCTTGAAAACGGTGCTAGCCACGTTCCAACGCATTATCACCGAAATTTTTACCGAGTATATCCCGGCATTCATGCAAGTCTTTCTCGACGACTTCGTCGTGTATGGCCAGCGATTGGACCACATGACCCAGTTACGTCTCTGTCTTGACCAATGTCGCTAGGCTTGGTTAAGTTTAAACCCGGCAAAATGCGCGTTTTTGGTGACAAGCGGCAACCTACTTGGGCACATCGTCAGTCAAGAAGGTATCGCCATGGACCCGGATAAAGTACAAGCCATCCTAAATACTTCCGCACCCTCGAATGCAAAGACCCTCAGCCGATTTCTGGGACAAATCAGATGGCACAACCGGATGATACGCCACGTGGCCGATTTCGCGACACCACTCCACACAGCGGTGCATCGACTTCCTTTTCAATGGACCTCAATCGAGGACGAGGCTTACCAAACTTTGAAATTAATGCTCTCGCATGCCCCAGTGGTACAGCTCCCGATATGATCGGAACCTTTTCACGTCTTCGTGGACGCATCAGATATCACCATCGGGAGTGCACTTATGCAATGCACGCCCCCAAATTGGTATTGGCCAGTATATTATGCTAGCCGACGTCTCTCGGCCGCGGAAAAGAACTATTCAACCACCGAACGAGAGGCCCTCGGTATGATCTACAACATCAGTAAATTTCGGCATTACCTCTTAGGCCGAAAATTCACATTTCACGTCGATCACTCGGCCCTCCTTTACCTGGTCAATAAACAAGCCCTGACAGGTCGACTGGCTCGATAGATGCTCCTGTTACAAGAGTTTGATTTTCATATACAGCATCGACCTAGAGTCCAACACGCCGTAGCTGACTACCTAAGCCGCCTCGAGTTAAGAGACCTTGCCGAGTCCACGTATGACGATTTACCCGATGCCAGCCTATTTCATCTCACGGAGATGACCCATTTCCTTAGTACTAGCCTGCCTCCCGACCACATGGCCCTCGATGTACAGAAACGACTTGCAGTACGTAGCCGAAACTTTTGTCTCGTTTCCGACATCCTCTACCACAAAGGCTCGGACGGAATATGGCGCTGGGCAATTCGACAATTCGAGAAGAAGGCCATCCTCCAAGAGGCACACCTAGGAATCCCCGGTGGACACTACGCCGGAGAGTCCATGGCAAGGAAAGTATGGCAGAGTGGGTTATGGTGGCCTAAAACGAAAAAGGATGCCCACGAGTTCTGTCGGCAGTGCGACTTTTGCCAACGGTTGGGATAGCTGATGGAACAAGCTCGAATGCCACACCAACCCATTCTTCCATTGGAACCATTTCAAAAATGGGGGTTAGATTTTGTGGGACCCTTCAAACCAGCTGCAGCCCGAAACGGTAATAAGTATATCATCATGGCCACAGACTACGACACAAAATGGATCGAGGCAAAGGCTTTACAAGACAACATGGCAGCATCCACGACTAAATTCGTGTACGAGCATCTCTGGTGCCGTTATGGATGCCCAATTGAACTCGTTAGTGACCAAGGTGGGCACTTTATAAACCATATAATACACGAGCTTATGACACACTACGCGGTTGTACATAAGAAAAGTACACCATACTACTCGTAGGCAAACGGATTGGCCGAATCGACTAACAAAATTCTCCAAACAATCCTGAAGAAGATCGTCAACGAGAACCGCACCGATTGGGATGACAAGCTCCAGACTGCACTATGGGCTTATCGCACTACATTCAAAACGAGCATTCAATCCACCCCGTTTCGGATGGCTTTTGGTCTCGAAGCCATTCTGACCATCGAGTTCCAAGTTCCGAGTCTCCGAGTTCAAGTTAAAGCACGGCTCCTCGAGGCCCAATCCGAACAATTGAGGCTGGAACAACTCCACGAACTTGGCAAGGACCGAGTAGCGAGCATGGCCCAACTTGAACAGCACCAATGATAACGGAAAGCATTTGTGGACCAACATCGGAGACGATTGGAACAAGAACTGACCATAGGCAAACTGGTCCCGTTTTCCAGACGCGACTCGGTGCTATGCCAAGAAAGTTACGATTTCGATGAACCGGCCCCTTCTGGATTATTGACGAGTTTAACGGCACGTTCTAGCTCAGCACCCTCGTCGGGGAAATTGTCAAAAGCTGGGTGAATGGATTCCGACTGCGACCGTACCAGGGAAATACCCTAGCCAACCCTTTCGCCGAGTCTCACGGCACGGACAATGCCACGAAGGAGGCCACGTGTCCCCCTCGGTAAGAACCCACCAACATTCCAAAGTATACATTAGGTAGGATTAGGCATAGTTTTAGCAATTAGTTAGTTCCACCTAAACCACCTACCACATCACCCAAATCACATCATGTTTAGAGGCACACACTAGTCACTTTCACATTCACTTAAGTATTTAAAGGCACATGCACAACACTAACTCCCTAGGACACGTGGCCATAATATCCTATTATGGCATCCACGACCAAGAATCTCCAGGCTCCTCTTCATGCACAAAACCCTAGGCATTCGCTAAGAAACAGTTACCCAAGCACACCCCACACACAGACGTTTTCTTGCACACCCAGCCTTCATCACTCCCACGCTCTCAAGCCTCCTCTTGCTCTCAGTGCTTTCATCGCTCTTACCGCTCTTGCTCACAAGCCCTCTCTTGTCCTCGGAGCCCCTCTGTTGCACCACAACCATCTCCTTCCCTCACTCTGTCTCGACCAAGTCTCATCCTCCTTCCCCAATCTTCCACACATCAGAACCCCGAATCCATTATGCCTCTTGCAGCTTCACAGGAAACCTGCTCATGGCTTCAGGAACGAGGATTGGGTGGTTATTTAAAGGTGATCGATGCCCCTACACACCCTGATGCCCAAGCGATTGCACGCCTAATCCACCCGGACACAGTCACCAACAATATGATTCGTGCTGCTTTGGACCTGAAGCAAGGAGGTGATCATGAAGTCGAGATTCCCCCTTCCACAAGCCTGAAGGAATACTTTGGTGCGTATTCCATATCTGGTAAGGCCTATCGCACCTACGGTGGATCCAACAAGGTATTCGGAGAAATCGCTCGCATCCTGATGGAGTACGCGTTCGTGCATACCAACCCTACAAGTATGCCACAGAACAAAGCGGCGATCATTATCAATGCATAGGAGGGAAACAAAATCGATTGGGGAATCATCACATGTGAAGGAGTCCGTGTGGCGCTCGAATCCTTCCAAACCGATAAGCATTTGTTGCCTATGATCAATCACTTCCGCACAGTCCTCTACCCACCCCCTCCGATTTCCCCTCGTCACATCCTGACCTGTCCACCACCACCAAGGAAACAAAGGGAGAAGATTTTGGCGATAACCCAGGAAGAATGGGAAGACCCCTCGCCTTCTCCACCTCCCTCAAGCGTACGGAACCCCACTTCCGCTCAGCACCACCCCCACCAAAAACACAAAGACAACGGGCGGTAGCAGCGACCCGTGTCGAATGGGACGAGGCCGAGGAGCCCTTCCTTGAGGATGTCACCATACGGCAGAAACCAACAACGATATCAATGACCTCTCCGCAACCGAGCCCACGGCCCACAAGCCAGCCCCACCTCCACGGACATAGTACCAGCGGAGTCATGGCTCCAAGTCGATACGATCGAGCATGGACAAACCACATAGATATCAGAGGAGGAAGTCCTCGGTTACAAAGATCTCCTCGTGGAGGCATACGAGTTCAGTGCACTACTTCGACCGGGCACAACTTATGAGTTAATGGATTTCCTCGCGTGCGCCCAAGTAGCTACCGCCGCTTGTATGGCCGAGGAGCACGCTGAAACGAAGATGATTCAACGCGCTCTAATGGGTGAAATTAAACCTCACGACAATCGAGCCTTACAGAAGATAGGACGGAAGAAGCAAGCACAGAATGCTTCGCTTCTCATAGAACTACCAGATCTGAACATGGCCTTGGATATCGCAATCTGCACCACACTACTCGGGCAGCCAAGGACATGGCCCGACATATCAAAATGGCACATCAGCAAGCCAAATGGGCTACCGACCTATGGCAAGCCGCCGAGCAGAAATTGGCGACATTCCGCAGCAACAGCCGCCCTTAAGCCTCCCTGTGCCAAGTGACGTTGTCTCACCAGCCACTCTTCCAAACCTGAGGCCGAGTGCTGAAGCTACTGACGCACACAAGGACGACACCGCCCACCCGAAGGTAGCCACGGGGGAGGCCAACACAATGACAGACTCGGTACAGACAAGTGAGCCATCGCCACAGGCAGATATCAGCCCGCACCCCCAAACCGGCCAAGCCTCCATGCAAACGCCACCACCTCCGGTCGTCATGGAATGAGCGACACAGACAGACAGGGAGTTCTCGGCCCAAATCTAGCAAGGGCAACCCACATAGGGCCTCCCCTTTGTTGAGAAGCAAGCTCAACATGGTATGTGATGCTTATTGGGAAATAAGCTATAGTAGCTACTTAGCTACTTGTGAACATAAAGGAGAAACAGTTAATTAGCTACTGACAGCTAATTCGCTACTAACAGCTATTTAGCTATTGACAGCTATTTAGCGACTGACAACTATTTAGCGACTGACAGCTAATTACCTACAGGCAGCTAATTAGCTGCATACATAAGTAACTTATTACTTAGGTAAAAAGTAAGAGAGTAGGTAAGTAAGAAACACAGGAAGTAGAACTCTGAGAGAGAGAGTGAAGATAGAGAGGTAGAACTCAGAGAGTGAGAGTAGAAGAGAGAAACAGACGAGAGCAAGTAGAGCTCTACGTGTAATGAAGTAGAAGAAGTTTTGGTTGCTACAGAGGTAAGTCTCCTTCCCCCTTCCCTTCTGTGTTTGAGCACCAAACGATCTAGCACACCACGATCCGCCGCGCACATAAGAAGAGCCCAAGTGCCTTCTTCACGTTTTCTTAACTTGGTATCAGAGCGAGTTGCTCATAAAGAAGAGTACAGAAGTGCATAGAACTGAGAAAGGTATTTCTCTGGTTGCTTATCTGAATCAGAAAGTTACTTGTTGAAGTAATTGTAACAGAAAACCTAGTTTGGAAGAGATAATGGCTGCAGAGAATGTGAGCCAAATAGTTACAGAGAAACTAGATAAAAACAATTTCCCGGTGTGGAAATTTAGAATGCCAAATTTCCTGATGGGGAAAGGATACTGGGATTACATTGAAGGAGACCTACAAGAGGTTCTGGAGATCCCATAAGAAAATGCCACAGCAGCACAGATTAAAGCATTCAAAGATTGGCATCAAGGGGCAAGGAAGGTAATGCATTGGCTCTCACTTAGCATCTCAGATTCGATGCTTGGGCACATACAAGATGCTATGCTCCCAAAAGAAGCTTGGGACAGTTTGGTAAAAGGGTGAAAGCATGCGAGTGGAAACAATTAGCTATGTCCTTGACATAGCTAATTAGCTATGCAAAAAGCTACCATTGATAAATAGTCATTTTAGTAAAAAGCCATCATTAATAAATTAAGTATGCAAAAAACTACCATTGAAAATACTAGAGTGTTTTAATTACATATGTAAATGAGTGCCATAAATGTGCAACATAAATTGATGTGTGCACCATAAATGTGTACCATAAATTATATATCGAATTCCTAGGTCCATTATGCATGATCCTTTGCCACATCACGTAGGCCATCTCTAGTTGAGTACTGTGGGTTAGTTGCTACCACTGTTGCTAAACACTATCGAGTCCACCTGCCGCCACTCTACACTGAGGGGCTGCTACTGTGCGTTCCAAGCATCATCAAAGAGCTGCTCAATCTGACGGGGTTCTCTTCTCTGTGACACTCTACACTTAGGGGCCACTACTGTGCATTCCAAGCATCATCAAAGAGCTGTTCAATCTGACGGGGTTCTCTTCTCTGTGCCACTCTACACTCAGGGGCCATTACTGTGCGTTCCAAGCATCATCAAAGAGCTGTTCAATCTGAGGGGGTTCTCTTCTCTGTGCCACTCTACACTCAGGGGCCATTACTGTGCGTTCCAAGCATCATCAAAGAGCTGTTCAATCTGAGGGGGTTCTCTTCTCTGTGCCACTCTACACTCAGGGGCCGCTGCTGTGCGTTCCAAGCATCATCAAAGAGCTGTTCAATCTGACGGGGTTCTCTTCTCTTTGCCACTCTACACTCAGGGGTTGCTACTGTGCGTTCCAAGCATAATCAAAGAGCTATTCAATCTGACGGGGTTCTCTTCTCTTTTCCACTCTCACTCAGGGGCCGCTACTGTGCGTTTCAAGCATCATTGGTAACTGTTCAATCTGACGGGGTTCTCTTCTCTATGCCACTCTATTCTCAAGTGCCTTCTATGTGCGTTTCAAGCATCATCGGTAACTGTTCAATCTGACGGGGTTCTCTCCTCCATTGCCATCATTCTATACTCAGTTGCCACTACTGTCCAGTCCCGGATTGCCACTACTCAATTAGCTATTGTTTTGCTAGTAGGGTGAAAGCATGCGAGTGGAAACAATTAGCTATGTCCTTGACATAGCTAATTAGCTATGCAAAAAGCTACCATTGATAAATAGTCATTTTAGTAAAAAGCCATCATTAATAAATTAAGTATGCAAAAAACTACCATTGAAAATACTAGAGTGTTTTAATTACATATGTAAATGAGTGCCATAAATGTGCAACATAAATTGATGTGTGCACCATAAATGTGTACCATAAATTATATATCGAATTCCTAGGTCCATTATGCATGATCCTTTGCCACATCACGTAGGCCATCTCTAGTTGAGTACTGTGGGTTAGTTGCTACAGCTTACCACTGTTGCTAAACCCTATCGAGTCCACCTGCCGCCACTCTACACTGAGGGGCTGCTACTGTGCGTTCCAAGCATCATCAAAGAGCTGCTCAATCTGACGGGGTTCTCTTCTCTGTGACACTCTACACTCAGGGGCCACTATTGTGCATTCCAAGCATCATCAAAGAGTTGTTCAATCTGACGGGGTTCTCTTCTCTGTGCCACTCTACACTCAGGGGCCATTACTGTGCGTTCCAAGCATCATCAAAGAGCTGTTCAATCTGAGGGGGTTCTCTTCTCTGTGCCACTCTACACTCAGGGGCCATTACTGTGCGTTCCAAGCATCATCAAAGAGCTGTTCAATCTGAGGGGGTTCTCTTCTCTGTGCCACTCTACACTCAGGGGCCGCTGCTGTGCGTTCCAAGCATCATCAAAGAGTTGTTCAATCTGACGGGGTTCTCTTCTCTTTGCCACTCTACACTCAGGGGTTGCTACTGTGCGTTCCAAGCATAATCGAAGAGCTATTCAATCTGACGGGGTTCTCTTCTCTTTTCCACTCTCACTCAGGGGCCGCTACTGTGCGTTTCAAGCATCATTGGTAACTGTTCAATCTGACGGGGTTCTCTTCTCTTTTCCACTCTCACTCAGGGGCCGCTACTGTGCGTTTCAAGCATCATTGGTAACTGTTCAATCTGACGGGGTTCTCTTCTCTATGCCACTCTATTCTCAAGTGCCTTCTATGTGCGTTTCAAGCATCATCGGTAACTGTTCAATCTGACGGGGTTCTCTCCTCCATTGCCATCATTCTATACTCAGTTGCCACTACTGTCCAGTCCCGGATTGCTTCCACATTTCGATTTGACGGAGTTCACTCATCCAACGGCAACATTCTACACTCAGTTGTTGCCATTGGTCGGTCTTGGATCGCCTCCTCAACTGTTGGATCCAACAGAGTGAAATCCTCTACTGTTCGGTCTTGGATTGCAATAACTTTTCTGTCTATTGATTATCTTGTGTATTGTTGTGTCTAATCTTGTGTATTGTGTGGAATATTTTTGTGTATTGTTGTTGCCCATAGCCATCTTTAATACTTGTTTTTTTTTCTGGAAATTTAGGGTTTTAACATGTCTAGCCAAATGGAAGGGGAAGAAGGGTGTTTAGAATTACCCCTCAATGATCATAAGGATAGGGATGATGTTATCAGGACACAACAAGCCATACGAAACTATTGGGCAGAAAAAAAAAGGAAACATCGTCAATTGTTGAAGGATACGAAAGCCACACTCAGTAAAGGTAAGGATAGTTTAGCTGAGAATGTAAGTAATGCGACTACCATCATAGAGAGAAAGGTTGTAGACTATTTCAATGTTCAAACCAAGCACATCAACAATGAAGAAAAGAAGGTAGTACTTTATGGAATATGTAATGATCCATCGATAAAGGACTTAGTTGATTGTGATGGTCTTAATGCAAACATATCATCTATTTTAGTAAATAATCTTCGTAATAGTTTCGTATCCATGAGCAGGTCAGAAGATGATCTTGTCTTAAAAAGGTCTAGTCTAATGATGTTACTTAATAGTGATGTTGACGATATAAACATCAGTGAGCTATCTAAGGTAATTGGTGTTAGTATAAAAACAGTGTACAATACAATGAACCGTATAATTTCCTCGGGTGAAGGAACTAGTCTACTAAAGCTAACTACAAGATGTAAGCCAATGACACCCATAACATTTGAAATCAAGGATGTAATCACAATGTTTTGGACTAATGAGAGTAGGGTTTCACCCAATAAAAAGGATTTATGCAGGAAACGTGTTGGAAGAAATCAATACGAGGAGCATCCCATTCATCTTCTTGATGTACCTCAGGTATTTACATTTATCTCAACATTTGTTTTGACTCTACTCGGAAAGTTAATTAGCTCAGTTAGCAGAAAAGCTAATTAGCTTATCAGTTACATTTACCTCAGTTAGCTACTAGGATCGCTACTACATAGGTAACTAGCTACTCTCAATAGTTACTACCATGATAGCTAATTAGCTATTCTCAATAGCTAATTTAGGTACTACCAGATAATTAGCTGTACTGCTAGCTAGTTAGCTATCATGGTAGCTAGTTAGCTATTTCGTTATTACCAGCTAATTAGCTACTAGGAAAGCTAATTAGCTACCATGATAGCTAATTAGCTACTATGATAGCTACTACATAGGTAACTGGCTACTCTCAATAGCTACTACCATGATAGCTAATTAGTTAGGATAGCTAATTAGCCACCATTATAGCTAATTAGCTACTAGACCAGCTAATTAGCTACCATGATAGCTAATTAGTTACTAGGACAGCTAATTAGCCACCGTGATAGCTAATTAGCTACCATGATAGCTAATTAGCTACTACGACAGCTAATTAGCTACCATGATAGCTAATTAGCTACTACGACAGCTGATTAGCTACCATGATAGCTAATTAGCTACTAGAATAGCTAATTAGCTACTAGAATAGCTAATTAGCTACCATGATAGCTAATTAGCTACTACGACAGCTAATTAGCTACCATGATAGCTAATTAGCTACTAGGACAACCAATTAGCTACTAGGACAGCTAATTAGCTACCATGATAGCTAATTAGCTACTACGACAGCTAATTAGCTACCATGATAGCTAATTGGCTACTAGAATAGCTAATTAGCTACCATGATAGCTAATTAGCTACTACGACAGCGAATTAACTACCATGATAGCTAACTAGCTACTAGGACAACTAATTAGCTACCATGATAGCTAATTAGCTACTAGAATAGCTAACTAGCTACTAGAATAGCTAATTAGCTACTAGGATAGTTAGCTAGTTACGAGAATAACTAATTCCCCTTTATTACGCAGGTCGATTTATTTATTAGGTTCAAACGAATGCATCCAACTATCAAAGTTCAACTACGAACATTCGAGTCTCTTAAGCCACACTTTGTGAGACGCTTAAAGGATCGATACACATGTTGTTGCATTTACCATGTACAGATGGGTTTTCTGAAGGACTCTGTTAATCTACTACGTCACCATAGCGCATCCCTAACTAATACAGTTTGCACATGTGGGTGCCAAATCTGTCGATCAAGCCCGCAAGAGGAGTGTAAATCATCTGAGCACGTTATCTCTTCCATGAGTTATTTATTAGATTCAATATTGTGTCCGAGAGAATCTGACGCTATCTTCCATATTCATAAATGTGTCATGGGTTTATGTCAAGATTGTGGCCCTACTAGATTTAGGTGGTGTCCAAATGAATTGAGTAGTGAAATATTGATCTCTGTGAAGTTATTTGAGTCAGTGAACACCAATTTCGAAGGAAAGGTGTGTAAAAGAAAGGATCTAGTTCGGAAGATGCTTAAACCAAGGGATTTGGTGTCTCTGTTTGTAGTATCTCTAGGAAAGTTCATTAAACACAACTTCATTTATTCATGGCAGGCCCATCAGTTTAAGACTTGCATATCTGATTTCCCAAATGATGTAGTAGTCTTAGTAGTAGATTTCGCAGAGAATTATACTTTCAAGCAGCAGAATGAAATTCAATCTATGCATTGGTGTTCAGTTCAGGTAACCATTTTTGTGCACATAACATATTTTCGAGTTTCAGGTAATGTTAAAAAAGTAATTCATTTCTT
This sequence comes from Azolla caroliniana, assembly GCF_043228905.1. Lineage (NCBI taxonomy): Eukaryota > Viridiplantae > Streptophyta > Polypodiopsida > Salviniales > Salviniaceae > Azolla > Azolla caroliniana. Next base: position 4,559,577 of record NW_028230448.1, on the reverse strand, counting down.
TATTTCCGATGATAAGAAGCATGATACCTTGTTCGTCCAACACTGTTTTAAGTTACATTGGCAGTGGTTATTAGCTCAACGTTTGGAGCTTACTCAACATTGGGTCTGGTCTGACGGAGCTGCGTCACAATTCAAGGCTCGACGTCCATTTTATTTTGTGGGGAGGTATCCTGCTATAACAGGTTTGGAGATGAGATGGAATTTTTTTGGGTCTGGCCATGGTAAAGGTGAACATGATGGTGCAGGGGCTGTTATAAAGCGGGCACTTACCCATGAACAACTAAAGACAGATGGTGTGCACATGAATTGTGCATCACATGTAGTTGAATTTTTAAGAACAAATATGTCGACGAGTGCCACAGGTGTTTATTCCTCGCAAGTTCGAGATATCAAACGTGAATTTTGGGAAGTGAAGATAGATGAAGTAAATAGGGAGAAGACCTGGGAGTGCCAAGGAATTCCCGAATTGCGATCTCTGCATGCTGTTCGCGGTTATTCCAGGTTGGATGGTCATTGTATTGCGGTTAGAGAATTTACTTGTTTTTGCTTCCATTGTGTGCAGGGAAATTGGAGATATTGTCTAAACAAAGCATACATTCAGAATTGGGAGTATCACACTCTGAATGATAAGGAAGCAGTTGATGGAGAAACAGGGCAGAATGCTGACTTCACATATGAGGGACTTGGAGATACTTTGAGTGATGTCCTGAACGTTGGGGATAACTTCGCTGTAAATGCTGAAGAAGGCAATTCAGAGGGTGCTGATTTCTATATATTAAAGTGCACGGTTAGTAAACAGTGTGCAAGGCAGAATATTGTAGATGCATGGGGAAATTTTGTATCTGCCGGGACATTCTACATCGAAGGCATTTTTTATGCAAAACTAGATGACTACGAATATGTGTACAGGCTGTTAGAAGACAAACCAGCGGCGTATATGTACTCTCATTTGGTCAGATGCATCAACGTCCCAATGTCAGAATACAATAGCTGCTCCGGTTTATACACTGTTGGTGCTAATGTGTATGAATGTATTTACAATAGTATGCCATGGAATTTGTAGCTACAAGTAGCACTTACCATGTTCTCTTGTAAAACAAACATGTATTTCGCGAAAACAGATCAATAAATTCGTTTGGAATCAATTTCTTGTATACAGTCTGCTTTCTGTGCTTCTTTCTCAATAAAATCATGTCTTTTTTGTTAAGTTTTAAGTTATAAGTTATAGCGAAACAGTCATCAGTAGCTAATTAGCTGTACAAATGCAGCTAATTAGCTGTACAAATGTATTTACAATAGTATGCCATGGAATTTGTAGCTACAAGTAGCACTTACCATGTTCTCTTGTAAAACAAACATGTATTTCGCGAAAACAGATCAATAAATTCGTTTGGAATCAATTTCTTGTATACAGTCTGCTTTCTGTGCTTCTTTCTCAATAAAATCATGTCTTTTTTGTTAAGTTTTAAGTTATAAGTTATAGCGAAATAGTCATCAGTAGCTAATTAGCTGTACAAATGCAGCTAATTAGCTGTCAATAGCTAAATAGTCATCAATAGAATGAAATCAACAATCTGCAACATATTCCTCAAATTACACAGTAGATAAGTACAGTGGGAACAAGTAATTAAATTCTTCATTGAATAATGTCATCTCTTTACATATTTATAAATTACCATTGGAAATGTCTACAAATCTCCTATAAACAGCTAAGCTCTTGCTAGTCAGTGGAACGAGTCTACATATATTATCCGCATATTGAGCTCGGTATGGAGTCCACAACCATGCACCTAGTTGGCAGCTCACTGTTTGCACCAGGTACTGTTCAGGCATTTCCTCGGGTAGAATGAGACAGCATCTCTGAATATTGAAGTAGTGTCGGAAATGTTCTGTATCCAAAATCAATGTATTGTCAGCATTATATTCAGGCCAAGTAGCCCAAAAATCAGAAAGCCTCTTGAATCTTGCAGCTTCCATCTGCTCACAATTTTCTCGTGCCCATTGACCTTTAAAACGACTTCGCCATTTTGGGAAGAATCTTGCCAAACACTTCCACACATCTGATTTTGGTTTTTCACTCCAAATAAACAAATCGAAGTACTCCGCAGCCCACTCTAGAAACTGATTTGCGTCCCTCCTTGGCTGCATATATCTCACACTCATCAAGACTTTATCCAGCTCCAAGATCAAGGCTCTTCGCTCGACTTCTAGTGGTTTAGGTTTCCATTCCTGAAACTGAGCCGCTGTTACACCATTTTCTGGTAGGATACGATCAATCTCAATCAGCTCAGGTTCGGCTGACACAACTGGTGTCCTTTTCCTCTTTAAACCCCTAGTCGACTGTGTTGGGCCTAGCTTCACATTCTGGTGCTCTTGTTTTGTCGACTTAGTTATCAATCCTTGGATTACCTCAGTGCATGTAGCTACTGTTCTGCTCGATATCAATCCACTGGTATCACATGCTGCATCTACCTGCAACACCAAGTCATCCGTGCTACATGCTGCATCTACCTGCAACACCAAGTCATCCGTGCTACATGTTGCATCTACCTGCAACACCAAGTCATCCGTGCTACATGCTTGATCAACTTGTGTGACCAGATCACTTGTGTCAGTTGCTACATCTACTTTCAAGATGGGGCCCTTTAAACATGCCGCAACATCAACAGTATCCACACTGCCATTGGCCTTACGAGCAATAGAATCAAACCCTTTAGACTCTGCAACATCAGAAAACACCAACATATTCACACTCACAAAGTAACTACTAGTCTCACAAAACAATATCCTGAACATCAAAGAGTTTCAGTCATAGAACAACACTCTTCAAATTATCTTGGAAAAACATCATAGAGTTCCATTACATAATGTGGATCAAGCAACAACCAATCTGAGGTTTTACTTGTCCAACAGGATAGTAAAACTTCATAAAACCCTAGCAAAATCCCTAAGCTAACAATCATATCCAACTAAACAGTATTTCGCTCCACTACGTCTGGGCCCCTTGACCGAGTAACTGGTCTTGTTCTCGATCGTGGCCCCTTCTTCAGCCTTTTTCTGGTTGGTTCCCCATTTAGCCTTGCTTCTAGGACCCAATGCGCAAGTGTGTCCTCCTCCGACAACCTTCCCATCGCCTCAGCAGCTAATTGCACATCAGCCGTTTCTTGAACTAGCTTTTCAAGTACAGAGGGATCTGTTTGGACATTTTCAGTAGTTGGGCTCGGTGGGGTGGAATCAAGGTCTTGAGACTCGAAGAAATGTTGCATCAAGTGTTCATAAACACTGTTGTTGTGAACCTCAGTTTTACATGTTGTTTCCACTATTTCATGGCATTTCACATCGTTGCCTAATTCAGTACACTGTTCCAAAAGAATAGGGTGCAGCTGATCTGAAGGAGATGTGATAGCAGGACACTTACTTTCAGCCACATTGGCAGTAGTATCCTCATCTGTTGCAGCATCATCAGCACCAGACACATCATGTGCCGCCCTTAATCCACAAGATTCTACAATAACATGACAGTTATTTAGGATAGCTAATTAGCTACTTTACTAAACTATGGTAGAAGCTAGGATAGCTAATTAGCTAGTACGATAGCTAATTAGCTAGTATGATAGCTAATTAGGTACTTTACTCAACTATGGTAGTAGTTAGGATAGCTAATTAGGTACTTTACTCAACTATGGTAGTAGTTAGGATAGCTTATTAGCTACTAGGACAGCTAATTAGCTGCCAGTAGCTAATTAGCTACTAGGACAGCTAATTAGCTGCCAGTAGCTAATTAGCTACTAGGATAGCTTATTAGCTGCCAGTAGCTAATTAGCTACTAGGATAGCTTATTAGCTACTTTACACAACTATGGCAGTAGCTACTAGGATAGCTAATTCGCTAGGATAGCTAATTCGCTAGTAGGATAGCTAATTAGTTGCCAGCAGCTAATTAGCTACTAGGATAGCTAATTAGTTGCCAGTAGCTAATTAGCTAGTAGGATAGCTAATTAGGTACTTTACTCAACTATGGTAGTAGCTAATTAGCTAGTAGGATAGCTAATTAGCTACTAGGATAGCTAATTAGCTGCTAGTAGCTAATTAGCTACTAGGATAGCTTATTAGCTACTTTACACAACTATGGCAGTAGCTAATTAGTTACTAGGATAGCTAATTAGTTGCCAGTGGCTAATTAGCTAGTAGGATACCTAATTAGCTTTTTTACACAACTATAGTACTAGCTAATTAGCTAGTACCATAGCTAATTACCTACTAGGATAGCTAATTAGCTAGTAGGATAGCTTATTAGCTACTTTACACAACTATAGTAGTAGCTAGGATAGCTAATTAGCTACTATGGTAGCTAATTAGCTACTTTACTCAACTATGGTAGTAGCTAGGATAGCTAATTAGCTACTTTACTAACTATGGTAGTAGCTAGGATAGCTAATTAGCTACTTTATTAACTATGGTGGTAGCTAGGATAGCTAATTAGCTACAATGAAAGCTAATTAGCTACTTTCTCAACTATGTAGTAGCTAGGATAGCTTATTAGCTACTAGGACAGCTAATTAGCTGCCAGTAGCTAATTAGCTACTAGGATAGCTAATTAGCTGCCAGTAGCTAATTAGCTACTAGGATAGCTTATTAGCTACTTTACACAACTATGTCAGTAGCTAATTAGCTACTATGATAGCTAATTAGCTAGTAGGATAGCTAATTAGCTGCTAGTAGCTAATTAGCTACTAGGATAGCTTATTAGCTACTTTACACAACTATGGCAGTAGCTAATTAGCTACTATGATAGCTAATTAGCTAGTAGGATAGCTAATTAGCTAGTAGGATAGCTAATTAGTTGCCAGTAGCTAATTAGCTAGTAGGATAGCTAATTAGCTTTTTTACACAACTATGGTACTAGCTAATTAGCTAGTACCATAGCTAACTAGCTACTAGGATAGCTTATTAGCTACTTTACACAACTATGTCAGTAGCTAATTAGCTACTATGATAGCTAATTAGCTAGTAGGATAGCTAATTAGCTAGTAGGATAGCTAATTAGTTGCCAGTAGCTAATTAGCTAGTAGGATAGCTAATTAGCTTTTTTACACAACTATGGTACTAGCTAATTAGCTAGTACCATAGCTAACTAGCTACTAGGATAGCTTATTAGCTACTTTACACAACTATGGCAGTAGTTAATTAGTTACTAGGATAGCTAATTAGTTGCCAGTGGCTAATTAGCTAGTAGGATAGCTATTTAGCTTTTTTACACAACTATGGTACTAGCTAATTAGCTAGTACCATAGCTAATTAGCTACTAGGATAGCTAATTAGCTAGTAGCTCATTAGCTAGTAGGATAGCTAATTAGAAAAGACTAAGCTTATTAGCTACAGTATGGTATACCTGTTTGTTTTCTCCACTCATTTGGTAGAGTTGTACTGCAATCTCCCAAACAGAATGCAGCAATTCGACAGGCATGTTGAAAACAAAGCAGATGGTATGTGTGGTTGCATGGTTGTAGGTGAACCAACAAAGACGCAGTTTTGTCCTCCACACCTAACCCGCAAGCGATGCAACGTGCTTGAACTGTCAATAAATCATTTTCTGGTTCTACTTCATTTGGTAAGGGAGCAAGAATGTTCAGGTCCAAATCCTGTCTGGTCCTTACCATTCCCTCCACAAAATGTAGCTTCTTCTTAAGGCAGCTAACTACCTGTTCTTGATGAATGTATTGTTCCTTCAACGCAACAGAGAAATTTACCGATTAATTATTCTTGTTGTTGAAAGATACACCAACTTTTCTCAGGAATCGTTAACTTACTTGAAGCTTATCCAAATTGTAATCTGCAACAGTATTTACACCTAGAAGGTCCAGGTTCATTGAAAGAACCTGGATCTCTATTTGCAGTTCTATTTTACGCTGGGGATCCAGTGGCCCCTCTAATTCAAGCTCCTGTTGCGCAACCTATTCCAGATAATGCTTGATTAGCACATTTTACCCGTTATTTATAACACAATCACATACCAGCAAAACAATAGTTACCTGAATCTTATTTCTAATTGTTGTAACAGCAGAAGTAACTTTGCTCTCCATTGCAGAAGCCATTGTGGCTTTCTCTAAATCAGTCTTAAAAAATGCCAATGTCTCACAGGCTTCATGGACATTTTTTAGCATATAGCTAACCAATGTCTCACCTGTATCATCGACATTGGCTTTCCTTGGGTGTCGGTGTGGTGTATGCCCCCGGTCTTGCTGGGAGTCGGCAGTTGCATCAACAGCTGCCATGCTCCAAAATCTGTCTATTTTTTGTGCTAAGGTCCCCATCTTTCGGCATCTTTTTACCGATGCCTCACCATAGACTGCCCAAGCTACCCTATACATTTCAGGGTCTCTAGATTCCTTCGCTGTTTTGCAGTACTCATATGCAAATGCTCTAGCAAATGAAACTGACAACTCATTGTTGACTGGGATCTCCTGATGAACTTTCTGGTGCAGTCTCATGCAGTCATCGTACAAGTCGGCTCGTACATGCTTCAGCTTGACCTTGCCTTTGACTCTAGGCACTGTATATACTGTCATCCAGTCTATATCACTGATCAATTTATCACTTAGGATAGCAGGGTCAACACCCTCGAGTGACAGACCATAGGTGTTGTGGAAGTCCTCCTTTGTCTCGCAAAATTTTGCGAAGTTTAGCACTCTCGTATACGGAGGAACGAGCCATCTGAAATATCATTTCAGAAATCAGAAATAGTGCAAAATCAGAATATGTGAGAATCAAAAACCCCAATCAACAACAACAAAAATGGTGCAAAATCTTTAACTTAACCTAATCAAAATCTGTAATCAGAAGTTTGAAATCAGAAACCCTAATCAAAATCTGTAATCAGAAGTTTGTAACCAGAAACCTTATTCAGAAATTCTAATCAGAAATTTATAATCAAAAACCCTAATCAGAAATTTCAATCAGAAACCCTAATAAAAAAATTCAATCACAAACCCTAATCAGAAATCCTAAGCAGAAATTTATAAACAAAAACCCTATTCAGAAATTCTAATTTGTAATCAAAATTTGTAACCAGAAACCCTATTCAGAAATTCTAATCAGAAATTTATAATCAAAAACCCTAATCAGAAATTTCAATCACAAACCCTAATCAGAAATTTCAATCACGAACCCTAATCACTAAAGACAGGATTAAACACAAAAAAAGTAATATAAACACACCTGTTGCTACTCCCCGATTTGCGAGACATCCTTGTATGGAACTCCAAGGACTTCGCCCTATTTGATTTTGGGGAAATATGAATCGGCACCAAAGTTCAGACAGTAGTCAAAAAGAAAAAACAAATGTTTGGGGTTTCTGTAACTGAAACATACCTGGACGATGATCGAGCGGGTTCTGTGTTGTAGCTCTCAATCTGCAATGTCGATTTTTTGCTGTTGCGGGAGCTACGTCTGCGTTCGTGCTCTGAGTACTCCATCTGCGTTCAAAATCAGACTTAGGCTAAACAGGAAATTGATGACATTGAAGTCGACCTTAGATGATGGTGATATTCCCCAAGTTCCACTACGTCTGAAACAGAAGTTCAAATATTTGAGTTTTTTCATAAATTAGTTTTTCAAATATTTGATTTTCCCACAAGAAAGACTAGCTAAACAAATAGCTAATTAGCTATGGCCATTTTAGTAGCTAATTAGCTATAATAGTGTTTCCACTCGCATGCTTTTACCCAAAACTGTTTGCAGTAAACACAAAAGCTAGAAAGCTACAGTTGAAGACTGAGCTAAATACCTTAGAAAAAGGTAAGATGTCAATAAATGAGTATGCCTTGAAAATAAAGAGCATATGTGAATCACTTGCTTCTATCAATGTAAAGATAGAAGATGATGATAAGGTAGAAATATGCTTGAGAGGCTTGGGACCTCAATACAAAAGCTTTAAAACCTCTATGCTTACAAGGGATAGTATCCCAAGTTTTCCAGATTTGGTTTCAATGCTTGTAGTAGAAGAAAGGAATCAGATGGATGATGTAAATAAAGGAAATCTTGAGAATGAGGGGCAAGCCCTATATAATAGTGCTGGAAGAGGCCGAGGAAGAGGCCATGGAAGATTTGGCTTAACAAGAACCAACAATAATGGCTATCAAGGAAGAGGACAACAAACCATTAGAGGAAGAAACAACAACAGAGGCAGGGGGAGCAACCAAGGTAGAGGTAAGCAAACATATGTAAATGATGATGGCTGTTGGTATTGTGGAAAACCAGGCCACACACAGGCTGAATGCTACAAGAAGCAAAATGATGAGCAAAGAGGAAAGAGACAACAGAATAACTATGCCCAAACTAGTGAAGATTGTGAAAAAGATGGTGCATTTGTGGTACAACATGAGATAGCAGCAGTGGCTGAAAGCTCACAGAAATGTAATGAAGAGTTTACATGGTATGTAGACTCGGGGGCATCTAACCATATGACTGGACATGCAAACAGGTTTGAAAGGTTGAGAGAACCAGAGATTCCTGGCTATGTACAGACGGGTGATAATAGTACTCACCAAATAGAACATGTTGGAGATATCCCATTGTGGGAAGAAAAAGGAAAGACTAAGTATATGTTGAATGTAATGCATGTTCCAAATCTTGCTAAGAATCTGATTTCTGTTGGACAGATAGTAGAGCAAGGTATGCAAGTAAAGTTTAAGCAAAGTGGATTCTATATAAAAAAGAATGGGAAGCTCATTGCAAAAGGAAAACGACAAGGAAGAATGTTTATTTTGGATGTTGACATGCCTAGACAGATTTCAGCTATGTTTGCAAATGGAATGAGTGTAGTCTCAGATGTGGAAATGTGGCATAAAAGGATTGGCCACATAAGTATGCAAACCCTAAAGAATATGTTGAGAAAAGATGCAGTGGTTGGACTGCCAAAATTGAAAAATTGTGAAATGGGAAAGATATGTGAAGCATGTTAATATGGAAAGCAAAATAGGTTGCCATTCCCCCATGAAAGTCATGTAAGTAAAAATTTGTTGGATTTGGTACATACGGATGTATGGGGACCAACTAAGAATGCATCTATCGGTGGCTGCAGATTTTATGTAACTTTTATTGATGATTGCTCAAGGAAAACATGGGTGTATTTCATGAAAGAGAAAAGTGAAGTGTTTGAATGTTTTCGTAAGTTCAAATGCATGGTAGAAAAGCAGGCAGGTACAAGAATAAAATGTTTAAGATCTGATGGAGGAGGAGAGTATTTCTCCAATGAATTTTCTGATTTTCTATGCAATCAGGGAATAAGAAGACAGTTCACATGTAGATATACTCCACAGCAAAATGGAGTTGCTGAGAGGAAAAACAGAACATTGGTGAACATTGCAAGGGCTTTGATGACAGAGAAGAATATGCCATTGTACTATTGGGTAGAAGCTGTAAATACAGCAAATTATATTCTAAATAGATGTATAACATCGGGAGTACATGAAGCAACTCCTGAAGAGTGTTTCTATGGAAGGAAACCTAGTTTAGAACACTTAAAAGTGTTTGGATGCCTTGCATATGTACATGTGCCTGCAGAAGTAAGAAGTAAGCTAGATCCAAAAGCAGAAAAATGTATTTTTGTTGGCTATTCAAAAGAACAAAAAGGGTATAGATGCTATAACCCTGTAACAAAGAAGATTGTGACAAGTAGGGATGTAATCTTTGATGAGTTAGCCAGCTGGTACAGTCCAAAACAGAATCCAGAGACTAATGAAGACAATGAGATTGAAGACAGAGACAAATCTGAAAATGTAGAAGACTGCCACATAGATGGAAGCAAGGTTGGACAACAAAGTCCAACATCAACAGAATGTTCTGGACCATCAAAAAGCTCAGATGGTAAATCTGATTCAAATTCTTGGAGTGGAAAAAGTGGAGGATACAAAAAATGTGATGATAAAAAAGGAAAACAGAAAATGCCAGAGTATGAAATGTTGGATGACTTGTCTAAAAACATGGAAGATGAGGATTCAGATATGTCATTGGATGATTTTCTTGGTATAAGAGGATTGAAAATCCCTGGTATGGAAAAAGCATTGAAGGATGCAAATCAGAAACTGAGAAGATCAGATAGAGAAAAAAATTGTTGAAAGATTTGGTTATGATACATATATGGCTATGCATTATGCATATATGTCTAAGGTGGTACAAATCCCTTATCCAAGTAGTTTTGATGAGGCTAAAACTGAGAAGAAATGGGTGGATGCAATGCAAGAAGAGATTGATGCATTGGCTGAAAACAGAACATGGGATTTGGTGAAGTTGCCAAAAGAAAAAAATGTGGTAGGTTGCAAATGGGTCTACAAGACAAAGCATGATTCTAGTGGGAATGTAAGTAGACATAAAGCAAGATTGGTTGCAAAGGGATATGCCCAAATGCAAGGAATTGATTATGATGAGACATTTGCACCGGTTGCAAAGATGGCAACATTGAGGACATTACTGGCTGTAGGTGCACCCAAAAGATGGTTTCTTCATCATATGGATGTAAAAAATGCCTTTTTACATGGTAACTTGGAAGAAGAAGTGTATATGTGTCAACCACCAGGTTTTGAAGATAGGAAGCATCCAGATTATGTATGTAAGTTGAAAAAGGCTCTCTATGGACTGAAACAGGCACCAAGAGCATGGCACAGAGAACTTTCAGATTATCTGAAAAAACTTGACTTCAAAATGTCAAGGTTGATTCATCACTGTATGTTAAAAGGAAAGATGATTGTATTGTTGTGATTCTGATTTATGTTGATGATCTCATCATTGGAGGTGATTTCATGGATGAAATAAGTAAATTGAAAAGAAATTTGGAAATGAAATTTCATATGAAAGATTTGGGAGATCTGAGATATTTTTTGGGTATTGAAATCATCAGATCTAAAAATGGTATATATGTGTTGCAAAGACAATATGCAACAACTATGTTGAAAAAGTATGGTATGCTTGGATGCAAACCTATTGGAGTACCACTAGATAAAAACTGCAAATTAAGGGCTGATTTGGGAGCCAAAATAGAAGATGTAAACATGTACAGGTCTATGGTGGGCAGCCTTATTTATTTGACCATAACAAGACCTAATTTGAGTTATGCAGTTGGATTAGTCAACCAATTTATGCAACAACCAACAAAGCCGCATTTGGACTACATTAGAAGAATTCTGAGGTATGTAAAAGCTACTCAGAACTATGGATTGTTTTATAGGGCTGATTTGGACATAAATTTGGAAGGATATACAAATGTTGATTGGGCTGGAAGCCAAACAGATAGAAGATCCACAAGTGGATATATGTTTACATTGGGAAGTGCAGGTATTTCATGGAGTAGCAAGAAACAAGCTATTGTTGCATTGTCTAGTATTGAAGCTGAGTACAAAGGAGCCGCCATAGCCACTTGTGAAGAGGTATGGATCAGAAGATTGATTGTTGATTTGGGAGAGTATATAGATGGTACTGTCACAATCTGGTGTGACAATATGAGCAACATTTAGCTTGCAAAAAACCCAGTGTTCCATGCAAGAACAAAGCACATTGAAGTGCATTATCACTTTGTTAGAGAAAAAGTGATTGAAGGAGAAGTTGATCTGGTGTATGTGAATACAAATCAGCAGGTTGCTAATATTCTCACAAAGGGATTGAGTGTGGAAAAGCATACACAGTTTCGGAACATGATGGGAGTTGTAGACACTGATATGATGGCTGAAAAGCATCATGGAAAAGAAGTTGTAGATAACCCCAAGAAAGGATAAGTTGAGCTTGAGGGGGAGTGTTGAGAAGCAAGCTCAACATGGTATGTGATGCTTATTGGGAAATAAGCTATAGTAGCTATTTAGCTACTTGTGAACATAAAGAAGAAACAACTAATTAGCTATTGACAGCTAATTAGCTAATAACAACTATTTAGCGACTGACAGCTAATTAGCTACTAACAGCTATTTAGCTACAGGCAACTAATTAGCTGCATACGTAAGTAACTTATTACTTAGGTAAAAAGTAGGGAGTAGGTAAGTAAGAAACACAGGAAGTAGAACTCTGAGAGAGAGAGAGAGTGAAGATAGAGAGGTAGAACTCAGAGAGTGAGAGTAGAAGAGAGAAACAGACGAGAGCAAGTAGAGCTCTACGTGTAATGAAGTAGAAGAAGTTTTGGCTGCTACAGAGGTAAGTCTCCTTCCCCCTTCCCTTCTGTGTTTGAGCACCAAACGATCCAGCACAACACAATCCGCCGCACACATAAGAAGAGCCCAAGTGCCTTCTTAACGTTTCCTTAACACCCTTCGAGACTACCGGGAGGAGCTTCAAGCCCAGATCGCTCTGGTCGAGTTGGCAGAACAGAACCACAACAACATTCTTGGCTACCTACGGGAACAAGTTGCGAACCACAAAGCGAACCTCAAGCGACTGCTTGCTGAAAGGTTGGCCACGCTTGAAGCACGGGAACGAGAGGTGATGACCCTCCAGGTCTCTATCACTAAGGCCAAAGAATGTTTCATCAAAGAAACCGAGCGGAATAGCCAACGGGAACAGGAGCTCTTCGCGGATAACCAGGAATTACGACGTCATCAAAGAGCCTTACAGGACATGGCCAACGAACATATGCAAAAGTGGAGGATCTCGAAGGAGCAAAGAGCAAAAATGTTTGATGCGTATCACCAGTTGCAAACGGAGCACCTCGCCGCCCGAGAACAGCATCGGGACGCTTGGCGACAGGAAATGGACAAAACTGTAGCGCAACTCACCAACCGTTATGAGCAGACCATCGGGCTCATTACTGAAAAAGCAAAAGATAATCAAGCTACTTTAGCACTCTTCGTCCGTAAAAGCCAAGCAGAAGCCAAGGCCGCAAGGGAGGCACTGGAAGTTCACCGCGCGAGCATCAGCATGGACGCTACTAAAATCAAGATCCTAATCAACAAGTATCGCCAGCAATTCACCAGAAGATCAAAGAAACGCTTGACCACATCTGGCAGGAGTGGTCAGTCCAAGCCGCCGACCTACACATACTACGCGCGGATGCCAAGAACCGATGGAAGGAGGCCCGAGGGTTTTACAAGATGGATGACACCAGCATCTAGACCCTCCGTGAAGACTTAACAGAGGAATATCATACCTTGGCAACATCCCACACGGTCAGAAGAGCAAGGACAAGTGGGAAGGCGGAGTCGGATCGGATAATAGGAAGTAAATAATAGTAGAATTATTATTCGGAGGGACGGATCCGGTACAGTTGTACCGATCCGGATCCGGACCGATTCGGATGTCGGTTGCCTAAGCGCACCGATTGTAACCTTGCCGGATGCCTATAAAAGGATCCGATGAATTGTAAAGGGTTTGACGGAAGTAATACAATAGTAATTATTGCGTGTTTATCTGTATCTTCGTATTGTTTACCGTCTGTGCTTAATTGTAATCATCTTACGCGTGTAACCTAGCATCCAATCCTTACCACCCCTTTGGAGAAGTGTCAGATAGACACCTGTGTTGAGGCTAGTCCGGCCAGGCAGACAACACTATTTTGGCGACCACGATTCCTGCAAAGTGCAGAGGACAACCGGGGGATGGATGTCTAGACCAAACGATGACCACATCACCGAACGAGGGAGACGATACACCGAATGCGAGCAACGACGGGAAGCCCTGCAGCAAGCCGTCGACGAGATCCGGCGGGATCGGTCATTCTCCAAAACTCTTCGGAGAGTCGAAGAAGAAGCACTGCAGTTCCGGGTTCTGCAAATCCCCGACGAAGGCAGTAGCATAACAAGCCTGCAAGAGGCGGAAACGATACTACAGACGCTCGCCCGGGGCGACGGGGACTCGGAAGCATTCGCAACACTTGAGACGGAGTCGGAAAGCGATGGAAGCGATGCGTCCCGGTATAAAAGCAGCCACGACACACCAAACGACCGGGAGGAAGAGGGGTCGGAAGACTCAGTAACACCGAAGCCAGAGGAAGAAATAACCCTGGAATTCGGTGACCGGCAATCGCCGAGGGAGGCTGACCGGATACCGACAACAACCGCGAAGGAACCGAAGGAGCGGATACCGACAACACCCGCGGAGGAACCGAAGGAGCGGATACCGGCAACAACCGCGGAGGAAGCAAAGGTTTTCACACCAACGCCAACAGCGGACAGAGAGCGGAGGAAGCAGGAGAGTCAGTTGGACGACACGATGCCGTACCCATACCCAAAGTACCGGGATGAGGCCGACGCGGAGGCACACGTGTACGCATTCCTCCAAACATGGGAAGCCAACCATGTCTCCCAAAAACTGACGGAGCCCGAAGCCGAACGATCCAAAGTCGCCGAATTCGGCATAACCTTAGAAGGACCGGCAGCCCGATGGCACGCAAAGCACTTACCGGGCAGCTTTGCCACATTTGATGCCTTGAAGGCCAGATTCCTCAGGCTTTTTCACAGACAATTTGAGCAAAGGGAATTGGTCGGGCAGTTCTACACCACCCGGCAGGAAGAGAACGAGACTGTGCCACAATTCATCATTCGGTTTCAGACCCTACACAGCCAACTGACAAGAGCACCACCCGAAGACGAAGCCAAAGCAGTCTTTTTGGCCGTGCTGAAAGAGCCACTTCGAACAATGTGCGGAGTCCTTGATTTCCAAACCAGCACAATGGACCAAGTTATTGATCGGGTTTTAGAAATGGACAAGACTAGCCCCTTCTTGTCGATGGGGATGTTACACCGGGCACTCCCGAAGGAGGAAGACCTGAGGTTCCGACAGGCCTTACAATGCACAACATGTCTAAATTCGGGGCACTCAACAGTAGACTGCACCATGCGGACACTATGTATGATCTGCAACTCTCGAGCCCATACAACGGACCGATGCGAATATAACCTGTTAAATCGGCAGGCAGCACCGGTTCGACACATAGAACCGCGCAATCAGAACCCGGACGAGGATCGATTCCGGAGAGACGACCGCTACCAACGCGAACGCGGTAACAGATACCCTGATAGAAGACGCGATAACTATGACCGAGAGGAGAGACGCAGAGATAGCTACCCCTGGGACCGGTACGACCGAGACGAATCCCCGGAATATGAACGACGCAGAGAAGAGAGGCGACAAGGGAACCGAAATTTCCGACGGAATCAGAAGCGTGGATTTTTGCGAAGAGAGGAACGTCGGGAGGCAGTGAGGAATGACAACCCGGTATCGGTATCGGTACCGGATAACCGAAAAACCAAAGACGACCGCCGGAGCATACCCACCCTCCAAACCGGGGACAAAGGAGAAACGAGCAACAGTCACAAGGTGTACTGTTATTACTGCCGTAAGGAAGGCCACTATAGTAACCAATGCCCAAGCAAAACCAATGACAAGCAGCCGGAAGTCAACATGGTTACAGCCGAAATAACAGAAGTACAGCAGGTCACAACCCGGTCAAAGGGAAAGACCGCCGAGTGGGAAGCCCAGGAGGCAATCAGAAAACAAGCGGCACAATGGATCAAGGAGGCCAATGAACAGAATGCGGCAGAAGTAAGAGACCAAAATATGCCAAAAGACGAAGAAATCATACAGCCAGGACAAAACCCGACGTGGCAAGCGCTACAGGACTGTCAAATCGTGCTGCCGTTAGCACGACTACTACAGTTGGTGCCACGGTTTACGGCAAACCTACAGGCATCCGTGAGCAAACCAAAGCCGACGCCAGCACCGGCATTCTTCTCCAACCCGGAGGAAGGACCAGCGGTGGTCGATACAAGTAGCCCGGCGATCACGGCAATCGTGAAAGGAAAGGAAATTGCTGGAACGATTATTGACGGAGGCTCTGGGGTAAATGTCATCAGCCGACAGACATGCAACAACCTGGGCATCCGGGAATGGGAACCATGCCCCTTCTGGTTACGCATGGCGGATACCAGCTCAGTCCGACCGACCGGGCTTATCCGGGATTTGGAAGTAACGATCGGAGGCCACGTATTCCGGATATCGGCCGTGGTGCTGCAGCTAAATGTACAAGGCGCGTACCCCCTATTGCTAGGACGACCATGGCTGCGAACAACGCATATCAAGCAGAGCTGGCAAAAGAACATGATCACATTCCGGCGAGGGAAAACAAAGGTACGAGTAACGACGCAACCACGGGTGATCACCAGTAAGGAAGCAACTCCATTGTATGCGGAAAGCATTAACATGTTGGAGGGATTACCGGACGAGGAAGTCGAGCGGTACCTCGAGGAACACCCACGAATCGTCCCACTATTTGAGGTAGATATCACGGCGGCTGTAGAACCGTACATTACGACGCCGGATGAACCGGACCAAGCGGCGATCCGAGAACTGCGACAAGCGCAGGAATCCCTAGAGAGGGAAATGACGATATCCCAGAGGGTAAAAGCATCCCAACTAGAGGAGGTGGACCTCGGCACAGCAGACAAGCCCCGACCGGTAAATGTTGCAAAGGAATTGCCGAAGGAAGAAAAGAAGGCAATGGTAGCATTATTAACAGACTTCAAGGATGTGTTCGCGTGGTCGTACGAAGACATGCGAGGGCTGGACCCCCAGCTCTATCAGCACCAAATTCACCTAAGTACGGACGCGAAACCGATCGCTCAACGCAGGTACCGGATGAATCCGAATTATGCGGCGAAGGTGAAGGAGGAAATTGATAAGCTCCATCGGGTCGGATTTATCCGACCGGTCAAGCAGGCAACCTGGCTAAGTCTGATAGTGGTGGTCCCGAAAAAGAACGGCAAAATCCGGGTATGCGTGGACTACCAAAAACTAAATACCGCAACAGTGACCGATGCGTTTCCACTACCATTTACGGACGGGGTGTTAGATGCGGTAGTCGGCCACGAAGTTTACAGCTTCCTGGATGGATTTAACGGCTACAACCAAATACGAATGAACCCGGCCGACCAGGAGAAGACAGCGTTCGTGACGGAATGGGGAGTGTTCGTCGCGGTCGTGATGATGTTCGGAGACCTTTCAAAGGATAATAATGGAAATTTTCGGGGAATATATCCCCGGTTTTATGCAGGTCTTCCTTGACGATTTCGCAGTCTACAACCGGCACGAAGAGCATCTCGATCACCTCCGGCTGTGCTTGGAGAAGTGTCGCGAGTACCGATTGCGCCTGAACCCGGCCAAGTGCGTCTTTGGAGTGGCAAGCGGCAACTTACTAGGGCACGTGGTGAGTAAGGAAGGAATCGCGGTAGATCCGGATGAAGTCAAGGCGATTCTCGAGGCACCAACACAAAATAACGCAAAGGCTTTAAGCCGGTTCCTGGGCCAAATAAGGTGGCATAGCCGGATGATACGGCACCTCGCAGACTTCGCTACACCGTTACATACCGCCGTACATAGGGTACCCTTCCTATGGGCGGAGACGGAGGAGGAAGCCTACCAAGCGTTGAAGGTTATGCTGTCGCAAGCTCCGGTGGTGCAACCGCCGGATTGGAGTAAAAGCTTTCACGTCTTCGTCGACGCGTCGGACGTAGCAATCGGCAACGTTCTGATGCAACTCACGGAGCCAAATGGTACCGATCGGTGTACTACGCAAGCCGGAAACTCTCAAAAGCCGAACGGAATTACTCTACGACGGAACGCGAGGCATTGGGAATGGTGTATAGTGTCGCAAAGTACAGGCACTATCTGCTCGGAAGGAAGTTTTCCTTCCATGTCGACCATTCGGCACTACTCTACCTGGTCTCGAAGGCATCCCTGACGGGAAAAATTGCACGATGGACACTGCTGTTACAGGAATTTGAATTCGACATTTTCCACCGACCCGGGGCGCAGCATGCGGTAGCGGACTACCTAAGCAGACTCGAATCCGAAGAAGCAGGGGACGGCGTCCAGGATGAGTTTCCCGACGCCGAATTGTTCCGGATCACGACGAAACCGGCAACGGATGCAACGGTAGCCGATGAAGACACATGGCTAACTGAGATGCATCAGTTCCTGAGCACCGGAGTTCCCCCGGAGAACATGGACCGCGATGAAAGGAAAAGGGTAGCAGTAAGAAGGAGACATTTCTGCTTGGTTGGAGACACCCTCTATCAGAAGGGGGCAGATGGCATCTGGAGACGAGCAGTGCGGAGCGATGAGAAGGATTTAATCCTCAGGGAAGCCCACTGTGGAATTGCCGGCGGGCATTATGCCGGCGACACAACCGCTCGGAAAATATGGCAGAGCGGACTGTGGTGGCCCACCACCCTAAAAGATGCCGTGAAGTATAGCAGAGAATGCGATTTGTGTCAACGACTGGGCCAACCAACGGAGCAGGCCCGGATGCCACACCACCCGGTCTTGCCTTTGGAACCGTTTCAAAAGTGGGGTTTGGACTTTGTCGGTCCCTTCAAGCCACCGGCAATGCGAACCGGAAATCGGCATGTCATAGTGGCAACCGACTATTGCACCAAATGGGTAGAAGCAAAGGCCTTACGGGACAACACGGCCGCATCCACAGCAAAGTTCCTGTACGAGTGCATATGGTGCCGGTATCGATGCCCGATCGAGCTTATAAGTGACCAAGGAGGACATTTTCTCGGGCAGGTAGTAGAAAGCCTGACGTCATTTTACGCGGTGGTACATAAAAAGAGTACTCCCTACTACCCTCAAGCCAATGGACTAGCGGAATCAACGAACAAAACTCTGCAGAACATCCTACGAAAAATCATCAACGAGAACCGGACCGACTGGGATACGAAATTGCAAAGCGCGTTATGGGCGTACCAAACAACGTACAAAACTAGCATCCGGACAACCCCGTTCCGACTAGCATTCGGTTTAGAAGCGGTCATGCCGGTAGAGTTCCAGATCCCCAGCTTACGGATTCAGGTGAAGGAGCGCTTAAGTGAGATCGAGTCTGAACGAATCCGGCTGGCGACGTTGTTGGAATTAGAAGAAAACCGAATAGCCAGCTTACTACAACTCGAACTGGAGCAAAGGAGGAGAAAAGCTTTCGTGGACCGACACCGGCGTGGCAACGAAAAGGAGTTCGAAGTCGGGAAACCGGTGCTACTATACCAGACACGGATGGGGAACATGCCGGGAAAGTTGCGGTTTCGGTGGACCGGACCGTTCTGGATCACCAAGGAGTACAATGGGTCGTATCAGCTCGGCACGTTGTCTGGAGATGTCATCGGCAAGTGGACAAATGGGTTTCGGCTAAAGCCGTATAAGGGAAATATGCCAGCGAACCCGTTCAAGCAAAACCCGGAAATCCAGCAAGATGAGGAACCGACACCGACAGACGTTGCTGAAGATATTTGGACCGAGGAAGAACCGACACCGATACTGACAAAGACTATCCCGGAAAACCGATAGAAGGATCCGGTATCCACACGAACCGACCTGAACAAATCGGGGGGGACCAGCAAATGAAGTGGTCCAAACAGAAAAAAAAAAAAAAAAAAAAAAAAAAAGACGTGGGCAAAATCGACGCGAATCATAGTAATGATGGGGAGATCAGAAGAGGTGGGAGCGCCACCATGCAACGAAGAGGCGCCATGCATTAAAGAAGGACGTGCGCGTACTTGCTATTTAAAGCATGGAACGTGGGCACTCACACGCGGCAAACAAGAAAGGACATACTAATTATGGCGGGAGAGGAACATGCGCGGGAAACGAAAAAGGGCGGCTCGAGGCAAAAGCCACTATATAAGACACAGGCCTGCGAAGGACTCACTTTTTACGAATTTTCCTACATACAGGCGCAGAAGCACAGAAGAGCGATACGACGTACAGAGCACACACAGCCTGATCCCGAACAACAGGCAGCAGAAGAAGAATTCGAAACAATGGTACTGTCGGAAGAGGCACGCCAATGGATGAGGGAGAACGGGTTAAAAGGATTGTTGCGGATCGCCGACGCTCCACCACATGCAGAACCAGAGCAGGCGGCAGCATCGATCGATTTATCAGAAGTCACGGAAGGAGCGGTGCAGACGCTCACGGGGATAAAAGCAGGAGGACTTCAAACAATCGAAAACCCTTCAAGTGAAATCCTCTTCGAATATTTCGGTGAGTACTCTATCAGCAGCAAGGCGTACCGAACGCAGGGCGGAGAGAACTTGCTGTTCGGAGAAGTGGCCCGCGCCATGATGGAATACGGATTCGTGAATCCCCGTCCCCCGGCCATAGCCAAGTACCGGGCAGCGTTCTTAATAGCAGCATACGAAGGCTTACAAGTAGACTGGCTCCATTTCATAACCGAAGGATTGAAGGAGGCCATCAAGAATCTTGTGGAAGGAAAAAAGCCATGGGCCGGGATAGCACAATGGCTAACCGTGTTAGTCCCACCGGTGCTCCCCATCACACAAAAGAAAAGAGGTCGGTAGGAGACGACGCCGAAAAAGGTCACAAAGCACTGATAGATCTTGGAGAAACACATCCCCGGATGGACCCAGCAAGAAGCAGAACAGCGGGGGGAAGGACCATCCTGACAGCAACAGGAACCGGCAACAAAGGCAAAACCGGCAGGAAAAGGCAAAGGGAAATCGGCCGAGGAGGAACCGGTAGCACACAAACCAATCAATATAACGCTGCGATGGCCGGAACCGGAACCAGAGGTCTTTATACAAAAGGTCCGTCTGGTAGCCGCACCGGAGGAGGAAGCTGAAACAGAGGACTCATCTGAACCACTGGTAAGACTCCCAGCAAGACAAGGTCGGGAGAGAGGGGCGAAAGGACCGGCTCCACCAGTTGACAAAACTCAGCAGAGGGCGCAAGGACCACCTCCAGTAGCCGAGGCGGAAGCAGTACCAGAACCCGTACCGAGGGAAGCAGCACCGACACCGGTTGTGCCGGACTTCAGAGAACCGGTCATCCCAGAGAAGAAGAATGAACAAGCGCCGGAGCCAGAGAAAAGGCCGGAAAAATAGCCTGAGTTAAGTGAGCAAGGCCACCCCGACACAGGAAGAACAAAGCCACAATGGTTGAGATGGCTTTCGGAGCAGTTATCGGGAGTAGCGGACCAGTTAGAGAAAGAAGAAACGTGTAGGCAACAGCTGACGCATACAACAACTCAGGAGTTGGTCGCGCTCCGAACACAGATCGAGGAAATGCAAGGGGGGCTGTTGCAGGCAAGGGAAGGAATTCAACAAGCACAAGTTGTCACCGAGCCGGTCGGGACAACAAGGAAGCAACCGGAACCGGAACCGGTAGCCTTGCAAACCGGCCCTGAGACCGAAAAAATAATAGAAACCTTACGAGAGGAGTTAAAAGCTGAGGAGGCATTAAGGGAAAGAGAAAGGGAGTAGCGGAAAGCGGTGGAGGACGACAGACGAAAAATGGAAGAAGGCCTCCGGAAAGGTCGAGCCACTAATGACCGACTGCAAGAAGAAAAAGAGAAGCTGCAAAAGGAGAAGGACCGACTGCGTCGACATGCCGAGCAGGAGATAGAACGACTGCAGGAAGAACTCCGACAACAGAAGGACCGGGATGATCGGTTAAGAGCTCAGGCAAACTGACGCCTGAAGCAGAAGACGAAGGACTTCGACCGTCTCTACCGAGATCACAAGCAGGCCGAGTCAGAGAACAAGAAACGGGCAGCAACTTACGACCGGCAAATAGAGAAGCTGAAAGAACAGCTCAAAGAGACCCGATTAGACCTGGCTAAGGCAATAGATGAGGTCAGTGCCAACAAGGAAGCATTGTCGGCGGAAATAGCCCAAGCGACAGAGAGAAGGAAGGAATTAGAGGCGCTAAGGCGGGAAAAGCTGGATCTGACCAAGATCAGGAATGAAGAAAAGGAAAAATCGACCTTCACGATCAGCAAACTGCAAAGTACCTATGAAAAGCAGAAAGCGGATTACGAGGCCCAGGCTCAGATAATGGCCGACATTATAAAACGGGCAAGGAAGGAAAAGCAAGAAGCTTATGCGCATGCTAAGGCGGGGGTTGACCTGATCAAGCTCATCATGTCAGGATGGAGTACCCGAGCTCAGGCAAGCATCAACGAAAGTACGGAAAAGCTATGGAAGGAGTGGTCACAACAGGCAGCCGAGCTGCAGACACTCCGAGCGGATGCCGAGAATCGGAGGAAGACCGGTGACAAGTTCTACAAGATGGATGAAGAAAGTATCGTCGCCATTCGGGAAGAATTGTCGGAGGATTTCTACGCTTTAGCGGAAGAACATCTCAAAGAAATCCGAGGGTTGGTAGAGAGGTTGGATGACGGGCAGCTCGCAACTCAGTTGGAGTTGGAGAGATACGAGCAAGACCGGTTACGACAGGAAGCTAAGGGAAGAACGACGCCAATCATTATAACTGAGGGAGAGCGACCGGCTGAAGTTGAGCCAACCGATACCGAACAACCCCGACGAGGAATACCCGAAGAAGAACTTCCGTTCGAAGGAGAAGAAGAAGAGCAGGAGCAGACCGATGCCGGAGAAGAAGAAGAGCTGAGACCGGAAGACACCAGTGCAGAGGAAGAAGGCGTACCGAGCCAACCAGTCGAGACCGGAGAAAGCGACACTGGTAACAGAACAGAGCCTGGAACAGAGGGAGAACAGGAAGAACCCGAACGAAGCGGTGAGGAAGCACCGGCACCACAGAATCAAGCAGAGCCGGAGCAGCAAATTTTTACGGAACAGCCCACCCAACCGGAGGTCGGAGACCAGGCAGGCAAGGAACAGGAGGAAGAAGCACCCCTTGACACCATCGAGCAGAGTGTGCTCGATATTCTGGAGGAAGAATGAGGCCGGGAGTGGATTCGAAGTGCAAGGCACTTTCCCACGGGCGTGCCATGTGTTGGCCGGTCAGAAGAGCAAGGACAAGTGGGAAGGCGTGTTGGGATTTCGGTCCCTCCGGATGGGATGTCCCCGGAGATAAATGACGGCAGGCCCGGTTGCGGTTACGGAACCGGACGATGAAGAGTACCCGGCATGAAGCCGGATGAAGTGTACCCGGATGCGGATCCGGATGATGAAGTGTACCCGGATGCGGATCCGGATGATGAAGAGTACCCGGATGCGGATCCGGATGATGAAGAGTACCCGGATACGGATCCGGATGATGAAGACCCCGGTTACGGAACCGGATGACGAATGTACCCGGAGAGAGATCCGGATGCGGGGACATATTTGTGAATATGTTTGCCAAGGGCCCTTGAGGCTATATTTGTAAATAGCCTGAAAGTCATATGTGTATAAATATGACTTAGGGCAAACAGTTTAGGGGGCTACTCATTTTTCTGTTTTTCCACTTAAGAGGAGTGAAGAGGAAGCAGCCCAGAGAGAGAGAGAGAGATAGAGTACGAGAGAGACGAAGAGGTAGACGCCTCTGTGTATTTCCGCCGCCTGTGGCGAGGACAGCGAGTTCAAGGTCGTTGCCTTGCAGCTCGCCATTGTATATTTCTCTGTGCATAGTTTGGTTTGGAGTCTCGCACTCCCGTGGTTTTTCCCGTATAGGGTTTTCCACGTTAATCCCTGTGTATCGCGTCTTTCTCTGTATTTCCTATTTTCTGCTGCATTGATCCGCGATTACTCGGTTGTGGCCGAGAGGAGAAGGTGAACCCAAGCCGGTGATTCCCAACAAACTGGTATCAGAGCGACTGTTGCAGAAAATGGAAGGCGGCGGCAGCGCACAGCCGATGATGATGGTGCTGAATGCACAGAATTACGCCGACTGGAAGATCAAGATGGAGGATCTTCTGATTGTTCGGGACCTGTACGAACCGATTGACAGGTCGGAAATACCGAAAGGGGTACTTGAGTCGGAGTGGAAGCTCCTGAACCGGAAAGCCGTAGCGACGATCCGACAATATGTCGATGTAAGCGTCCTACAACACGTGGCGAACGACACCAACGCATACGAGATGTGGAAGAAGCTGTCGGGCCTCTACGAGAGGAAGAATGCGTTGAACCGGACCTCCCTGATGAGGAAGATAGTGAATCTCAAGTACCGGGACGGCGAGAGTATGGTGGAACACGTAAGCACGTTCATGGGATTCGTGAATCAGCTTGCGGCGATCAAGTTCCCATTGGAGGATGCAATGCAAGCCATCATCCTGATGTGTACATTGCCGGAAAGCTGGGAGAACTTGGTGGTGACTCTCAGCACCTCCTGCACCGAAGATAACTTGTCTCTACAAACGGTAAAGACAAGTATTCTAAATGAAGAAGCGCGTCGGAGAGATAAGGAACCGGCCTCCGACTCGAAGGCGCTGCTTACCGAATCGGAACGGGGAAGACAATGGAACCGGAGTCCGCAAAGACGGGAGAAGTCTGGGACCCGGTCGCAATCAAGAGGAAGACCCACATGCTTCCACTGTGGGAAGCCGGGGCACTTCCGGAAGAATTGTCGGCATTACCGAAAAGACAACGGAGCCGACGACGCCGATTCGAAGAAGTCACCGGAGAGAATCGGTGCATACCGGGGAGCCACGGACCGGAGAGGTCCGGATCGGCGAGGGCAGGACCGGAAAGGAACGACAGCACTCGCGGCAAGTGAAGAAGAGATAATGCTCATTACCGAAGAGACGGAGCTGAACCTTGCCGGTGAGGAGATGACCTGGGTGGTCGATTCCGGAGCATCGTTCCATCTGACCCCGGAGAAGAAATACTTCTCATCCTACACAGCCGGTGAGCACGGCTGTGTCCGGATGGGAAATGAAGGTACATGCCGGATTGCCGGCATAGGAGACGTGTGGCTGATGACATCAACCGGATGCAAGATGCTGCTGAAGGATGTGCGACACGTTCCGGAGGTCCGATTGAACCTGATCTCGGCTGGGAGGCTAGATGATGAAGGCTACACGGGTAGCATCCGGAACGGTGTCATGAAGTTCAGCAAGGGGAGCCTGATAGTGGCTCGGGCCCGGAAGGTCAACACACTGTACCTGATGAATTCCCGGCTATGTCCGGAGGAGCTGAACGTGGCGGCCGACACTGCCGGTGAGCTGTGGCACAAGAGACTGTGCCACATGAGTGAGAAAGGGATGAAGAGGCTTGCAGAAGACAACCTTATTCCAGTGAAGCATGTGCACCTGGAGAAGTGCACCGATTGCCTGGCCGGTAAACAGAACCGAACCTCTTTCCACTCAAGGCCACCGACGAGACGTGGCGCACCATTGGAGTTGGTGCACACTGATGTGTGTCAGGTAGAAACGAAGTCACATGGCGGAGCCCAGTACTTCGTAACCTTCATAGATGATCACAGCCGAAGACTGTGGACGGCACCGTTGAAGACAAAGGACCAAGTGTTGTCCGTCTTCAAAGAACTCCATGCAAGAGTGGAAAGAGAATCCGGCAAGAAGCTGAAAGCGATACGAGCGGATAACGGAGGGGAATACCGGGGGCAGTTCCAGGAGTACTGTCGCTCGAAGGGAATCCGACTCGAGTTTACTGTGCCGAAGACGCCGGAACTGAACGGGCTGGCCGAGAGGATGAACCGGACCATAATGGAGAGGGTCCGGAGTATGCTGGCGCATGCGAAATTACCCAAGGGATTTTGGGCTGAGGCAATGTCGACGGCGACATATGTGATAAATAGATCACCCTCAGTACCTTTGGACGGAGACACGCCGCAGAGAGTGTGGACCGGTAGGGAAGTATCCTACCGGCATCTGAAGGTGTTCGGGTGTCTCGCATATGTGCATGTGGCAAAGGACCGGAGAGGAAAGCTAGATCCAAAGACCCGTCCATGCATATTCCTCGGTTACGGCGACGACGAGTTCGGCTACCGAGTATGGGACCCGGTCGACAAGAAGATATTCAGGAGTCGTGATATCATCTTCATGGAGGACAAGACACTCGCCGACTGGGAGTCGGAGAAGAAGATGAAGAGCTCCAAGTCGACCGGTGAGAATCAACTCTACGAGGAGCAGTCCCGACCGGCAAGGGACCGGTTAGCACTCGAGGATCCGGCCGAAGACGGTGAAGAAACAGAACCGGCCGAAGAAGATGAAAATGATACCGGAACCGGCCCCGATCCCGAAATGGATTCGGATGAAGAAGAATCGGAAGAACCGGTTACCGAAGCTCCGGAACGGAGATATCCTCTAAGAGAGAGAAGGGCCCCCCGGAGATTTCCGGAACCAGAGCACGTGCTGCTAACCGACGAGGGGGAGCCGGAGAGCCTTGAAGAAGCAAAGCATGACACCAAGAGCCGCAGGTGGTTGAGTGCCATGCAGGACGAGATGGATTCCCTGCATGAGAACCACACATATGAACTTGTGGAGTTGCCGAAAGGAAAGCGGGCACTTCGAAACAAGTGGGTGTTCAAGCTGAAACCGGGAGATGCCGGAAACCCCTCGAGATACAAAGCCAGGATCGTGGTGAAGGGGTTTCAGCAGAAGAAGGGCGTCGACTTCGACGAGATATTCACCCCGGTAGTGAAGATGACCTCCATTCGGACGGTGCTGAGCATAGCGGCAAGCATGGACCTCGAGGTAGAACAGATGGACGTGAAGACGGCATTCCTTCACGGTGACCTCGAAGAAGAGATATACATGCAGCAACCGGAAGGATTCGAGAAGAAAGGGAAGGAGCACCTGGTATGCCGGTTGAAGAAGAGCCTTTACGGACTGAAGCAGGCTCCCCGGCAATGGTACCGGAAGTTCGACTCCTTCATGACCGACGAAGGGTACCTCAAAACGCAGTCCGACCACTGCGTGTTTGTGAAGAAGTTCGAAGGAGGAGACTTTCTAATACTCCTCCTGTACGTGGACGACATGTTGATCGTCGGACGGGACCAGGTCAAGATACGGATGCTGAAGAAGGCTCTTCACCGAACCTTCTCAATGAAGGACCTGGGTCAGGCGAGGCAAATATTAGGGATGCACATCATCCAGGACCGGAAGAAGAAGCAGTTGTGGCTGTCACAGGAGAAGTACGTGACGAAGGTGCTTCACCGGTTCAACATGTCGGAGGCAAGACCGGTCGGATCGACCCTCCCGGCAAACTGCAAGCTGTCCAGCAAGCAAAGCCCCAAGACAAAGGCTGAAAAGGAGGATATGATGAAAGTGCCGTATGCCTCAGCCGTCGGGAGCTTGATGTACGCCATGGTGTGTACGAGACCGGACATCGGATATGCAGTCGGAGTGGTGAGCCGGTACATGAGCAATCCCGGCAAAGAGCATTGGAACGCGATCAAATGGATACTGCGATACCTGAAGGGCACAGCGAATGTGTGCCTCCGATTCGGCTCCGGTAAACCCGAACTCGACGGTTTCACCGATTCGGATATGTCGGCTGATGCAGATACCAGCCGGTCCACGTCAGGGTATGTGATGACGTATGCAGGGGGAGCCGTTTCGTGGCAGTCGAGGCTGCAGAAGACGGTTGCGTTGTCAACCACGGAGGCGGAGTACATGGCAGCTGTTGAAGCCGGCAAGGAAGTAATATGGATGAAGGACTTCATTAGAGAGCTCGGTATCCGGCAGGAGGAGTACCGACTCTACTGCGACAGTCAAAGTGCAATCCACCTTGCGAAGAACGCGGCCTATCACTCCCGGACGAAGCACATCCAGCGAAGATATCACTGGATCCGGGAAAGGATAGAAGACAAGGAGTTCGTGCTGACAAAGATCCACACGGACGAGAACGGGTCGGATATGCTGACCAAGGTGCTCACACCCGACAAGCTGGAAGCATGCCGGAAGAGGATCGGATTGGAGAGACATCCCATGCCGAAGTGAAGGGGGAGTTTGTTGGGATTTCGGTCCCTCCGGATGGGATGTCCCCGGAGATAAATGACGGCAGGCCCGGTTGCGGTTACGGAACCGGACGATGAAGAGTACCCGGCATGAAGCCGGATGAAGTGTACCCGGATGCGGATCCGGATGATGAAGTATACCCGGATGCGGATCCGGATGATGAAGAGTACCCGGATGCGGATCCGGATGATGAAGAGTACCCGGATACGGATCCGGATGATGAAGACCCCGGTTACGGAACCGGATGACGAATGTACCCGGAGAGAGATCCGGATGCGGGGACATATTTGTGAATATGTTTGCCAAGGGCCCTTGAGGCTATATTTGTAAATAGCCTGAAAGTCATATGTGTATAAATATGACTTAGGGCAAACAGTTTAGGGGGCTACTCATTTTTCTGTTTTTCCACTTAAGAGGAGTGAAGAGGAAGCAGCCCAGAGAGAGAGAGAGAGATAGAGTACGAGAGAGACGAAGAGGTAGACGCCTCTGTGTATTTCCGCCGCCTGTGGCGAGGACAGCGAGTTCAAGGTCGTTGCCTTGCAGCTCGCCATTGTATATTTCTCTGTGCATAGTTTGGTTTGGAGTCTCGCACTCCCGTGGTTTTTCCCGTATAGGGTTTTCCACGTTAATCCCTGTGTATCGCGTCTTTCTCTGTATTTCCTATTTTCTGCTGCATTGATCCGCGATTACTCGGTTGTGGCCGAGAGGAGAAGGTGAACCCAAGCCGGTGATTCCCAACAAGGCGGAGTCGGATCGGATAATAGGAAGTAAATAATAGTAGAATTATTATTCGGAGGGACGGATCCGGTACAGTTGTACCGATCCGAATCCGGACCGATTCGGATGTCGGTTGCCTAAGCGCACCGATTGTAACCTTGCCGGATGCCTATAAAAGGATCCGATGAATTGTAAAGGGTTTGACAGAAGTAATACAATAGTAATTATTGCATGTTTATCTGTATCTTCGTATTGTTTACCGTCTGTGCTTAATTGTAATCATCTTACGCGTGTAACCTAGTATCCAATCCTTACCACCCCTTTGGAGAAGTGTCGGATAGACACCTATGTTGAGGCTAGTCCGGCCGGGCAGACAACAGGGAAGCTTGGCGACAGGAAATGGACGAAACTGTAGCGCAGCTCACCAACCGTTATGAGCAGACCATCGGGCTCATTATTGAAAAAGCAAAAGATAATCAAGCTACTTTAGCACTCTTCGTCCGTAAAAGCCAAGCAGAAGCCAAGGCCGCAAGGGAGGCACTGGAAGTTCACCGCGCGAGCATCGGCATGGACGCTACTAAAATCAAGATCCTAATCAACAAGTATCGCCAGCAATTCACCACGAAGATCAAAGAAATGCTTGACCACATCTGGCAGGAGTGGCCAGTCCAAGCCGCCGACCTACACATACTACGCGCGGATGCCAAGAACCGATGGAAGGAGGCCCGAGGGTTTTACAAGATGGATGACACCAGCATCTAGACCCTCCGTGAAGACTTAACAGAGGAATATCATACCTTGGCAACATCCCACACCGCGGCCATTGAGCAACTCTTGGAGGAATTCAATGATGATCTAATGGTGTTTCGTTTAGAAGCCGAAGCGTACGAGGAGGAACAACTCGCTACCGGGAGTCACAGAGCTCCCACCACCACCGAGCAAGGAACCGAGTCACTTCCCACGGCAGCTCGACCGGAGGAACCTGCCCCTACCGACCTCCATATCCCAACCGAGCCACTCACCACGGCAGTTAGACAGGAGGAACCTGCCCCTACAGACCTCCACATCCCACCGGAGCCACAGAGTATAACCCCGACCCTGCCCGAATCAATCCCAATAGAGGAGGGCACACACGACAACACCGTCATCCCCGACTCGGCAACACAACCTCCATCACCAACTCCACCTCCCAAGCAGCCAGCCCAACCCCACGTCCCCGAGGATATCCTCGGCATATTGGAAGAGGAATAAAACCAACCTATAAGATCTCGTAGAAACGGGTAATTTTTGTAATTTGTGTTGTTTTGCCAAATCTATGGTGAACCGTGGGTCCGACGGACAAAGTCCTGTCCCACGGGCGTGACAGGTGTTGTCCATAGGCTAGAAATATAAATTAGTTAAATGTAATACGCCGGTAGGTAAGGCGAGTAGGTAAGGAAGGTAGAGTTAGGAAAACGCCGAGTTTCAAGCCTCACAGTTAGCCGATCGCTCGGCTCTATCTGAAGAAAAAGTATATAAACCGAGGTCTGCGTACCTCGGGAGGGGGAGAGATACCTAGATCATTCTGAGCGAGAGTAATATCATAGGAGCAAGCTCTGTACGTACTGTTTCCGACTGAGGCCGAGTACTGTAATCACTGTAAGCTTTATCATGGAATATAAGTTTCGTCTTTTCTAAACTCCTATCTGTGTATTCTCCCCGTACTCGTAATTCGGGCTACGTTCATACTTAATGGGTTGCAGGTCGTGTATGATCCTTGTTCTCTTTTTCCCGTGTAGAAGAAGCTTCCACGTAACACGATCCCTTGACACCAATAGCTTGTGGGCTCATCGAAGGTGTTTTCCAAAGGAACGGATAACAATGGTGTTCACGGCCATCAAATTGGCCTTGTGCTTCATTACGAAGGTTGGGCCTGATCCATTTCCGGCTCGTTCGGAGCCCTTGGCGCAGTGCGATTTCTGACGCTTTCCTACGTCTCTTCCGCTCGATCCGGCTTTGTTTGAATCCTCTCTTTTATTCCAGCACTCACTCTCTCTGTGGCCTTTCTTACCACTGTACCAGCAATCCATCGCAGCCTTCTCTTGCCGGTTTCCAGCACCACCATGACTCCCCCTGCTTCTAGAGGGTTCGGAACTACTTCCGGTATTTTGATTATGCCGCACGTTCTGTTGTTTTCGGCCACCTCCATTGCGCGTCGATCTGCCTCGTCCACCACGACCACGGGGTCTCTCTTACACGTCCACCACAACCACGTGTACAACATCTTGATGTCGGTGTGCGTACTCGTGGACGCACCCACATGGTTTTCCTCTACGACCAACATTGATTGAAGCTAGAAAAATGACGGCGTATTCTCCCACATACAGACAACAGTTCAGAATGCTCCGAACTTCGACGCTAGCCATCCAAGGCACATCTGCCCCATCTCATCTTCCTCGACATTCATGTTGACGGAGGCGTTGGAATTGTAGATTTCCTTGATTCGGGCCGTGTAATCGGCCACAAACAGATCTTTCTATCGAACATTGTTGAGCTCTTGTCTCAGCTACAGCTTCCTAGCCGTTGAGATTTGCCCACGCGACCTTTAGCGTCTTGGCATCCCAAATGTAGCTCAAGAACTGATCGCTAACAGAGGGCGCAAGGTAGTATCGAACTTTGCTTGCCGCCTGCTCCCAGGTCGGGAAATCTCTATGTCTCGATTTAGGTGTTGTGTCATTAGCTCCATCGTCATAACTCGAGTAGCCATGCCCGAGCAGGTACCGGTGCATCTTGTAGGATCAAGATGCATAGTTGCTTCTGTCGAACTTCTCTGTAGGAAGCAGGCTAGCCATGCCTCTATCCATCCTTGCTTCCCTTTAGTTCTCATGGTGAGAACCGGAAGTGAAGACAGATTTGTAAATATGTTTTGAGTAAGCCTATTGAGGCTATATTTGTAAATAGCCCTAAGTTCATATAAGTATAAATATAACTTAGGGCAATGACTTCGTAGAGTGTGGTTGTCATATTGTTGTTGAGATAATTGTTGTATAGAGAGAGAGGAGATACAAAGTGATACTATGTTATAACCGCCGGTTGGTCAAGATACAGAGCTCGAGGTTGTTGCCTCCGAGTCTCTAATTGTACCTTTTCTTATATAGTGATAGCTTAGAGTCTAGGGGCTCCCGTGGTTTTTCCCATTAGGGTTTTCCATGTAAACATTCTATGTACTCCATGGTTGTTTACATAGCCGTATTTAACGTTTAGATACGTATAATACCTCATCATTTGTATAGTTCGTACTATACCTCATTTGTATAATACACCGGGCTAGAAGGAGAACAATTGTCCCTAGCAACGGTAAAATCAAGCTTGCTAGATGAAGAAGCTCACTGGAAGGAGTGGGAGTCTGGAACCGATCCGAAGGCCTTAGTTACCGAAGATGACCACAACCGAGGAAGAGGCTAGTATCGGAGTCCTCAAAACCGGGACAAATCGGGAACGAGGTCGAAGTCAAGGGGGAGGCCTACTTGCTTCTACTGTGGGAAGCCGGGGCACTTCCAGAAGAACTGTCGGCATTTCTGCAAAGAGAAAGAAACCGGCACTATCGATTCGAAGAAGAGTTCAGACCGGAGAGGCCCGGATCGGAAAGGAACTTCGGCAATCGCGACAAGTGAAGAAGAACCAATGCTCATTACCAAGGAGAATGAGTTAAACCTTGTCGACGACGAGACAACGTGGGTTGTTGATTCCGGAGCGTCATTCCACCTACCACCGGACTGGAGATGCTTCTCATCCTACACAACCGAAGATCATGGTTGTGTCTGAATGGGGAATGAAGGGACCTGCCGAATTGTCAACATAGGATATGTGTTGTTGAAAACATCAACCGGATACAAGTTGTTGGTGAAGGATGTCTGACACGTTCCGGAGGTTCGACTGAACCTGATATAAGTCGGTTGGCTAGATGATGAAGGCTACACGGGTAGCATCCGGAACGGAGTTATGAAGTTCAGCAAAGGGAGCCTAATAGTGGCTCGAGCCTGGAAGGTCAACACAGTGTACTTGATGAATGCTCGGATATGCCGGGAGGAAGTGAACGTAGCATCTGACACTACCGGTGAGTTGTGGCACAAGAGATTGTGTCATATGAGCCAGAAGGGGATGAAGAGACTTGTCGAAGACAATCTCATTCCAGTGAAGGACGTGCAACTTGAGAAGTGCACTGATTGCTTGGCTGGCAAGAAAAATGGACCTCCTTCCGGTCAAGACCATCGATGAGATGGAAGGCACCACTAGAGCTGGCGCATACCGGTGTGTGTCAAGTGGACACGAAGTCACATGCCAGATTGCAGTACTTTGTGACGTTCATAGATGACCACAGCCGGAAGTTGTTGGTCTCACCACTGAAGACGAAGGATCAAGTGTTATCCGTCTTCAAGGAGCTCCACGCAAGTGTGGAAAGAGAAAGTGGCCGGAAACTGAAGGCGGTTCGAGCGGACAACGGAGGAGAATACCGGGGGCAGTTCGAGGAGTACTACCGATTGAAGGAAATCTGGACCATAATGGAATTGAATGGGCTGGCCGAAAGGATGAAGTGGACCATAATGGAGAGAGTCTAGAGCATGCTAGCACATGCAAAGTTACCCAATACGTTTTGGGATAAGGCGTTGACGACGGAAACCTATGTGATAAACAGATCACCCTCAGTACCCTTGGACGGAGACACACCGCAAAGAATATGGACAGGTAAGGACGTGTCTTACTGACATCTGAAGGTGACCGGGTGTCTCGCATATGTGCATGTTGCAAAGGATAAGAGAGCAAAGTTGGATCCGAAGTCTGGGCCATGCATATTCCTTGGATAGGGCAATGATGAGTTCGGTTACCGGGTGTGGGATCTGGTCGACAAGAACGTGTTCCGGAGTCGGGACATAGGCTTCATGGAAGAGAGGACCATTGCCGATTGGGAGTCGGAGAAGAAGTTGATGAACTCTGGATCATCCAATGAAAACCGGCTTGAGGACACAAGGATATACCCGATTAAAAACCGGATGTTAGCCGGTAACCGGATGACACTAGACGAACCAGCCGGATACGGACAAGAAACCGAATTGGCCGAAGAAGAAGAAGAAGACACCGAAACTGGACAAGATCCCGAATTGGATTCGGATGACGAACAAATGGAGGACGGAGATATCCTCTCAAAGAGAGAAGAGCCCCTTAGAGATTTCCAAATGCAAAGCACGTGTTGCTAAGCGATTGTCAGGAACAATACTAAGACAGAGAAGGAATTAGCACTAAAAGAAGTATTAGTACTAAGAGAGGTCAAGAACTCTCGAGAGGAGGAAAGAGTGAGTGGGAGGGAGGGAGGGAGGGAGAGAGAGAGAGAGAGAGAGAGAGAGAGAGGGATGATAAGAAAAGATATATATTATGTGAAGAAAATGTACAGTAGCTAGGAGGCTTAAGACTGGCGTTGAACCGATTTGGTTCGAAATAATGCCTTATGCCTCCTTTTATAGTGTTCTAAGGAATACTCCTGAAGTTTCTAGAATGTTCCAGAGAAATCTGGAATATACATCAATTTTCTATAATAAAACGTAAATGAAAATAATATCTATGTATTACAATGTATAGTCTAATGGTCAAGAGCTCGACCCATGTAGTATAAGGTCATGGGTTCAAGTCTTGCTATATCATGACACTATCCCCCTTTTAAAATCACGAGTGTAACGAGTCGTTTTGGATTGAGGACCCGGTTTGTCTAGATATTGACGATGGAAGTCTTCAAGAAGAGCACGAGCATTGGTGACATTCTCTATCGGTTCCCAAGTACGCTCGTTGGGACTATATCCTAGCCAGTCGACTAGATAGTAGAGCTTGTTGCGAACAAGCTTGGAATCAAGGATGGCGGCAACCTCGTACTCAGGTCCATCTTCAACCTCGATCGGGGGTGGAGGCTGTGTAATACGTCCTGGGATGGTGCTTTCTTGATAGGGTTCGAGGAGAGAACTATGAAACACCAAATGTATCTGAAGTTGTGGAGGTAGATCAAGACGAAAAGCGACATCATTAATCTTTCCGATAATACGGAAAGGACCTAATCGCCGATAATCCAACTTCTCGCATGGGCGAGTAGTCTTGATGTGTCGTCGGAGTAGCTATACCCGATCTCCAATGTTAAAACTAGATGGGAGTCGATGACGATCCGCATAAATCTTGTGTGTTTGTTGAGCTTGTTGGAGATGAGTAGATAAATCCGCTTGTATCTTGCGTAACCTCTCCAAACGATCCTCTGCGCAAGGATTTGTGGACACCTCTGGGGTTTCAAGTACACACCACCGGGGGTGACATCCCGTATAAGCATAAAATGGCGTAACTTTCGTGGATGCATGGATAGAGTTGTTATAGGCAAATTCGGCGAAGTGGAGAATATCTGCCCAGTCATCCTGATGATAGCTGAGAAAGCACCGCAGATACTGCTCCAGCGTTTGATTGGTTCGTTTGGCTTGGCCGTCGGTTTGTGGGTGGTAGCCGGAGGAGAGGTTACAAGTGACCTTGAGCATGTTAAAAAGGTGCTTCCAGAATTTTCACACGAACTGGGGTCCACAGTCGCTGATGATACTATCGGGAAGTCCATGATGCCGACATACTTCACGCATGACAATTTCGGCAGTGTCTTCACTAGAGATCTCCTTAGTACATGGCAAGAAATGAGCCATCTTCGTATATCGATCGACCACCGTTAGAATCGCATTGAACCCCTTAGAGACTGGAAGATCTGTGATGAAGTCTAGAGCAATGGATTGCCACGGCTTGCTTGGAATTGGTAATGGTTCTAATAAACCATATGGATGATGCCTTGGCATTTTCGCTCTGCAGCATGTATCACAAGTCCGAACAAAATCCTCGACAAATTGTCGCATACAGGGCCACCAGAATGATCGTTGTACTAAATGTAGTGTTTTAGTACTACCAAAATGCCCAGTTGTATATGTGTCATGACAGTTTTGTACTACTTGAAGGTGGCAAGAACCATTAGGAACATACAAAGTTCTTTAAAGAAGAGTAATCCATCATGGTATTTGAATTGCCGATAGTCCGTACTTGGTGGTTGCGACTGTGAACACGACGCTCGAGAGGGATCAATTTGTGCTAGTATAACTTGGGCGAACGCATCTGCCTTCAAATCTTCGCGTATGGTATCGATAACGCGGGAATCCATGGGCATGTCAAAGATCTTTGTTGCTTGTAGTCGTGCCGGTCCCAAGATGACTTGTTTTTGGTTATTGAAAGCTGGCTCGCCGGGACGGGGTGCTAGATACGAACGCCGTGATAATGCATCTGCCTTCCCTTGGTGCTTCCCCGGACGATATGTAATTTTGAAGTCGAAACGCGTGAGGAAGTGGGCCCACCGAGCTTGACGTTGATTCAACACACGAGCATCCTGAAAGTAGGCAAGGTTCTTGTGGTCACTAAATACGGTGACCGGATGAGAGGATCCCTCCAGAAAATGCCTCCATTGCATAAAAGAATCCACTATTGCCAATAGCTCCTTATCATGAATTTTGCAGTTGATTTCGGCGGCATCAAACTTGCGTGAGTGAAAAGCCACAGGATGTAGCTTCTCATCATTCCCTTGTTGTGAAAGAATGCT
Source organism: Azolla caroliniana (assembly GCF_043228905.1). NCBI lineage: Eukaryota > Viridiplantae > Streptophyta > Polypodiopsida > Salviniales > Salviniaceae > Azolla > Azolla caroliniana. The sequence continues at coordinate 4,523,579 of NW_028230448.1, read as the reverse complement.
CCCCAATGCAAAATTCGATGCGTCAGCTTCGATAATAAATGGTTTTTCCGGATCGACATGAGCTAGAATTGGAGCCGATGTAAATGCCTTTTTAAGACTCTTGAAAGACACGTCCGTTTCTTCAGACCAAATGAACGGTTGTCCCTTCCTGGTAAGTTGTGTGAGAGGTAGAACGATCTTTGAGTAATCTTGTATGAACTTCCGGTAAAAATTAACAAAGCCTAGGAAGCATTGCACATCCCGCACCGAACGTGGAGTCTGCCATTCTACCACCGTTTTGACCTTAGCTGGGTCCATGGAGATGCCTTCTGACGAAATGATGTAGCCGAGAAATTCCACTTGGTTGCACCCGAAACTACATTTTTCCAGCTTTGCATACAGACCATGTTCTCGAAGTCGTTTTAGTACTAATAGTACATGAGAATCATGTTCTTCTTGGGTCTTTGAATAAACTAGTAGATCATCCAAATAGATGATCAAACAATCATCCAATAGATCTCGGAATATATCATTAGCCATGTGCTGGAAGACTGTTGGTGCATTAGTGAGGCCGAACTGCATGACCGTATACTCGAAGTGCCCATATCTGGTGCGAAACGCGGTCTTCCATTCGTCTCCTGGTCGGATCCGTACGAGGTTATATGCTCCCCGTAAGTCGATCTTCGTGAAGAACCTGGCACCATTGATCCGTTCTAAAAGACTTGAGATAAGGGGAAGAGCATACCTATTCCTAATTGTAACCTTATTTAGGCCACGGTAATCTACAACAAGACGAAGCGATCCATCCTTTTTCTTGACGAAGAAAATGGGCGCGCCGGCTAGAGATTTCGAATGCCAGATGAAACCATTTTCCAAATTCTCCTCTATATAGGCCCGAAGGACTTCCAGCTCGGTTGGTGACAAATTGTAGATCGGTCCCCATGGCGGCTCTTTTCCCGGTTGTAAATCGATGGGGCAATCGTACGGTCGATGATGAGGAAGTGTGTTGGCTTGTACTTTATCGAAGACATCGGCGTAATGACGATACTTCTCGAGAAGTTGAACGGTGGATCCTTCTTTAGTGGTGCTGGAGGGGTTTACTGATATTGCAAAGAGGAACATTTCCTCCTTGTGCCCTTCTTTACGCAACTAACGTAGCGAAATGGTTGCCATCTTCTGAGTTGACCCTTGGGTTTGTCGACACCGGATTTCTCTTGTTCTCCAATCTATGTCTGGGTTATGTAACTCGAACCATGGTAATCCTAAAACTATGGGATGTTCTGGGATACTAATAATATTAAATGATACTACACATGCTAAGTTATCTAGGACAATATTAATGGGCTCAGACTCTTCTATGATATTTCCGGAAGCAATGGGACGTCTATCAATGACTACTACAGAGGCTGGACACTGGAGTTTTCTTAGGGATATCTTATGAGCTTGAGCAAATTTCTTATCCATAAAGCAAGAGTTAGCTCCAGAATCTAGGAGTGCTAGGACATGTACTGGAGGGGTACTTTTAGTACTAACTATTACTTGGGCTACGAACATATCACTAACTTGCTTAGAGGGAATGGAACCACTAATGGGTTGCACAGATCTAGGGCTGTCCAACCAAACGGCTCCTATTTTGGCTGGACTTAGTCGTTTAACTCTTCTTCTAACTGACTAAGGACATCAAATCTGTTTGCTAGATCTGGGCTATTAGTACTATTAGGACTATCAGATATCCCTACTGAAATAGGCTCGGGTTTAGTACAATTAGAACTAGCGACTATTTGGTTTACCTGTCTTCTTGACCTATGGGGGCAATTTATTGCAATATGTCCTGGTCCACCGCAGTAAAGACATAGTTGATTTGTACGGCGTCGCTGCTTTTCTTCTTCGGATAATGGCCCTCGACGACGTGTAGTGTCAATCTCCATCGGAGTCGGAGTATTCGCTGGAGGCGCATTATATGACTCCCTCGGAAAAGGTCTTGCTACCACTGAGGCGTAGGTGGGCTCTGATCTTGCCCTCGGCATCTGTAGTTGTCGTTCCGAACGTCGCTCAAAGAGGCGGTTGTCACATCTCACCGCGCGACTGATTGCTTCTGTTAAGGACTTTGGCTCTTCGGGGAAGGTCAAGAGTAAATCCTTGACGTCGTTGCGTAAACCATAACGGAATTGCTCCATCAACGCTTGATCATCCCAAGGGATATCGGCGGCGAGTAGGCGAAAATCTGCAGCATATGCAGAGGTTGGATGGTCACCTTGGCGTAATCGCCGAATTTTGTTGATTGCGGTCCTAATGTTGTCAGTATCTTCGAAACATGCTTTAAACTCACCTAGAAACTCTTCAAAATTGTTGAGTAACGGGGATTCCTTTTCTAATAGTGGAGCGAACCATGCCAACGCTGGGCCACTTAACAAAGTGCCTACTAAACCCACTCGTGATGCATCGGTGGGATACCGGGAAGGATGCATTTGAATAACTAATCGTACCTGGTTAAGGAACCCTCTAAACTGTGATCGCGTTCCATCGAACTTCGTGGGAAAGACAATCTTGGGTTCTTTACGAATCCCTTGTGTTCCGGGCCCTTGTTGTTGCATCGCTACGATGGTTGCTTCGAGTTGTTGCACGCGTAACGCAAGTTCCCCATGTTGTTGTTGCGTTTGTTGCTTTTCTAAGGAGATTTGCTGAAGATCCCCCAACAACCGTTGGTTTTCTTGTTCCAAAGCATGGAACTTCTCTTTCAAGCATTGAAATTCCGAGAAAACAGATTGATATTCTTCAGCGCTAACAGTGTCCATGGGATGAAAGAAAAGAGGAATAAGAGATTAGTAGGAAATGAGAGAGACAGAAGGTAGGCAAATCGGTTCAAACTGTCAGGAACAGTACTAAGACAGAGAAGGAATTAGTACTAAAAGAAGTATTAGTACTAAGAGAGGTAAAGAACTCTCGAGAGAAGGAAAGAGTGAGTGAGAGGGAGGGAGAGAGAGATCGAGAGAGAGAGAGAGAGAGAGAGTGAGTGAGTGATGATAAGAAAATATATATATTATGTGAAGAAAGTGTACAGTAGCTAGGAGGCTTAAGACTGGCGTTGAACCGATTTGGTTCGAAATAATGCCTTATGCCTCCTTTTATAGTGTTCTAAGGAATACTCCTGAAGTTTCTAGAATGTTCCAGAGAAATCTGGAATATACATCAATTTTCTATAATAAAACGTAAATGAAAATAATATTCTATGTATTACAATGTATAGTCTAATGGTCAAGAGCTCGACCCATGTAGTATAAGGTCATGGGTTCGAGTCTTGCCATATCATGACAGCGATGAGGGGGTGCCGGAAAGCTTCAAAGAAGCAAAGACAGACACCCACAACCACAAATGGTTGAGTGCCATGCAGGATCAAATGGATTCCCTGCATGAGAACCACACATATGAACTTACGGAGTTGCCGAAAGGAAAGAGCGCACTCCGGAACAAGTGGGTGTACAAGCTGAAACTGGGAGATGGCGGAAACCCACCGAGATACAAAGCCCAGATCATGGTGAAGGGGTTCCAGTAGAAGAAAGGAGTGGATTTCGATGAGATCTTTGCCCCGGTAGTAAAGATGGCATCCATCCGGACAGTATTGGGCATAGCGGCAAGCATGGACCTCGAGGTAGAGAAACTGGACGTCAAGACGAGCGCACTCCGGAACAAGTGGGTGTACAAGCTGAAACCGGGAGATGCCGGAAACCCACCGAGATACAAAAGCCCAGATCATGGTGAAAGGGGTTCCAGTCGAAGAAAGGAGTGGATTTCGATGAGATCTTTGCCCCGGTAGTAAAGATGGCATCCATCCGGACAGTATTGGGCATAGCGGCAAGCATGGACCTCGAGGTAGAGAAACTGGACGTCAAGACGGCATTCCTACATGGTGACCTCTAAGAAGAAATCTACATGTATCAACCAGACGGATTTGAGAAGAAAGGGAAAGAGCACCTAGTGTGCTGGCTGAAGAAGAGCCTATACGGAGTGAAGCAAAAGCTCCCTAGCAATGGTACCAAAAGTTCAACTCCTTCATGACCGACCAAGGGTATCACAAAACGCAAGCCGACCACTGCGTGTTTGTGAAGAAATTTGACAAAGGAGATTTCTTGATACTCCTATATGTGGATGATATGTTAATCGTCGGACAAGACCAAGTCACAATATGGATGCTGAAGAAGGCTCTAAACTCGACCTTCTCAATGAAAGACTTGGGGCCGACAAGACAGATATTGGGAATGCACATCATCTGGGACCGGTCAAAGAAGTTGTTATGGTTGTCACAAGAAAAGTACGTGACAAAGGTACTCCAAAGGTTCAACATGTCGGAGGCAAAACCGATCGGATCAACACTTCAGGAAAATTGCAAGTTTTCTGGAAAGGAAAGCCCGAAGACAAAGGCAGAGAAGTCGGACATGATGGAGATATCATATGCCTCTGCCATCGGAAGCTTGATGTATGCTATGGTATGTACCCATCTGGATATTGGATATGTGGTCGGAGTGGGGAGCCGGTTCATGAGCAATCCCGGAAAAGAACACTGGAACGCAATCAAGTGGATACTCTAGTATCAGAAAGGCACCGTGAGTATGTGCCTCCAGTTCGGCTCCGGTAATCCCCAACTTGACGGGTTCACGGATTTAGATATGTCGGCTGATGCAGATACTAGCTGTCGACATCCGGATATGTCATGGCTTATGCAGGGGGAGTTGTCTCGTGGCAATCGAGGTTGTAGAAGACGGTTGTGTTGTCAACCACGGAGGTGGAGTACATGGTAGTTGTGGAAGCCGGCAAGGAGATAATCTGGATGAAGGACTTCATCGAAGAGCTAGGGATCCAATAGGAGGTATACTAACTCTACAGCAACAATCAAAGTGCCATCCACCTTGCAAAGAACGAGGCCTACCATTCCCGAACTAAACATATCCAACGGAGGTACCACTGGATCCGGGAGAGAGTAGAAGATCAAGAGTTCGTGCTGACGAAGATCCACACGAAGGAGAACGGGTCGGATATGCTGACGAAGGTGTTGACCACTGACAACCTGGACGCGTACCGAAGGAAGATTGGGCTGACAAGACATCCCATGCCAGAATGAAGGGAGAGATTGTTGGGAAATTGATCCCTCCGGATGGGATCTGGTTATGAATGAAGAGATCTGGAAACCGGATCGGATAGACCCGGTGAGAACTGGAAGTGAAGACAGATTTGTAAATATGTTTTGAGTAAGCCTATTGAGGCTATATTTGTAAATAGCCCTAAGTTCATATAAGTATAAATATGACTTAGGGCAATGACTTCATAGAGTGTGATTGTCATATTGTTGTTGAGATAATTGTTGTATAGAGAGAGAGGAGATACAAAGTGATACTCTGTTATAACCGCCGGTTGGTGAAGATACAGAGCTCAAGGTTGTTGCCTCTGAGTCTCTAATTGTACCTTTTCTTATATAGTGATAGCTTAGAGTCTGGGGGCTCCCGTGGTTTTTCCCATTAGGGTTTTCCATGTAAACATTCTATGTACTCCATGGTTGTTTACGTAGCCGTATTTAACGTTTAAATACGTATAATACCTCATCATTTGTATAGTACATACTATACCTCAATGTTGTTCAGTCAAATATCATTTACATTTGTCCAATACGGTATTTGACCTATTTATAAAAAAACTAGTATAATACATATTTATAAAGAAAATGTAAGTAAAACCCCAACAAAAAGCAAAAGAGAAAAAAGATTTTAGTGAAAAAAAAGCCAAAGGAAGGAAGAAAGAAGAATAGAAGTGACGACGATAAAGAAGATGAAGAAGAAAAAGAAAAAGAGAGAAAAGAAGACATAAACCTGTCCTAACTCAAAGTGTGATAATCGTAGAAGATAGAAGAAGAAGAAGAAGAAGAAAACGAAGAAAAGAGAAACCTATTATGAGTGTGATAATCGTAGACGATTCCTCAATCTATGAAGGCATAATTGTAAATCATTAAAATTTGAAGTAGAACATCGTAATACACACTTACACTGATTTATAGAATAAGGGAATATCGACATCCATATTACTACAAGTATTTTAGGATGTGAAATGTTAAAATGTCTTTTATGCATTTTAGGATGTAGAACTATATTGTACATCACAAAATTGTGTAAACATAGATGTTTTTTACAATATTATAGATATTTTTTAGAAAGGTAAATAATTTTCAAATTCTAGAAGTATTTAACGTATTATACATAAAGTACGTATTTTATAAGTATTTAACATATTAAGAAAACATATTTAATGTATTTTTAAATTGGGAGGTACTATACGGGTATTAATACGTTATATACGTATGGTATCCGTACCGTACCGTACCTAATGTACCTAACAACCTTTGTGTACTCTCTATTGTCCGTGTGTGTACATTTGTTCACTCTCTACTTCCCATTTTTGTGTTTTGATTCTCATTGAAGAGATTTAAGACTCGGTTGTGGCCGAGCAATATTCCGCGCTATTCTTCACATAATGGAAGCATCTTCTTCTTCCCCTTTTCTTTGTGCGTGAACCGTCTCCTCGGTTCCTTGCACGGGGAGAGCATGGTTGAGTCCCCGCTACTCGACGGCTCGTCATCGGACTGGTTATTCAGACTCAGTTGCTCATGCGACCCACTTAGCCGGAATGAGATTGGACTCTCATCTAGAGTACTGAATCATCCTTCATCTTCTGCCCGGATTGTTTCTAACTCACTGGCCTCATCGTCTTGAATCGGGTCGGAGTCAGACATTGGAGACGGTAGAGAGTACCATGACACCGACTCATCAAATTCGACATCTCAGCTCACTCGAACTTGTTTTGTTCGGGCTTTATAGCACTTATAACTGTTTTGCTCATGAGAGTAACCAACAAGGATGCACTTCTCCGACTTCGAGTCCAGCTTTCTCCACTTCTCAGCTAGCACATGCACATATGCAATGATACCAAATATCTTAAGGTGCCTTAGATTCGGATTCCGCCCGAAATACAGCTCGTGTGCTGACACCTTGTCCCCGATCCGACAACCGTCCAGACCGCTTCGGTCCAATAGAACTTGGGCATACTCTTCACCTCCAGAATTGCCCGTGCCGCCTCCATAATCGACCGGTTCTTCCTTTCAGCCACACCGTTTTGTTCCGGTGTGTTCTCTCCGAATTCCCATTTGTTGCAGATAACAATTGAATTGGCTGGAAAAGTATTCTTTTCCACCATCCAACCACGGGCACTTGATCATCCTCTCTGTTTCTCGTTCGACAAGACTTTGCAGGTTCCGAAAACAGTCAAAGGGTTCGGTTTTGTTCTCGATGAGGTACATCCATGTGTGCCGGCTGGAGTCATCAATGAAGGAGACAAAATATCGGCTACTGCCAAGTCGAACGTTCTGTGTTGGTCCCCATACATCTAAATGTATTAGATCAAGCATGTTACAACTCTGGTTTGTTTTGGTGGGGAACGAAAGCCGATGTTGCTTCCCGAGCTGGCAAGCTTCACAAATTTGGGCCTTCCGACCACTGAGTTTTGGCAATCCAAAACTACCTATTTCGATTGTTGGTCTTGAAGTCGTTGATAGTTGACGTGGCCGATTTGCTTGTGCTAAAAGTTGATATCCGATTCGACCTTCTATACTTTTGCAAACATAGTGGTGCCGATGTCGTTGGTGTTGAGGATAAACATCATCCCGTCCCTACGCCCTTGAGCAATTATTCGGCCTTTTGCCTCGATGAAGCACTTGAGGTGTGTGAAACGCACCTGCATCCCCTGGTCGACGATCTACATGACAAACACTAGGTTCTTTGTGATTGTCAAAACATGTAGTACGTTCATTAGCTTTCCCTTTTGTCCGACGTGGCTTGAAGGGACTTCTCCAAAATGCGCAATCAGGTGAGGAGTGTCATCTCTGGTTGCTCCAGCTTTGAAAAAAACGAGAACCACTCTTCATGGCTCGTCATGTGTTTTGATGCTCTTGAGTCAACGTACCACACTTCCTCCAATCCGGAAGTGGTCTTCTTCATCGAGTTCGCCTTGTGCTTCATCACAAGGGCTGGCCCTTTTCCGGTCTTACCGATTATGGATCCTTCGGTATAATGCGAGCTTTGTCGGGTCCCTTGTTCAGCCTTGCCGGACCTAGATTTATCTGAATCGGCGTGCTTCTTCCAGCATGCTCTTTCCAAGTGGCCTTTCTTGCCACAGTACCAGCATTCCGTCTTGGCATTTGATTACCGGTTCTCCTCTACAAGGAGCATCGACTGTAAGTCGAAAAACGAGGGCATATTCTCCCTTGTACAGACCGCCGTCCGGAATGCTCCGAACTTTGATGCCAAGCCCTCGAGACAAACTTGCACAATCTCATCTTCCTCGATGATTACGTTGATAGAGGCAACTAAGTCGCAGATGTCTTTGATCCGGGCTTTGTAGTCGGCCATTGACATGTCCTTCTATCAGACATTGCTCAACTCCTGTCGAAGTTGCAGCTTCCGGGCCATGGTGCTCGTGGCGATGACCTTCTTCAGGTTTCCCCAAGTTTGCTTCCAAGCCGGGAAGTCCCTGTGTGCCGCATCAGCTGCCGTATCGTTAGCTTCGTCAACATAACTCTAGTAACCGTGCTACAGGATCTGTTGAGCTTCTCCGTCGGGAACGAACTAGCCATTCATCTGTCCATTCTAACCTTGTTTTCTGTTCTCTATCGGGTGTAGGGTTTGTCTTTGGAAATTGCTCGTCGGCTGCATAGGTTCTCAACCCTCGCACTCCGATACCATGAAGAGAATAGCGTGCGGAAGCTTGTAGACAAACCGTCTTAGCCGGATTACAACAATAAAATAGAGAGTGAAGATTTAATGGAAGGTTAAGAACAAAGAATACACGGGAGAGGAGAGAGCAAAAAGCATAAACTCCATTAAAATAATAACACTTTGTGTACATACAATGTGCTCAGTGAGCTCTTTTATACAAGTCCATGAAAGGACTGACAGGTACATCAATGCTCATACAAGCGACTACCATTGACTCCGAAAAATATGCCTACATACAAGGCTAGATTCATAGGCCTCTAACGGCCTACCGGTTACAATCCAATCCGGCTCTCCGATCCAGCTCCTAGTTCCAAATACCATCCGGATACCGATCCGAATCTGGTTGAGCTTGCCCGCTCAACATATGGTCATATTAATTTAAGTACAAATTTACTCATGGCTGATCGCTGACTCAAGCAAAGCATGAGAAAATCACACAAAGAGTACATACCACTATCTTTCTGATAACAAACCACTTTCATGAGGGATAAAATTTTAGGCACTCACGAGGAAAGCTTAAGCCTTAAACTTGACACATATGGAAGTAGGGCAAGATTAGGGATAACAAGAGGAAAGAACACAAGAGATCGAGAGGAAAGATTTAACTAAGAAATGGACTAAGAAATGGACTAAGAAATGAAGGAAAAGTAAAAATCTTATCCGTTTACTTTCTTTACATTTTACAAATTACAATTGTTTCCGCTTGAACACATTATGGAAATTGGCTCTTTGTTTATGCTCTATGAGGCTTGGAATCACTCGACAGTTTGTTTTTTGATATATTATTGTCACTTAGGCTTCCTTTAAAGTGAGAATTTTTTAATAGTTTGACTTTTTGTGCTAGAATATACTTGTGGATATATTACATATAGGATGAATAAAACCTATATAAGTAGAGCTCTATCTCTCAACTATGTAATCAATTCATTAGTGATTCTATTTGCCCATCTTCCTTTTATTCTCCATCGGGTAAGACTAAAATCTTTCAATTTAGAGACAAACATGTCTTTCATGTTCAATGACTATAAGCTCTTTTAAGGAAGTAAAATTATAAGCTCAAAGTGCCTTCAAATTTATATGGCATAACCAAGTATTCTTAGGTACATATTTTGTCTCCTTTTGTAGGGACACAATGACAAGCAATCACCTTCTTCTCATGTTTTATGGAATTTTAGTTGTGTCCACTTTCACGCTATGCGTGCACGGTGCGGTGACAAGCTCATATAGACGCAAATTAGCAGCAACAGTGGACATGCCTTTGGATAGTGACGTTTTCAAAGCTCCCCAAGGCTACAATGCTCCACAACAGGCAAATATGTTTTTATCTTGTCCTATAATATATTGTACATAAAGTATGTGTTCATCACTTCTACCAAATCTCATGGGTACAATATTAGAAATCTTCAAAACCATGTACCATATGTAATGTATGAAAGCCATGCATTCTATATGTGAAAGACTACATGTATATAGGTACAAATGTGTCAAAAATTTCCATTTTGTTTTCAACTATTCTAATTTATAGTTTATTTCCTCTTTGGTTCATATCTTATAGTCATTATAAGCAGAAATAAGACTTTCATTGGTATGGACATAGACAATAATGTACATTGTTGAGCTGTTCATGTGTCAATATTTAGATTCATATTTTATAATCTTGTTTTCATTGTGTTTACATTATCAAATGTATATACTAGGCACTATTCCGATTATACATTGAAGGATAGCTTTGGAATTTCAGGTTCATATCAAACAAGGGGACCTCATTGGAAAGGCAGTCTTTATATCATGGACTACACCTTCAAAACCAAGATCCAGTGTTGTACAATATGGCCTTGAATCTGGAAAGTATAGTTATAGTAAACAAGGCAAAGTTTCAAGATACACATTCTACAACTACACATCAGGTTTCATTCATCATTGTAGAATTGACAACCTCAAGGTGTGTACACATTTGCAAATTGATGCTCAATTGTTACTAATAAGACTCAAAACCTAGAGATTTGTTGTCTTAATTTATAGTTTCATTGTTGTTGTTTGGACATCTTCTTGCAGCTTAATGCAAAATATTACTACAAGTTAGGTGAGGGATCCTCTGCTCGAGAGTTCTGGTTTAAGACACCTCCACCTGTTGGTCCTGATACTCCCTACACTTTTGGGATTATTGGTATGAAAAATCAAAATTTATAATAAAAAATCCAATTCTTTTAAATTAATGAAAGTTAAGGGTTATGTTTTGCATTGAAGCCATTGAATCCCTTAAAAAGTTTGCGTTTGGTGTTTACTCATAACATGTGCAAAGGAGTACACTCTTTTTTTGTCTATGATAATAGTGATGAGATGTAGATGAGATTCTTCAAAGAAATACTAGTGCCAACCAACTCACTCATACACGTTGTTTTTTATAGGTGACCTTGGTCAAATATTTGATTCCAACAAAACACTTGACCATTACATGAAATCAAATGGTGACACCCTTCTATACGTAGGTGATTTTTCCTATGCAGACATCTACCCATTCCATGACAACAACCGATGGGATACTTGGAGCCGGTTTGTCGAACGAAGCACGGCGTATCAACCTTGAATTTGGACAGCTGGAAACCATGAACTTGATTTTGCACCTGAGTTGGTTAGTCTATGTTTAGAAATAATCTAAAAAGTGCATATTGGGGTAACCTGACCTTACAATCACACCAATAACATATTTATTTGTATAAGAGGAACTAAACCAAGGGCATTTGGGATAAAAACAAAAACTTGAGAGGAATTTAGGAAAATAAATAAGCACTTGTGGGTATTTCAAATTGTCCTTTAAATTCAATGGTTGTTTTCTGGCGATTTTGTCAATTAGGGAGAGGTTGATGCATTCAAACCGTACTTGAACCGTTTTCGAGTTCCATATAAAGCCTCAAATAGCACATCACCCTTGTGGTACTCCATCAAGAGAGCATCTGCTCATATCATTGTTCTTTCGTCTTATTCAGCATATGGTTAGTACTATACTACACTTCTCTACCATATTTGATAAAACTATGAATAGACTTGTGTAGGCTCACATTCAATGAGTTTTTATGTAGGCAAATATACCCCACAATATGTTTGGCTCAAGAAGGAGCTAGCTTCGGTAGATAGGACAAAGACCCCGTGGCTCATTGTTTTGTTGCATTCCCCATGGTATAATAGCAATGAATATCATTATATGGAGGGTGAAACAATGTGTGTCCAATTCGAATCATGGTTGGTAAAAGCCAAGGTGGACATTGTATTTGCCGGCCATGTTCATGCATATGAAAGAACAGTGAGTATTGCTTTGATATTGCAACACATGATGTTTTGCTTTAATAAAAGCCTAAGGTTTCATGCCATTCAACGTAAAACTTTGAATTGACAAAGAAAGAAGTTAAACTTTTTGGTTGGATCTTCACTAAATTGGGAGCTTTTTATGCAGTATCGCTTTTCCAACATTGACTACAACATTGTGAATGGGAATTGCACCCCAAAAGCAAACCCCTCTGCACCCGTTTACGTAGTGATTGGGGACGGTGGAAATGCCGAGGGTCTTGCCAGAGAGTAATTCTCTTGTTTTCCTCTATGTTTTCAGGTTGAATTTGATAATGAAATGTCCATAACGTCTATTTCATTATATATGACTTTATGAGTTTGTTTTATAGGTTTACCGAGCCGCAACCGGCATATTCAGCATTCCGTGAGGCTAGCTTTGGACATGCCATGCTTGAGATCAAGAATAGGACACATGCATATTATTATTGGCACCGTAATCAAGATGGTGTAGTTGTCAAGGCCGACTCTCTTTGGCTTTCTAACCAATATTGGACCTCTTAAGTCTTCATTTTTATGAGCTACTATGACTCAACAAATTACAACAACAATGATTCCAAACAATCTTTTATATAATCTCGGATGTTATGTTAACATGTGAACATTGCTCGCATATTAATTATGTTCCATGAGAAGCGATAATAAAACTTCATTGTTGGGAATAACTTTGTCATCTTGTAAGTTATGAATACTCATTATCTCATTTTGAAGTGATGATGTGTTTATACCCTTGTACAAAACGTTCATTTGAATAGAATGGTCAAACAATTAAAGGTGTATGATATTTGGATATTTTTGTATGTAAGAATACAAAAAATTTAATGGTAAATTTATATAAGAATCCCTGAAGTAATGGAACCTTGCAATTAAGTTATGTAAGATCCCAAGATATTGGATCAATCATGGGCACAAAAGGTCTACATTAACATGTTTATTTTACAGGAATTACTCCTATTCTTATGAACAAAATAGCTTGGTTTAAGTTATATAAGATCCCAAGAAATTGGATCAATCGTGGGCACAAAATGTCTAGATTAACATGTTTATTTTACGGGAATTACTCCTATTCTTATGAACAAAATAACTTTATTTTCCTCAAGGGATCACAACTTCCCATGCATAAACTCGTGTATCATGTGACGCACATGGTTTAGAAAATATGAGGTGATATTATATTCAATGTTTCTATGTTAGTTGTTGTTTTATGTTTTATACAAAGCTTACACATAAATATGATATGGAGTTATGTTAAAAGGAAGAAAATTTGAGTGGATGAGCATTCGATTCCCACAAGTATATGTTCTCTAATAAGTTAGCTACTAGTGAAATTGTCATATATGTATTTATTTAAATCCGTGCTTAGTATATAGCTATTAGTAAAATGTTCATAGGTATAATTGTTTAAATCCATGGTTAAATAATGTTTTGGACACATATTGACTTTCGTATTGATATGAAATTATAAGCACCAAAGTAAATCATTGGAAAAGAGTGGTATCAAAATATAAGAACCATTGAGATAAGGAAAAGGAGAAAAGATCATCACTCATGGGGATAAGGCATACTTGGTGGGGATCTCTAGATTATTCAAGCAAAGGCCTTTATATTTCATAGAGGGAATGAATTAGAGCAATAAACTAAGAAGGCTTTAAAAACAATTATGAATTGTAGATAGACATGTTGAAAGGGAGATCCATGGATATAGATTTAATGGGAAATAAAATCTTCAATGTACATATGGAAGCTTGTCAGCTTATAAAAGATTGGGAAAATATATTCCATACCCTAATACAATGGCCAGTTTGAGCTCACTATTGAATGTAAACATTGCTTGGAAGCAAACGTAAAGAAAAGAACCCAAGGCTAGCTAGTTTGACAACTATCATAAGATAGCCATTGTGACCAGGCACATGGTATGGTGTGTCCCTTCCTATAAGGGGAGAATTGATCCATTGAGGACCAATTCTAAAGCTAGTTTTAATGGTTTAAGGGTTCATAACGCTAGGTATATAGAGCAAAAGCAAAGTAAGAAAGGGTAACATGTTTCCTCACCATCAATTATGTATTAGAGTTCAAAGACTAGATCTTACCATTTGATTTATCCCTTGTTATTTTGCAAATTTTCTATTTCTCTTCCAATGATAACCTTGACCATAGTCTCGAGAAAAACTTGGCCTTTTCATGTTTTTCTTTCTTTGCATAATCCACATCATCACCACATGTTCCCACGTGTCATCAGTTCTTATCGGTTTGTCCCATGTCCTAGGAAAACAAGTTTTCTTTTTGTGCTACCCTAATATTAAAATTAGCTTTAGAGTTAGTCCCTAAGGTTATGTTTACACCATATTGCATTTGTTCGAAATGAGGCCGACCACAATCAGTTCCCTAGTACAAAATGAGAGAAGACAATGGCCAAAAAAAGATAGAAAACTGAAAAGGCACAAACAACGAGACAAGATGTTATCGTGGAAAGCCCGGAAAGGGAAAAACCACGGGAGTCCACAAACTCCAAACAAAATCATTATATGAGGAGAGTACAAGAAACTCTAAAGCAACGACCTTGAGCTCTACTTCGTCTTGTAGACAACTACAACACTCACACTCTCTTGCAACACACTTAATCAACTCTTTACACACATAATTACCCATTGATAATCATATTGCTCTTTTGCCACAGTACCAGCATTCCCATGTTCATATATGACTATTTACATATACCCCACAATAGCCACATTAGGGCTATTTACAAGTATAGCCCTTAGTTGGCTTCGGTCGATTCAGCTATTAGTCGAGTCGGTTATCAGTCAAATTTGCAATCAGTTGTTGGTCCTTAAAGTTATACTTATAGTAATTATATACATGATTTTGAGTCATAATTTGGACACATGATTTGAATGGTTCCTTTCCCATTTTGTAACTTTGTGTTAATGGCCTCTCCACAAGTCCTTCTCCCTGGATAACTATCAATCCTAGTACAAGGTAACCTATTTTCTTCTTTTGTACAATATCGGTGCATGCACATTCTTAATTATATGTGTACTCAACTCTTGATGGTGAAAACATGATTGTCAGAGAGTGATGATGTACGAAAACTTCAATTATCATTATTGTGTATTTTGGTAATATACAATTTTCATTTATTTCCTAAATGTTTGCAATTTCCTTAAATGTCCCTTTGTAAACCCCCTCTCAAAGTTGTTCCTTATATTATTTGAATAATGATATAGTGATTCATTGCCTTTCCACTCTACTGGGGGTTAATTGAAGGCGTTTGGTGAAAGAAAAATAATTTGGGTTGACATGAAGTCGAATATATTATCCACAACTCAAGGATTTTAAATCGAATTTGGAATATACGATATGAATTTTCTTAAAGTCTATGTCATACGTAAACCACGATCTAAATACCCTTTTATAATATAACTTTGGCATAGTCTTTGCTTCTATGTGGAAATTAAATTAATAAGAGTTTGCATTTTTTAGTATATTCCATGAATAACTCATATATATGCTCTCCAATGCAAATGGAAATAAATAAATGAATTAAATAATACTTTGATGTACTATCTATTTATAAGTGACACCCTCACTCATTATGACAACTTGTCCATCATCATCTTCTTATGCATAGGGTAAGATCTTCTTTTTTGAGAGTCAGAGAGAGATATTTTATTGACGTTCTATTTATAATCCATTTCGTGCAATAGGTTTCAGGGACAACTATAAGTATGACAAGCATTGCGAACCTTAATCTTGTTGTGACCATGTTTAATGTAATATTATTGGTCTCTGCTTTCACACTATGCATCGATGGTGGAGTGACAAGCTCAAAGATCGAACGCAAATTAGAAGTATATCCTGGGGACATGCCCTTGGATAGTGATGTTTTCAAAGTGCCCAATGGCTACAATGCTCCACAACAGGCAACAAATCTTGAATTCTTAATGTTATAATGGATTGTTGCGTGTAAATATTTATAATTTGTTTTCTTACAAAAAAAACTTGAACATTTGGAGCTTATAATTCATTCATATACTTTTTAATTCTTTCATGGCGTGTTGGTACACTTAATTGTATTACTAGACCTCATTGAATTGTATACTAGATTTTTGTGTTTGGATGGGTAGAGATAATATTCTTGTCATTGAGCAAAACAAATTTTGTAATTAGAACATAACCATTATGTTGATTATAGATAATAAGATCCATATCAATTAAGCATGGCCATTTTTTTTGTGGAAAACCTTCTCTATCACATACCAATTCATGTTGTTTTCTTTCTTCATGAATGAACATCTCCCATTTTTTGCTCGTTTAATAGTTTTCACGGTATGGCCTCCCATCATAATGAACATACCAAATTCAATTTCTAGAACCTACATACACTCTGGAATCATAATGAACAAAACTTTCCTACAATGTGGCAATACAATAATATCAAGGTGAAAATCTTTTCGGATGTAGGTCCATATCACACAAGGAGATCACATTGGAGAAGCAGTCTATATATCATGGATTACACCTTCAAAACCCGGATCTAATCTTGTCCAATATGGTCTCAACTCTGGAAAGTACTCTAAGAGTAAAAAAGCTGACGTCCTAACATACACATATTACAACTACACATCTGGGTTTATTCATCATTGTAGAATTGATAACCTCAAGGTGTGTACATATACATATAAATTTAGGTGATTACTAAGATATAGATATTCTTAACAGTCTTTTGTTTAATGTTTGCTTATACTATTTTTGCAGCCTAACACCAAATATTACTACAAACTAGGGGAGGGAGCCTCTGCTCGTGAGTTTTCGTTTCAGACACCTCCACCAGTTGGACCTGATGTTCCCTACACTTTTGGAATAATTGGTACTATGAAATGGCAACCATTTCTTAGAAACTTCTTTGGTGAAATGTGATAAAGTATCTTAAGTCCTATTTATTTTCATTCATTTTGTTTTCTCGGTCTCTAAACTTTGATGGGGTTCTTGCCTTTAGTAGAATGACATAATAAACTAAACTTATTGGATAGTCCCCATGTGCATAGGATGATCATTCCCATATACTAGTGGTCAAGGTTCAACTCTTAAATAATTGATGTGTGAATGCTATTGTTACTAAAATAACCCAAAAAGTGAGGACAATCCTTCCACTCATATAAGAGAAAATCTATTTGAAAAAATAGAGCATTAACAAGCTATATTCCATGAAATCTAAACTATTCCAAGATATGTTGCATGAAACCTAGAATATTAACAACCTACATTGCTTGTATCATGATGGTCTCGATTAATTACTTCTTGAATAAAAACAAACTTCAATCTAGATGGTCCATCTCTTTGAGATATTGGGCATTATGTTTACAATTGACATTATCTAAGGTATGCAATGATGGATTGAAAACACTAAAGAGTATCAACACAATGCCAAATTATAAACGTTTGGATATTGAAGATGTGATAGTACTAGCATGCAATAAAGATTGTGATGAATAATTTGCACATCATGATTGACTTTGGGAAAGATCTTATGGTTAATTCATGTGTTGACATTGATATAGTCATGATAAAAAAGGGAATTTTAAAGGAAACTAATTACAAAATATATCACTTTTGCTATTCAATTCTTGTTCTCATTTATGGTAATTACTCAAATGATTGTTTAAATAGGTGACCTTGGACAAACATTTGATTCTAATAGAACACTTGACCGCTACGTGCGAGGAAAAGGTCAAACACTTCTATTTGTAGGTGACTTTTCCTATGCTGACACTTATCCTTTCCATGACCACAACCGATGGGATACATGGGGCCGCTTTGTCGAACGAAGCACGGCTTACCAACCTTGGATCTGGACTGCAGGCAACCATGAGATTGATCTTCTCTTTGATGTGGTTAGTTTGAAAGTCATTGATTACATACCGACTCTCTCTGTTTTTTGAGTAAAGTCTAGATGACATGTCACTCTTTTCAATTTCATTTTATCCATTAGGGAGAGAATACTCCATTCAAGGTATATTTGAACCGCTATCGTGTGCCCTATAAAGCCTCAAATAGTACATCACAATTATGGTACTCCATCAAGAGAGCATCAGCCCATATTATCGTTCTTTCTTCTTACTCGGCATTCGGTAAGTACACTCTATTATTCTAGTTTCACTTTCTCGGGGAAAGTTGATTAAGGCAACACTCACATTCTTGAGCTCATATTTGTATAGGAAAATATACTCCTCAATACGTATGGCTAAAGAAGGAGCTGAGCTCCGTTGATAGGACAAAGACTCCATGGCTTATTGTTTTGATGCATTCACCCTTGTACAATAGCAATGAGGATCATTATATGGAGGGTGAAACCATGCGAGTTCAATTCGAAGCATGGTTCGTGCAAGCTAAGGTTGACATTGTGTTCGCCGGCCATTGTCATGCATATGAAAGATCAGTAAGTATAACTTTAGATATTCTTTTATGCTTTTGTTTTGATTTTACATTCAGAGAGTTTGTTAGGCAAAATATCAAGAATAATACTACAACTATTCCCTAGGTAAGGACAACACATTTCAAGACTAAATTTCTAGGTATTTGAATTGGATATTAACTAATTATTTAAATGTTGTGTTTAGTATCGCTTCTCCAACATAAATTACAACATTACTAATGGGATGTGTACCCCACAACCTAACCCATCTGCACCAGTTTATGTAGTCCTTGGAGATGGTGGTGCTGACGGTCTCTCTGACAAGTAATCTTGTGCTTTGGAATATGTTTCTTTGCCACAAAATGTGTTCTTTCGATATAAAATATTACTTTTGTGATGCATGAGTTATTGTGTGCTTTTTTAATAGGTTCACAGAGCCTCAACCTGCATATTCTGCATATCGCGAAGCTAGCTATGGGCATGGCCTTCTTGACATAAAGAATAGGACACATGCATATTATTCTTGGCACCGCAACCAAGACAACCTAGGTGTCGCAGCAGATTCTCTTTGGCTCTCTAACCAATATTGGAAATCTTAAGAATTCACATTTCATAACTCACAAAACATTTCGCGCAATGCCACATAGCAATCTTGTATGCTACATCAACATAACAAATTTTGTATTAGTGCTTAATCTGCATGCTAATACATGCTATAAATAATCTTTCTTTTGGTTTTTGGTTGATCATATGTAATTCTATTAATAAATTTATAATGCATTGAAAATATATTCATCTTTACTTATATTGAATGAAACATAATCATTCTCTTGTGCCATGTTATGGAAATGATTGGTTGTTTGGACTACGCTAAACCCTGGCATCCCACATTGTGGCTATATCAATGTGCCAAGAATCTTGTAGAATGAAATCAAACAAAAGGTTCGAATATAAAAATTAATTAACTTAATTACGAACGGATTTACCTTTCAACATCATCGTACACTCAAATCGGGTTAAGATTTACTCTACACGTCATAACATTTTGTTAATATTATCATATAACCTAGTCAAGATTTTCATAAATGAGATGAAAGAGCAACTCTATAATTGATTTCAAAACCATTAAATGTTTATCCAAACAAGAAACATTACGAAACAAACGAAGACTAGCGGTCAGAGAAAAAGGCCGGGAGCATATCCACACCACCACTGGATCAACAATCCAAGAACACGAACGATAGCGTACCAACGCAACCATTGAACACAAAGGCGAAAAATGAAGAGGTGGTACTACCCTTCGCCGACGACACCATGCCATACCCATACCTGAAGCACCAGGATGAACTGGATAAGTTTTGCACAAGAAGCACCTTTCGGTGAAACAATCGTAGGAACTTATCCTGCAAAACTTCAAATGTGGTGAAGCTCCCGGGAAGGTGCTTCTTGTGCCAGTTTGTCGTTGGTCCCTCCAATGTCATCCTGAACTCAGCTATCTTTGATCATTCGACCTTTGCTTTTGTTAGCCGGTGCGAGACATGGTTCGCTTCCCATGTTTATAGAAAAGCATATACGTTCGCTTCCGCATCAATTCGTGCCGCTTTCAGACCCTGCACAACGAGCTTACAAGGGCAGCTCCGGAAGATGAGGGAAAAGCGGTCTTTTTGGCCGCACTCCGGGAACCGCTACGAACGATGCTAACAGTATTCGACTTCTGGACAAGCACCATGGACTGGATGCTAGAAATGGATAGGGCTCAGTAGAGCAATCACATGGAGATGGGAGCTTTACAGTAAGCGCTACCCAAGGAAGAGGACTTACGGTTCCGACAGGTAGTCCAATGTACAACGTGCCTCAACCCAGGTCACTTGATTTTAGAATGCACGATGCGGACACAGTGCATGTTGTGCCACTCCCGGTCCCATACGATGGACCTGTGCGAGTACAACCTGCTCAACCGACAAGCGGCACTAGTCTGACACATGGAGCCCCGGAGTGAACAACAACCATAAGAGGGACGATTCCGGAGGGAAGATTGATATTGACAGGAACAAAGGGACCGGTATGACGAAATAAGAAGAGAGGATTACGATGAAGAACGCAACTACCGGCGAGGAGGAGACTACAATCGAGAGTGTTACGATCGCGACTATTCCCCAGATTATGACCGTAGAAGAGACGAGAGATGATACTCGGAACGACGGGAGTACCCCGATCAGGATAGAAGGTACCCGGAATGTCTAGGGAACCAGAACCACCGCTACCACAACCAGAAGGGAAAGAATCAAAGGACATGCATTCCGGATATCCGCAATTGTCCTGCAACTAAACGCACAAAGGACATATCCCTTGACGTTAGGACGACCATGGCTGCGGACGACACACATCAAGCAAAACTGGCAGAAAAATATCATTACCCTCTGAAGGGGCAAGACAAAAGTATGAATGCCAACACAACCACGCACGTGCACACGTAAGAAGCTGATGCCCTTATATGCCGAAAGCATTAATATGCTGGAGGGACTAGCGGAGGAGGACATGGACCGGAACCTCAATGAGCATTCAGAGATAGTGCCACTATTCGAAGTAGACGTTGTTGGGCCTGTTGCCCTGTATATAGTGCACCCATAAGAAGTCGGGGATGAGCGGGATCTGGAGGCAATTCGGGAACTACGGCAAGCCTAGGAATCCTTGGAACAAGAAATGGTGGTCTCACAATGAGTGAAGGCATCCCAGTTAGAGGAGGTAAACCTTGGGACCGGTGAAACACCGAAACTAGTAAACGTCGCGAAAGAAAGGCCACCGGCAGAAAAATTTCGAATGGTGAAATTACTTAAAGAGTTTCGGGATGTATTTGTGTGGTCATATGAAGACATGCGAGGATTACACCCCAATTGTACCAACATCAGATCCATCTAAACAAGCATGCAATGCCGGTAGCCCAGCGACGATACTAGATGAATTCGAACTATGCGACGAAAGTGAAAGAAGAAATCGATAAGCTGCTTAGAGTTAGTTTTATCTGACAGGTGAAACAAGAGACATGGCTAAGCCCGATCGTGGTTGTACCCAAGAAAAACGGAAAGATACAGGATTGTGTCGACTACTGAAGTTAAATGCGGCTACAGTGACAGACGGGTTTCCGCCACCACTTACGGATGTGGTCTTAGACGCAGTACCTGGTCATGAGATGTATAGTTTTCTCGATGGATTTAACGGATACAATCAGATCCGGATGCACCCCGCAGATAAGGAGAAAACGACATTTGTTACTGAATGGGGAGTGTTCGTCGCGGTGCTGATGATGTTCGGACTCAAGACGCACCGGCAACGTTCCAGCGGGTCATTATGGAAATATTTGGGGAATACATTCCGGCCTTTATGCTGGTGTTTCTAGACGATTTCACAGTCTATAGCTAGAAGGGAGAACACGTGGACCATCTTCGAATGTGTCTGGAAAAGTGCCGAGGTTCCCAGCTGAGCCTAAACCCGACAAATTGTGTTTTTGGAGTAACGAGTGGGACACTACTCGTTCACATCGTGAGTAGGGAAAGAATTGCGGTCAACCTGGATAAAGTAAAGGCCATCTTGGAACCTCCGGCCCCGGAAAATGCCAAAGCGTTAAGTCGGTATTTTGGACAAATCCGGTGGCACAACTGGATGCTCCGGTATCTGGTTGACTTCGCCACCCCATTACATGCGGTCGTACATTGAATCCATTCCAATAGACGGGGCAAGAAGATAAGGCATACCACGCGTTGAAGGTGATGTTGTCACAAGCTCCGGTTGTGCAACTTGCAGATTGGACCAAGGATTTTCATGTGTTGATGGACGTGTCCGATGTAGCAATCGGTAGCGTTCTCATGTAGCTCTCCGAACCTAGGTGGTACCGGTTGGTATACTATGCCAGCCAAAAACTCTCGAAGACCGAACGAAACTAGTCTACGACGGAGAGAGAATCCCTGGGGATGATCTATAGTGTAACAAAGTACCACCATTACCTGCTAGGACAAAATTTTTCATTCCATGTGGATCATTCGGCGCTACTATACTTGGTCTCGAAAGCAACCTTAACCGGAAACTTGCACGGTGGACATTGTTCCTACAGGAGTTTGAATTTGAGATATACCACGGGCCCGGAGTGCAACATGCAGTAGCCGACTATTTGAGCCGGTTAGAGTCTGGTGAAGGAGGAGATGGAGTCCGGGACGAGTTTCCGGATGCGCAACTATTTAGGGTGACCGCGGAAAACATAGTAGACGAAACTGTGGCCGGTGACGATAAATGGCTCACTAACATGCAACAATTCCTGAGCACCAGATTGCTTCCTGACGAATTGAACCGGGACGAACGGAAATGGTGGGTAGTCCAAAGCCGTGATTTTTGTGTATTACAGGACACGTTGTACCACAAGGGAGCCGACAGAATATGGCAACGCGCAGTCCGGAGCGACGAAAAGGATGCAATCCTATGGGAAGCCCATTGCGGAGTGGTGGGAGGCCACTATGCCGGGGACGCTACAATACGAAAAATTTGGAGAAGTGGATTATGGTGGCCGACAACCTTGAAAGACGTGATCCAATATGCAAAGGAATGTGATCTTTGTCAACGGATGGGCCAACCCATCGAACAAGCACGGATACCACACCAACCGGTCTTGCCATTGGATCCTTTTCAGAAATGGGGTTTGGATTTTGTAGGACCATTCAAGCCGTCGGCAATGTGAACCGGAAACCGGTATATTATTGTCATGACCGATTACTGTACAAAGTGGGTAGAAGCCAAAGCTTTGTGAGACAACACCGCCGCATCGACAACAAAAGTTTTATATGAATACATTTGGTGTAGATACGGTTGCCCGATCGAGCTTATTAGTGATCAGGGTGATCTTTTCCTCGACTAGATAGTGGAAAGCTTGACAACATTCTACGTGGTTGTGCATAAACGGAGCATGCCGGACTATCCACAAGCCAACGGGCTGGCAGAATCCACCAAGAAGACACTATAGAATATTCTCCAGAAGATCATCAATGAAAACCGGACCAATTGGGACACAAAGTTACAAAGCGCGCTATGGGCATACCGGACGACGTACAAAACGAGTATTCGGACATGACCCTTCCGGTTCGCGTCCGTGTTGGAAGTGGTAATGCCGATGGAATTCCAAATTCCTAGCTTAAGGATACAGGTTCAGGAACGGTTAAGCAAAAAAGAATAAGAGAAAATCCGCCTAGCGGCGCTGTGCAAGTTGGAAGAGCACCGGATAGCAAGTATCTTACAATTAGAACTTGAGCAACAACGAAGAAAAGCTTTCGTGGATCGGCACTGACGGGGGAACGAGGACTTTGGGATCGGCAAGCCCGTCTTAGTATTCTAGACCCAGATGGGCAAAATGCAGGGAAAGCTATGGTTCCGGTGGATAGGGTCCTATTGGATAACAAGAGAATTCAAGGGCTCGTACCAACTGGGCACGCTAGCAGGCGATGTGTTGGACAAGTGGCTGAACAATTTCCGGTTAAAACTATACCACAGACCAATGCCAAAGAATGGGTTCGAGCAACCGGGGCCCGGCGGGGAAGAAGTAACTGTGGAACCTACGCCGACAACGGAGCCGGTACCTTCGACTATGACAGATGAGTAGCTGGTTAAAGTTTAAAAAAACAACAAAGAAAAAAAGACGTGAATTATGAACGGCCACCATGAAAATATGTGACAACAGCCATTTACAGCGCACCATGCGGTGTACACATACTATTTGTTGGGAAACAGGTCCCTCCGGATGTGGTGTACCCGACAAGCGCCGGATGAGGAGTACCCAACTACGGAAGACCCGGTGTGAACCGGATGAGGAGTGCCCGGCAAGAGCCGGATGGTGAAGACTCGGTGAGAAGTGCTGACCGGATGAAGGGACATATTTGTAAATATGTTTCTGAGAGTCCATCGGGGCTATATTTGTAAATAGCTGAAAAGTCATATTAGTATAAATATGACTTAGGGCAAACAGAGAAGAATATAGTTGTTGTCATTCTTGTTGGCGCAAGATTAGAGCGCGCAACTGTGTACAGAGAGAGAGAGAGAAAGAGACGAAGAGTTCGTATCTCTGTTGTAACCGCCGCCTGTGGCGAAGACAGTGAACAAGAGGTTGCTGCCTCTGTGTTCATCTGTTGTATATTGTTACATAGTGATAGTTAGCAGTCAATGGACTGCCGTGGTTTTTCCCGTGTTTGGGTTTTCCACGTAAACATCCTGTGTACTCTTCTCTCCATTGTGTCTTGCTATCATTTCCCGTTTTCAGTGTATGATTCTAAGCTCGGTTGTGGCCGAGCATCGTTCATCGGGAGCGTGTAGTTCCTGTCAAAGTGGTATCAGAGAGAAGCGACACAGACAATGGACGAATCGTTGGGTGGCATGTTCAAGCTCACCGGCTCCAACTATTCAGTGTGGAAGTCGAAGATGAGGGACATGCTCGTGGTTAAAGATCTTTGGTTGCCGGTTCAGTTCGGGGACAAGAGACCGGACAAAATCGACGCCACGATATGGGAGGTGATGCACATGAAGACAACGGCGTACATACGGTGCTTCATCGACATGAGCCTATACAACAACTTCAATGAAGAGAGCAAGGCTCATGAGCTCTGGGAGAAGATCGGCATTATGTTTCAAAACAAAAATGTTGTTAATCAGGTTTCGGTATTCCGGAAGCTAGTAAGACTCCGGTACCGAGATGGCTCTAGCATGGCGGAGCACATGATTGCCTTCCAGGGGCTGATCCACCAGGCAACATCATTGGAAGTACCTCTCGCCGATGAGGTACCAGCGCTACTCCTGCTCGGTTCCCTCCCGGATAGCTGGGAGACGTTGGTTGTCACTTTGGGCAACGCCGGGCCGGAAGGGAAACGGTTATCCCTAGCAAGAGTGAAGTCGAGCTTGCTAGAGGAGGAGGCACGTCGGAAAGATAAGGATACGAGCTCCGACTCCAAAGCGCTCCTTACCGAATAGGAACGCAGAAGACAAGGGAACCGTAGTCCCCAGAACGGGGAAAAGTCGGGGACACGGTCAAAGTCAAGGGGGAGGCCTACTTGCTTCTATTGCGGCAAGCCGGGACACTTCCAGAAGAACTGTCGGCATTTCCGGAAAGACAAGGAAACCGATGGTACCGATTCGAAGCGGACACCGAACCGGAACGGTAAAGACCGGAGGGGAACGGACCGGAAGGGAACGACGGCAATCGCGGCAAGTGAAGAAGAGTTGATTCTCATCACCGAGGAGAGTGAGATAAACCTTGGCAGCGACTTCGGAGCGTCGTTCCACCTTACCCCGGACTAGAAATGCTTCTCATCCTACTCAGCCGTTGATCACGGCTGTGTCCGGATGGGGAATGAAGGTACATGCCGAATTGTCGGCATAGGAGACGTGTGGTTGTCAACACCAACCAGATGCAAGATGCTGCTGAAGGATGTCTGACACGTTCCGGAGGTTCATCTAAACCTGATATCAGCCGGTCGGCTAGATGATGAAGGCTACACGGGTAGCATCCAGAACGGTGTTATGAAGTTCAGCAAAGGGAGCCTGATTGTGGCTTGGGCCCGGAAGGTAAACACGTTGTACCTGATGAATGCCCGGTTATGTCCGGAGGAAGTGAACGTGGCATCCGACACTACCGGTGAGCTGTGGCACAAAAGGCTATGTCACATGAGCGAGAAGGGGATGAAGAGGCTTGCAGACGACAACCTCATTCCCGTGAAGAACGTGCACTTGGAGAAGTGCACTGATTGTCTGGCCGGTAAGCAAAACCGGACCTCCTTCCGACCAAGGCCACCGATGAGACGTAATGCACCACTGGAGTTGGTGCATACTGATGTGTGTCAATTGGACACGAAGTCACATGTAGGATCGCAGTACTTTGTGACGTTCATAAATGACCACAGCCGGAAGTTGTGGGCCACACCATTGAAGACGAAGGATTAGGTGCTATCCGTCTTCGAAGAGCTCCACGCTAGACTGGAAAGAGAAACCGGCTGGAAGCTGAAGGTGGTTCGAGCAGATAACGGAGGTGAATACCGGGGGCAGTTCGAGGAGTACTGTCACTCGAAGGGAATCCGACTGGAATTTACCGTGCCGAAGACGTCGGAACTAAACGGGTTGGCCGAGAGGATGAACCGGACCATAATGGAGAGGGTCTGGAGTATGCTTGCGCATGCAAAACTACCCAAGAAGTTTTGGACTGAGGCACTGTCGACGGCAACATATGTGATAAACAGATCACCCTCAATACCCTTGGACGGAGACACGCCACAGAGAGTCTGGACCGGTAAGGAAGTGTCCTACCAGCATCTGAAGGTATTCGGGTGTCTCGCGTACGTGCATGTAACTAAGGACCGGAGAGGAAAGTTAGATCCAAAGACCCGGCCATGCATATTCCTCGGTTACGGCGACGATGAGTTCGGCTACCGAGTGTGGGACCCGGTCGACAAAAAGGTATTCCGGAGTCGAGATATTATCTTCATGGAGGACAAGACGGTCGCTGACTGGGAGTCGGAGAAGAAGATAATGAACTCCGAGTCGACCGGTAAGGATCGATTCTACGATGAGCAGACCCAATTGGCAAGAGACCGGTTAACACTCGAGGAACCAGCCGGTTACGGTGAGGATACCGAACCGGCAGAAGAAGAAGTAGAGGAAGCTGGAACCCGAACCGACCAAGACCCCGAATCGGATTCAGATGAAGAGAAAATGGAGGAGCTGGTTACCGAAGCCCAGAGACGGAGATATCCTCTTAGAGAGAGGTCCCCCCGGAGATTTCCGGATGCAAAGCATGTACTGCTAACCGATGAGGGGGAGCCAGAAAGCTTCAAAGAAACGAAGGATGACACCCACAGCCGAAAATGGTTAAGTGCCATGCAGGATGAGATGGATTCCCTGCATGAGAACCATATGTACGAACTGGTGGAGTTGCCGAAAGGAAAGCGGGCACTCCGAAACAAGTGGGTGTACAAGTTGAAACCGGGAGATGCCGGCAACCCCCCGAGATACAAAGCCAGGATCATGGTGAAGGGGTTCCAACAGAAGAAGGGCATGGACTTCGACGAGATATTTGCCCCAGTAGTAAAGATGACCTCCATCCGGACGGTGCTAAGTATAGCGGCAAGCATGGACCTCGAGGTAGAGCAGCTAGACGTGAAGATGGCATTCCTTCACGGTGACCTCGAAGAGGAGATCTACATGCAGCAACCGGAAGGATTCGTGGAGAAAGGGAAGGAACACTTGGTTTTCCGGTCGAAGAAGAGCCTCTACGGGTTGAAGCAGGCCCCCCGGCAATGGTACCGGAAGTTTGACTCCTTCATGACCGATCAAGGGTACCACAAGACGCAAGCCGATCACTACGTGTTTGTGAAGAAGTTCGAAGGAGACGACTTCCTGATACTCCTTTTGTACGTGGACGACATGTTGATCGTCGGGCAGGACCAAGCCAAAATACAGATGTTGAAAAAGGCTCTCAACCGGACCTTCTCAATGAAAGACTTGGGTCCGGCAGGACAAATGCTGGGGATGCATATCATCCGAAACCGGCAAACGAAGCAATTGTGGCTGTCACAGGAGAAATACGTGACAAAGGTGGTTCAGCGGTTCAACATGTCAGATGCGAAACCGGTCGGATCGACACTGCCGACAAACTGCGGATTATCTAGTAAGGAAAGCCCGAAGACGAAAGCAGAGAAGGCGGATATGATGAAGTTTCCATATGCCTCTGCTGTCGGGAGCTTAATGTACGCAATGGTGTGTACTCGACCAGATATTGGATACGCTGTCGGAGTGGTGAACCGGTTCATGAGCAATCCCGGCAAGGAGCACTGGAACGCAGTCAAATGGATACTCCGGTACTTGAAGGACACTTCGAATATGTGTCTACGATTCGGCTCCGGAAAACCTCAACTTGACGATTTTACCGATTCGGACATGTCGGCTGATGTGGATACCAGCCGGTCTACATCCGAGTATGTAATGACATATGCAGGGGGAACTGTTTTGTGGCAGTCGAGGCTGCAGAAGACGGTTGCATTGTCAACCACGAAGGCGGAGTACATGGCGGCTGTGGAAGCCGGCAAGGAAATATTATGGATGAAGGACTTCATCGGAGAGCTCGGTATCCGGCAAGATGAATACCGTATCTATTGTGACAGTCAAAGTGCCATCCACCTTGCTAAGAATGCGACCTACCATTCCTGGACGAAGCATATCCAGCGAAGGTATCACTAGATCCGGGAGCGAGTAGAAGATCGAGAGTTCGCGCTGACGAAGATCCACACGGCCGAGAACGGGTTAGATATGCTGACCAAAGTATTGATACCTCACAAGCTGGATGCATGCCGGAAGCGGATCAGACAGTTAAGACACCCCATGCCGGAGTGAAGGGGGAGTTTGTTGGGAAACAGGTCCCTCCAAATGTGGTGTACTCTGCAAGTGCCGGATGAGGAGTACCCGGTTACGGAAGACCCGGTGTGAACCGGATGTGGTGTACCCGGCAAGCACCGGATGAGGAGTACCCGGCAAGACCCGGATGGTGAAGGCCCGGTGAGAAGTGCTCACCAGATGAAGGGACATATTTGTAAATATGTTTCTGAGAGTTCATCGGGGCTATATTTGTAAATAGCTAAAAAGTCATATTAGTATAAATATGACTTAGGGCAAACAGAGAAGAATATAGTTATTGTCATTCTTGTTGGCGCAAGATTAGAGCGCGCAACTGTGTACAGAGAGAGAGAGAGAGAGAGAGAGAAAGAGACGAAGAGTTCGTATCTCTGTTGTAACCGCCGCCTATGGCGAAGACAGTGAACAAGAGGTCCTTGCCTCTGTGTTCATCTATTGTATATTGTTACATAGTGATAGTTAGCAGTTAGTGGACTGCCGTGGTTTTTCCCGTGTTTGGGTTTTCCACGTAAACATCTTGTGTACTCTTCTCTCCATTGTGTCGTGCTATCATTTCCTGTTTTCTGTGTATGATTCTAAGCTCGGTTGTGGCCGAGCATCGTTCATCGGGAGCATGTAGTTCCTGTCACTATTATGGTACACGACGTGGATGCGCGGGAATCAAGATAAGGTGGCTGGACAGAATGGGGGCACAAAACATCCGGTTAACAAAGGCATTGTTATTTCTAGAAAATAGGATATTCAATGAGTAGAGGTGTTTACAGGTTTTCAAAAGAGCACAAACGTGCACCAGCAGAAAGGAACTCTATCAGAGCAACGTAAGCGAAGAAGAAGACACGAGACCAATGGCTCTATCCGATATGGCGAAAGATTGGCTCAGCAGATACGAATTGGAGGGATTCCTCCGTATAGCAGAGGCACCATCGCATGAAGAACCGAGAAGGTCGCATTACAGATTGACCTCGAGGAGATCACATAAGCCATGGTGCAGGCCCTTACCGGCCTACCGGAAGGAGACCTCTGCTCCATCGAGAACCCCTCCATTGAGACACTGATAGAGTACTTTAGTGAGTACTCCATAGCTAGCAAAGCATACCGCACACAAGGCAACGATGGCCCTCTATTTTGGGAGGTGGCATGGGTGTTAATCGAATACGGATTTGTGCATCATCGCCCACCAACTATGCCTAAAAACAAAGTCAGTTTTATCATTGCGACGTATGAAGGCCTGAAGGTCGACTGGCTGGTTATAGTGACAGATTCCTTGCGGGCTACCATTCACTTGATTGAGGATGGGAAGAAGGCCTCGACTGCAGTGGCACAATGGCTATTCCTATTGGTATCACTGCCACTAGCCATTCAAGCAAGGAAACGAGGCCGATCGACAAAAACAACGCCGAATAAAACGACGAAACGGTAGCAGCTCCTCGCCAAGCACACCCCCGGTTGGACAGAAGGTGGCTCGTCTCAACAGGAAACGGAGCAGTCAGGCCAGAAAGAGCCGGTGGAGAAAGTTGTGCCGGTAGAAAACTTGGTGGAAAAACTAGCCAAGCCCATCAAGATCAAACTGAGCCGGCATGATAGGGAGATGGACACTTTGGCCCAACGAATCAATCACGAAACCGCCGAGGAAGACGCGGTGGAGGAACTCGTTGAAACCCTCGAACGTTGGCAGAAGGCACGACAAGGAGTAGCAAGGGGACGGATCGGGCCCAGATCTGGAAAGGAGCCTGATTCCCCGCTTGGCGGTAGAGGGCAGAACGTCGAAAACTGTCTCTATATGACAAGAACTGGTGGCACCGGTTCTGCACGAACCGG
The DNA here is from genome assembly GCF_043228905.1 of Azolla caroliniana. Taxonomy (NCBI): domain Eukaryota; kingdom Viridiplantae; phylum Streptophyta; class Polypodiopsida; order Salviniales; family Salviniaceae; genus Azolla; species Azolla caroliniana. The sequence goes on along the minus strand of NW_028230448.1, from coordinate 4,492,784 downwards.
ATACGACAAAACATATCTCACTGGGTCGGCAGGCGCAGTCAGACGAGATATGGCTTCCAAAACTGGATGCACAAAATGCTCGTACACCTTTATGAGGAGGAGAGGTGCATGGGCACACCCGAAATGCTCCCTCATCACAAGACGGCCGAACGTACAAGGAAGACACAAACACACACACAAAATGCTCGTACGCCTTTATGAGGACGAGAGGTGCATGGGCATGCTTGAAACGCTCCCTCGTCACAAGACGACTGAACGTACAAGGAAGAAACAAGCACACACACAAATTCTCGTACGCCTTTTTGAGGACAAGAGGTGCATGGGCACGCCCAAAATGCTCCCTCATCACAAGACGGCTGAACGTACAAGGAAGACACAAACACACGCACAAATGCTCGTACGGTTTTATGAGGAGGAGATGTGCATGGGCATGCCCGAAACGCTCCCTCATCACAAGATGGACGGACGTACAAGGGGACAAGAACAAAGAAAGAAAGAAAGAAAAAACACGAATGATATTGGCTAAAGAAATAAATATGTGTTCCATTCCAACGCAAGAGGGCCCTTTATAAAATAGGGTTTGATTACAATGTGGCAACTTCTAGTTAACGACAAGCTCAACAAAACATAAATACTAAATGCCCTTAGAGACAAAAGAAAATCCGAACATGGAGCACGAACACGACGAAGATGAACACAAGAGCACCACAAAAATGCCGATCCCTACGAACCACGACCACCCGAACGGCGAGCACAAGGGCTCTTAATGACAAATGGAAGCGAAGCAACGTCAAACCAGCAAAGCTCGAGCTCACGAGCACCGTAAACAAGCACTTCGAGTGCCAACACGAAGAGGACGAGCACATGGTGATGAGGGGATGAAGGGGTATGAGATGACGAGAAATGGTGAAGAAGAAGATGAAGAGCTCCAAAGGAGAAATGGCAATAGTCTCCTCCTCCCAAACCGTCCTCCAAATGAACCCCCCTCGACCTCCTTTTATAGGAAAAAAGGAAATTTACACACCCCCGCCGTCGTTTTGTTTGCTAACGCTCGCCCTTCTACTTGGTTTGTTAGGTCTTCTCTTGCTAGAACCAAATATTTCATTTGGCCCACTCCCATTGGCATTGAAACCAAATCCACCATCCATTTGAAGTGTATGGTGAGTGGGTAGGTCAGGTGCAACTCATCCCTATGGTCTATGTTTGAGTGTATTTGGCATCTTTCACACGTTGTCGCGAAAATACGACGAGGATACGTGAACTTTGAGGCAAGACCCCGGGGCCTCCGACCAGAGGATAATCACATGTGTACGTTTATATTTTTAACAATTAACAAAAAGAAGAAATTTAATAATTTTCATTAACAAAGGAAAAAGAAATTACAATATGTCCCAAGATTGGGATTTAGAAGTTTTAGGTTTACTAAGATTAATAGAAAAGAAAAATTAGGGGTTTTGAGAGATATGGCTTCCGTAGGGAAGATTAGGATTAGGTTATATGAGTATTATGGCTTCCGTAGGGAAGATTAGGGTTTTTGAGTGTTATGGCTTCCGTAGGGAATTTTTTTGGGTTTATGAGAGTTATGGCTTCCCTAAGATAAGAGAGTTGAGAAGGACAAGAAAAATTAAGATAATATGGAGAGTCCTCATGTAGAAAAAAAAATGGAATAAAAATGGAGTTCTCCCTTGATCATAACTTTTTCACTTTTTGTTGCATGGCCTCTACTTTTAGTTGCCTAGCTTTTTCTTTTGGTTGCATGTGACTGTCCACATGACCTTTACTTTTTCCATGCACTCCCTTCTTTAGTTGCTTGCGTCCACATGGCCTTTACTTTAGTTCTCTTCACTTTACTTTAGTTTGTTGCATGATCCAATCTTTCATCCGTCCGCGTCCAACATCGTCCGGTAGCCGATTCCATTTTGCTTGCCGGTCGGTTCCGGTTCCGATTTTGCTTGCCGACCGGTTCCGGTTTGCTTGCCGATTCCGGTTCCGGTTTGCTTGCCGGTTTCGGTTCCGGTTTTGCTTGCCGGCCGGTTCCAGTTTGCTTGCCGATTCCGGTTCTAGTTTTGCTTGCCGGGCGGTTTCCGGTTTTGCTTGTCGGCCGGTTCCGGTTTGCTTTCCGGTTCCGGTTCCAGTTTTGCTTGCCGACCGGTTCCAGTTTGCTTGCCGGTTCCGGTTCCGGTTTGCTTGCCGATTCCGGTTCCGATTTTGCTTACCGGCCGGTTTCCGGTTTTAAGGAATTTGGCCACCATCATCCATCAAGACAAAGTGGCCAAAGTGCTCTTAGCACAAATGAAAAATGAGGGAGCTCAAGGTGTTTATATAGCCAGGGCCTTAACTTTCCTATCTATGTGGGATAGTTCTAATTTCTCTATCTAATCAAACTTCATTTTCTCATAACTTGATATGTATTTCTCCATTTTGTATATAGTAAAATACATTTTGAAGCTCTTGAGTATATCCATCTTTCTATAGTAAGCTACTAATCTAATCTATAATAATTATTTCATTATTTTTTTACATAGTGTGTGAAGATTCACACGACAACGTCCCCACAAAATGGATGATATCCTTGTACATTCCTCGGCACCAATACTTCTCCTTTAACTTCTCGAATGTTGCCCATGTTCCTCTATGGCCCGCCCAGGGACTCTCGTGGAACTCATACACCAATGTTGTCTGGTCCTCTTCATTTATGACCACTCATTGTGGCGTCCGTGTTGTTACCGATTAGGAACACATTCTACAGTCAGACCTTCGACCAAGTCCTCAAAGTGACTGTGTTGCAACGAATGGTATCATCGTAGCGTAATACTTAGTGGGATACCTCCCGTATCCTAGTAGCGTATAAGGGAGAGGGCTACAACCGAACTCCTTAGACAGTGGACTAGCAACCACACTGTTACTCACGCCTATGGTCTTATGACTGCGCTACGCCACCAAGAATCACAAACACACAGTAGATTAACCACAAATACGCACAGGGATCAGAGAAGATAGAACTTTATTAAGATACGCCTTTTACATTCAAAATTACACGCTACCTCTATTAGAGGATTTTTTCCCTTTATATACACAGGGTCTTTTTAGCCGTTCACGCTTCCCGCGTGAACAGTAAACATGCGTTACAATATTACTATATTATATTTCTGCGCTCCTGTCCGTCGGTTACTATTCCAGCGGACAACACCTATCCTTCTCTTCGGGTGCCTCCACAAGAATCCCCCTCGTAGGAAGTACTTGTACGCTTTCTTTCAGACTCTCTGTGCTTCCTCCTTCGACCATGAACTATCCACCATCATTGAGCTTAAGAACTTGCCAATGTGTAGTCACTCCCCTTTGTATTCACTTTTGTTGAAGGCGTGGAGTACTTGCACATCAAGATCATCTATAAACGCTTGGGCCATCTTCAAGAAGTCAAGAGTGACATCCTCATCTTCAGACACCATTTCGCTTTCGCCTTCGAATCTTGCCCTCGATAGCGTATCTGCCATGGCATTGTTCTTCCCTGAAATGTGATAAATCTCCCGGTTCATTGATTTGATGTAAGCAATCCATCTTAGCATAGCTAAGCCATGTGTTGCACATCCCGAAACCATGCCTAGGATTGGAAGGCAATCCATTTGTATCACCACCTCTGACCCGATTAGGTAATCTTTATCAGCCTTCACTACAGGCACAATACCCCAAAGCTCACGTTTTACTTGGGCATATCCTCGTTGTTGCTCACTTAAGACCTAGGCTCCGAACCCGATGGCGTTGTTGAACGGAACCGCCGGGGCCTTGGACCGGGGAGACAAAAGTAGAGAGGAAGCGGGAGATTAAGACAAAGACATGGGGAAATATGAAACATAAGTTTTGTTATAAATTAGGGGTTTTGTTTTTATTTTTTTACAATTGTTAGGCTTGACACCACAATTTCGGTGGTTATTACAATAATTGGTTATAAATAAACAAAAGGGGCTAAAATAAACCGGTGAAGGAGAGTCTAGTGGGCTCCGAGCTCGACTACTTCCGACAGCTATGTTGCCTCGATTCGGAGTAGTTCTCGTGCCACTACAACCTCCCTTATGCCACCGGCCACCGAGTTGACTACCACCGAGATGCCGAAGAAGCCATTGTGGAAGGAATCCAAGCCCTAAATCTCTTCAATAAGAAGTAGAATAGAATCTAAACTCATAGACCCTAAAAACCTAAGTCCTCTAGTATGTTGAGGAGAAAGAAGAAGCTCTCAAAACCTAACCCTAGAAGGAAAAGATGAAAGAAAAAGGGAGGCTACAAAACCCTAACCCTAGAAGAAGAGGAGAAGAAGATGAAACCCTAGTGGTACACCCCTAAGCCAAAATGGGTGACCCTCAAATAAGCCATATGGCTCCTCTCTTATAGAGGAAAGAGGAGCTTATTTTAACATTACATGCTTTTCTTTCTTTCTTTCTTTATCACAAAAATGGAAGGGAAGCAAAATCATTTGTAGAAAGGGAAACTTGAGCTCTACACCTCTCTACATATACTTATACACCTTAACCAATAAGCTACTACAAGTTACTTATTATTATTATTATTAGCCTATGTATTATTTCATGACATGTGTGTGGAACCTTGCTTTTGCTCACAGTGCACACGCCACACCACGACAGCGTAGCGTGCACAATCCTCTCCTTCTTGGTTGATGACCCATCCAATCCCTATTGGACTCGTATCTACCGTCACGTACATGGGCACCCCTTCCTTGTATACGGCTTTTCGTAAAGCTGGTGCCACTACCAACATTCCTTTGAGCCTCTTCATTGCCTCTGTGTGCTCTTCCTCGCACTTGAACTTCCACCCCTTCTTGAGTAGCCCCTACACGGGCTCGGTGAGGTGAGCGTAGTGCAGGATCCAAACGTGGTAGAATGCATAGGCACCAAGAAATCACCTCACCTCTATTTGCGATTTACATTCTTCCCTCATGTCTGTGATGGCGTCCACCTTTGCCGGGGATGGCTTCCGTCCATATTTCCCGCACAAGTGTCCCACCACAAGAATCTCTGATTGCCCGAATGCCGATTTCTCACCCAAGAAGGTCAAGCGTGCATCTTCGAGTCTTTGTAGAACCTTCTCACAATTGGAGATGTGATCTGCCACAAAACATCTGCACCCATCCTCGTCCAAGGTTTCATCTTTCTCCTCTTAAGAGCACCCATTTATGGGGATGTCATCGAGGAATGACATAGTGATGTCGGGGATGCAATCTCTCAATACCTTGTTCATTGCATTTACCATGTGGGCTACAGAGTTAGTGCCTCCTTGTGGCAAGGTACACATTCGCACTAGGCCGATAGGGGTCCACATTGTTATGATGTTCGTACTCTCCACAACTAGTTGGAATTGATCATACCTCGAGTATAGATCATCGATTGAATAAATAGACCTTCTAGCGAAGGCCTCGACGAATTCGTCAATGCTCAGCCCAACCGCTGCATTTTGAATTGTCACTTGACTAACATGTTGTAGATCTTGGATGAAGCATAAGGTGTCGTTCTTCTTTGGCATAGTGAACCACTGATTCGAGTATGGGGCACTTGAGGGCTTGAGAATACCCATCTCGATCTTTTTCTTGAGTAGCTCAATCAATTTCGGGATGTGAGCTCTCGGAACCGGGATTGGTTTGATGTTCCATGGTACATGCGGTACCGTAAAGATCACCATTGGCTACACGATCTTAGGGTTTACGCACCCTATCTCACCCAACAAGAAGGCAAAAGCCCTTTCGTGGTTTTCGATCATCCTTCTAAATCTTTCCTCCTCCCTAGGAAATAGAAAGCCACCCCCACCAATCCGGAGCTTCTGTCGTGTCTCGTCGGTGAACTGATGCCCTATGCCTCGTGGGTCCCGCAAGCTCGGATCAACCGCTACCCCCTTTATCCGATCCCAACTATCGTTAGGCAATGGGGCAGCCACATGCTTCAACTTCTTGTCCATGGTCTTGTACTTTGCACCTTGACCGTCCTCGCTTCCTCGATCAACCGCCCAAGCTCTTCGATGGCGGTGTACATGTCAACTGAGTTGACTAGAATTACCTTGTCTTCATTGACGTCCGAAGCAACTATCCTCTCCATCTCTCCGAGAGTGTCCTCCAATGAGACCGCCTCCATGGTGCCGCTTATGGTGTCATTTTCCCCTAATAAATTACATTGTTTGAGATACCTTTCTTATCTCTTAGCCCTAGGCTTATCTGTATCACTTAAACTAGTAATTTTACAAGCTCCATTTTCAGAGAAACAAAATTGTTTCCTATTACATTTAATAGTTTTGCAAGGGTTTAGGGTCTTAGTTTGCCTCGGGCTATTGCGGTCCCACTCTTTAATAGCCCACATAAAAAATCCTCTCGGCTCTCCCCTTTGAGGGAGGCTCGATTGCGCTCATGGTTGGGCCTCACCGTAAGGAATTGGACCAAATGCTTCCCATCTTGGCTCTTGACCCTCGCATATGCCGACCCGTTGTCTAGCACCTTCGTCTCCATGTGAGCCGCCGTGTTGTATGGTTCACCCAAGATGACCGGGTTCGAGGACGTGTCTTGAACAAAGAAATGTTGATCTATTTCTACGTCCCCCACCTTCACCTGTACATTCAGGCAAGCCCCGTATAGCTCCTCGATTGCTCGGGTCAACGCTCTAATCTTCCACCCATGCTTCATGTTGATCGGCCAATTTCCCTTTTTATAAAAGTCCATGGACATAAGGTTGATCTCAGAGCCATGGTTGATCAATCCTACAACCAGCTCTTTTACATCTCGGACCAGTACCGGTGTCTCCGTTGTCGCTCTCGCCCAATGCGGCCTCGTGTAGTGATTGTCCGCATAGAGTTTGTCTTCCTCGGGCACCTTAGTTGAGAATGCATTTACAATCGCGGGCTTTGCCACTTCTTGCTCCGTCGAGAGCCGCTTCCTCTTCATTAGGTCGATGATGACCTCGTGGAATTCTTTCTTGTGAATTCCGAGGACCTCTCATAGAGTAACTCTACGTGACTATCGAGGATCCTTTCCTCCATTACCTTCTTCAAGTCCATTGCTTATTCGATCTCCGAGAAAAGCTTGAAGTTGGAGGGGTTCTCCTTCTCTTTCTATCTTTCGTCGCGTGCTTGAGACTGGTTCGGTTCATCCCTTCTTCGTGCACCTCGAGCGTCGTATTTTCTTGATGGACCGGCTCCCTCGTCATCTGCTACCTTCTTCTCTTCTACCATTACTTCGTAGTTTTGGCAAGCGGCTTCCATTAAGCCTGTCTTTTCTTCCACAGGATCCTTCCACCCGGTTGCTTCTTGGACCCTTCTTTCCGCTTTGTCCACTTCTTGTCTTTTGAACATTCCCCTAGAGAGTCTTCCAAGGATTGACGGCCACAATTCAAACTCTTTCTCCTCTTGCCTCCTCACCTCTTTCCCCACTCGGATCCCAGCCGACGCCGAGTAGTGGATGGCTTCAACATGTCATGCTTTGGCCTCCTCCATTAGCCTTCTCATGCCCCCTCGGCCTTGATTCAATCTCTAGGTGCGCTTTGTCTCCGTCGAATAGACTATATTGTTCCAAAGATAGATAATATCCCTTATTAGGGCCTCTTGAAAGTCTCCACACTCCCTTCGTAGGTGGTCGGGATTGTCGCACCACATACATATTTGCGCGAATAGGGGATGTCGATCTTGACAGTCGCCACTCTCTCTCCTAGCTTGCACTATTTGGAGATCTCGCACCATCTTTGTGAGCTCGTCTATTGCCAACCCTCCAAACGGTGCTTCAACCACGTTTCTCTTGGGGAAAAACCTTGCATTTGCTTGCTCTCTTTCTTGAGGTGCTCTACCACCCCTGGGTTTGTGTGTCTCACTAATGGAGCCTGTCGATGTTTGCCCGCTCAACGGAGACCTGCCGTTCCATTCCCTTCTCTTATCGAAGCGACTACAAACCCGTTTTACCATAGCCCAATCCATCGTGAGCCCATCATCAGTTTCGAGGAGAAGCCCCACATTCTCTCGGTCTCGTGCATCAATAGCTTTTATGAATAGTAGGACCTTCCTTGTGTCAAGCACCGTTCTATCGAGAGTCGAGAGTCTCGCGAAGCACTTCTCAAATTCTTGTAGAAGTGCCATAGTATTTCTCCCCTTCTCGGGAATCTCAACCCACTCCATTAGATCCCTTTTCAAAATTCTGAGTAAGTCATCAAGGTCGTACTTCTCGAGGAGTCATTCTTCGAACTCCTCCCAATTGCAACAGTTTGCTTGGATCTCGAGTACCTCTACGTGGATACTCGGTGTTACCACTCTAGTGAATCCAGTTAGCCGCCTATCTTTGGGGACGTTTCACATAAGCATTTCGGCCTTATAGGCATCCAGGTAGCTCGTGGTATCCCCTCCATTGAAGTGACCCGTTGTGCTAACCATTGTCTCTATGGCCCGGTCTAGGCCGGTGATGCCTTCTCGGGCATTTACCAAGCGATCCGCCGCCCCCGCCATCGCTTCAACGAGTTCTCCTCCTCGCATCTTGGTTCTCCCTTGCCACCCTTTCACGTTGGGTTCACCAATTTATGTCGCGAAGATTCCCACGTGTGTGTTACTTGGGTGGGACCACGAGGGTCTTGGACTAGAGAGTACGAAGGGATAGACAAGACCCGAGGTTTGCTTTACGACAATACCACATCCCGACCCTTCCTGATCAAGGGCTCCTTGCCCCTTTTGTGGGGCCAGTGTCTTTTGCTGATCACGAGTCGTCGAGTTTTTGAGATCACTGCACCAGCCAAGTGATCAAACAGGTACAAGCAAAGGTGAGCACACAAGATGAACGCACAATGGGATGATAACACAAACACGAATGCCCATGCATCTTTATGAGGCGGAGAGGTGCATGGGCACGCCTGAATGCTCCCTTGTCACAAGACGTCGAACATACAAGGAAAACACAAAACACAAGCACAAATGCTCGTACGCCTTTATGAGGAGGAGAGGTGCATGGGCAAAAGCCCGAATGCTCCCTCGTCACAAGACGACCAAACGTACAAGGAAGACACAAACACACGCACAAATGCTCATACATCTTTATGAGCAAGAGTGGTGCATGGGCACACCTGAAACGCTCCCTCATCACAAGACGACCGAACGTACAAGGAAGACACAAACACATGCACAACATGCTCGTACACCTTTCTGAGGACGAGAGGTGCATGTGCACGCCCGAAACGCTCCCTCGTCACAAGATGACTGAACGTACAAGGAAGACACAAACACATGCACAAATGCTCGTATGCCTTTATGAGCAGGAGAGGTGCATGGGCACGCCTGAAACGCCCCCTCATCACAAGACGGCCGAACAGACAAGAATAACACAAACACACACAGAAAAGGCTCGTACTCCTTTATGAGGAGGACAGGTGCATGGGCACGCCCGAAACGCTCCCTCGTCACTAGACGACCAAACGTACAGGGAAGACACAAACACACGCACAAATGCTCGTACATCTTTATGAGCAGGATTGGTGCATGGGCACACCTAAAACGCTCCCTCGTCACAAGAAGACCTAACGTACAAGGAAGACACAAACACATGCACAAAATGCTCGTACACCTTTATGAGGACGAGAGGTGCATGTGCACGCCCGAAACGCTCCCTTGTCACAAGACGACCGAATGTACAAGGAAGACACAAACACATGCACAAATGCTCGTACGCCTTTATGAGGAGGAGAGGTGCATGGGCACGCCCGAAACGCTACCTCATCACAAGATGGCCGAACAGACAAGAATAACCCAAACACACACACAAAATGTTTGTACGCCTTTATGAGGAGGACAAGTGCATGGGCACGCCTGAAACCCTCCCTCATCACAAAACAATCAAACGTACAAGGAAGACACAAGCACATGCACAAATGCTCGTACGCCTTTATGAGGAAGGGTACATGGCCACGCCCAAAACGTTCCCTCGTCCCAAGACAGTCGAACGTACAAGGAAGACACAAACGCACACACATGCTCGTACGCGTTTACGAGGAGGAGAGGTGCATGGGCATGCTCAAAACGCTCCCTCATCACAAGATTGCCGAACATACAGGGGGACGAGAACAAAGAAAGAAAGAAAGAAAGAACATGAATGATATTGTCTAAAGAAATAAATATGTGTTCAATTCCAACGCAAGAGGGCCCTTTATTAAATAGGGTTTGATTACAATGTAGGAAGTTCTAGTTAACCACAGGCTCAACAATACATAAATACTAAATGCCCTTAGAGACAAAAGCAAATCTGAACACGGAGCACAAACACGACGAAGACGAACACATGAGCACCACAAAAATGCCGACGCCTACAAACCACGACCACTCGAACAACAAGCACACAGGCTCGCAACGAGAAATGGAAACGAAGCAACGTCGAACCAATAAAGCTGGGGCTCACAAGCACCATAAACGAGCACTTCGAGTGCCAACACGAAGAAGACGAGCACGTGGCAATTAGGGGATGAAGGGGTATGAGATGAAGAGAAATGGTGAAAAAGAAGATGAAGAGCTCCAAAGGAGAAATGGCGATAGTCTCCTCCTCCCAAAACGTCCTTCAAATGAGCCCCCCTCGACCTCCTTTTATAGGAAAAAAGGAAGGGGGTCACCAATTTTGTCTTCAATGCAAAAGAAATAAAATTCGTTAAATCACGCTGCATTGTAAGACCACATTTGAACCGTGCACATCTAGCTAGAAGTCAATTTTATTATCCACTAGTCCATTAACTCTCTCTTATATACTATATAATTCTATATCTACAAATTCATAGCATGTCTTGTCTCTACTTTTTATCTCTCCTCTCTCTTACTTTTTACACGAGCTTCTATATCTCCTTTCCACCCTTTCTTTTCCCTTTTCTTTTGCATGTGCACATTTAATTGCCTTTGTGTGCACACACATTGTACATGCACATTTTGACCTCCCCTTTCGCCGGTTTTTCCTACAATCGAGCATGCCACATTAGGACAACGGATCCGGAGCTTAGAAGAAGAGTTGAAGAAGGCCAAGGAACATGCGACCAATATAGCCTAGATAGGGCCAAACACAACCATAGAGTTGGTGGCACCGGCTAACACACCAACGCCAAAGGAACCTGTGGCCAGCACAGCCCCGGTAAATATTACTGAGCAAGACCAGGAACTAGCAACCTTGAAAGAGGAATTGGCCACTCAAGAGACCCCAAGGGGCAGAGAAGGAGAGCAAAAGAAAGCAGTCGAGGAGGAAAAATGGAGAATAGAAGAAGCTCTCTAGAAGAGGCAGGCCGCTAACGACCGACTAAAAGAGGAATCCCAAAAATTGTTGCAGGAAAACGACAAGGTCTAGTGTGGTGCGGAAACAGAAATAGAACGGCTCAAAGAGGAACTCCGGCAGCAGAAGGACAGGGAGGACCGTGGTCGCTCGCAAATTAACCGCTGGCTAAAACAGAAAACAGAAGACTTCAATAAACTGCACCAAGACCAGAAGTACCTAGATGCGCAGCATGAAAATCTTGGGGCAAAATTGGACGGGAAACAACAGAAGTTGAGGGAACTCCGGGCAGAGGTAGATTAGAAATCGGACGCGTTGGCAAAAGAACGGACAAAGGCGATAGAGTCGGCAATGCTGCTGGAAGAGATGGCGAGAGAAAGGATGAAGCTGACCCGACAACACTACGAGGAAATGGAACGAGCAAAAAAGGCTCTAAATAGGGTTCAACCGACTTATCAGAACCAACTGCTTGAATACGAAGTGCAGGCCTAGGCTACCAATGTCGTGATGTTTCTAACACATAATGTGAAACCACTCTCGAAAAGAAGTAAAATAGTAGTTCAAATAAACTAGTATTGTCACAAAGTCAACTTTATTGGTAGCAAAAATACTTTTACATTTGCCAAAGATAATTCCTTATAAATAAAAGGTCAAAGGATTGAACCTTACTATAAATAATGATGAATATTAAGTTAGAGGCAGTTTTCAAAAGTAGACAAAAGTAGAGAAAAAGATCCGGAGAAAAAGAAAAGCATGCGTGAATATGAGGAGCACAGTAGAGAAAAAAACTCATAATTTCCTCGTCAGATATCCAAATTAGAAAAGAAAATATGCATAAGAAAGCTAACCAAAAGAGATTTCCAAGAATATCTTGCATGTGAAATTTGGGACTAGAAAACAAAATTAGTGAGGAAAAGAAAGGTTGATTGATATAGACAAGCATTTTTTGAAGGGGAAAAAAGCAAGCAATCCTAAACCTATAAATAAGAGCCTATTCTAGTGAAGAAGGGGGGGAGAGAGAAGGAACGCGGAAGCTCTACTCAATTGGATGGAAAAAGAAGAAGGATCAACAACATTGAGAGGCATCATCAACAAAGAATCACCTTCCTTTATATTCCACTCTCTTCTTTCCTCCACCTCTCTTCCCCGATCCTTTATAAATTATCTCTCATATTCATATCAAACCCGTTGTAAAATTTATTCTTATTTTATAAAAGAATTTATTATATTGCAATAAAATAATGTTTGGTTTCACCTACGTATCTTATAAGTTATCGTCATTTTTGCTTATTTATTTGTGCCATGCACCTCTCCTTTTACAAAGGCATTCAAACTTATGTGTCTTATATGTTATTGTCATTTGTGCTTATTTGTTTTTGTGTCTTGTGACAAGGGAGCGTTTCGGTCTTGCCCATGGACCTCTCCTTTCACAAAGGCATTCAAACTTTCGTGTCTTGCGTGTTAGTGTAAATCTTGCTTGTGTGTTCGTGTGACTTGTGGCAAGGGAGCATTTGGGCTTGCCCATGCACCTCTCCTTTCACAAAGGCGTTTGAAATTGTATCTCCCGTGTGTAAACCTTGCTTGTGTGTTCGCATGTCTTGTAACAAGGGAGTGTTCGTGCTTGCCCATGCACCTCTCTTTTCACAAAGGCATTTGAAACTTTATCTCTCATGTGTGTAAATAAGCCTTTTCCTTGTGTGTCCGTGTGTAAGCCTTCCTAACGTGCATTCGTTCGCCTTGTGACTAGGGGTTGATTCAGGCGTGCCCATGCACCTCTCCTTTTCATAAACACGTTCAAATACTCGTGCCTTGTTTGTGTAAGCCTTCCTTGTGTGTCCTTGTGTAAGCCTTCCTCGCATGTATTTGTTCGCCTTGTGACTAAGGGTTGATTCGGGCTTGCTCATGCACCTCTCCTTTTCACAAACACGTTCGAATACTCGTGCCTTGTTTGTGTAAGCCTTCCTTGTGTTGTGTGTGTGAACCCTATTTCCTTCCCGTCCATAACCCTGGCGGTTCTGCCTCACGATCCACACATAGTGACGAATTTTCACAACATAATAAAGTGGTAAACCCGACGTGAAGAAGCGGTAGAAAGGATCAAGTGCTTCAAATAGAAGGTTACAAGATGGCTTCTTCGACAAACACCCAAGTTGACGAAGTGGCAAAGTTGGTGGCTATACTCGAGCATATGATGAGAGCTTGAGATAATGATGCAAGCTTAGACAAGGCCATCGACTGAACCGTTGAGATAGCGGGCCAATTTGGTGGAAGAAACATTAGGTATTTTCTCTCTACATACAAGACAGAGATGCAACAACATGATGTCATCGAAGAGAAGGAAATATCAAGCTTCAAGCGTGTCATAGCAATTGGGTTACAAGGCCGTATAAGGGAGATTCAAGCCGCCCAAACAACATGGGTGGGATTTGAATGAGCGCTTTTGGCTGAATATATGCTTGAAGATGCATCGAGGATGACTCTTCATACATTGATGAAGTGTATCGAGAAGAAGGGGAAGAACATGAACACATTGGGAGTGTACACTGAATTTGACCAAATGTACAACCGTCTCCCGAGAACCGACCAAACACTTCTCGAAGGAGATAAAGTTTTGTACTTCTTAAAGGTAGTGGATGCAAAAGATAGACGAGAACTAGGTAGTCTATTAGAGGACGAAGCACAACCCAATGGTCTCATAACGGATTGGGTAGCGGTAAGAAGAGCATGTGATCGATTTGGCAAGCGTCGTTGATGGCTAGATGATTCCGACATAGTTCAAAGAAGGAAGGCTCCAATAACAACTGAGATGACAAAGCAAAGAGAGCCGATCGAAAGAGCAATGGAGAACTCTGTCACTAAAGAGTTGGCACGAAAATTTGAAGTGTTTTCGTTAGCTAATATAAGTCGTTGAAGGCCAAAGGGGAAAGACCCATATAGATGTGTATGGTGTGGTAGTGTTGATCATGCAATTCAACAAAACCTCGTCTACATGGAAGGCAACATTATACACTCAAGTGAGACTCGAAAGCCCTTGCAAGTGAATCTCGTTTGGGGTGGTCTAAAGAAAATCATGGATAAGGCCGATCTGAGCCACGTCGAAGCTATACACTATGCCGCATCCGCCGGTATAAGAATTGGGAAGGAGAAGCTTGGAATGGTTAAACCGGGAACTGGGAATTGGCCAACCTTCCTCAAATACGAAAAAAAAGGGAATTTTAATTCGGATGATACAAAGCTAGCCAACCTTCATGTACAAGACCTTACCGGGTGGGCGGATCCAGTTGATAACAACACGATCTCCACAAAGGTCATATGTGAAACCCACGAAGTGTTTGTGGATGAGAAGTGGAAGAGGACGGATCTAGATGAAGTCCCTCTAAGAAACATGACACAAGAAGCTTTAAGAAGAAGGAAGAGATGATCAAGGCCACACATCAAGAAGATGGAAGCTCAAACAAGAGAGCCGAGGAACCAACTCAAACCATTGAAGAGAATTCCAAGAAGGGGAAGGATAGATCGATGCCAACATACAAATTAAGGTCGGATATTGAACAAACAACTAACTTAAGAAAGAGTGCTCGATAGCCGTATTGACCTTACATTGAGAGAACTACTCGGAGTTGCAAAGGAGTTCCATTACACCATCGTCGATCTTATTAAACGTAAAAGACAACAAGTGGATGAGGAAGAGGGAATTTCAACAAAGATGACAACCAATGCCATAACTATAGCAAGAACGGAAGAGAACGAAGAAGATCTAGTGGACAATCATTATACACGACCGCATTGGGCGAGAGTGGACAATGGAAACTCCGGTGAAGATTGGATCTAAGACAAAAGAGACTGTTGTGGCTCTTATAGACCACGGATCAGAGATTAACCTCATGTCAAAGGATTTCTACAAGAAGGGAAGATGTCCTATCAACACGAACCATGGATGGTAGATTCGTGCGGTGATGAAGGAAACGAAAGATCTTTATGGAGCATGTCCCAACATTCAAGTCACAACAGAAAATGTTACAACAGTCCTTCGAGTGTGTCAGCCATGCAGGGCTCTTGGCGTCTGTTGTTACGCACACAGCTATGGTGCCACTCTCACTCACTCTCTGTCTCACACGCTCTCACGCTACATCTATTCTAAACACACATATGCAACATTTTGCCCAATCTTCCTTGTATCTTGACGGACTATCAACATGTCATCAACATATAGCACGAGAATCAAGAAGTCTCCTTCTTCGTCCTTTTGACGAACACACATTGATCAGCCTGTGTTTTCTAGAACCAGTGTTCGATCATGAAGGACTCGAACTTCTCGTACCATTCGCGTGGAGCTTGTTTCAGACCGTACATGATTTTCTTCAGTCAACACACCAGATTCTCTATCCCTTTCTCCTAAAAGCCTTTGGGTTGCTGCATATAGATTTCTTCTTCTAGCTCCCCATGCAGAAAGGCGGTTTTGACATCCAACTATTCGATCTCCAGATCCATACTGGCTACTATGCTCATATTAGTTCGAATGGATGTCATCTTCACGACTGTTGCGAATATTTCATCAAAGTCGACACCCTTTTTCTAATGAAAACCTTTCACCACTATGTGAGCTTTATACCTAGGATCAGTGTCAGCTTCTCCAGTCTTCACCTTCTAGACCCACTTATTCCTGAGTGCTCTCTTACCTTTCGGCAACTCTACTAGGTCGTAGGTGTAGTTCTCGTGCAAGCATTCCATCTCATCTTGCATTGTGCTCAGCCATTTCTCTCTGTGCTCGTCGGCAATGGCTTCTTCATAGCACTCTAGTTCACCTTCATCAGTCAAGAGGTTGTATTGGCTACCATATGTAGACGGTGCTTTCCTCTCCCTGAGTGGGTATCTTCTTCCACTCGTTGTTGGCTCTCTTTCAAATGTCTCTGCCAACTCTTCTCTCTGCTCGGGATTCTACTCGTCAATCGGCCTCTCCTGGTTGGACAACTCCAACTCATATTCATCAATTGATCTTTGCAGCTCTGTCGACTTTGACTCATAGTTAGCCGGTCTCTCCGAGTCGATCGATTCAGATTCGGCTCTATCGGCCAGCTGTCTCCTTATAGCTATCGGTGACAACTCACTTGGCCTTAAGTCGATGGTAGTCGAGGTTGACTAGGGAGTTGATTCTGACTTCTGTGATTTCCATTCTTCAATCGTCTTATCTTCTAGAAAGACTACATCCCGACTTCTCACTACCTTCTTGTCGACTAGGTCCCATAGCCTATAGCCTACCTTCTTGTGTATTCGATCCGAATACCTTGGCACTTGCAGTATTCCTCGAACTGCCCTTTGTACTCGCCACCATTGTCGGTTCAGAAAACCTTCAACTTCCGACCCGACTCTCTTTCGGCTCTTGCCTAGAACTCCTTGAAAACCAACAGTACTTGATCCTTCGACTTCAGTACGAAGGCCCATGTCTTCCAACTATGGTTGACACACTTCTCCAGATGCACGCCCTTGAAGTCTGGTAGAAGTTTCTGGTCGGCCTTCTCACTCATGTGGTGTAGCCTCTTATGCCATATCTCACCTGCCGAGTCAGCTGCCACATTTACTTCCGATTTCCACAGTCGGGCCACTATCACGTACAATGTGCCTTCTTTCTGTTCTCGGGCCACTATAACATTTCCTCGACAGAACTTCCACTTGCCATTTCAAAAGCTACCACTATAGCCTTCGTCACCTAACCTTCCAGTCGATATCAGATTCAATCTGATATCGAGGACGTGTCGAACATCCTTCAGTGTCAGTCGACACCCTGTCAATGTTGTTAAGCAAACACTTCCAACTCTGGTTACCCTGCACTCTCCACTATCACCCATATTTACATAGCCATGATCCCCGGCTATGTAAGTCGAGAAATACTCTCTCGACAGAGTTATGTGGAACGATGCCCTAGAATCAATCACCCACGTGCAATCTTCACTTGCAAGATTTGCACTCGTCTGTTCACAAATGAACAGGAGTTCTTCATTGCCCGTAGCAATGGCCGAAGTGAGACTCGAAAGCCCTTGCAAGTGAATTTCGTTTGGGGTGGTCTAAAGAAAATCATGGATGAGGCCGATGTGAGCCATGTCGAAGCTATACACTATGCCGCATCCGCCGGTATAAGAATTGGGAAGGAGAAGCTTGGAATGATTAAACCGGGAACTGGGTTTTGGCCAACCTTCCTCAAATACGAAAAAAAGGGAATTTTAATTCGGATGATGCAAAGCTAGCCAACCTTCATGTACAAGACCTTACCGGGTGGGCAGATCCAGTTGATAACAACACGATCTCCGCAGAGGTCATATGTGAAACCCACGAAGTGTTTGTGGATGAGAAGCAGAAGAGGACGGATCTAGATGAAGTCCCTCTAAGAAACATGACACAAGAAGCTTTAAGAAGAAGGAAGAGATGATCAAGACCACACGTCAAGAAGATGGAACCTCAAACAAGAGAGCCGAGGAACCGACTCAACCCATTGAAGAGAATGCCAAGAAGGGGAAGGATAGATCGATGCCAACATACAAATTAAGGTCGGATATTGAACAAACAACCAACTTAAGAAAGGTTCTTGAAGAAAGAGTGCTTGATAGCCGTATTGACCTTACATTGAGAGAACAACTTGGAATTGCAAAGGAGTTCCATGACACCATCATCGATCTTATTAAATGTAAACGACAACAAGTGGATGAGGAAGAGGGAATTTCAACAAAGATGACAACCAATGCCATAACTATGGCAAGAACGGAAGAGAAAGAAGAAGATCTAGTGAACAATCATTATACATGACCGCATTGGGCAAGAGTAACAATGGAAACTCTGGTCAAGATTGGATCTAAGAAGAAAGAGACAATTGTGGCTCTTATAGACCACGGATCAGAGATTAACCTCATGTTGAAGGATTTCTACAAGAAGGGAAGATGTCCTATCAACACGAACCATGGATGGTAGATTCGTGCGGTGACGAACGAAACAGAAGATCTTTATGGAGCGTGTCCCAACATTCAAGTCACAATCGGGGATATAGAGATCGATCAACCCTTTTTTGTGCAAGATTCGACTTCCCATTCGGTGGTTCTTGGGCAACCCTACATGTTGGAATATCGGTCCCTCCCGATCAGATAGACCCGGTGAGAACCACAAGAGATCCGGAAACCAGATCGAAGGGACCCGGTGAGAACTGTAAGAGAAGACATATTTGTAAATATGTTTTGAGTAAGCCTATTGAGGCTATATTTGTAAATAGCCCTAAGTTCATATAAGTATAAATATGACTGAGGGCAATCACTCAAGTAGAGAGGGTTCATATTATGTTGAGAAATCGTTCAGTCAAATCACAATACACGAACTGTGCTGAAATACGAATCATACCAGTATCCCAGAGACAAACAAGATAAACAATAGTGCACAGAAATTTACGTGGAAACCCTAAAATGGGGGAAAACCACGGGGAACAGAACTTCACTATATCGTGGATATACAACAGAGAATGTTACAACAGTCCTTCGAGTGTGTCAGCCACGCAAGGCTCTTGGCGTCTGTTGTTACGCACACAGCTATGTTGCCGCCCTCACTCACTCTCTGTCTCACACGCTCTCACGCTACTTCTATTCTATACACACATATGCAACATTTTGCCCTAAATACTTATACATTGTATAGGCTATTTACAATTGTAGCCACTGCTACATATCATTACTATTATTGCTATAATAATAATAGTCGAATTATTAAACAGTTGACTCACTGTTTTCGATTCTTCGATTGTCGGCTTTCCGAACAGTCGAATCTTCCTTGTCTTCGACTATCGGCACTCCTCGGTCCGATCAGTCGTCTCCTCATAGTCATCGACTGTTAGCAACTTCTAGATAGTCGATTCCTCCTCCCACTGGAGGGACATATTCCCAACAAACTCCCCCTTCACTCCTATGGGAGGAAGTTAGTCAGTCTTGTCTTCTATCAACAGACTATGAGTCTATCCATAGGTAGGTTCTTTGTCGGCATGTCGGATCCATTGTCATCAGTATGGATCTTCACCAAGGAAAACTCTCCTTCTTCGATTCTCACCCGCAACCAGTGATACCTCCTCTATATATGCTTGGTCCGGTAGTGGTATGCAGCATTCTTGGTAAGATGTATGGCACTCTGGCTATCATAGTGAAGCAAGAGCTCCTTTTGCTTCATCCCTAATTCGGTGAGAAAACTTCTCATCCAGATCATCTCTTTGTCGGGCTCTACCGCTGCCATATACTCTGCCTTTGTAGTCGACAAGGCTATAGACTTCTACAGTCATGACTGCCATGACACTGCTCCCCCTGCATAGGTCATCACGTACCCTGACGTGAATCGGCTCGAGTCGACATCTCCCGACATGTCCGAATCGGTAAAACCTTCTAGCAGTGGTTTTCCGACACCATACCTTAGGCACACCCCCGAGGTTCCCTTTAAGTACCTGAGTATCCAATTCACTATTGCCCAGTGTTCTCTCCCTAGATTACTCATATATCAGCTTACTGCTCCTATAGCAAATGCTATGTCTGGTTTCGTACAGACCATAGAATACATTAGACTGCCGACAGCCGAGGCATACGGTACCTTCCTCATCTCCGCCTTTTCCTTCTCCCCTTTCAAGCACTGCTTCGCATTCAATCTGCAATTTTTCGGCAACACCGAGCCGATCGTCTTTGCATCTGACATGTTAAATCTCTCTAGGATCTTCATCACATACTTCTGCTGTGACAACCATAGCACCTTTTGAGTTCTGTCTCGAACTATGCGCATTCCTAAGATCTGTTTAGCCGGTCCAAGGTCTTTCATGGCAAATGATTTGCCAAGAGCTTTCTTCAAGCTTCCAATCTTCCTTGTATCTTGACGGACTATCAGCATGTCATCAACATATAGCACGAGAATCAAGAAGTCTCCTTCTTCGTCCTTTTGACGAACACACAGTGATCAGCCTGTGTTTTCTAGAACCAGTGTTCCATCATGAAGGACTCGAACTTCTTGTACCATTGGCGTGGAGCTTATTTCAGACCGTACAAGATTTTCTTCATTCAACACACCAGATTTTCTTTCCCTTTCTCCTCAAAGCCTTTGGGTTGCTGCATATAGATTTCTTCTTCTAGCTCCCCATGCAGAAAGGCGGTTTTGACATCCAGCTGTTCGATCTCCAGATCCATACTGGCCACTATGCTCATATTAGTTCGAATGGATGTCATCTTCACGACTGTTGCGAATATTTCATCAAAGTCGACACCCTTTTTCTATTGAAAACCCTTCACCACTATGTGGGCTTTATACCTAGGATCACTGTCAGCTTCTCCAGTCTTCACCTTGTAGACCCACTTATTCCTAAGTGCTCTCTTACCTTTCGGCAACTCTACTAGGTCGTAGGTGTAGTTCTCGTGCAAGGATTCCATCTCATCTTGCATTGTGCTCAGCCATTTCTCTCTGTGCTCATCGGCAATGGCTTCTTCGTAGCACTCTAGTTCACCTTCATCAGTCAAGAGGATGTATTGACCGGCGTATGTAGTCGGTGCTTTCCTCTCCCTAAGTGGGTATCTTCTTCCACTCGTTGTTGGCTCTCTTTCAAATGTCTCTACCAACTATTCTCTCTGCTCGGGATTCTACTCGTCAATCGGCCTCTCCTAGTTGGACAATTCCAATCATATTCATCAATTGACCTTTGCAGCTCTGTCGACTTTGACTCATAGTTAGCCGGTCTCTCCGAGTCGATCGATTCAGATTCGGCTCTATCGGCCAGCTGTCTCCTTATAGCTATTGGTGACAATGTCGAATACAAGTGTATAATGGACGTATTCACACTATCCCTTTTGTATAGCTCAAGTTTGGGCCATTTGTGTAATTAGCATAAAGGGTAGTTGCCCTAAGTTTGTCACTATATAAAGTGACCTAGTAACCTTTTTGTAAGGTTGGTTGTATTATTGGTTGTATTACTGTTTCTATTGAATAGAAAGTCTTTTGTGTCTCTCTCTCTCTCTCTCTCTCTGTGCACGATCTTGGAAACTGTCATACGCAGGTACTCAACACCAATCGAATGCTATTTGATCTTCCGCATTGACGGCCTTGTCTTCAACATCTGGTATCAGAGCCTGCACAGTATTCGGTCCTTCAACCCGCTGTCGGCCGTCGTCTCAGCCTGCACAGCATTCGGTTTCTTGCGTCATTCGAAGAAGAGAGAAGAAGAAGAAAAACGAGGCTTGCATCTCATCGCGTTAGATCATCTTCGCTTGGAGTAAGCCAGCCGGTTGTACTCTGTTCCTTGTGATCGTAACCGCTCGAGGTGAAATCCCCTTGTGCAACACTGACACGATCGTGCTCCACTCGGTTAAACGGCATCCGAAGAGGTCATCAAACGCTGCTCGCCGCTCATTGTAACCACTCGGTGCAGATCGGTCTCAAGACAACAACCCCAATTCGTGCTTCATCCGGCTGATCGACATTCGGGAGGATCAGTTGGATCCGTCTCTCTCGTCGCTGCAGTCACCCGAAGCAGAATCGGTCCAGACAATCGGTTTCAATAATCGGTATTTGGCATATATATTCGGAAGCGAACCGGGCTCACTCCGACTCGGCAACATTCGGGAAGACCAGTTGGTTCTGTCCCTCGAGTTACCGGAGTCAATTCGAGCAAGTTCAACAATACATATATCCGAAGCCGAACCGACTCGGGTTCAAATCCGACTAGAACGATATCGGGTGAGCCAACCGGCTGCACTCCAACAAGGTTCGTAGTCAACTCCGAACCGAGCTTCGTCAACCGAAACCAAATTTGATGGCATCAACATCCGGCTCGTCAGAAATGAGTCTACGAAAGTTCGATGGATCGAACTTCAACTTCTGGAAGGAGCAAATGCAGGACTATCTCATAGTCAAGGGGCAAATCGATCCCATCGAAAATGAAGAACCTCCAGAAGGATACAAACCAATTGAGTGGCAGAAGCTGGACAGAATCGTCCGCGCCACGATTCGGATGCACCTATCGGAATCGGTATACTTTACGGTGCAATCGTGTACGACAGCATTCGAACTGTGGAAAACACTGTCGGACACCTACGAAAAGAAGGTCGCCGCAACGAAGATGTTTCTGATCCGGCGCCTCTACAACTTGCGGATGAAAGAATCAGATTCGGTTCAAGCACATCTCAATGAGTACGAAAGCATAAGTTCCCAAATCTCATCTCAGGGGACGGCAATCGAGGATGAACTCAGAGCAATGATACTCATGAGCAGCCTTCCCTCATCATGGGAAACTTTCGTCACAACCGTGTGCAATGCGTCAACCACGGCTGTTAAATACTCCGAAGTCACGAGCGCAATCCTGACCGAAGCAGCTCGGAGAAAGTCTTTCGCCAAAGACTCAACAGACGACGCTTATGTAGTACAAGGTTCGACAGACCGATCGAACATACGAGGAAGAGATTCCTCACGGCAGCCGAACAATCAGCGAAGACGGAGCCAGTCACGGGATAATCGAATCTGCAACTATTGCAAGAAACCCGGACACATCAAAGCCGACTGCCGCGCACTCAAGAACAAGAACAACAAGTCTCAGAAATCAGACAAGAAGAGTGGCCGGCATGAGGAGATCAACTACGTCAGCTTCTCAGCTGATGTGCTACCAAACGACCCGAATATACTATCGATCGAAAATCTAGTCGGATCAGAAGTTCTGCTCACGACTGAAGAATCGAGCACATGGCTCTTAGATTCGGGCGCGTCATTTCACGTGACTCCTCATCGATCCCAATTTCGGCAATATACGATCCGTCACTCCGACTCAGTTCGAGTCGGCAACTCGCAACACTGTGACATCATTGGAATCGGCACAGTAGAGCTCAACCTTGCAGGTGGCTCTACACTTGTACTTCACAATGTCCGACATGTACCCGAGCTCTCAAGGCCATTGATCTCAGTCGGACAACTAGATGAAGACGGCATTCGTGCCGGTTTTTCTTCGGGAGGGTGGACACTCCACAGGGGGAACCTCCTGCTTGCTAGAGGACCCAAGATACACTCACTGTATCCGTTACATGTTACGCTCAGAGAGGGTAACCTGTTTTTGGTGGATATTCCTGTGTCATCACTATGGCACAGAAGATTAGGACACCTCAGCAAGGCCGGCATTACGCACCTATCTAGAGCCGGATACATCCCTAAACTCTCCTTCTCGGATCATCAATTCTGCGAACATTGCCAGTATGGCAAACAAGCAGCCGCATCACACCCGACATCAGCACCAAGAGAAACGAGACCTCTCGATTTAGTCCACTCGGACGTCTGTGGCCCAATGCCGCATCAGTCTCTCGGCGGTGCCTCTTACTTCGTCAGTTTTATTGACGATTCGACTCGAAAGGTGTGGGCTTATCCAATTCGCACCAAAGATCGTGTCTTCTCGATCTTCTCCGATTGGCTCGCTATGGTAGAAAATCAAACCGACCGAAAACTGAAATGCTTTCGGACCGACAATGGGGGAGAGTTCAAATCAGAAGAATTCGTCAAATTCTGCCGACAACGCGGCATCCGACGTGAATTTACGGCACCACACAGTCCGGAGCAAAACGGGATTGCAGAACGCATGAATCGGACAATCCAAGAACGGATAGTTTCCATGCTCCAACACTCCGGACTGTCGGATGGCTTCTGGGCAGAGGCTCTACTCACGGCAGTACACATAATCAATATGTCGCCAAGCAGACCTCTAGGACTTCAAATTCCTCAGGAACTATGGATCGGCAGTAAGCCGAATTACGACAAGCTGAGGATCTTCGGATGCGAGGCGTACGCCCTTATTCCGAAAGATGATCGCCGAAAACTTGCACCTCGGTCCAGGAAATGCATCTTCCTTGGATATGGATCAGACGGCGAAATGGGATACCGACTCTGGGACCCCGAACGCAGACAAATCGTTCGAAGTTCGGACGTTGTGTTCAACGAGTCGGCTATGAATCCATCAGTCAAAACACCGATCGAAGTCCGAAGGGTAACATTTTCCGATGTGCCGACCCTTCAAGAAGGCCCCGCTCTTAACACACGGTCAGCTTCACGGGTAGCTGAACCTTCCACTACCGACTCGGACAACTCTGACTCGGCACAGCAGAATAATCCGCTTTCGGACCATCCGACCTCGATACCCGATACGACCAGTCCAATCATACCTCGACGATCCGAGAGACTGTCGCAACCTCCGGAGAGGTATTCTCCTGGAATTTTCTTCACCGACGCCGGCGAACCAACGTCTTACGAAGAAGCATCGACATCTGTCGATTCAGCCACCTGGCATCTGGCGATGGAGTCGGAAATGCACTCCATTCGGGCAAGTGGGTTTATCGACTAAAAGAGACGTCTGATTCGACCACACCAAAGTACAAGGCCAGATTAGTTGCGAAGGGCTTCCGACAAGAATATGGCGTCGACTTCGACGAGATTTTTTCACCAGTGGTGAAAATGACAACCCTTCGTTTTCTACTCGGCGTAGTGGCAGCCGACAACTTGGAGCTGATTCAAGTAGATGTCAAAACAGCCTTCCTCCATGGTGATCTTGAAGAGGAAATTTATATGGAGCAGCCAAAAGGCTTCGTGGCAACTGGCCAAGAACATCTAGTCTGCCAACTCAGGAAGAGTCTATACGGCCTCAAACAGGCACCGCGACAATGTTACAAGAAGTTCGACGACTTCATCCAATCGATCGGCTTCTCAAAAAGCGATGAGGACCATTGTCTTTTTACCCACATAGCTCAAGATGGATCACCCATCTTCCTCATCATTTACGTGGACGACATGCTAATTTCTGGACGCCACGCGGGCGAACTTGCCGATCTCATTCGGCAATTGCGGTTGAAGTTTGCCATGAAGGACCTCGGTCCGGCACGACACATACTCGGCATGAAGATTAGTCGGCATCTCGATAAACGACATCTTTTTTTGTCTCAGACCGACTATATCGGACGTGTCTTGGAACGCTTCAACATGCAATCAGCCAAATCTGCTTCAACCCCGCTCCCCATGAATCTTCGGCTCTCTCAGCGAGACTGCCCGACATCCGGTTCGGAGGGGGAAGATATGAAGTCGGTACCGTATGCACCGGCAGTCGGCTCCCTTATGTACCTGATGGTCGCGACACGGCCTGATATTTCTCATGCCGTAGGAGTCGTTAGCAGATTTATGCACAATCCTGGCTGATCGCATTGGAACGCAGTCAAGCATGTGTTCAAATATCTGGCTGGCACAAAAGATCACGGCATTCTTTTCGGTCCGAACTCAACCTCAGGCGTAGTCGGTTACACCGACTCGGACTTCGCCGGCTGTATAAACAGTCGGAAATCAACAACCGGATACTGCTTCAAATTCGGCAATGGAGCAATTTCGTGGAAGTCGAAACTTCAGGAGTGCACAACGACCTCAACGACCGAAGCAGAATATGTAGCTGCGTCCGACGCTGCAAAAGAAGTTTTGTGGCTCGGCCGGCTGGCGCACACGTTTCGGCAAGTCGACCATGACTCGGCTCCAGTTGTATATAGTGACAGTCAAGGTGCTGTTGCCTTGTCGAAAAATCCGGTTCACCACAACGCCTCCAAACATATCGACGTTCGATATCACTTCGTTCGGGACTGCGTCATTTCAGGGAAAATCGGTCTAGAGAAAATATCCACAACCGACAATGTCGCAGATGGAATGACCAAGTGTCTTTCGGCAGACCGCTTTCGGTCCCTTCGGCATCAGATGGGCGTAACGACAAACCAGTCCGGTTAGAGCCGGACACAGCGCAGGATGGTCTCAGACAACCGACATCAGTTCCTTAATGATCGGCTTCAACTCTTCCGACCCGACCAGTTCGGTCTTCTGCCTTCGGACCCTGCCGACTCGAACAAAACTGATATGTCCGAGAACCTACGTTTATACCTGTAATCTTAGATAACCCATGTATACGCCCATTACGGGGGAGTGTCGAATACAAGTATATAATGGACGTATTCACACTATCCCTTTTGTATAGCTCAAGTTTGGGCCATTTGTGTAATTAGCATAAAGGGTAGTTGCCCTAAGTTTGTCACTATATAAAGTGACCTAGTAACCTTTTTGTAAGGTTGGTTGTATTATTGGTTGTATTACTGTTTCTATTGAATAGAAAGTCTTTTGTCTCTCTCTCTCACTCTCTCTCTCTATGCACGATCTTGGAAACTGTCATACACAGGTACTCAACACCAATCGAATGCTATTTGATCTTCCGCATTGACGGCCTTGTCTTCAACAGACAACTCACTTGGCCTTAAGTCGATGGTAGTCGAGGTTGACTAGGGAGTTGATTCTGACTTCTGTGATTTCCATTCTTCAATCGTCTTATCTTCTAGAAAGACTACATCCCGACTTCTCACTACCTTCTTGTCGACTAGGTCCCATAGCCTATAGCCGAACTCATCTTCAGAGTATCCCTTGAATATGCATGCTTTCGACTTGTTGTCGAGCTTTGACCTCTGATCTTTTGGTACATGCATGTACGCCAGACATCCGAACACCCTCAGATGCCAGTAGGAGACATCCTTCCCTGTCCACACCCTCTGTGGGACATCATTCTTTAATGGTACTGAGGGAGACCTATTGATTAGATAAACAACTATGTACATCGCCTCAGCCCAATAGGATTTCAGCAGTTTCGCATGAGAGACCATGCTCCTTACCATCTCCATGATTGTTCAATTCATCCTCTCTACAAGCCCGTTCAACTCTGGGGTATTTGGCACTGTGTATTCGATCCGAATACCTTGGCACTTGCAGTATTCCTCGAACTGCCCTTTGTACTCGCCACCATTGTCGGTTCGGAAAACCTTCAACTTCCGACCCGACTCTCTTTCGATTCTTGCCTAGAACTCCTTGAAAACCAACAATACTTGATCCTTCGACTTCAGTACGAAGGCCCATGTCTTCCGACTATGGTTGACGCACTTCTCCAGATGCACGCCCTTGACGTCTGGTAGAAGTTTCTGGTCGGCTAACAGGTACATTCCCTTCTCACTCATGTGGTGTAGCCTCTTATGCCATATCTCACCTGCCGAGTCAGCTGCCACATTTACTTCCGATTTCCCCATTCGGGCATGCATCATGTACAATGTGCCTTCTTTCTGTTCTCGGGCCACTATAAGATTTCCTCGACAGAACTTCCACTTGCCATTTCAAAAGCTACCACTATAGCCTTCGTCACCTAACCTTCCAGTCGATATCAGATTCAATCTGATATCGAGGACGTGTCAAACATCCTTCAGTGTCAATCGACGTTGTTAAGCAAACACTTCCAACTCTGGTTACCCTGCACTCTCCACTGTCACCCATCTTTACATAGCCATGATCCCCGGCTATGTAAGTCGAGAAATACTCTCTCGACGGAGTTATGTGGAACGATGCCCTAGAATTAATCACCCACGTGCAATCTTCACTTGCAAGATTTGCACTCTTCTGTTCACAAATGAACAGGAATTCTTCATTGCTCGTAGCAATGGCCGAAGTGTTCTTCTCATCAGGAATCTTCCTCGGTTCGACATTATTTCCGACACTCTTATCTTTCTTTAAGTGTCGACAGTCCTTCTAGAAGTGTCCAGGCTTTCCACAATAAAAGCACACAAGCTTACCTCTGGACTTCGATCTGGCATGCGATTTGTCCGTTCGTTGCGGAATTCATCTTCGCCGGTCTCTTCCTCTGTCCATATGTTGAGTTAGATTTGTCTCTAATTGGGATAGGACTCCTTTGTCTTTCCTCCTTGCCTCCTCATTTAGGATGCTTGTCTTCACCGTCTGTAAAGACAAGTTCTCTTCTTGACAGGAGGTGCTGAGAGTAACCACCAGGTTCTCCCAGCTGTCCGGTAGTGTGCACATCAGCAGGATGGCCTGCATTGCATCATCCAAGGCAAGGTTGTTAGGTATGTTAGGCACGGTACGGATACCATACGTATTTAACGTATTAATACCCGTATAGTACCTCCCAATTAAAAAATATGTTAAATACGTTTTCTTAATACATTAAATACTTATAAAATACGTATTTTACGTATTTTACGTATAGTACGTTAAATACTTCTAGAATTTGAAAAATTATTTACCTTTCTAAAAAATATCTATAATATTGTAAAAAACATCCTAAAATACTTGTAGTAATATGGATGTCGACATTCCCTTATTCTATAAATCAGTGTAAGTGTGTATCACAATGTTCTACTTCAAATTGTAATTATTTACAATTATGCCTTCATTGATTGAGGAATCGTGTGCGATTATCACACTCATCATAGGTTTCTCTTTTCTTCGTTTTCTTCTTCTTCTTCTTCTTCATCTTCTTCATCGTTGTCTCTTCTATTCGTCTTTCTTCCTTCCTTTGGCTTCTTTTTCACTAAAAGCTTTTTTTTCTTTTGCTTTTTGTTAGGGTTTTACTTACATTTTCTTTATAAATACGTATTATACTTGTTTTTTTATAAATACCTTAAATACCGTATTGGACAAATGTACATGATATTTGCCTTAACAACATTGAGGTATAGTATGTACTATACAAATGATGAGGTGCTATACGTATTTAAACATTAAATACGGGTACGTAAACAACCATGATCCAAGGGAAACTTGGTCGCAGCAAGTTGATTTACATACCCCATGAATGTGTTGATGTGTTCGACGATGCTCTCATCATCTCTGTATTTCAGCCACACGATTTTTCTCATCAGCGAGGTTTTATTGAGCGCGTTCTTCCTCTCATATAGACCCGACAGCTTCTGTCACATCTCGTGAGCATTTGTGTCATTCGCCACATGCTGAAGGACACTTACATCGACGCATTGTCGGATAGTGGCCACCGCCTTTCTATTCCGAAGCTTCCAGTCTGACTCCAATACCCCCATGGGTATTTCTGCTCTGTCGACTGGCTCGTACAGGTCTTTAACTATGAGAAGGTCTTCCATCTTGATCTTCTAGTCTGCATTGTTCTGTGAGTTGAGAACTATCATACCTGGGATACCGCTCACACCTCCTTCCATGCTTGCACCTCAAGCTCTAATACCAGTTTGTTGAGAAATCGTTCGGTCAAATCACAATACACGAACTGTGTTGAAATACGAATCACACCAGTATGCCAGAGAGAGACAAGATAAACAATAGTGCACAGAGATTTACGTGGAAACCCTAAAACGGGGGAAAAACCACGGGGAACAGAACTTCACTATATAGTGGATATACAATAGAGAATGTTACAACAGTCCTTCGAGTGTGTCAGCCACGCAGGGCTCTTGGCGTCAGCTGTTTATGCACACAGCTATGGCGCTGCTCTCACTCACTCTCTTTGTCTCACATGCTCTCACGCTACTTCTGTTCTACTACACTTACTCTCACGTTTTGCCCTAAGTGTATTTATACTTATACACTATATGGGCTATTTACAAATGTAGCCTCTACTACGTATCATTATTATTATTGCTATAATAATAATAGTTGAATTATCAAACATTCGACTCACTGTTTTCGACTCTTCAACTGTCGACTTTCCGAATAGTCGGATCTTCCCTGTCTTCGACTATCGGCACTCCTTGGTCAGATCAGTCGGCTCCTTGTAGTCATCGACTGTCAGCAACTTCTGGACAGTCGGTTCCTCCTCCCACTAGAGGCACATATTCCCAACATATTGTTGTATGTGTATAATTGTTGTATAGAGAGTAATAGATAGAGAGAGAGAGGAAATATAGAGTGATACTCTATTGTAACCGCCGCTTGGCGAAGAAACAAAGCTTGAGGTCGTTGCCTCCGAGTCTCTGATTGTACCTTTCTCATATAGTGATATTTTGGAGTCTGTGGGCTCCTGTGGTTTTTCCCTATTAGGGTTTTCCATGTAAACATCCTATGTACTTTCTTTTGGTGTACAAGTATTCATCTCTATTCCCATTTCTATGTTTGATCCTTAATCGAAGTGATATAAGACTCGGTTGTGGCCGAGCAGTATTCCACATCTATTCTCCACACGACATAACATCATCAAGGATGGAGACTAAGGTGTTTGATAGTGGAGCAGCATTCGCTCGGGTGAAGAGTCTTGACGGTCAAAAGTCGGTTCAATTCTTGACAGTGCGAGCTAATCATGAGAGGAACTGAGATAGCCCAACTGATGAATATGAGTTGGAGTTGTCCAACCAGGAGAGGCCCATTGACGAGCAGAATCCCGAGCATAGAGAAGAGTTGGCTGAGACATCCAAAAGAGAGCCAACAACGAGTGGAAAAAGATACCCACTCAGGGAGAGCAAAGCACCGACTACATATGCTAGCCAATACAACCTCTTGACTGATGAAGGTGAACCAGAGTGCTATGAAGAAGCCATTGCCGACGAGCATAGAGAGAAATGGTTGAGTGCGATGCAAGATGAGTTGGAATCCTTCCATGAGAATTACACCTACGACCTAGTAGAGCTGCCGAAAGGTAAGAGAGCACTCGGGAATAAATGGGTCTACAAAGTGAAGACTGGAGAAGCCGACAGTGACCCCAGGTATAAAGCCTGCATAGTGGTGAAGGGTTTTCAACAGAAAAAGGGCGTCGACTTTGACGAAATATTCGCACCAATCATGAAGATGACATCCATTCGAACTGTTATGAGCATAGTGGCCAGTATGGATCTGGAGATTGAACAATTGGATGTCAAAACCACATTTCTGCACGGGGAGCTAGAAGAAGAAATCTATATGCAGCAACCTGAAGGCTTTGAGGAGAAAGGGAAAGAGAACCTAGTGTGTCGACTGAAGAAAAGCTTGTACAGTCTGAAACAAGCTCCACGCCAATGGTACAAGAAGTTCGAGTCCTTCATGATGGAACACCCGTTCCAGAGAACACAGGTCGATCACTGTGTGTTTGTCAAAAGGTACGAAGAAGGAGACTTCTTAATTCTCTTGTTATATGTTGATGACATGTTGATACTCGGTCAAGATACAAGGAAGATTGAAAGCTTGAAGAAAGCACTCGACAAATCGTTTGCCATGAAAAACCTTGAACCGGCTAAGCAAATCTTGGGCATGCACATAGTTCGGGACAGAACCAAAAGGGTGCTATGGTTGTCACAACAAAAGTATGTGACAAAGATCTTAGAAAGGTTCAACATGTCGGACGCAAAGACAGTCGGCTCAAAGTTGCCAACAAATTGCAGGTTAAATGCGAAGTAGTGCCCGAGAGGGGAGAAGGCGAAGGCCGAGATGAGGAAGGCACCGTACGCCTCGGCCGTAGGCAGTCTAATGTATGTTATGGTCTGTACGAGACCAGACATAGCATTTGATGTAGGAGCAGTAAGCCGATATATGAGTAATCCAGGGAGAGAATATTGGGCAGTAGTGAAGTGGATACTCAGGTACTTAAAGGGAACCCTGGGGGTGTGCCTAAGGTATGGTGTCAAAAAACCTGTGCTAGAAGGTTTTACCGATTCGGACATGTCGGGAGATGTCGACTCGAGCCAATCCACGTCAGGGTACGTGATGACCTATCCAGGGGGAGCAGTGTCATGGCAGTCACGACTGCAGAAGTTTGTAGCCTTGTCGACTATAGAGGCAGAGTATATGGCAGCAATAGAGGCCGGCAAAGAGCTAATTTGGATGAGAAACTTTCCCAACGAATTAGGGATGAAGCAAAAGGAGTTCTTGCTTCACTGTGATAGCCAAAGCACCATACACCTTGCCAAGAATGTTGCATACCACTCCCAGACCAAGCACATACAGAGAAGGCATCATTGGTTGCGGGAGAGAGTTGAAGAAGAAGAGTTTTCTCTTATGAAGTTCCATATTGATGATAGTGGATCTGACATGCTCACGAAGAACCTACCTATGGACAGACTTAGAGTCTGTCGATAGAAGACAGGATTGACAAACTCCCTCCCACAGGAGTGAAGGGGGAGTTTGTTGGGAATATGTCCCTCTAGTGGGAGGAGGAGCCGACTGTTTCGGAAATAGCCAACAGTCGAAGAGTCGAAAATAAAGAGTCAACTGCTTAATAGTTCGATTATTATTATTATAGCAATAATAGTAATGATATGTAGCAGTGGCTACAATTATAAATAGCCTATACAGTGTATAAGTATAAATATACTTAGGGCAAAATGTTGCATATGTGTGTATAGAACAGAAGTAGCGTGAGAGCGTGTGAGACAGTGAGTGAGAGCGGCGCCATAACTGTGTGCGTAACAGTAGACGCCAAGAGCCCTGCGTGGCTGATACACTCGAAGGAGTGTTGTAACATTCTGTGTTGTATATCCACTATACATAGTGAAGCTCTGTTCCTGTCGTTTTCTCCCGTTTTAGGGTTTCCACATTAAATCTCTATGAACCATTGTTGTCATGTTTTCTAGCATATCTGTGATTCGTATTTCAACACAGTTTGTTTATTGTGATTTGACCGAACGATTTTTCAACAAACGCTTGGTTCCGAATGCCGATCTGGATCATGTGGAGTTTGTCCACTCAACAGTTAACTTGATGCCTAGGTCAATGAGGACAATTTATCGCTATATGTCTTGGACCACCACAATATAAACATAGGTGGTTAGCCCAATGTCTCTGTTTTTCAGTTTTTGTTACAAGTCCTCAACAACATGTAGAATCAATTTCCATTGGAATAGGGCCACTTATTGGGTTAGAAATATGGACCTGCATAGTTCCAGATGTAGGTAACAATGTCACCAATGCATATGTCTGCTCTGATCGAGGTCGAGACCATTGTTGAAGCTCAAAGTATCACTCGAATAATCGATGGTCACATCGTACACCTCGACTAATCACCTCAGTAAGAGATTTAGGATCGTCATGAAAAGTGAGAAGGAAGTCTTGTGGTGGTGACATTTGATAATATTATATGTTGTTATTATTGATCTAATCTAAGAATTTTAAAGAATTCGTCTAATATAATGTATCCTAGTGGTTGAAGTTGCACATCCTCTTTGAGGAAGTCATGGGTTCGAATCTTTATTATGAGTCTTGGACTTTTTGTATATGTTCATAACAGATGGAGCAAAGGGATGCATGGGCATGCCCGAATCAATCCCAAGTCACAAGGACAAGGTAACGCACAAGAACAAGGTTAACACACAAGGCATGAATGTCCAGATGCCTTTGTGAAAGGGCATGGGCGTGCCCGAATCAATCCCAAGTCACAAGGACAAGCGAACGCACGAGAAGAAGGTTAACACACAAAAATTGGGAATAAGGTTGACTGACAAAACAAACACTCGATTACAACACAAGAGTGCCCTTTACAAAATAGGGCTTTCGATTACAAGGGAAGAAAAGGGGGGGGTTACAAAAGTGTTAACTTTTAGTTAACCACAAGCTCAACAAGAGTAAGGAGGCAGATGGAGCAAAAATAGTGTATGCTCTCCTCTATGAAGATTGTATCCGAACATCGAACGACCAAACACACGAACCACCAATGAGGACCACACTGAACACGAACACCGAACAACAAACACTGAACACGAACATTGAAAGATGGGGGGAGGAAAGGAAGAATGAAGGAAGAAACCCTCACAAGAAAACCCAAATGTACTCAAGACTAAAAGCTCAAGGAATACTAGAAGGCGAAGAAGAAGAAAATGAGTCCTCCCTACTTCCTTTTATGGGGAGGAAGGGGGAAGCGGGGCCGCGGGGCCGCCACATTTGCATTAAATGCAAATGTCCATTTCTCAATATTTAAAGTGAATAAAGAATAGTATTAAGGGCATCCATTCTAAAAGGAGTCAAACGCTACCTCTTGCAAAAATTAAATGACTCTATCCACTAGGCCATCCAATTTTATTAATTTTTTAATAAGTTTATGTTCATTTCATATTTTTCTCTTCCCTTTTTCTTTGCCCCTTTTTCTACATGGAACCTTTTCTCTCTCATACTTTTTCATTCATGCTTTCACCCTCATCTCTTATCCCATTTTCAGCCACGTTTCCCATCTTCACATGCCACACCACGACAACATCCTTGTATGCTCTTCCTATAAACAGAATGGCTGAGGAAACAACTACATTACAAACAACAGTTGTGCTCGTGCCACCTCCTTCATAGGCCGGCACGAACCCAAACCCTCGGCCAAACATTTTTGTTTTTAATTAGATCAACATTATTAGTATCATCATATCTAAATATTCTACTTTTAGGAAAAATAAATATAACCCCTCATATGAAGAGGTGTATGTTTTGTAATTGCACAAGAAACTACATTAACCATGAAACATAGATAATTCAAAATTTGCATACTAATAGTATTTTCTATTCTCCCAATTCTTTCTTCTTTAATCCGCACAAAAAGAAAGATCAATCTAATAGAGAGCCATATGAAAACCAAGTTCATGTATGGTTTTGCATTAGAGTTGTGAACTCAGGTCTACACGGACTATGAAGATGTCATTCACTAGTTTTATTCAAAAAAATCCATGACATGCTAATCCACAATGGACAATTACCTTCAATGTTGCTCTATCTATTATGTACCTGAATGACCATGTTGTGTCAACATCATGCATTTGGCAAAACTTATTAGCATACCCTTTTTTAACTAGTCAATGCTATTCTTGGGCTATGAAAAGTGAAAGTGAAAGTGTAAAACCAATTCTTTACGAAGAATAATGCAGATATGATTTGAAAATAAAAGATGAATACTTCATGGAAAGGTAAAATCCATTTCAAAGTAAACATATGAACACCTTTTCATGTGAATATTCTATTGCACATACAATATATTCTTGACACCCTCTCTCCTTTTGTTTTGGTTTTCTGTCTATCACTTTTCATGTTTTTTACATCTATAATTTCTTGGGAAAAGGAAACATAGAATTTATTGTTCTAATTATCCCAATCTCAATCAAATATCAATGAAACCCATTAATTTTGGAATTCCAATTATGAGTTACATAATTTAGGTACTTAGGTTGCCAATTTATGGTGTTATTAATTTAATGGTCAATCTACTAATAATATATCATGATATGATTTTCATATAGCTAAATAATTTGGATGAGATTGCTAGGATTAAGCAGTACATTGGTTGAAGGGAGTAAAAAGTGTGCTTTTGTAAGCCATAAGACTCACAATTCCAAATGAACCACATATATGTGATAGCCATTTGAATCTAAGATGCACCTTGCAAGTGTCACGCTTTCATGGTGGATGAAGCAACACCTTTTGACTTGACTACTTGTTGAGAATCCAACAAAAGTGTGTTTGTTCAACAAAAAGCCTCACGTTTCAAAAACATCATTAATGTTATGTAATGAAAAATACAATCATGTTGTACGCTTAGTGATCTTCTTTGAAAAGGATGAGAAAGAAAGAAAGAAAGAAAGATATATTAATGTCTTCTAAGGCCAAAATTGGCCCATGAGACAAATGGTTTACAACAAAAAATGGGATATATACCCATTCCTTGAAAGTAAAAAATAGAGAGAGAGAGAGAGAGAGAGAGATTGGCACATTTGAAGAGTGTGAAAGCACCTAAAATAAGTCATCGAAAGGTTATCAAAAAGTGTTTTTGTACAATCGATCCCAGTCTCACATTTCAAAGAATGCGTTCACCTTAGGGTAGAGAAACACAATATTTTCCTTGTGAGACCCCACAACTTTGTAGTAATGGATTTGAGGGGCACCGCCATTGATGTTTGAGATTTATTGTAAAGCTTATACTAAACAATTGAGTTTTATTTTTCAACAAATCCTCCCTTTTTGTATCTCAAGATTAAACTTGTCAAACTGCTTGTTTTCAGTATTACTACAAAATCAATTCTCATTCCCCCCCTCCATACAATATGTTCATTAAAAGGGTATTGCCAATATACATTATATATGGAGATAGGTAGATAGATAGATTCTAATATCGTTTTCGGAGGTCAAATATGACCTATGAGACCAAAAATATTATATTTCACATTATACATGTGAAAGTGAGTAATGACTCTCGATGTTCAAGAACTTTACCTATGAATGTTGCAATCCAAAGTGCACATTGTAGTTGTGAGAGAAATTCGTGCAAGGATTGGGCTAGATTGTATATATGTAGAAAGAATGGTCAAATATGATCAACGGTAGAGCATTGTATCAAAGTGTAATACTCATACTCTCAAATTTGTTTAGAGCAAAGTGTGCATAGTCGACCACTCTAATCAATTGTGCCCCAACACCGTCTCACATCGCAATGCATGTAAGCTAAGTCACATGGAAACCATGGTTCGAATGGCAGACAACGGGATGAACTCTACCATGTATCAACGTGTACGATTTCCCCATTCCGCAAAGAGAGAGAGAGAGAGATCATGTATTCAAATCCTACATTTGGAGTGCAATTAATGAGATTTGAACCTAGGTGCATGGGTACATGAAATACATGGCCTACCACTAAAGTAAAATCCACAAGGGGAACAAAAAGTAGAGGTAAAAAAACCAACAAATAAATGCTTTATTTATTTGTTTTTTTTAAGCACGCTTTGATTGGACCAACAAAACACTTTGAAAAAGATGAGGAATGCATTTTGCTTTGCTTTTCGAACGTACCATCATGCTCCTTTCCTTTAAAATTGAGACTCTCTCTCTCTCTATGAATTGGGCTCTTGCACCATTATCTAAACTCACTCTCACTCACTTGGGTCTCTTCCCTTCTTAGTACCCTAATCTCTTTGCTTCCATTTCATGAGGAACTTGGCAACCTCGATGGCCCTTATTAATAGTTGGAATCTCACCACCACCATATCACTCATGCTTCATGTATTGCTCATTTCCATGTCTTGCATAGAGAGTTCTATTAGTGTTGGTAATGGAGTGACAAGCCCATTCCGACGCAAATTAGAAGCCACTGTCGACATGCCTTTGGATAGCGACGTATTCAAAGTACCCCCGGGCTACAATGCTCCCCAACAGGCAAGTTACTTTATGTTGAATCTTTTATGTAGTAGTTGTGAAAGTGTTGGAAGATCGAAGAGCATCCTTTATGAGAAAAACCGACAAGTTTGTGGGCAATTTGATGTTTTTTCATACCAAAGAAGTTTGTTTGTATATGAATAAAATCAAGGCCCAACAAATCCCAACAAATACTTCTCTAGATTTTCGTTTAATTTTCTCAAACATTCCAAATATTTTTGCTAGAAATCAAACCAATTAACCACTAAAGTTTCCATATTATGCCCTTGGACAACACTCTCAAAAGAACAATTATATGGTCAATTCATTCATAGTTTCTCTCCTAGGGGAGTCTTGACCAAGGGTGTCAGGAAAATAATGAAAACTAAAGGGTGCGGTAATAAAGAAAAACCCCAAAAAAATTAAGATGGTGAAGGCTTAATGTCATGTGCTTCTAAAATTATATAATTAATTTAGGTTCATATCACACAAGGGGATCTCATTGGAGAGGCAATCATCATATCATGGATCACACCATCAAATCCAGGATCTAAGCTTGTACAATATGGTCTTGCATCAGGAAATTATAGTCACACTAAAAAAAGCAAAGTCATAACATACACATATTACAACTATACATCCGGATTTATTCATCATTGTACAATTGACAACCTCAAGGTGCGTAAAGATACATAACATATCATGTGATTATTTGATTCCTTCATTGCTTTATAATTAATATGTACATATGATGTTATTGTAGCCTAATACCAAATATTATTACAAACTTGGCGAGGGAGCCTCAGCTCGGGAGTTTTGGTTCCATACACCTCCACCTCTTGGCCCAGATACTCCATACACTTTTGGAATCATTGGTATGGAGTAATGCTTCATCATGCATCTTAATTTTGGTTAAAATTTCCATTCATTTTCCTTCCTTTCTCTTCTTTTTTAAATGTTTCCTTTCTTGAACATATGGGTTCTCCTAATCCTAAACCACAACTTAATGTTTAGGTGTTAGAGTGATGGGATGTACATTTGTGACAATTCAATCATGTCATTGTTTAAATAGGTGACCTTGGCCAAACATTTGATTCCAACAAAACACTTGAGCATTACATACAAGCAAATGGCGACACGATTCTATATGTAGGTGACCTTTCCTATGCAGACAACTATCCATTCCATGACAACAACCGATGGGACACTTGGGGCCGGTTTGTCGAACGGAGCACGGCGTATCAACCTTGGATTTGGACAGCTGGGAACCATGAGCTTGATTTTCTTCCTAAAGTGGTAACTTCTTCTTTTCCATCGACACTATTTTAGTTTTTCAAAACTATGTATGCAAGCATGCTAGGATCATCTGCATATGTATGCATGCATGCATGTATGTATATATATATGCATGTTGGGATTTGAGAAGTGGTTAATTTGCTGTAGGATGTGTATGCACTCTAATCTAAAAAGTGGTTACATTTGCATTTGAATTTGTGTATGTACATGCATGTACTTGTGCTACTTTGCATACCATATTTATGTATACACAAATATGTTAACAATATGAAGTGATTAATTTGCATATGTGAATCTTATTTATACATATAAATTGGGGTAGGGAGAGAAAGATTATTAGCTATTTTTCCATTATTTCTTCTGCAATGAGATCCTGGCCTTCATCACTTTCTTGTTGTTTTCGATTGTGTAGGGAGAGACGGAGCCGTTTAAGCCGTATTTGAGCCGCTATTGGGTGCCACATGAAGCCTCAAACAGTACATCTCCATTGTGGTACTCCATCAAGAGAGCATCTGCTCATATCATTGTTCTTTCATCCTACTCCTCATATGGTAAGTTAATACAACTCTAATTGTTCTCTCTTTCTCTTTTCGAATAGACCGACCCGACTCATAGACACACAATGTAAATGTTTGTGTAGGGAAATACACCCCACAATATGTCTGGCTCCAAGAGGAGCTAGCTTTAGTGGATAGAACAAAGACTCCATGGCTCATTGTTTTGTTCCATTCCCCATGGTATAATAGCAATGAACATCATTATATGGAGGGCGAAACGATGCGTGTTCAATTCGAATTATGGTTTGTGAATGCCAAGGTGGACATTGTGTTTTCCGGCCATGTCCACGCATACGAAAGGACGGTGAGTAATCATCAACCCATCATTTCATTGCCTTTCTTTACATTCATCAATATCGATTCGCAAATATTTCTCACCACTTAACATGATTTGAGATTTGATTGCAAGGAGAAAATTATAGGTTTTTATTCTATCATCACTTAACACTACAAATGTATCGGTGTATTAGTATCGAATTTCCAACATAAACTACAACATTGTGAATGGGGAATGCACCCCGCAACCGAACGCATCCGCGCCCATTTACATAGTCGTCGGGGATGGTGGAAATGCAGAAGGTCTTGCCGCAGAGTAATGTTCCGTTTTCCCTTGAATTATGAAGACCAATCTTGCCAAACACTTGTCTATGCAACTTTTTGTGATATAATGGTCTTGTGTTTATAGATTTACCGAGCCTCAACCCACATATTCCGCGTTCCGAGAAGCTAGCTTTGGCCATGCCATGCTTGAAATAAAGAACAAGACACACGCGTATTATTATTGGCATCGCAACCAAGATGGTGAAGCCGTTGTAGCCGACTCTCTTTGGCTATCCAACCAATATTGGAGCTCATAAGGAAAATCCCTTTCATCAATGGGATGTCACAAATGAAATGCAATTACAAAATGCCTCAAAACAACCACAATAAACTTTTTCCATGTAAAAAACAATCCGAAATTTCAACATTTATGGATCTCTTTATTAGATGCTGCGACTCGCGAGTAATGGATGTCATCTCACTTCTAGATGACTTTCTTGGTTTCTTGTACAAAACTATTATTTGAGAACATTAATATATTTGAATGAATACCGGTTCTCTTACTACATAGGGTTATATGATACGTCAACCTTTGTATGTAAGAGAATTTAATATAAGAATTTTCTAAACCATTGGAACCTTGAAGGTGGGTGAACCAACCATGCTCACAAAATCTTGAGGGTGTGCCATTTTGACAAACAAATTTACTTTGTTCTAAAATTTGGTGCAACTTTGTTTTACCCAAGGAAGCACTATTTTCCATGAGCTTATAACCTTGATATGGAATGAAGAAAATAATGGAAACAAAATTTTAACAAATAAATGTTGCATGCCGACAAGAGTATAGTTGTTAATTACAAGTTATTGTTTTGGTAAAGTATACATACTTTATTTAAATATGTCTTTAGATCATGTTCAATGGATTGAATGAAATTATCCACACAAAAGAAGGCCATTTGAAAAGATTGCTTCCAAGAGAATCCATTGTAGAAAAACTCTCAAGGAAGCAAGAAAAGGAAAAAACCATCGTGGCCATGAAGCATATTTAGTAGGGATTCCTCGAATATACTTAGCATATTTGTGGAGGAGATTGATGTGAGGATAAGTTGTTATGTATAGTGAATTGAACAAGTTGAAAATGACACTTCAACGTGCACATAGATACATGGCAATAAAAAGGGTTGACAAAATATATCCCATACAATGACCACTTTGTGCTCATTAGAAAATTTTAAACACCACTTGATAGCATAACAAAACACGAACTATGGCTATGATACTCTCTTAGGCATTGTGACCTTAAACTTGACACATATGGAAGTAGGCCAAGATTAGGGCTAACACGATGAAAGAACATGAGATCGAGAGGAAAGCTCTAGCTAAGAAATTGACTAAGAAATGAAGGAGAAGTAAAAAGCTTATTCTTTTACTTTCTTTACATTTTACAAATTACAATTGTTTCCGTTTTCACATTATGGAAATTAGCTCTTTGTTTATGCTCTACGAGGCTTCTCCATTAGGCTTGGAATTGCTCGACAGTTTGTTGTTTGATATATTACTATCACTTAGTCTTCCTTTAAACTTAGAATTATTTAATAGTTTGACTTTTTGTGCTAGAATATACTTGTGGATATATTACAAATAGGATGAATCAAATCTATATAAGTAGAGCTCTATCTCTCAACCATGTAATCAATTCATTAGTAATTCTATTTGCCCATCTTCCTTCTATTCTCCATCGGGTAAGACTAAACTCTTGCAATTTAGAGACAGATATGTCTTTCATGTTCAATGATTAAGCTCTTTTAAGGAAGTAAAAATATAAGCTCAAAGTGCCTTCAAATTTATATGGCATAACCAAGTATCCTAAGGTAAATATTTTGTCTCCTTTTTTAGGGACACAATGACAAGCAAGCACCTTCTTCTCATGTTTTACGGAATGTTAGTTGTGTCCACTTTCACGCTATGCGTGCACGGTGGGGTGACAAGCTCATATAGACGCAAATTAGCAGCAACGGTGGACATGCCTTTGGATAGTGACGTTTTCAAAGTTCCCCAAGGCTACAATGCTCCACAACAGGCAAATATTTTTTTATCTTGTCCTATAATATATTGTACATAAAGT
The DNA here is from genome assembly GCF_043228905.1 of Azolla caroliniana. Taxonomy (NCBI): domain Eukaryota; kingdom Viridiplantae; phylum Streptophyta; class Polypodiopsida; order Salviniales; family Salviniaceae; genus Azolla; species Azolla caroliniana. The sequence goes on along the minus strand of NW_028230448.1, from coordinate 4,451,104 downwards.
ATGTGTTCATCACTTCTACCAAATCTCATGGGTCCAAAATTATTAAATCTTCAAAACCATGTACCATATGTAATGTATGAAAGCTGTGCATTCTATATGTGAAAGACTACATGTATATAGGTATAGATGTGTCAAAATTCATGTTTCCATTTTGTTTTCGATGTTTTTCTAATTTATAGTTTATTTCCTCTTTGGTTCATATCTTATAGTCATTATAAGCAGAAATAAGAGTTTCATTGGTATGGACATAGACAATAATGTACATTGTTGACCTATTCATGTGTCAATATTTAGATTCATATTTGATAATCTTGTTTTGATTGTGTTTACATTATCCAATGTATATACTGGGCACTATTCTGATTATACATTGAAGGATACCTTTTGGAATTCAGGTTCATATCACACAAGGGGACCTCATTGGAAAGGCAGTCTTTATATCATGGACTACACCTTCAAAACCAGGATCTAGTGTTGTACAGTATGGCCTTGAATCAGGAAAGTATAGTTACAGTAAAAAAGGCAAAGTTTCAAGATACACATTCTACAACTACACATCAGGTTTCATTCATCATTGTAGAATTGACAACCTCAAGGTGTGTACACATTTGCAACTTGATGCTCAATTGTTACTAATAAGACTCAAAACCCAAAGATTTGTTGTCTTAATTGATAGTTTCATTGTTGATGTTTGGACATCTTCTTGCAGCTTAATGCAAAATATTACTACAAGTTAGGTGAGGGATCCTCTGCTCGAGAGTTTTGGTTTAAGACACCTCCACCTATTGGTCCTGATACTCCCTACACTTTTGGGATTATTGGTATGAAAAATCAAAATTTATAAAAAAAAATCCATTTCTTTTAAATTAATGAAACTTAAGGGTTATGTTTTATGTTGAAGTCATTGAATCCCTTAGAAAGTTTGTATTTGGTGTTTACTCATAACATGTGCAAAGGAGTACACTCTTTTTTTGTCTATGATAATAGTGATGAGATGTAGATGAGATTCTTCAAAGAAATACTAGTGACAAGCAACTCACTCATACACGTTGTTTTTTATAGGTGACCTTGGTCAAACATTTGATTCCAACAAAACACTTGACCATTACATGAAATCAAATGGTGACACCCTTCTATACGTAGGTGATTTTTCCTATGCAGACATCTACCCATTCCATGACAACAACCGATGGGATACTTGGAGCCGGTTTGTCGAACGAAGCACGGCGTATCAACCTTGGATTTGGACAGCTGGAAACCATGAACTTGATTTTGCACCTGAGTTGGTTAGTCTATGTTTATAAACAATCTAAAAAGTGCATATTGGGGTAACCTGACCTTACAATCACACCAATAACATATTTATTTGTACAAGAGGGACTAAACCAAGGGCATTTGGGAAAAAACAAAAACTTGAGAGGAATTTAGGAAAATAAATAAGCACTTGTGGGTATTTCAAATTGTCCTTTAAATTCAATGGTTCTTTTCTGGTGATTTTGTCAATTAGGGAGAGGTTGATGCATTCAAGCCGTACTTGAACCGTTTTCGAGTTCCATATAAAGCCTCAAATAGCACATCACCCTTGTGGTACTCCATCAAGAGAGCATCTGCTCATATCATTGTTCTTTCGTCTTATTCAGCATATGGTTAGTACTATACTACACTTCTCTACCATATTTGATAAAACTATGAATAGACTTGTGTAGGCTCACATTCAATGAGTTTTTATGTAGGCAAATATACCCCACAATATGTTTGGCTCAAGCAGGAGCTAGCTTCGGTAGATAGGACAAAGACCCCGTGGCTCATTGTTTTGTTGCATTCCCCATGGTATAATAGCAATGAATATCATTATATGGAGGGTGAAACAATGCGTGTCCAATTCGAATCATGGTTGGTAAAAGCCAAGGTGGACATTGTATTTGCCGGCCATGTTCATGCATATGAAAGAACAGTGAGTATTGCTTTGAGATTGCAACACATGATGTTTTGTTTTAATAAAAGCCTAAGGTTTCATGCCATTCAACGTAAAACTTTGAATTGACAAAGAAAGAAGTTGAACTTTTTGGTTGGATCTTCACTAAATTGGGAGCTTTTTATGCAGTATCGCTTTTCCAACATAAACTACAACATTGTGAATGGGAATTGCACCCCAAAAGCAAACCCCTCTGCACCCGTTTACGTAGTGGTTGGGGATGGTGGAAATGCCGAGGGTCTTGCCGGAGAGTAATTCTCTTGTCTTCCTCTATGTTTTGAATTTGAATTTGAATTTGAGATGTCCATAACATGTATTTCATTATATATGACTTTATGGGTTTGTTTTATAGGTTTACCGAGCCACAACCGGCATATTCAGCATTCCGTGAGGCTAGCTTTGGACATGCCATGCTTGAGATAAAGAATAGGACACATGCATATTATTACTGGCACCGTAATCAAGATGGTGTAGCTGTCAAGGCCGACTCTCTTTGGCTTTCTAACCAATATTGGACCTCCTAAGTCTTCATTTTTATGAGCTACTATAACTTAACGAACTACAACAAAAATGATTCCAAACAATCTTTTATATAATCTCAGATGTAATGTTAACATGTGGTGAATATTGCTTGCATATTAATTATGTTCCATGAGAAGCGATAATAAAACCTCATTGTTGGGAATAACTTTGTCATCTTGTAAGTTATGAATGCTCATTATCTCATTTTGAAGTGATGATGTGTTTGTACCCTTGTACAGAACGTTCATTTGAATAAAATTGTCAAACAATTAAAGGTGTATGATATTTGGATTATTTTGTATGTAAGAATGCAAAAACATTAATGGTAAATTTATATAAGATTCCCTGAAGTAATGGAACCTTGGAATTAAATTATATAAGATCCCAAGATATTGGATCAATCATGGGCGCAAAAGGTCTTTATTAACATGTTTATTTTACGGGAATTACTCCTATTCTTATGAACAAAATAGCTTGGTTTAAATTATAAAAGATCCCAAGATATTGGATCAATCATGGGCACAAAATGTCTAGATTAACATGTTTATTTTACTTATGAACAAAATAACTTTGTTTTCCTCAAGGGATCACAACTTCCCATGCATAAACTCGTGTATCATGTGACACACATGGTTTGGAAAATATGAGATGATATTATATTCATTGTTTCTATGTTAGTTGTTGTTTTATGTTTTATACAAAGCTTACACATAAATATGATATGGAGTTTGGTTAAAAGGAAGAAAATTTGAGTGGATGAGCATTAGATTCCCACAAGTATATGTTCTTTAATAAGTTAGCTATAGGAGAATTTGTTTAAACCCATGCGTAGTTTATAGCTTCTTCTTTTTTTCCACAAAAAACACTACTTCGCATTAGTTAGCAAATAGTTACATCATAGACCACCAAAAATTCAACAACCCTCACTCTGGCCTTCTCACCAAAGTGGTCATAGTCCCCACCTCATTTATAACAAAAGTATCCACAACTCCTATAACCTAGTAATTTGTACCATATCTATACATAGTTACATCACCTGGGCATTGATGGAAGCTATTGGGGGAAACAACCATCGGGATGCTTGGTTGTTCCGTTTAGGCCTTGATGATGATCTGCCTACCATAGGAGAACTACCCCATTTAAGCAGGAACTTTGATCGAGCTCTTTGAGCTGCATCAGATTCCCCCTGAATCGAGTCGTATTGTCCCCGCAACCAAGATACTAGCTTGAACCAGATAGTTAACAACACCTCACCGCTAGGGATCTTTTGCTGTTGAAAAACAAACTTACAATTCCTGGTCCAAATGTGCCGGACCGATAAACAAGCCACCATCATCCATATCTCTTCAAAAAATTCCGAGTTAGTGCCAGGTCGAACTCCAGCACGTTGAAACACCTTGCCACCCTACACTATAAATCCATGACCATGGGGGTTTAACTGTTCAGCCCAGCTTTCCCTTGTTAACTTCAGTCCCTGTACGGACCCCCATACCACTCTCCCATTCATGCCGCATGCTGCCACTATCCTGAGACTTCTACCCCAAATGTTAATAGCCTCTCCGCAATTCCAAAAACAGTGAGGAATTGATTCCAAAGGGTGTCCACATATCTTGCAACTAGCCTCACCACCACAACACTTGAGCCACTCCCCCACCGGTATCGCTTTATGACTAAGAAGCCACAACCAAAGCTTTATTTTTTCTGGCATATCGAACGCCCATAGTCTCCTCCGAAACGACTTCAACAAGTCATCGAAATGCCTTTATCCTTCCAACTATTACAAGTTAGAGAAGCACCCATATATTTAGAGCCAATGATTTGCCTTCCCAGCTTAGTAGTGTACTCGAAAAACCGTTCCATTTTGTCTGTTCCTAGTTTCTGTCACCACACCTCTAGTGGGTCCCAATCCAACTCATATACGTGCTTGTTGTCAACTATCCAAAGCTTACAATCAGATTCCAACTTCCCTGGGTCCGGGTTTACTTGCCACTTCTTACCTTCCAACACTGCCACTCACACTACCAACCACTGGCCATTGCTTGCCAAAGCAGTTAGGTTTCCCCACAAACGATACTCATTAGATGGGCACCTGCCCCGGATAATTTGTGCATCGCCCTCACCTACAAACCACCCAAACCATACCCCCTTTTCCAGCCTGCCAGTAAACTTAGTACCACCAACCAGACCCTCCCTTCTTTTCCTTTTGAAAATCTCCTAGTCTCTTACTGAACAAACATTGTACCCTTCCATTTGTTCCCATGGCAAGTATTTTTTTTGGCCAAGCATCATACTGTCATCGTTTAGAATCCTGGGGTTCTAGAATAGTGGTTGACGGAGGTGTTCCAACATCGTTTTTGGCTACATTAAGACCAACCCCTCTTTCAAACTTGACCAGGCCCTCATAATGGTGCGGGCCACCCTATCCTCCATGCTAGTTGGTTCTTTTAACTTTAGGCCTGGACTGAACAACCACCACTTCTTTGCCTTCCAAGGGCCGCCATTGCTTGGACACCAAAGTCCAGCTCTGTCCCTAAGAAGCAACTTCCACAATTTTGGTTCAGGTTGGAGACTTCGCACCAGGAGCTTAGCGAGTAAAACCTTACTTTGGTGAACCGGATCGACCATCCCAAGCCCACCTTGACTTTTTGCCTTGATCAAACAACTCCAGGCCACTTTAGCTGACGCCATCTCGTGGTCTCTACCCGACCAAAAGAACCCTCTCACCATTGCCTTAATGTTTTTGATGCAATCTTTATCTAACATCTAGCATGCCAACGAGTACCACATGGTGGTCAACAAAATGTGGTTTACCACAACCACTCTACCTGCAAGGGAAAGCTTTACTGATGCCTATAACCGAAGCTTTTTTCTAGTTTTGTCTTTCACTTGCTCAAGCTGATGATTTTTTTGAATCTCAACTCCCACCAAAAAGCCCAAATATTTAACAACCCTTCCATTAGGGACCCATTGAAAATTAGCATTAGGGCGCCAAAGCGGCCATGAGTTAGGACTTACCCAAAACCCTCTACTTTTGTTCCAATTAATTTTCCCACCGGATGCTTTACAAAACAACTCAATTCGTTTTTCAGCCTGTTGTAAATTAGCATCATTGCCTTGCAGATAGAGCATAGTGTCATTTGCATTGTTGAGAGATCAAGGTCAACTTAGTTTAGTTAGTTAGTCAACCATGTAACTTCGTAGTTACCTAGATAGAATCTAGTTAGAAGTGTTGACTATAACGCCTTAAATAGGACCTTGTACTTAAGTGGGATATGCTAGATCCTCCACTCCTAAGTACATTTAATATAGGACTTACACCTTAGTACGTATATTCTACTCATACATGTGCACCTTTGCACATGAGATGTATGTATACCTCATTGTGGGTATTTTCGTATTTGATGATCATCATGCTAATTTAATATAGAGTTAATCATCCCCCATCTTGTGTTGCTCATAAGTGTACTTCTCTCTCTCTTCCTCTCACACACATACACACATATATCACTTAATCTTCCACTTAACTTAATCACATAATTAGGTACTAATTAACCCTTGCTTAATTACCTAATTATTAACATGCATACATGGAGTCCCAACAAGTCCTTGCAAGCATGTGGGACAACCAATCCCCGAATTCCTGCATTCGGTCTATTTAAAAAGAAAGAGAATGCCTCTGAAATAAATAAATAAAGATAGGGGGCCAATAGGCACCCCTACCGGACATACCTGCAATAATGGAATTGATGGGCCCCGTTGCCCTAACACCAACACCCTACTCAAGCTTCCTTTGTAAAGGGCAAACGCAACTGATATCCATTTTGAGGGTAGTCCCAACCGCTCCATGACTTTATCTAAAAAAGGCCACTATACTCTATCATATGCCTTCTCGAAGTCAAGCATGAGACATGAAATATGTTGCTTGGTATTCTTTGCTAAGGCAATTGCCTCCCAAAAGGTCAACACATTATCAATTATACATCTATTTTCCATGAATCTTGTTTGTCCAACATTAATTAGCGCATGTAAGTGGGGTTTGACCGTCTTGTCCAGAATATTTGCAAAAATCTTATAGATTGTGTTGAGCAACATAATCGGTCTCCATTGCCTCACATCCGTTACTATACCATGTACCTTAGGAATTAGAAATATTACCCCCCTCCTTAAAATGCTCAGGGAGACACCCAACATCCCATGCCTCATTTAGACCAGCAACAAGATCAACCTTAATCACTTCCCAAAAAAATTCAAACAAATCTTTTGATAATCCGTCGACGCCTAGACAAGACATGCTACATATACTTGCCAACGCGTCTGACATCTCCTCTTCCAAGAGAGGCCTTAGCAACTTAACTTGTGCAACCTCTGAAATTCTTGGTTGCATTCCCTCCAATACAAATTCTGTCAATGACGGCTGGTCTAAGAGACTATAACTTTTGAGAGTAGCCCAGTATAGTGAGTTATGACTGCCTCCATGATCTCCAATACATCGTCTTACAGTGAACCATCCTTCTTAATCAGCTTAGGATTGTAGCTACCATTTGTTCTTAGTTTTCTAAACTTAAAAATTGTTGGTTCACCTTATCCCCATTCCTACTCCACCAAGTTGCTTAACTCCTGAATACCATCTTATTTCTAGACACAATAAACCGTTGTAGTGTTTCTTTAGCAACCTCCAAACTTGATCTTGACCATTGACACTTGGGATTTTTCTGAAGCATTCTTTGGGTAGCTATTATCGCTCTTCTTAATCTCACCTCTCTTTCCTTAGACCTCACAATTCTTTCACTCCCATTCTGCCCATCAACAAATCCCATGCAACTAACTCTGACCCCTGCACCCCCGTATGCATGCCCCCCACTGTCACGGATAGATCATAAGTTCAAGAGACAAGAAGAAGATAGACAAATGGATGAGTAGTATTAACGGAAAAACTCCATAATTGGTGTTGTTCACCTTGAATTCCTTCAAGGTGAACTCCTCTATTTATACTACATGGCATGCATACTTGTTGCACGCATGTGAATCTACAATAGAGCATGTAGGTATGCATGCATGTGCCAAGTGTAAATACTACAAGGGAGCAACTATGCACATGATGCTAGCAAAACAATAAGGAACAATTACATACATAATTGTGTACTAGATATAATGGTTAATCCATGATACTATATTATAACATGGTCGTGTCAAGAGTTCGAATCTTGACATTATCTCCCCTCTGACGCCGCCTTCCCAAATCGGCCACTGGTTTGTGGGGATATCGGTGATGAAAATCTTGGACAACCTTTGGGGCATTTTGTAAATTTTCCTATGGTTCCCACGTGGCCTCAGACATAGGGTAACCCCTCCATAGGACAAGGTATTGCAAGTGTCGATGGTGCCAACGTGAGTCAAGGATTTGGTCGACCTCGTATTCCTCCCCTGTCGTCAATTACACATGTGGTGATGGAGGGGCCTGACATCCTAGGAGTTGTGAAGCATAATGGGGTTCGAGGAGGGAGACTTGAAAAACATCATGAATCCGGAAGTGGGATGGAAGGGCGAGCCGGAAGGCGACGAGATTGATGCACTCGATGATATGGAATGGTCCTAACTTCTTGTAATCAAGTTTCGCATAGGGACGAGTAGTAGAGATGTGTCGACGTAACAACCAGACCATGTCTCCAACGACAAAGTGTGGAGTGGTAGATCGATGGCGATCAGCCTGCTGCTTGTATCGTTCACTAGCAAGACTAAGCTCCAAGGATAAATCATGATGTAGTTCTTCCAAAATGTGAGCACGATCCTCCGCCGAAGGGTTCACGGAAGTGGTAGGAAGGGAAATGTTGAAGCGAGGATGTAAACCATAGTTGGCAAAGAAGGGAGTGATGCTAGTCGATGCATGGAGAGAATTATTGTAGGCGAATTCCGCAAGCGAAAGTAAGTTGACCCAATCATCTTGTTGGTAACTAATAGAGCACCGAAGATACTGCTCAAGGATTTGGTTGACACGCTCCATTTGCCCATCAGTTTGGGGGGGATAAGCAGATGAGAACTTGACAGAGATGCTTAAAGTTTGTAGCAGGCGCTGCTAGAAGTGAGAGACAAATTGGGGTCCGCGATCGGAGATGACATCATCGGGGAGTCCATGCAAGCATACCACATTGTTGAGTAGTAGATGCACCATTCCTTCTCTGGAAATGGTTTTGGAGCATGGAGTGAAGTGAGCCATCTTCGTAAACCGATCGACAACGACCAACACCGAGTCATAGCTATTGACCAAGGGTAGATAAGTTATCAGGTTCATAGAGATAGAGGCCCAGGGACGACGAGGACATGGAAGCGGCTGTAGTAAGCCGTATGGCCGATGATGAATGGCTTTGGAGTGAGCACAAACCTCACAACTCTTTATGTATTCTTTGACCAACTTCCATGGTTGTGGCCACCAATACCCTCGAGAAATTAGCTCGAGGGTTTTCGCGACCCCGAAATGACGTGCAAGTGGGTCATCGTGGCATTCCCGCAACACCCGGGTGCGACATGGGCCCTCTGGGACGTATAAGAGATGATCTCGGAACAACAAACCCTCTTGTATGGTGAAGGTGTCAAGATCCTTCCTTTTGGTCGCCTTGGAGGGGTTTTGCAGACTATCTCGAATCTCGTTGGCGAACGCATTGGTCTTGGATGCATCAGTGATCTGTTGGAGTAATGAATCATCCTACAACATACAAGTGGCAAAAAGATGCAATTGGTTGGGTTTCAACAAACGTCTAGATGGTTGAGCATAAGCAACATCCCCAGGGCGAAGTGCAAGGTCAGCTTGGCAAGAAAGGGCATCGGCCTTCCCATGTTGGTCACCAGGTCGAAATACGATCTCAAAATCGTAGTCGGCGAGAAATGTCGACCACCGGGCTTGCCTTCGATTCAAAGTACGAGTGGTGGAAAAATAAACTAAATTTTTATGATCAGTCACTACTTGGACACGATGTTGTGCGCCGGCCAAGTAGGGTCACCATTTTTCAAAGGCAGCAATGATAGCAGCAAGCTCCCTGTCGTATATGGGATAATTGATTTCGGATGCCGTGAATTTCCGGGAGTAGTAAGCCACTGGGTGCATTAGGTTGGTGTCGTCTGCTTGGGATAAGATGGCACCAATGGCGAAGTCAGAGGCACCGGTTTCGACTTGGAAGGGTTTTGTGGGGTCGGCATGTAGTAGCACCGCGGCAATGATTAATGTGTGTTTGAGTGAGTCGAACGCATTTTGCGCCTCCGAGGTCCATAAAAATGGAGTGCCTTGACGGGTGAGAGCGATAAGAGGTTGTGCTGGGGTGGAAAACCTCTTGATGAAGCGACGGTAAAAATTCGCGAAGCCGAGGAAGGATTGCACATCTTTAAGTCGCCTTGGAGTCGCCCAGGCTTGAATGACAGAGACCTTCTTCATATCCATGGTGATGCCAGTGGGCGAGATGATGTAGCCCAGAAATTCGATCGAGGTACGGTCGAACTCGCATTTCTCGCCTTTGGCATAAAGGCCATGCTCACGAATTTTGGCAAGAACTAATAGGACTTGGCGAGTGTGCTCCTCCATGTTTGGCGAGAAAATGAGAATATCATTGAGGTAAATGACAACAAAAAGATCAAGATATTCCCGGAATATATCATTCATCATATGTTGAAAAAATGTTGGAGTGTTAGTAAGACCAAAAGGCATTACCTTGTATTCGAAATGCCCATACCGTGTTCGAAATGCGGTTTTCCATTCATCCCCCGGCTTGATGCGAACTAGATTGTACACTTCACGCAGATTAACTTTGGAGAAGACACACACAACTTGGAGCCGATCAAGGAGTTCGGGGATCAAAGGTAGCGGATAGCGGTTGTGCACAGTGAGTTTGTTGAGACCTCGGTAGTCGACGCATAAGCGTAGAGAGTCGTCCTTCTTCTTCACAAATAAAATGGGGGCCCCGGTTGGTGACTTAGAAGGTTGAATAAATCCTTTCTCGAGGTTCTCATCGAGATACACATGAAGGGCCTTCAACTCTGGTGCAGACAACGCATATAGAGGACCAAAGGGTGGACACGCACCTTCTTGGAGATCAATCGGACAATCGTAGAGCCGGTGTTCAAGCAAACGATTAACATTACATTTTTCAAATACGTCGGAGAAGTGTTGGTATTTGTCGAGAATAACATGGAGTGTGCTAGAAACGGCGCCACTAACAAACCCATCCTAGACCGATGATGGGGTAGTCAAATCAGAATCGACCTTCTCCGAAGTATGGGAAACTGAATTTACCTTCATACTTTTGCACGAGCATCCTGGCTTGCTAAATGTGATCAAGCGGTTGCACCAATCCATTATTGGATTGTGCGCGCCTCCAACCACGTTAGTCCTAAGACCATCGGATGTCGAGGAGATGCGATGAGGTAAAAGGCGAGCTCCTCCTGGTGTGAGCCCACACAAAGCCCTAATGGGAGGTGAGCCCACACTTGGTTGATGAACCCTTGGAAATGCAACCTCTTTCCATCAAATTTTTCTGGGAGGCTAACCTTAGGCTCAAGAAAATGTGACGAAGCTAGGCTAGATGCTGGTAGAAGATCGGGCTCTGGGCTAGGTTGCTATGGGAGACTAGGCTTCGGGGGTTGTGAGGATAGGGAGGCACCGACTTGAAGTTCTTGTAAAGAATTTCGAAGAGCTTCATTTTCAAGCTAGAGTTGTCGTAAAGCTACCATTATTTGGCCTAACTCACTAGTTGAGTCGGACATAGCTATGGCTTATGAGAGGGAGAGCTATGAGGATGGGAAGGTGAACAAACTGTCACGGATAGATCATAAGCTGAAGAGACAAGAAGAAGATAGACAAATGGATGAGTAGTATTAACGAAAAGACTCCATAACTGGTGTTGTTCACCTTGAATTCCTTCAAGGTGAACTCCTCTATTTAGAATACATGGCATGCATACTTGTTGCACACATGTGAATCTACAATAGAGCATGTAGGTATGCATGCATGTGCCAAGTGTAAATACTACAAGGGAGCAACTATGCACATGATGCTAGCAAAACAATAAGGACCAATTACATATATAACTGTGTAATAGATATAATGGTTAACCCATGATACTATATTATAACATGGTCGTGTTAAGAGTTCGAATCTTGACGCCCACCTTGTCGTATATGTGCAAAGTCATGTTAAAATCCCCTACGAGGATCCACGTATCTGCAATCGGTAGGCCATCAGCCAATTGCCTCCAAAAAAGGGCCCGCATTGCTGTCGAATTGGGCACTGTCGTGACGATCCGTCACTACGTGCGGATCGTGAGGCGGAACCGTCGGGGTTCTGGATCGGAAGGATTCGAAGTTTGCACTAGCTTTAGCGAGAAAGGATTTAAGATAGATTGAGAGAGAGATTAAGATTAAGATTCCAATTTTGAAATAGATTGAGAAAGATTGAAATCGAGAGAGAGATTAGATTTGAAGAACAAGATATATCATCAATTGGATAACGAATTTTCTTCTTATTAAATTCTTGATTCATACCTTGCTCTGTTTTTCTTCTTCATCCACTCTTTTATAGACACCCCCATGCATATGATGCATGTGAGGGTACAAGACATGCATACAATGCATGGAATGCATGTTTGCCATTTGGCACTCATGCATTACATGTGATGCATGATAACCATGTCACTCAATCAAGCTCTAATATGAGAATTTACATGTAAAAGTATAATGATAGAAAAAATATTTCTAAGGAAATGACTAAGCTTGGTGGTAAGTCTATTGCCTTCTATCTTGGAGGTGCAAGGTTCAAACCTTGCTTGCATCCCTTTGTATACAAACTTTTACTAGGTTTTTTAGTCTAGATATTTTTTTCGCTTCCCAATGAAATCGTCGTGATCAACCTATCCGATCGATCCGTCTATCCGGTCCGCATCCGACCCGGTGATCCAGTCTATCCGGTCTGGTTCTAGTGTTGGTGCCGGTCCCGGTTCGATCCCCATCCCCGACCGGTTCCGGTTCCGTAGCCGTCTTCGTCTAGTTCTGGTTCCATCACCGTCCGGTTTCGGTTTCGGTTTCGTCGCCGGTTTCGTCATCGTCTGGTCACCGAAAACAATTATGAGTAGTTAAGCCACAATTTAGCCCAATTTTGTGCTTCACTCATAGACAAAATATAATAAGTTCTGGCTCTCCTTATATACTATGGGATCCTGATTTGTCCTATCTATGTGGGATATCTCACAGTTTTTGTTTTTCTCTTCTTCTTCTCAAACTTCACACTCACATAACTTGACACTAAGGTATCCATTTCACATGCAGTAAAATGCATTCGGAAGCTCTTGAAGACATCCATCTTTTCGTACCAAGATATAAAATAATATCTTTATTATTATTGTTTAATATTATGTGTAAAGAACCACACTTGATTTTGTACATTCCATGCAATTTTCACACCGTTGCCGAAAATCTTCACAACAGCTCGTACACATTTATTATTCCAATGATAGATTGCTACCATTTGACAATCACATAGATGGCACACCCCTCCACTATGGTGCCCTAGCCCACAACAATAATATCTGGATTATTCTTGATAGATGTACAAACACCTCCTTTTCTACCATGCTCACCCTACATTGGGAACCAAAAAGTATGTCAATCCCCCGCAAGAGGATTGCCAATACTCAAGATTCTGTTCACACTCAAATGGTGCTCTCGCAAGAGCAAAATATTTGGGATCCCCTTAAAGCTTGGGGATTTGAACTCTTGGCTGAGGTTCTTCCTCTCCAACATACATTTGTTGCCACATAGGCCTTGTATGTTCCACGTGATTAATTTCATGAGATCAATTGTGAAATCTCCCAAGACGGACATAGTCCCTCCCTACGAGCCCATGCCCAACCTCCCACCTTGATCCTCTCCCATCCTAAAACAACATCTTGCCTTGTAGCTTCTTCCATTTCCTCCTCATGGAAGTGTAACACCTCATCAAGGGAGTCTACCGTCTCCTCTAAGCATAGTAGAAGTTGCTTTTTAATGCAAGAATTATCGAAACTCCCACATATGATTCCAACATTCAGCCACATCAACATCCAATTATCTCCACTCCAGGTGATAGGCAGGCTGTTAAAGTATTTGTGCGGCTTGACTTGTATAGAGTTGGTGATCCGTGGCATGTTACTGGCTGTAACCTCTAGGTTTGTTAGATCAAAACAGAAGCCTATAGCCAGCAGCTTGTTTCGTTCAGCAACAACTACATAAACCCTTAGCCCTAGGGCTTCCCCATGAGACAAATCAGTCAGTCTTGTGAGAGCCTGTTGACTAAACCTATATCCCTTGTCCAACATGTCTGCTTCCAATATTTTTGACTTAACAAATTTGATTGGAACTCTAAGATTTGCCTCCTTACTTCCTTGTCCCAACGCTTGCAACTTCTGAGTTTCGGGAGTGATGGATGAGCTTTCTTGACACCTCCCATTACGTAACCCGTCTTTCATTGCTCTCAATCCCATACTTCCACTTTTGCCAAATGGAGGAACAGGAGCTCATGGTAGATTCCAGTCTAAGTGTTGCACTTTTTAATAGGACCTCGGGTGTACATGCTACCACCTCTTCAACAATAGTTTTCTTTGGATCCTGTGCTAGGTGCTCCTCTTCTTGCAACACTTCAAAACGATTTCTCAAATCTACCTGAGACGTATCTGTGTTTACTTCTCGTTGTAAGGTAGTTTTGCGTCCCAAACCACAAGTCCAACCATTTGCACTAATGTTCGCCTTCTCAGCCCCATTGAGGGTACTCAATCTTGTCTCCCTTATCTTCTCTTTCTTAGCTAGCGGCCCCGTAACCTTCTCCCCCCTTACATTACTATTAATCTTCCTTGGACATTCCTTAGCAATGTGGCCCTTTTTTTTACAATAAAAACATTGGCCAGGTAGACCCTCGTATTCCACTTCCACATCTATCAATCTTGCCTCCACCTCATGCACCCTAATTAGAGAGGGAACTGTGGACAAACTTTGCACAAGCACCTTAATCTTAGGGGATTCTCTGATTTTGTCTACCATGGTTGCCTTTGAAGGACAAATTGTGCCAATCTTCTCCCCATATTATCCATTAAAGCTACTTGTAGCATGTCACGGACCATACCTCTATTGGGCCTACCACCAAGTAGTTTACAAATGAACGAACACTTCTTTAATCTTTTGATCTCGGCATTTAGGATTGTACTTTCTTCTTCGGACAAATAAACATCTAATATCTCAGAAGTCTCCATCATTTCCAGATCCTTATCAAGATTTCCTCTTAGGTATGCATTATGTGCCTGACCACATTCTTGCAAAAGATTTTCCACTTGCAATGTGTACTCCATGGCCTCTCTCTCCACAATAACCAGCCCTTGAGGCAATCCTCCTTGCAGTCCCCGTTGCCCCTCTTCTACTCCCTCTTCGTCCATTTGCCATAATGCAAGGTTGGAATGATCTCCCCTAACCTCTTGCTTCCGGACATCTACTTTCTAAACATCTTATTCTCCCCACACTCGCGAATCCTCACTGCCATCAACTGTGAAGATGGCTGCAGCCGTACTGCTGGAAAGAGCCCTAATCCCCTCTTCCATCCATCCCCTCTTATCTGTCTGATTCACCAATTCCTTACATATCCTACTGGCTCCTCCATTAATATGTTTCCCTACATCTTTCCTTGTGTCACTTGCTTCCTTTTATTCCAAATTCCCAACCTGTTGCCTCTCCCGACCATTAATCATCCTTTGTAGTGCATACCTCGACTCCACCCATCGCACAGTCGGCACCCTTGCCACCGGTACTTTAATCGATGACATTGATGGTTTACTGCCCTCGGATGGCTCCTTTGCCAACATGTTCTTTTGTAGCCCGTTGCCCTTTGGCTCCCTTGCCCTCTAATGCTCTACTATTAATCTTACAACCTAATAAAAAAGATACACCTGACACTGTAGGGATAGGGAAACTCAGCATCGATGTGGTTCATTCGAGGCGCTCTATGCAACCCTAAACCCCTCCATCGCTTCCTATGATGTTGACTCGCGTTAGGAGAAAGGAGTCTGTTGCGTTCGACACCCTCCCTTCAACCCTAAACCCCACCATCGCTCTCCTTCTGTTCCTCTAGTTTACCCAATTTTATTAGTTTATAGCTATTAGTAAAATGTTCATACATGTACTTTGTTTAAATCCATGGATAAATAATGTTTTGGACACATTGACTTTGGTGTTGATATGAAATTATACACACCAAAGTAAAACATTGGAAAAGAGTGGTATCAAAATATAACAACCATTGACATAAGGAAAAGGAGAAATATCATCATTCATGGGGATAAGGCATACTTGATGGGGATCTCTAGATTATTCAAGCAAAGGCCTTTATATTTCATAGAGGGAATGAATTAGAGCAATAAACTAAGAAGGTTTTAAAAACAATTATGAATTATATATAGACACATTGAAAGGGACATCCATGGATATTGATTTAATGGGAAATAAAATCTTCAACGTACATATGGAAACTTGGCAGCTTATAAAAGATTGGGGAAATATATTCCATTCCCTAATACAATGGTCAGTTTGAGCTCAGTATTGATGTAAACATTGCTTGGGAGAAAATATAAAGATAAGAACCCAAGGCTAGATAGTTTGACAACTATGATAAGGTAGCCATTGTGGCTAGGCACATGGTATGGTGTGTCCCTTCATATAAGGGTAGAATTGATCCTTTGAGGACCAATTCTAAAGCTAGTTTTAATGGTTTAAGGGTTGGATAGTTTGGAAACTAGGATTTAACGCTAGGTACATAGGGCAAAAGCAAAGTAAGAAAGGGTAACATGTTTCTTGACCATCAATTATGTATTAGAGTTCAAAGACTAGATCATGCCATTTGATTTATCCCTTGTTATTTACAAAAATTTCTATTTCTCTTCTAGTGATAACCTTGACCATAGTCTCGAGAAAAACTTGGCCTTTTCATGTTTTTCTTTCTTTGCATAATCCACATCATCACCACATGTTCCCATGTGTCATCGGTTGTTATGGGTGTGTCCCATGTCCTAGGAAAACTGGTTTTCTTTTTGTGCTACCCTTAAACTATTAAAATTAGCTTTAGAATTAGTCCCTAAGTTTATGTTTACACCATATTGCATCTGTTCGAAATGAGGTCAACTACAATCGGTTCACCAATACAAAATGAGAGAAGACGATAGCCAAAACAAAGATAGAAAACTGAAAGGCCACAGACAGCGAGACAAGATGTTATTGTGGAAAACCTGGAAAGGGAAAAAACACGAGAGCCCACAAACTCCAAACAGAATCACTATACTTCATCTTGAGCTCTACTTCGTCTTGTAGACGGCTACAACACTCACATTCTCTCTCAACACACTTAATCAACTCTGTACATATATATAATTATCCGTGACTGATAATCATAATGCACTTTTGCCCTAGCAATATTTATAACCATGTTCATATATTGTTGGGAAATTGGTCCCTCCAGATGGGATCTGGTGATGAATGAAGAGGACCTGGTGAGAACCGGAAGAAATCCGAAAACCGGATCGGTTGGACCCGGGGAGAACTAGAAGGGAAGTCTATATTTGTAAATAGCCCTAAGTTCATATAATTATAAATATGACTTAAGGCAATCACTTTGTAAAGTAGTTGTCATAAGTAAGTGTGTTGTTGTCATATTGTTGTATGTGCATAACTGCTGTAGAGAGAGAGAGCGTGAGAGTAGCTAGGAGCAGTTTCTGTTGTAACCGCCATCTGGCGAAGATCGCAAGCACGAGGTCGTTGCCTCTATGTTTCCACTTTGTACTTCCTTTCATATAGTGATAGTTTGGAGTCTGTGGGCTCCTGTGGTTTTTTCCCCTATTAGGGTTTTCCACGTAAACATCTTGTGTACTCTCTATTGTCCGTGTGTGTACGTGTGCTCTCTCCCCATTTCCATTTCTGTGTTTGATTGTGATTGAAGTTATTGAAGAATCGGTTGTGGCCGAGCAATATTCAGCGCGTTTCTCCACATATATGACTATTTACAAATATAGCCCACAATAGGCACATTAGGGCTAATGTGGCTATTTCCAAATATAGCCCTGAGTCGGCTTCAGTCGATTCGGCCGATTGGGCTATTAGCCGAGTCGGTTATCAGTCAAATTGAAATCAATTGATTTTTGGCCTCGACTGAGTCTGTTATTGACTGATTCGGCTTATCTCTCCCTAGTCGGTCCTTAGTCCTCCTAACAATCCGACTCCTTGCGCAATATCCAAATTCCTATTTGCACAAGCCGACTATCTTCTAGCTCTTCAGTCGATAACACGTTCGTGTTCACAAGTGGAAGGATTGCGCATTCCACTTGTAGAATCTTCTTAAAACGAAGCAAATACACACTCTCTACAATAATTGGATGCACTAGTATCACATGTTCCTCAACTTGATAAGAATTTGCAAATATAAAAATACATGATAGATCTACGAGTGGAGATCATTAGAAATCATGCAAGTTTAGACATGTTGATAAGTTAATGTAGGCATAATAAAGTTCAACTATGGCTCAATATGGCACGATTGTGCGACAAGGGAAACACTAACTTAAAGACTTATATTAATTAGGTAGGTTTTACAAAAATATGAGGTGTACTTGTATCCATACTAATAAAATGAGATATAATTTATACTTTGACCCATACGTGCATGTATGTAATTGTGGAAAATGTAGGATAGTGCACATTAGGATAAGTGGTTGGAATAACTAACTTATTAAAGTATTCAATAGTTGTATTAAAAGTTGATCTAATCTATTCCTCAGTTTGTTCATATGGGATCAAACCATATGTGTATATAATTGTGCACAATGTAAGGCAGTGAACTTTAGGATAATGTCGTGGAAATAACAAACCTATTAGGCTTTCATACCTGTATTTAAAATTGATCTACTCTATTGCTTAGGTGATTCACACAAGATCAAACTCCGAACGATAACGCAACTGGAACCATTATCAACACACTACACAATCTAAGTAGCAATGGAATAGAAACATAATAGTTTTAACAATATAAGACAAAGATCCATAATAACAACATGGACAGTCATGGCAACAATTATAGGGCCATGTTCTGTTAAGGTTAGCTTGGACCAAAATCAGCCTCCATTTAAGCTAGTTCATGTTTCTCCATAAGTTTGGTAGTCAGCTATGCACGCGGTGAAACCAATATCATAAATCTACTAATCAAGTATATAAAAATAAAATTGAAACATATAGAAGATTATAAAGAATAGAATCAACTAGGTAAAACCCAAAATTTGTATTAATAATGTGAAATCTTAACAAATCGTCAGTGTCATATTCTTTATAGAGTCTATTACATAGCAATCAATTCATCAACGTCATTTTCTTCATCATCTTGTGTAGAACTGTCTTCGGCTATACGTGCATTGGTTTCCCCTGTTAGCCGAGCCAACAAAATATCTTCTATAAGCTCATCATCAAGCTCTATTAGCTCCCCCGGTTCGCCGGCTAACGGAGGAATAGGCTCTCGCGAAGCAGGTTGAAACCTTTCTGTATTGGCGAGGTTCTTTGCACCGACCTCCTCATCCTGGTCTGGGCACTCCCACAAAGCCTTAATCCGCATATTAATAAATATAACTTGGTCCTCGTCCTTCTCCAATGCAACTGTATTTCTAAACAGCTTCAATGCACATGCTGACGTAGTTCCTATGATGTAAGTAACAAGAAGATTTAGTTGTCAAACGAAAAAAAAGTGATTGGTTATCTCAAGATCGTTACCCTAGTTCGAGGAATACCTGTGCCAGAAAAGAGATCTAATATCCAGTCTCCTTCGACAGAAAACATCTCGATCAAGCGCATCATAAGTCGTTGAGGTTTTTGGTATGGGTTGACAAGTCCCCGTTCTGTCGTGGTGACATGTCGCAATTTCCGAGTCACTGCTAGATATACCAACAGATTTGAACCTCCCACTTCATTAGAATGCTCTTTGATTCTCTGTTTTTTAATTTCATCGAAGTAGCCAACCGTTATGTATTCAATGGCATTAACGAACCGAAAAGTTGGCCCTCTATTTACATTGGTCTTGGTCCTATAAAAAATAATTCATCGAGTTAAGAATAGATTCAACAACCTTAAGAATTGCAATATAATGAAAGACACCTATAAATAATCCTTACCATGCAAGGTTCTCGATGCCATGGCAACGAGATCTCAAAGCTTGAGCTACCGAGTACCCTTGGTCCATACTATGAAAGACAACTATTCGCCACAAGGATGCGGTCGTTAGCTCAGCGAAATCCTTGACCATCTTCTCCAATTGTTTAAACCTAAACGGTTCATCGTCGTATGATGACCCAGCCATTCGAAATCCGTAAGGAATATCCGCAATCATTAGCGTATATTCCTTCTTTGGCACCTTCTGGATCAAGTCGATGACATCACCGCAAACCACATTGTAGTAAAGATCTCTCGTAATATCTTTTTTGTGGCTAAAATTTTTAAACGAGCCATCTTCCTCCATTTCGTACGCCTTGACTAAGCAACGATCCTTTTCTTTTCTGGCTCGCTCGAGATGTGCAAGGAAGGATGTAGGGAAATCGTGTATATCCTTAACTTCTCCTTGTTTCTTGCCTCGACACGGTTTCTAATAGAAGCAATAGGACATCAGGTATTATTATACAAGCTCTGCATATGATGAAAGGGTAATGAAAAAACATGAATACTAACCCAATCCTTGAATGCAATAAAATACTCTGATAACGCCTTATACGAAGACGTTAGAGGATAATCCTCGGTCACTTGTTCCCAAGTTATACATCCAAGTTGTTTCATCATAACTTCTTGGATCTTCATGTACACCTTATGACTGTAAAATTAGAAATCAAGATTAGAACTTTGAATTACACCAGATAGACTACAATTTCAGTATTTGAAAGACTTACTTATTGAACTCAGTGACCATTTCTTCAAGGCTTAAATCTTTCGCCACAACCCTTGACAAAACCGACACAAGAAGCTGCTCGTCCTTAATACCTTGCATCGCTCTCCATAGAGACAGCTTCATGTCGTCTGCCGCTTCTTCAATTGTCAAGTCAATTTTCTTGGCGGCTTGTGACTTTAATTCTAGTTGAGGGTCAACCCTACATTTCTTTTGTCGTTGACCCTTTACCTCCTTATTCTCCCACATTGAGAAGATTTGATCTTGGAGGTCCCATACTTCTCCATCTCTAAACGCCAATTGAAACCAAGACTCATACTTTCGAAGACCATCGGACCTAACATTATCATCTACCACAATGCTGACTTCATGCAGGCATTGACGTCGAAGGCCTGGATGTAACTTCACACCAAACTTTTGTTTCACATCTAAATACTCGTGGTGGAAGAACCGTATACGCTCAATAGACGACATTTTCTGCCTAGAGTCATTATCATTATTATGGTCCCATGCCAATAGCTTAGCCTCTTCGGTTGTGAGCCCAACATAAATTTTGCACTCGGCATACTTGAAGAAGAAAGTCGTTGGATGTTCTCTCACAAGTTGCCGACGTGCCTCTGCTGAATGCGATCCACCAATGACAAAATAATTATATTGATCATGCTTTCTAATATCAAAATCTTCAATGGTTTCACATTCTTCAGGATCTACCATAACAATAAAAGGCACCACAGTGGCATGAGGATTAATTTTCATTTTTTTCTTGAGATTTTGAACATGCATGCGGTTAGGCTCTCTAATCTCAAGTGGTCTTCGACCTGTTTTTTCATCAATAGGGGGCCGATGGATGTGTGTTATAGGCAAATTAAATACTTGCCCTTTCCTGACCAGCTTCCGTTGCATTAACTCTCTCCTTATTTTATTCTGCTCGGATGACAAAACACCCGAGGCCAGCTCGGCTCCTGGCGTCCCCTTATTATCCTCTTCTTCATTTTCACTTGTTGAATCCGTATCCGACATTTTCGTTGTCTTCTTCTTGGCTGGTCTAGACTGGACTTTGGATACCTTTTTTGTGGCCTTCAAGGGGGAGGGCTCTTCATCTCTTAGAGTTACATGGCCTTGTATATAAGGCCTCAAGGTAACAATCAGGTTTTGTGAGTTATCAAGTGCTTTTTTGAACACTTCAGGCCCACAAGATTCCTTTACTAAAAGGTCTTCTGAAAGGAACACTTTACGTACCCCCTTGGAGCACTCTATCATTACCAGTATGTTGGCCGAATCTGCATCTTCGTAGTCAAATCGTAGAATACGGCCATACATAAATGGGGTTTCTTTTCCAAGCTGCCCCTCACCCTTCTTTTTTGCTGTATACAATACGACTTTTTTCTTTGAGTCGACATATTGCATACACCATTCCTTGTCCGTTAGATCTCGGTCAGGAAGGTCTTCGCCTCCAGTAGCGGCGACAAGTTTCTTTTGCCTAACATCACTATGTGGCTGAGATTTTGTCTCTTCGTTAAAGAGAAGCTTTTTTCCTCTCTTCATGGTCTCAGGAGCTACCTTGGTCTGGGCTTCGATTGGAGAACCTTGTATGCGAAGCTTAATTTTCTTCACGGGTCGGTCTGACAGGTTCTCAAACGACCTATTTAAGAAAGTATATGCAAAAACATAAGTTAGACAGTCACGTAGATTGAAGTTGTATATTATAATGAAGAACAGTTTCCAGGAGCAGTAACATATTCAAAAATCTATTATAGGCAGGGCTATTCAACCTAGAAAATATATATCGTAATAAGTAAAACGGGTTATATATTCTTTTAACTAGTAGGTATGACTTATATAGATTCTAAACCTATATTGAGGAGAATTTGCCATAGTAAAGGCAATTTGTAGATCCTTTTCTACTATTTTAAGCTAAACTAGGTCATAAAACACCTATAATTAGAGCATGTATTTCTTTAAAAGTAAGTAAAGTCAACATAGAAAAGACTGATTTTGCCAGACAATTTGATATCATTTCCACCCTATAAACGATTTTTCTCTCTCAAAGCCTTCTTATATACAGGGACTCGATACGCCGTATCGAGTTCGTGTTTAAAACCTACACTTTAAACACGAACTCGATACGGCGTATCGAGTCCCTGTTTAAAACCTACACTTTAAACAAGAACTCGATACGGCGTATCGAGTTCGTGTATAAATATTTGTATTGTATACATGAACTCGATACGCCGTATCGAGTTCTTGAGAAACGAAACATATTTACAAAAATGTCCACAGTGTCAGAGGCCTACCTGGAGTCCTCGCGCTCGATTCTCTTTGAAGACATGGTTGATCGTGTTGAAGTGGAGGCGGAGATCGCGCTTTCGTGCTTTGTGCTCTGAGTGCTTTGTGTGCTCTGTGTGCTCTCTACGTTCTGTGTGCTCTGTACGCTCTGTACGCTCTGGTGAGTGAAATATGATGAGGTCTTCCTATTTATAGGGATTGAACACATGGTTAAAGTAACCATAGTCACCTTAACCAATGTTGGTAACTTTGAGGATAGTTAGTTGGTAACCATAGTCACATTAACTAGAGTAACTTATGATTGTATTAATGATTACAAAGTCAAACTAACATATTGATCAATCTTTTATAGTCATAACAACCTACAATGACTTCAAAGGTTATGAAGGAGACAATGATAGAGGTTCATGAATGTACCAATGATTGGTTACTAAAAGCAACAATTTTTATGACTCTCAAATGTTATGTATTAAAGATGTGGGCATGAATTAACCAATGATTGATAAGTCTAATATTTAAAATGGTGAGCATTAAAGAACCAATGCGTGAGACGTTCTATATCAAAATGGGTGCCATTAATTAGCCAATGATTTTAACATTAATCCAACATATTCAAGGCTTGTTAATGATTAGTTTTATATTTTACTTGATTTAATATCATTTAGATCTAGTTTATATAATGTTTGATAATTTAAGTAAAATTACTTTATTAAAAATAATTTTTAGATGTATTGTATTAATAGAATATTACATAATATAGACATTCTATTGATTTGGCTTTTGTTTAGAGAGAAGTTTATGTTTAGGGAGGAGTACATGTTTAGAGAGGAGTATAACTTAGAGAGCCCTATCTAGACCTTAAGCCATGAGTGAAGATTCACCGTTCTCGATTGAAGAATATTGTTTGTCATCAGACCCATCGTTTTCTACTGAAGAGTATTGTTTGTCAACAGAGTCACCATATTCGATTGAAGAATATTGTCTTTCGACCGACTCACCATATTCTATCGAAGAATATTGTCTGAGCTCATCTACAGGGAATGTAAATAATGACACATGTGAAGAGTTCTCTATTGAAGAATACGATATTAATAAAGATACCGAGAATGAAGGAAGTGCCCAGGAAACATTGAATAACATTGGCGATGGTCAGAACAGAGAATTAGACTGTAACAAGGTTACACCAACCTCTATGCAGGAAGAGAAATCTGGGAGCCCTATGCATATTAGAAGAATCCCACGAAGAATTCGTCTGGCTAGATTTAGCTTGGTGACATCAGATAAACAGATTGGATTTGATGTCAACAAAATATGTTGTGCCCGTGGTTGTATGTCTATGATTGGAAAATCAAAGTTGCGAGAATTAAGGCGATACTATTTTTCGATGACCGGTGATGAGCAAGACACTTACCTCGGATCACATATGCAGCTAGTATCTGACAAATGTACGGGGATCAAAGTATCATTCGAGTATTATATCTTCCATGCGCAACAGATATGTAGAGTTGCATTCAAAATTGCGTTATGTGTTAGTAACATGCGGCTACATAGAGTACAACAACGTCTACTTAGCGGGGATCAGATGCTCAATTGTAAAGAGGTTCCAAGTATGAAAGGTGCAATTGGAAGACTAGCTATTGGCTGGATGAAAACTTACTTTCAGTTAAATTGTGAAGTAATGCCCACTACAGGGAGGATGCATCTTTCTGATAATTATACCCGTCGGGAAGTTTATGATGTCTATCGATCTGAAATGCTGGGCTCACGTAATAAGTCTATCACCTATAGCCAATTCACAAGATTATGGAGAGCTCGGTTTTCAAATGTTATTATTCCTCGTAAAGTACGTATGGGGTATTGCTCCATTTGTGCAAATCTTAAAAGTTTGGCTAAAGGTGCAAAGACATCAATGGAAAAGGATACGAGTAAGAAGTTACTACAAGAGCATCGTGAGGCACAATCCTTAGAACGAAGGAAGGCGATGCATCATAGAGAGAAGTGTTTGAAGAGGCCTGAACAATACATGTGCTTAATGATAGATGGCATGGACCAGAAGAAGACATGCTTGCCGCATATGCGGAGGCTCCCCAAAGATGTCAATGATGAGTGCCTTGTTCAAATGCACTTGGTGGGATGCTTGGCTTATAATAGGTCTGTTCGACCTTACGTCTTCATTACTTACCCCAATGTTCACAATGACCCTAACCTAACAGTTACAGTGATTCACCGAGTTTTGATGTCTTGGGGACAACCTTTCCCCCCTGTTCTATACATTCAATTGGACAATACTGCTAGAGAGAACAAAAATTCAACTGTATTTGGCTATCTAAGTATGTTGGTCAACCTAGAATTGTTTAGGAAAGTGAAAGTCAATTTCCTTTTGGTTGGCCACACACATGACCATATAGATCAGATGTTTAGCACATTCTCCAGATAGTTGTCTCGACATGATGCTTTCACTTTACCTAAACTATTTGATGTCATTTGTGATGCATATACACCACGCCCAAAAGTGTTACACTTGAAGGAGGTATATGACTTTAAGAGATATATATTAGATGGGGGTGGTGGGAATGTTAAAGTGCTTGCTCAGTTAAACAATATAAGTTTCAATCACATTTTTTTGATAAAGAAAAATGGAATAAGTGGTTCTACACTTTTGTATGCTAAACAATATTCATCTTCTACAACATGGGAACCTGAAGGTGGTTGCCTGTTATTACTTTGTATGCCGAGTACAATTGTCCATGGAGCTAAGCAAATGCCAATTGAGAAGAAAGGACAGTTGCAGAGCGACTTGGTATCAGAACAAAAACGGTCATGGCTCCAAGCCTTAGAAGAAAAAAGAAAGCATATTGAGGCCGCCAAGAAATATGCCGCACAACAAGACACGTCATGGTGGGATGTATTTTATAGTGATCAGAAAGAAATTATAGACAATTGTGTATCTGTTGATAATTGGAATTTGGAAACGCCATTCACATGGTCGCTGCAACATGATCGCGTAAATAGAAGTCCGAAGCGACTAGTAAATGCGATTAATGACAGCTTGGTCCATCCACAACAAAGAGACATTTATGTGGGACCAAGGATGACCAAAGCAGCCGAAGCTAGATGGCAAGGAAATTTGCAAGAGCTCACCGCGGGGATGTTGATTGCAACGCCGGCTGATGAGAACTCACATGGCCACCAATTTTGGGTTGGTAAAATTCTAGAAGTGCTAATGCATGAAATAGAAAACACGATCAAGTCTATAAATGTTCATTGGTACAACACTAGAAGTGCAAATGCTTTTACAGGTAAGTATACATTGGAGATGATTGAATGCCAAACAAGAAGGGGAGGTAGGAAGAGGAAGCGAAACATTCGTAACACCTCGACCCTTGATATCTCTGATGTGGATATCATCGTGTACGACTTCACACTTACAAAAGCCGGACGATTAAGGAAGTCAACAATAGATATAATAAAAGAAAAATTACCAGGTCTACAAGGTGGCTCGAGTCAAAGGCAAACGAGATCTGCTACATATAATCTAGAGTCAAACCATTTGGTTTATGACGAAGATAATGCACTGATTGGTACATCCGAGGATGATGAGGAGGAATCGTCATTGTATATTAGTTATAGTAGTGATTCTCCGTAAAGGACTCTATCATGAATGTATATTTGGTTATTAAGTGTAACTACATTCCGCTTGTAACAAATCGAGTAATATAAAATCATGTGTTTTGAATTCTTATGATTTCCCAAAAATCGTTTCTTATAAAATAACATTGGTTGTAAAGTTTGTGATATAAATTGAGAATGTACGTTTTTGAAATTCGTCTTTTTTTAGTTACTTCTAAATCACGGAAATAGTGGATTTTTAACCTTTTTCATAGTATGTTTGAACTTGTATGATACTGGTATCAATGTGTTTTGTAAAATCATTGAAAAACCCCTAAAATTACCCTTATCCTTCCATTTATGCGCGATCCTTCCACTTGTGAACGCGAACGTGTTCGATCATTTTTAGGCCGGTTCGACTGGCTCTCCATCCCATTCGGAGGGACTAGATTCTCAATAGCATCTTGATTGGTGGGACAAATCTCTCTTCTATTTAATTTGTTCATCTTCCCTTTCCTTTCAATGTAGAACATAAGGTAAAATATTTAGTGGTATGGGGCATCAATTGTGTTTTATGTTCACTTCTTGTCCTTCGATCAGGGTGCCAGTGTGATTAACCACCCTTAAACCATTCTTCTCTTAATCTAAATGCTCATTACTTGTCATGAATTCTTCAATTCGTAACATTCAATATCATAGCATCCCCGTTATCCTACCCTTAAACCATTGAAATTAGCTTTAGAATTGGTACTTAAAGTTATACTTATAGCAAGTATATACATGATTTTGAGTAATAATTTGGATGTCACATGATTTGAATAGTTCCTTTCCCATTTTGTAACTTTGTGTTGATGGCCTCTACACAAGCCTTACCACATGGTCAATGTCCTTCTCCCCATAACTATCAATTATAGTACAAGGTAACCTATTTTCTTCTTTTGTACAATATCAGTGTATGCACATTCTTAATTATATGTGTAATCAACACTTGATGGTGAACATGATTGTAACAGAGTGATGATGTACCAAAACTTCAATTTTCATCATTGTGTATTTTGGTAATATATAATTTTCCTTTATTTCCTAAATGTTTGCAATTTCCTTAAATGTCCCTTTGTAAACCCCCTCCCAAAGTTGTTCCTTATATTATTTGAGTAATGATATAGTCGATTCATTCCCTTTCCTCTCTATTGAGGGTTAATTGAGGGCATTTGGAGAAATACAAAAAAATTAGAGTTGAAATGAAGTCGAATATATTATCCACAACTCAAGGATTTTAAATCGAATTTGTAATATACGGTATGAATTTTCTTAAAGTCTATGTCATGCGTAAACCATAATCTAAATACCCTTTTATAATATAACTTTAGCATAGTCTTCGCTTCTATGTGGAAATTAAATTAATAAGAGTTTGCATTTCTAAGTATATTCCATGAATAACTCATATATATGCTCTCCAATTCAAATGGAAATAAATAAATGAGTTAAGTAATACTTTGATGTGATATCTATTTATAAGTGACACCCTCACTCATTATGACAACTTGTCCATCATCTTCTTCTTATGCATAAAGTAAGATCTTCTTTTTTGAGAGTGGGAGAGAGATATTTTGTTGACGTTCTATTTATAATCCATTTCGTGCAATAGGTTTCAGGGACAACTATAGGTATGGCGAGGAGGAGACTACAATCGAGAGCGTTACGATCGCGACTATTCCCTAGATTATGACTGTAGAAGAGACGAGAGATGATACTCAGAATGACGGGAGTACCCCGATCAGGATAGAAGGTACTCAGAATGTCTAGGGAACTGGAACCACCACTGCCACAACCGGAAGGGAAAGAATGACGTTGGGAACCGGCCAAGGAATACCGAAGGGAGATGAATACAAAAACGACCATCCCAGTTCCACAACCAGAGCAACGTAGGCTGGACGAAACCAACCGGATGAATTCCGGAAGTAAGCAGGGAACAATGGAGAAAGGAGAATCAAGTAGTAACCAGAGGGTTTATTGCTATACTGCTGGAAGGAAGGTCACTATAGCAGCCAATGTCCGACTAAGACAAATGGAAAGCAACTAGCCGTCAATATGGTTGCTGCAGAAGTTACCAATGCGCAACAAGTTACAACCAGATTGAAGGCCAAAACTATAGAGTGGGAGACTCAAGAGGCCGTTCGGAAACAGGCCACCGAATAGGTATAGAAGGCCAATGAACAGAACATGGCCGACTTGCGTGAGCAGATCAAACTCCTGGCAAGCGTTACAAGAATGTCAAATTATTCTACCACTAAGATAGTTATTGCAATTAGTTCCCCAATTTACGGAAGGTTGAAATCGGTGGTAGCACCACAAAACACCGAGCCAACACCAACATTTTTCTCCAATCCGGAGGAAGGACCGGCAGTGGTCGACACTAGTAGCCCAACCATTACGACAATCTTTAAAGGCAAAGAAATACCAAAACAGTGGTGGACAGTGGATCCGGCATGAACGTGATTATTCAACACTTATGTGATACCCTAGGTATCCGGGAATGGGAACCATGCCCATTCTGGTTACGGATGGCGGATACAAGTTTGGTTTGGCCAACCGGACTAATCCGGGAATTAGAAATTACAATCAAAGGACATGCATTCCGGATATCCGCAGTGGTCCTACAACTAAACGCACAAGGGACATATCCCTTGCTGTTAGGACGACCATGGCTGCGGACGGCACATATCAAGCAAAACTGGTAGAAAAATATCATTACCCTTTGAAGGGGCAAGACAAAAGTATGAATGCCAACACAACCACGCACGAGCACACGTAAGAAGCTAATGCCCCTGTATGCCGAAAGCATTAATATGCTGGAGGGACTAGCGGAGGAGGACATGGACCGGTACCTCAATGAGCATTCAAAGATAGTGCCACTATTTGAAGTAGATGTTGTTGGGCCCGTTGCCCTGTATATAGTGCACCCGGAAGAAGTCGGGGATGAGCCGGATCTGGAGGCAATCCGGGAACTACGACAAGCCTAGGAATCTTTGGAACAGGAAATGGTGGTCTCACAACGAGTGAAGGCATCCCAGTCAGAGGAGGTAAACCTTGGGACCGGTGAAGCACCGAAACTAGTAAACGTCGCGAAAGAAAGGCCACCAGCAGAAAAATTTGGAATGGTGGAATTACTTAAAGAGTTTCGGGATGTATTTGTTTGGTCATATGAAGACATGCGAGGATTACACCCCAATTGTACCAACATCAGATCCATCTAAACAAGGATGCAAAGCTGGTAGCCCAGCGACGATACCAGATGAATCCGAACGATGTGACGAAAGTTAAAGAAGAAATCGATAAGCTGCTTAGAGTGGTTTTATCCGACGGGTGAAACAAGAGACATGGCTAAGCTCAATCGTGGTTGTACCCAAGAAAAACGGAAAGATACGGGACTGTCGACTACCGAAGTTAAATGCGGCTACAATGACGGACGGGTTTCCGCAACCATTTACGGATGGGGTCTTAGACGCAGTACCCGGTCATGAGATGTACAGTTTTCTCGATGGATTTAGCGGATACAATCAGATCTGGATGCACCCCGTAGATTAGGAAAAAACAACATTTGTTACTAAATGGGGAGTGTTCGTCACGGTGCTGATGATGTTCGGACTCAAGACGACACCGGCAACGTTCCAATGGATCATTATGGAAATATTTGGGGAATACATTCCGGCCTTTATGCTGGT
Source organism: Azolla caroliniana (assembly GCF_043228905.1). Classification (NCBI taxonomy): domain Eukaryota; kingdom Viridiplantae; phylum Streptophyta; class Polypodiopsida; order Salviniales; family Salviniaceae; genus Azolla; species Azolla caroliniana. The sequence goes on along the minus strand of NW_028230448.1, from coordinate 4,421,028 downwards.
GTTTCTAGATGATTTCACAATCTATAGCCGGAAGGGAGAACACGTGGACCATCTCCGAATGTGTCTAGAAAAGTGTCGAGGGTCCCGGCTGAGCCAAAACCCAGCAAATTGTGTTTTTGGAGTAACGAGTGGGACAGTACTAGTTCAGATGGTGAGTAGGGAAAGAATTGCAGTCGACCTGGATAAAGTAAAGGCCATCTTGGAACCTTCGGCCCCGGAAAATGCCAAAGCGTTAAGTCGGTATTTTGGACAGATCCGATGGCACAACTGGATGCTCCGGTATTTGGCTAACTTCGCCACCCCATTACATGCGGTCGTACACCGAATTCCATTCCAATGGACGGGGTAAGAAGATAAGGCATACCACGCATTGAAGGTGATGTTGTCATAGGCTCTGGTTGTGCAACCTACAGATTGGACCAAGGATTTTCATGTGTTGATGGACGCGTCTGATGTAGCAATCAGTAGCGTTCTCATGTAGCTTTCTGAACCTAGGTGGTACCGGCTGGTATACTATGTCAGCCGAAAACTCTCGAAGGCCGAACGAAACTAGTCTACGACAGAGAGAGAATCCCTGGGATGATCTATAGTGTAACAAAGTACCACCATTACCTGCTAGGATGAAATTTTTCATTCCATGTGGATCATGTGGCACTACTATACTTGGTCTCGAAAGCAACCTTAACCGGGAAACTAGCATGGTGGACATTGTTCCTATAGGAGTTTGAATTTGAGATATACCAAGGGCCGGGAGTGCAACATGCAGTGGTCGACTATTTGAGCCGGTTAGAGTCTGGTGAAGGATGAGATGGAGTCCGGGACGAGTTTCCGGATGCACAACTACTTAGGGTGACCGCGGAAAACACAGTAGACGAAACTGTGGCCGGTGACGATAAATGGCTCACTAACATGCAGCAATTCCTGAGCACCAGATTCCTTCCTGACGAATTGAACCGGGATGAATGGAAATGGTGGGTAGTCCAAAGCCGTGATTTTTGTGTATTACAGGACACGTTGTACCACAAGGGAGCCCACAGAATATGGCAACGCGCGGTCTGGAGCAACGAAAAGGATGTAATCCTATGGGAAGCCCATTCCGGAGTGGCGGGAGGCCACTATGTCGGGGAAACTACAACAGGAAAAATTTGGAGAAGTGGATTATGGTGGCCGACAACCTTGATAGATGCGATCCAGTATGCAAAGGAATGTGATCTCTGTCAACAGTTGGGCCAACCCACAGAACAAGCACGGATACCGCACCAACCGGTCTTGCCATTGGATCCTTTTCAGAAATGGGGTTTGGATTTTGTAGGACCATTCAAGCCGTCGGCAATGCGAACCGGCAACCGGTATATTATTGTCGTGATCGATTACTATACAAAGTGGGTAGAAGCCAAAGCTTTGTGAGACAACACCGCCGCATCGACAACAAAAGTTTTATATGAATACATTTGGTGCAGATACGGTTGCCTGATCGACCTTATTAGTGATCGGGGTGGTCTTTTCCTCGACCAGATAGTGGAAAGCTTGACAACATTCTACGTGGTTGTGCATAAACGGAGCATGCCGGACTATCCACAAGGCAACGGGCTGGCGGAATCCACCAAGAAGACACTATAGAATATTCTCGAGAAGATCGTCAATGAAAACCGGACCGATTGGGACACAAAGTTACAAAGCGCGCTATGGGCATACCGAATGGCGTAGAAAACGAGTATTCGGACAACACCCTTCCGGTTCACGTTCGTGTTGGAAGTGGTAATGCCGATGGAATTCCAAATTCCCAGCTTAAGGATACAGGTTCGGGAACGGTTAAGCAAAAAAGAATAAGAGAAAATCCGCCTAGCAGTGCTGTGCAAGTTGGAAGAGCACCAGATAGCAAGTATCTTACAATTAGAACTTGAGCAACAACGAAGAAAAGCTTTCGTGGACTGGCACAAACGGGGGAACGAGAAGGACTTTGGGATCGGCAAGCCGGTCTTAGTATTCCAGACCCGGATGGGCAAAATGCAGGGAAAGCTATGGTTCCGGTGGACAGGGCCCTATTGGATAACAAGAGAATTCAAGGGCTCGTACCAACTGGGCACGCTAGCCGGCGATGTGTTGGACAAGTGGGTGAACAGTTTCCGGTTAAAACTATACCATGTACCAATGCCAAAGAATCCGTTCGAGCAACCGGGGCCCGGCAGGGAAGAAGTAACTGTGGAACCTACGCCGACAATGGAGCCGGTACCTTCGGCTATGACGGACTAGTAGCTAGTTAAAGTTTAAAAGAACAAAAACAAAAAAAAAGACGTGAATTATGAACGGCCACCATGAAAAGATGTGACAACAGCCATTTAGAGCGCATCATGTGGCGTCCACATACTATTATGGTACACGATGTGGATGCACGGGAATCAAGTTAAGGCGGTTGGACAGAATGGGGGCACAAAACATCCGGTTAACAGAGGCATTGTCATTTTGTGAAAATAGGATATTTAGTGAGCAGAGGTGTTTACAGGTTTTCAAAAGAGCACAAGCGAGCACCAGCAGAAAGGAACTCCATCAGAGCAACGAAAGCAAAGAAGAAGACACGAGACCAATGGCTCTATCCGACATGGCGAAAGCTTGGCTCAGCAGATACGAATTGGAGGGATTCCTCTGGATAACAGATGCACCACCGCATGAAGAACCGAGAAGGTCGCATTACAGATTGACCTCGAGGAGATCACATAAGGCATAGTGCAGGCCCTTACCGGCCTACCGGCAGGAGACCTCTGCTCCATCGAGAACCCCTCCACTGAGACACTAACGGAGTACTTTAGCGAGTACTCCATAGCTAGCAAAGCATACCGCACACAAGGCGACGATGACCCTCTATTTCGGGAGGTGGCATGGGTGTTAATCGAATACGGATTTGTGCATCCTCACCTATCGACTATGCCTAAAAACAAAGCCGGTTTTATCATTGTGACAGATTCCTTGCAGGCTACCATTCACTCGATTGAGGATGGGAAGAAGGCCTCGACCGCAGTGGCACAATGGCTATCCCTGTTGGTATCACTGCCACTAGCCATTCAAGCAAGGAAACGGGGCCGATCGACAGAAACAACGCCGAATAAAACGACGAAACGGCAACAGCTCCTTGCCAAGCACACCCCCGGTTGGACAGAAGGTGGCTCGTCTCAATAGGAAACGGAGTAGTCAGACCAGAAAGAGTCGGTGGAGAAAGTTGTTGTGCCGGTAGAAAAGTCGGTGCAAAAGCTAGCCAAGCCCATCAAGATCAAATTGAGCCGGTAGGACAGGGAGATGGACACCTTGGCCCAATGAATCAATCACGAAACCGCCGAGGAAGACGCGGTGGAGGAACTCATTGAAACCCTCAAACGTTGGCAGAAGGCACGACAAGGAGTAGCAAGGGGACGGATTGGGCCCAGATCTGGAAAGGAGCCCGATTCCCCGCTCGGCGGTAGAGGACACAACGTCGAAAACTGTGTCTATATGACAAGAAATGGTGGCACCGGTTCTGCAAGAACCGGATACGACAGAACATATCTCACTGGGTCGGCAGGCGCAATCAGACAAGATATGGCTTCCGAAACTGGATGTGCAAGCGCTGCAAGGGAAAGATCCAAAGCAGGAGCCAATGCCGGAGTCGGTGCCGTTGAGACAACACGACACCTGTAATCAATGGTTGAGATGGCTAGGGGAGCAGGTGTCGGGAGTTGTGAACTGGATGGAGGAAGAAGAAAGCCTGCAAATAGACCGGTTGTTCGCCACAACCGAAGTTTCGCGCGTGTGTGTTACTTGGGCGGGACCACGGGGGTCTTGGACTAGGGAGTACGAGGGGATAAAGGAGACCGGATGTTATCTTTATGACAATACTACTTCCCGACCCCTTCCCGAGCAAGGGCTTGTTGCCCCTTTTGTGGGGCTGGTAGCTTTCATTGATCAAGACTCCTTGAGTTTTAGAGATCACTGCACAAGCCAAGTGATCAAACGGGTACAAGCAAAGATGAGCACGCAAGATGAAAGCACAAGGGGACAATAACACAAAACGAATGCATGTACGTCTTTATGAGGAGGAGAGTTACATGGGCACGCCCGAACGTTCCCTTGTCACATGACGACCGAAGGTACAAGGGAGACACAAAAGACATGCACAAATGCTCGTACGCCTTTATGAGGAGGAGAGATGCATGGGCAAGCCCGAATGATCCCTCGTCACAAGACAACCGAACGTAGAAGGAAGACACTAACACACTCACAAATGCTCGTACATATTTTTGAGGAGGAGAGGTACATGGGCATGCCCGAAATGCTCCCTCGTCACAAGACGACCGAACTTACAAGGAAGACACAAACACACACACAAAATGCTCATACGCCTTTATCAGGAGGAGAGGTGCATGGGCACACCCGGAAGGCTCCGTAGCCACTAGATGGCCAAACATACAAGGAAGACACTAACACACTCACAAATGCTCGTACATATTTTTGAGGAGGAGAGGTACATGGGCATGCCCGAAACGCTCCCTCGTCACAAGACGGCCGAACGTACAAGGAAGACAAAAACACACACACAAAATGCTCGTACGCCTTTATGAGGACGAGAGGTGCATGGGCACAGCCGGAAGGCTCCGTAGCCACTAGACGGCCAAACGTACAAGGAAGACACAAACACACGCACAAAATGCTCGTACACCTTTATGAGGAGGAGAGGTGCATGGGCACACCCGAAATGCTCCCTTGTTACAAGACGGCCGAACGTACAAGGAAGACAAAAACACACACACAAAATGCTCGTATGCCTTTATGAGGACGAGAGGTGCATGGGCATGCCCGAAACGCTCCCTCGTCACAAGACGACCGAACGTACAAGGAAGAAACAAGCACACACACAAATTCTCGTACGCCTTTTTGAGGACAAGAGGTACATGGGCATGCCCAAAACGCTCCCTCATCACAAGACGGTTGAACGTACAAGGAAGACACAAACACATGCACAAATGCTCGCACGGCTTTATGAGGAGGAGATGTGCATGGGCATGCCCGAAACGCTTCCTCGTCACAAGATGGACAGATGTACAAGGGGACAAGAACAAAGAAAGAAAGAAAGAAAAAACACGAATGATATTGGCTAAAGAAATAAAGATGTGTTCGATTCCAACGCAAGAGGGCCCTTTATAAAATAGGGTTTGATTACAATGTGGCAACTTCTAGTTAACCACAAGCTCAACAAAACATAAATACTAAATGCCCTTAGAGAAAAAAGCAAATCCGAACACGGAGCAAGAACACGACGAAGATGAACACGCGAGCACCACAAAAATGCCGATCCCTACGAACCACGACCACCCGAACGGTGAGCACACGGGCTCTTAACGACGAACGGGGGCGAAGCAACGTCGAACCAGCGAAGCTCGGGCTCACGAGCACCGTAAATAAGCACTTCGAGTGCCAACACGAAGAAGAAGAGCACGTGGCGATGAGGGGATGAAGGGGTATGAGATGAAGAGAAATGGTGAAGAAGAAGATGAAGAGCTCCAAAGGAAAAATGGCAATAGTCTTCTCCTCCCAAAACATCCTCCAAATGAGCCCCCCTCGACCTCCTTTTATAGGAAAAAAGGAAGGGGGTAACCAATTTTTTCTTCGATGCAAAAGAAATAAAATTCCTTAAATCACGTTGCATTGTAAGACCACATTTGAACCAATTTGACTATCCACTAGTCCATTAACTCTCTCTTATATATTATATAATTCTATATCTACAAATTCATAGCATGTCTCCTCTCTACTTTTTATCTCTCCTCTGTCTTAGTTTTTACTTGAGCTTCTATACCTCCTTTCCACCCTTTCTTTTCCTTTTTCTTTTGCATGTGCACAAGTAATTGCTTTTGTGTGCACATACATTACATATGCACATTTTGACCCCCCCTTTTGCCGGTTTTTCCCACAGTCGAGCACACATCACGACATCCACCCCCACCAAACCGCACATCCTCCGGTATGTGACAAGAATGGCGGGCTAAGAGTGGTCAATAGTTCATTTCCTCCTCATTGACCCCACGGTTTTGTTGTTTGCTCGCCTTTATCTTCGTCAAGGTCATCGAGGTTGGGTTCCCTGTCGTGTTGCCTTTTGAAGATTTTGACTCGCTTCCCTGCTATTGGTACTGCAAGCTTAGTCCCATCGAGTTCAGCAAGGTGGTAGGTGGCATTATGGTTTTCACTCGTTACCTTGTACGGCCAGTTGCCGACTTGCCCATCGCAAGCTCTTACAATGACTTTTACGATAGGCCCGTGTCCGCATTCTATCTTTCCATTAGCCTCCAAGTTATAAGCGGTCGTGAGAGAGAGCTCCATTCCAAGTTGTTCAAAGAGCTCAGTGGCTTCGAGAGCGTTCAACTCTCCTCTGTCGGCCACTATCTTTCCCACACATCCATACCGGCAGATGACATCTTCGAGTAAGAATTTACACACCCCCTCCGTTGTTTTGTTTGCTAATGCTCGCCCTTCTACTTGGTTTGTTAGGTCTTCTCTTGCTAGAACCAAATATTTCATTTGGCCCACTCCCATTGGCATTGAAACCAAATCCACCATCCATTTGAAGTGTATGGTGAGTGGGTAGGTCAGGTGCAACTCGTCCCTATGGTGTATGTTTGAGTGTATCTGGCATCTTTCACACGTCCCCACAAAATGGGTGATATCCTTGTACATTCCCGGCCACCAATACTTCTCCTTTAACTTCTCGAATGTTGCCCATGTTCCTCTATGGCCCGCCCAGGGACTCTCGTGGAACTCATACACCAATGTTGTCTGGTCCTCTTCATTTATGACCACTCATTGTGGCGTCCCTGTTGTTACCGATTAGGAACACATTCTACAGTCAGACCTTCGACCAAGTCCTCAAAGTGACTGTGTTGCAACGAATGGTATCATCGTAGTGTAATACTTAGTGGGATACCTCCCGTATCCTAGTAGCGTATCAGGGAGATGACTACAACCGAACTCCTTAGACAGTGGACTAGCAACCACACTGTTACTCACGCCTATGCTCTTACGACTGCGCTACGCCACCAAGAATCACAAACACACAGTAGATTAACCACAAATACGCACAGGGATTAGAGAAGATAGAACTCTATTAAGATACGCATTTTACATTCAAAATTACATGCTACCTCTATCAGAGAATTTCTGCCTTTTATATACATAGGGTCTTTTTAGCCGTTCACGCTTCCGACATGAACCGTTAACATGCGTTACAATTTTACTATATTATATTCCTGCGCTCCTATCCGTCGGTTACTATTCCGGCGGACAACACCTATCCTTCTCTTCGGGTGCCTCCACAGGAATCCCCCTTGTAGGAAGTACTTGTACGCTTTCTTTCGAACTCTCTGTGCTTCCTCCTTCGACCATGAACTATCCACCATCATTGAGCTTAAGAACTTGCCAATGTGTAGCCACTCCCCTTCGTATTCACTTTTGTTGAAGGCGTGGAGTACTCGCACATCAAGATCATCTATAGACGCTTGGGCCATCTTAAAGAAGTCAAGAGCGACATCCTCATCTTCAGACACCATTTCGCTTTCGCCCTCGATAGCATATCTGCCATGCCATTGTTCTTCCCTGAAATGTGGTAAATCTCCCGGTTCATTGATTTGATGTAAGCAATCCATCTTAGCATAGCTAAGCCAGGTGTTGCACATCCCAAAACCATGCCTAGGATTGGAAGGCAATCCGTCTCTATCACCACCTCTGACCCGATTAGGTAATCTTTATCAGCCTTCACTACGGGCACAATACCCCAAAGCTCACGTTTTACTTGGGTGTATCCTTATTGTTGCTCGCTTAAGACCTGGGCTTCGAACCGGATGGCGTTGTTGAACGGGACCGTCGGGGCCTTGGACCGGGGAGACAAAAGTAGAGAGGAAGCGGGAGATTAAGACAAAGACATGGGGAAATATGAAACATAAGTTTTGTTATAAATTAGGGTTTTTGTTTTTATTTTTTTACAATTGTTAGGCTTGACACCACAATTTCGGTGGTTATTACAAGAATCGGTTATAAATAAACCAAAGGGGCTAAAATAAACCGGCGAAGGAGAGTCTAGTGGGCTCTGAGCTCGACTACTTCCGACGGCTATGGTGCCTCGATTTGGAGTAGTTCTCGGCTACTACAACCTCCCTTACGCCACCAGCCACCGAGTTAACTACCACCAAGATGCCGAAGAAGCCATTGTGGAAGGAATCCAAGCCCTAAAGCTCTTCAATAAGAAGTAGAATAGAATCTAAACTCATCGCCCACATAAAAAATCCTCTCGGCTCTCCCCTTTGAGGGAGGCTCGATTGCGCTCATGGTTGGGCCTCACCGTAAGGAATTGGACCAAATGCTTCCCATCTTGGCTCTTGACCCTCGCATATGCCGACCCGTTGTCTAGCACCTTCGTCTCCCTGCGAGCCGTCGTGTTGTATGGTTCATCCAAGATGACTGGGTGCGAGGACGTGTCTTGAACAAAGAAATGTTGATCTATTTCTACGTCCTAGCAATCCTAAACCTATAAATAAGAGCCTATTCTAGTGAAGAAGGGGGGGAGAGAGAAGGAACGCGGAAGCTCTACTCAATTGGATGGAAAAAGAAGAAGGATCAACAACATCGAGAGGCATCATCAACAAAGAATCACCTTCCTCTATATTCCACTCTCTTCTTTCCTCCACCTCCCTTCCCCGTTCCTTTATAAATTATCTCTCATATTCATATCAAACCCGTTGTAAAATTGATTCTTATTTTATAAAAAAATTTATTATATTGCAATAAAATAATGTTTGGCTTCACTTACGTATCTTATATGTTATCGTCATTTTTGCTTATTTGTTTGTGCCATGCACCTCTCCTTTCACAAAGGCATTCAAACTTATGTGTCTTATATGTTATTGTCATTTGTGCTTATTTGTTTGTGTGTCTTGTGACAAGGGAGAGTTTCGGTCTTGCCCATGCACCTCTCCTTTCACAAAGGCATTCAAACTTTCGTCTCTTGCGTGTTAGTGTAAATCTTGCTTGTGTGTTCGTGCGACTTGTGGCAAGGGAGCATTTGGGCTTGCCCATGCACCTGTCCTTTCACAAAGGCGTTTGAAATTGTATCTCCCGTGTGTAAACCTTGCTTGTGTATTCGCATGTCTTGTAACAAGGGAGCATTCGGGCTTGCCCATGCACCTCTCTTTTCACAAAGGCATTTGAAGCTTTATCTCTCATGTGTGTAAATAAGCTTTTTCCTTGTGTGTCCGTGTGTAAGCCTTCCTAACGTGCATTCGTTCGCCTTGTAACTAGGGGTTGATTCAGGCTTGCCCATGCACCTCTCCTTTTCATAAACACGTTGGAATACTCGTGCCTTGTTTGTGTAAGCCTTCCTTGTGTGTCCGTGTGTAAGCCTTCCTCGCGTGCATTTGTTCGCCTCGTGACTAAGGGTTGATTCGGGCTTGCCCATGCACCTATCCTTTTCACAAACATGTGAGAATACTCGTGCCTTGTTTGTGAAAGCCTTCCTTGTGTTGTGTGTGTGAACCCTATTTCCTTCCTGTCCATAACCCTGGCGGTTCTGCCTCACGATCCACACATAGTGATGAATTTTCACGACATAATAAAGTGGTAAACCCGACGTGAAGAAGCGGTAGAAAGGATCAAGTGCTTCAAATAGAAGGTTACAAGATGGCTTCTTCGACAAACACCCAAGTTGACGAAGTGGCAAAGTTGGTGGCTATACTCGAGCATATGATGAGAAAGAAAGAAAGAAAGAAAGAAAGGTGTATTAACGTCTTCTAAGGCCAAATTTGGCCCATGAGACAATTGGTTTACAACAATAGAGTATTTATCCAGTCATCATAACTAAAAATAAAATTAAGTAAAAAAAAATAGAACTTAAACTAAAAGAGTTCTAGTAGTGTACAATATGTAGTATACTCGAAAGTGACTATACACTAAGCCTAATTTTATTTCCACCCAAGCCTCTCGAAAAGAAGTGGGGGGTCAAAGGGTCTTGATGTGGGTTCCAATGTAGAGAGTGCCCTAGCCATGGCTTCTAGGCGGTGTAGCTCACGTTCCCTTATTTTCAATATTGCGTCCACATCACGTTGAGTTGTTTTGAAACCCGGCACCCGAGGACGTCTGGTTCTTCTCTGGTTTTCTGCCTCATCAATGGAAAGGCCGAGTGGTGCAAGTGTGTCGGCATTCGTTGTCTCCTCAGGTTCCTGAAAGACTGCATTTGTTACATGTTCGTGATCATTAGCAGCATTATTGTCAACATTTTGTAATTTATGCAAGCTTAGACAAGGCCATCGACTGAACCGTTGAGATAGTGGGCCAATTTGGTGGAAGAAACATTACGTATTTTCTCTCTACATACAACCCAGAGATGCAACAACGTGATGTCATCGAAGAGAAGGAAATATCAAGCTTCAAGCGTGTCGTAGCAATTGGGTTACAAGGCCGTATAAGGGAGATTCAAGACGCCCAAAGAACATGGGTGGGATTTGAATGGGCGCTTTTGGCTGAATATATGCTTGAAGATGCATCGAGGATGACTCTTCATACATTGATGAAGTGTATCGAGAAGAATGGGAAGAACATGAACACATCGGAAGTGTACACCGAATTTGACCAAATGTACAACCGTCTCCCGAGAACCGACCAAACACTTCTCGAAGGAGATAAAGTTTTGTACTTCTTAAAGGTAGTGGATGCAAAAGATAGACGAGAACTAGGTAGTCTATTAGAGGACGAAGCACAACCCAATGGTCTCATAACGGATTGGGTAGCGGTAAGAAGAGCATGTGATTGATTTGGCAAGTGTAGTCGATGGCTAGATGATTCCGACATGGCGGACCCAGTAGTTCAAAGAAGGAAGGCTCCAATAACAACTGAGATGACAAAGCAAAGAGAGCCGATCGAAAGAGCAATGGAGAACTCTGTCACTGAAGAGTTGGCACGAAAATTTGAAGCGTTTTCGTTAGCTAATATGAGTCGTTGAAGGCCAAAGGGGAAAGACCCATATAGATGTGTATGGTGTGGTAGTGTTGATCATGCAATTCGACAAAACCTCATCTACATGGAAGGCAACATTATACACTCAAGTGAGACTCGAAAGCCCTTGCAAGTGAATTTCGTTTGGGGTGGTCTAAAGAAAATCATGGATGAGGACGATGTGAGCCACGTCGAAGCTATACACTATGCCGCATCCGCCGGTATAAGAATTGGGAAGGAGAAGCTTAGAATGATTAAACCGGGAACTGGGTTTTGGCCAACCTTCCTCAAATACGAAAAAAAAGGGAATTTTAATTCGGATGATACAAAGCTAGCCAACCTTCATGTACAAGACCTTACCGGGTGGGCGGATCCAGTTGATAACAACACGATCTCCACAAAGGTCATATGTGAAACCCACGAAGTGTTTGTGGATGAGAAGTGGAAGAGGACGGTTCTAGATGAAGTCCCTCTAAGAAACATGACACAAGAAGCTTTAAGAAGAAGGAAGAGATGATCAAGGCCACACGTCAAGAAGATGGAAGCTCAAACAAGATAGCCGAGGAACCAACTCAAACCATTGAAGAGAATTCCAAGAAGGGGAAGGATAGATCGATGCCAACATACAAATTAAGGTCGGATATTGAACAAACAACTAACTTAAGAAAGAGTGCTCGATAGCCGTATTGACCTTACATTGAGAGAACTACTTGGAATTGCAAAGGAGTTCCATGACACCATCGTCGATCTTATTAAACGTAAAAGACAACAAGTGGATGAGGAAGAGGGAATTTCAACAAAGATGACAACCAATGCCATAACTATGGCAAGAACGGAAGAGAAAGAAGAAGATCTAGTGGACAATCATTATACACGACCGCATTGGGCGAGAGTGGACAACGGAAACTCCGGTGAAGATTGGATCTAAGACAAAAGATACTGTTGTGGCTCTTATAGACCACGGATCAGAGATTAACCTCATGTCAAAGGATTTCTACAAGAAGGGAAGATGTCCTATCAACACGAACCATGGATGGTAGATTCGTGCGGTGATGAAGGAAACGAAAGGTCTTTATGGAGCATGTCCCAACATTCAAGTCACAATCGGGGATGTAGAGATCGACCAACCCTTTTTTGTGCAAGATTCGGCTTCCCATTCGGTGGTTCTTGGGCAACCCTACAAGTTGGGAAATCGGTCCCTCCGGATCGGATGGACCCGGTGAGAACCGGAAGAGATCCGGAGAACAGATCGAAGGGACCCGGTGAGAACTGGAAGAGAAGACATATTTGTAAATATGTTTTGAGTAAGCCTATTGAGGCTATATTTGTAAATAGCCCTAAGTTCATATAAGTATAAATATGACTTAGGGAATCACTCAAGTAGAGAGGGTTCATATTGTGTTGAGAAATCGTTCAGTCAAATCACAATACACGAACTGTGCTGAAATACGAATCATACCAGTATCCTAGAGAGAGACAAGATAAACAATAGTGCATAGAAATTTACGTGGAAACCCTAAAACGAGGGTAAAACCACGGGGAACAGAACTTCACTATACCGTGGATATACAGCAGAAAATGTTACAACAGTCCTTCGAGTGTGTCAGCCATGCAGGGCTCTTGGCGTCTGTTGTTACGCACACAGCTATGGTGCCACTCTCACTCACTCTCTGTCTCACACGCTCTCATGCTACATTTATTCTAAACACACATATGCAACATTTTGCCCAATCTTCCTTGTATCTTGACGGACTATCAACATGTCATCAACATATAGCACGAGAATCAAGAAGTCTCCTTCTTCGTCCTTTTGACGAACACACAATGATCAGCCTCTGTTTTCTAGAACCAGTGTTCCATCATGAAGGACTCGAACTTCTTGTACCATTGGCGTGGAGGTTGTTTCAGACCGTACAAGATTTTCTTCAGTCAACACACCAGATTCTCTTTCCCTTTCTCCTCAAAGCCTTTGGGTTGCTGCATATAGATTTCTTCTTCTAGCTCCCCATGCAGAAAGGCGGTTTTGACATCCAACTATTCGATCTCCAGGTCCATACTGGTCACTATGATCATATTAGTTCGAATGGATCTCATCTTCACGACTGTTGTGAATATTTCATCAAAGTTGACACCCTTTTTCTATTGAAAACCTTTCACCACTATGCGGGCTTTATACCTAGGATCAGTGTCAGCTTCTCCAGTCTTCACCTTGTAGACCCACTTATTCCTGAGTGCTCTCTTACCTTTCGGCAACTCTACTAGGTCGTAGGTGTAGTTCTCGTGCAAGCATTCCATCTCATCTTGCATTGTGCTCAGCCATTTCTCTCTGTGCTCGTCGGCAATGGCTTCTTCATAGCACTCTAGTTCACCTTCATTAGTCAAGAGGTTGTATTGGCTACCATATGTAGTCGGTGCTTTCCTCTCCCTGAGTGGGTATCTTCTTCCACTCGTTGTTGGCTCTCTTTCAAATGTCTCTGCCAACTCTTCTCTCTGCTCGGGATTCTACTCGTCAATCGGACTCTCCTGGTTGGACAACTCCAACTCATATTCATCAATTGACCTTTGCAGCTCTGCCGACTCTGACTCGTAGTCAGTCGGTCTCTCCGAGTTGATTGACTCAGATTCAGTTCTATCGGCCAGCTGTCTCCTTACAGCTATCGGTGACAACTCACTTGGCCTTAAGTCGATGGTAGTCAAGGTTGACTAGGGAGTCGATTTTGACTTCTGTTGTTTCCAATCTTCAATCTTCTTATCTTCTAGAAAGACTACATCCCGACTTCTCACTACCTTCTTGTCGACTAGGTCCCATAGCCTATAGCCGAACTCATCTTCAGAGTATCCCTTGAAAATGCATGCTTTCGACTTGTTGTCGAGCTTTGACCTTTGATCTTTCGGTACATGCATGTACGCCAGACATCCGAACACCCTCAGACGCTGGTAGGAGACATCCTTCCCTGTCCACACCCTCTGTGGGACATCATCCTTCAATGGTACTGAGGGAGACCTATTGATTAGATAAACAACTATGTACATCGCCTCAGCCCACTAGGATTTCAGTAGTTTCGCATGAGAGAGCATGCTCCTTACCCTCTCCATGATTGTTTGATTCATCCTCTCTACAAGCCCGTTCAACTCTGGGGTATTTGGCACTGTGTATTCGATCCGAATATCTTGGCACTTGCAGTATTCCTCGAACTGCCCTTTGTACTCGCCACCATTGTCGGTTCAGAAAACCTTCAACTTCCGACCTGACTCTCTTTCGGCTCTTGCCTAGAACTCCTTGAAAACCAACAGTACTTGATCCTTCGACTTCAGTACGAAGGCCCATGTCTTCCAACTATGGTTGACGCACTTCTCCAGATGCACGCCCTTGAAGTCTGGTAAAAGTTTCTGGTCGGCCTTTTCACTCATGTGGTGTAGCCTCTTATGCCATATCTCACCCGCCAAGTCAGCTGCCAGATTTACTTCCTATTTCCACAGTCGGACATGCATCACGTACAATGTGCCTTCTTTCTATTCTCGGGCCACTATAACATTTCCTCGACAGAACTTCCACTTGCCATTTCAAAAGCTACCACTATAGCCTTCGTCACCTAACCTTCCAGTCGATATCAGATTCAATCTGATATCGAGGACGTGTCGAACATCCTTCAGTGTCAATCAACACCTTGTCAATGTTGTTAAGCAAACACTTCCAACTCTGGTTACCCTGCACTCTCCACTTTCACCCATCTTTACATAGCCATGATCCCCGGCTATGTAAGTCGAGAAATACTCTCTCGACAGAGTTATGTGGAACGATGCCCTAGAATCAATCACCCACGTGCAATCTTCACTTGCAAGATTTGCACTCGTCTGTTCACAAATGAACAGGAGTTCTTCATTGCTCGTAGCAATGGCCGAAGTGTTCTTCTCATTAGGAATCTTCCTCGGTTCGACATTATTTCCGACACTCTTATCTTTCTTTAAGTGTCGACAGTCCTTCTAGAAGTGTCCAGGCTTTCCACAATAAAAGCACACGGGCTTACCTCTGGAATTTGATCTGGCATGGGATTTGTCCGTTCGTTGCAGACTTCGTCTTCGCATGTCTCTTCCTCTATCCATATGTTGAGTCAGATTCGTCTCTAATTGGGCCAAGACTCCTTTGTCTTTCCTCCTTGCCTCCTCATTTAGGATGCTTGTCTTCACCGTCTGTAAAGACAAGTTCTCTTCTTGACAGGAGGTGCTGAGAGTAACCACCAGGTCCTCCCAATTGTCCAGTAGTGTGCACATCAGCAAGATGGCCTGCATTGCATCATCCAAGGCAAGGTTGTTAGGTACGTTAGGTACGGTACAGATACCATACGTATTTAACGTATTAATACCCATATAGTACCTCCCAATTAAAAAATATGTTAAATACGTTTTCTTAATACATTAAATACTTATAAAATACGTATTTTACGTATAGTACGTTAAATACTTCTAGAATTCGAAAAATTATTTACCTTTCTAAAAAATATCTATAATATTGTAAAAAACATCCTAAAATACTTGTAGTAATACTTTTAGTAATATGGATGTCGACATTCCCTTATTCTATAAATTAGTGTAAGTGTGTATCACGATGTTCTACTTCAAATTGTAATTATTTACAATTATGCCTTCATTGATTGAGGAATCGTCTACGATTATCTTCTTCGTTTTCTTCATCATCATCATCATCATCATCTTCTTCTTCTTCTTCTTCTTCTTCATCTTCTTCATCGTTGTCTCTTCTATTCGTCTTTCTTCCTTCCTTTGGCTTCTTTTTCACTAAAATCTTTTTTTTGTTTTGCTTTTTGTTAGGGTTTTACTTACATTTTCTTTATAAATATGTATTATACCTGTTTTTTTATAAATACCTTAAATACCGTATTGGACAAATATACATGATATTTGACTGAACAACATTGAGGTATAGTACGTACTATACAAATGATGAGGTATTATATGTATTTAAACATTAAATACGAGTACGTAAACAACCATGATCCAAGGGAAACTTGGTCGCAGCAAGTTGATTTACATACCCCATTAATGTGTTGATGTGTTCCACGATGCTCTCATCGTCTCTGTATTTCAGCCGTACGATTTTTCTCATCAGTGAGGTTTTATTGAGCGCGTTCTTCCTCTCATACAGACCCGACAACTTCTGTCACATCTCGTGAGCATTTGTGTCATTCGCCACATGTTGAAGGACACTTACATCGACGCATTGTCGGATAGTGGCCACCGCCTTTCTATTCAGAAGCTTCCAGTCCGACTCCAATACCCCCCTGGGTATTTCTGCTCTGTCGATTGGCTCGTACAGGTCTTTAACTATGAGAAGGTCTTCCATCTTGATCTTCCAGTCTACATAGTTCTGTGAGTTGAGAACTATCATACCTGGGAAACCGCTCACACCTCCTTCCATGCTTGCACCTCAAGCTCTAATACCAGTTTGTTGAGAAATCATTCGGTCAAATCACAATACACAAACTGTGTTGAAATACGAATCACATCAGTATGCCAGAGAGAGACAAGATAAACAATAGTGCACAGAGATTTACGTGGAAACCCTAAAACGGGGGAAAAACCACGGGGAACAAAACTTCACTATACAATGGATATACAACAGAGAATGTTACAACAGTCCTTCGAGTGTGTCAGCCACACAGGGCTCTTGGCGTCAGCTGTTACGCACACATCTATGGCGCTGCTCTCACTCACTCTCTCTGTCTCACACGTTCTCACACTACTTCTGTTCTACTACACTTACTCTCACGTTTTGCCCTAAGAGTATTTATACTTATACACTATATGGGCTATTTACAAATGAAGCCTCTCCTACGTATCATTATTATTACTACTATAATAATAATAGTCGAATTATCAAACATTCGACTCACTGTTTTCGACTCTTCAACTGTCGGCTTTCCGAATGGTCGGATCTTCCCTGTCTTCGACTGTCGGCACTCCTTGGTCCGATCAATCGGCTCCTCGTAGTCTTTGACTGTCAGCAACTTTTGGATAATCGGTTCCTCCTCCCACTAGAGGCACATATTCCCAACATATTGTTGTATGTGTATAACTGTTGTATAGAGAGTAATAGAGAGAGAGAGAGGAGATATAGAGCGATACTCTATTGTAACCACCGCTTGGCGAAGAAACAGAACTTGAGGTCATTGCCTCCGAGTCTCTGATTGTACCTTTCTCATGTAGTGATAGTTTGGAGTCTGTGGGCTCCCGTGGTTTTTCCCTATTAGGGTTTTCCATGTAAACATCATGTGTACTTTCTTTTGGTGTACAAGTATTCATCTCTATTCCCATTTCTGTATTTGATCCTTAAACGAAGTGATATAGGACTCGGTTGTGGCCGAGCAGTATTCCGCGTCTATTCTCCACACGACATAACATCATCAAGGATGGAGACTAAGGTGTTTGATAGTGGAGCAGCATTCGCTCGGGTGAAGAGTCTTGACGGTCAAAAGTCGGTTCAATTCTTGATAGTGCGAGCTAATCATGAGAGGAACCGAGATAGCCCAATTGATGAATATGAGTTGGAGTTGTCCAACCAGGAGAGGCCGATTGACGAGTAGAATCCCAAACAGAGAGAAGAGTTGGCAGAGACAACCAAAAGAGATCCAACAACGTGTGGAAGAAAATACCCAGTCAGGGAGAGGAAAGCACCGACTACATATGGTAGCCAATACAACCTCTTGACTCATGAAGGTGAACCAGAGTGCTATGAAGAAGCCATTGCCGACGAGCATAGAGAGAAATGGTTGAGCGCGATGCAAGTTGAGTTGGAATCCTTCCACGAGAATTACACCTACGACCTGGTAGAGCTGCCGAAAGGTAAGAGAGCACTCAGGAATAAATGGGTCTACAAAGTGAAGACTGGAGAAGCCGACAGTGACCCCAGGTATAAAGCCCGCATAGTGGTGAAGGGTTTTCAACAGAAAAAGGGCGTCGACTTTGACGAAATATTTGCACCAGTCATGAAGATGACATCCATTTGAACTGTTATGAGCATAGTGGCCAGTATGGATCTGGAGATTGAACAATTGGATGTCAAAACCACATTTCTGCACGGGGAGCTAGAAGAAGAAATCTATATGTAGCAACCTAAAGGCTTTGAGGAGAAAGGGAAAGAGAACCTGGTGTGTCGACTGAAAAAAAGCTTTTATGGTCTGAAACAAACTCCACACCAATGGTACAAGAAGTTCGAGTCCTTCATGATGGAACACCGGTTCCAGAGAACACGGGCCGATCACTGTGTGTTCGTCATAAGGTACGAAGAAGGAGACTTCTTAATTCTCTTGTTATATGTTGATGACATGTTGATATTCGGTCAAGATACAAGGAAGTTTGGAAGCTTGAAGAAAGCACTCGGCAAATCGTTTGCCTTGAAAACTAAGCAAATCTTGGGCATGCACATAGTTTGGGACAGAACCAAAAGGGTGCTATGGTTGTCACAACAAAAGTATGTGACGAAGATCTTAGAAAGGTTCAACATGTCGGACGCAAAGACGGTCGGCTCAGTGTTGCCAACAAATTGTAGGTTAAATGCAAAGTAGTGCCCGAGAGGGGAGAAGGCGAAGACCGAGATGAGGAAGGTACCGTATGCCTCGGCTGTCGGCAGTCTAATGTATGCTATGGTCTGTACGAGACCAGACATAGCATTTGATGTAGGAGCAGTAAGCCGATATATGAGTAATCTAGGGAGAGAACACTGGGCAGTAGTGAAGTGGATACTCAGGTACTTAAAGGGAACCCCAGGGGTGTGCCTAAGGTATGGTGTCGAAAAACCTGTGCTAGAAGGTTTTACCGATTCGGTCATGTCGGGAGATGTCGACTCGAGCCAAACCACGTCAAGGTACGTGATGACCTATTGTTGAGAGACAAGCTCAACATCGGCCGGATCGGCTGAAGAAACCGAGGACCGGATCGGTTGGGACTGATCGGTTAGGCCGAGTATGTAAATCGGGAGGCCGTTAGGAAAGATATTCCGTGAGGAATATGTTTGGGAGTTAGTGTAGGAGCTCTTAATGAGCATTGAAGTACCGTCAGTACTTCGGTCAGTCCTTCGAGGACTTGTATAAAAGTGTTCATGGAACACACATGTGTATAGAGTGGTGAATAGAGATTTGAGTTGTTGTTGAATAGAGTTCTTGTGTTTTCTCACTCTCTCTTACTCTTTGTCTCTCCTGCGTATACTACGTAAGCTCAAGCTCTCCATTAAACCTGAGTGTTCTTCCTTCTGTTCAGTCTTCATACTTCCTTCCGCACACTACTTTTTACATGGTATCAGAGCGCGAGGGTTGAGAACCTCTCTGCAGCCGACACAGCTTGACGAAGAAGAACAAGAAGAACGATGGATAGAGGCATGGCGAGCTCGCTTCCAACAGAGAAGCTCGATAGAACCAACTACGTGTCTTGGTCCTACAAGATGCACCAGTACCTGCTCGGGCACGGCTACTGGAGTTATGTCGAAGGAGCTAATTACGCGGCACCCGAATCGACACACAGAGACTTCCCGTCGTGGGAGCAATCGGCGAGAAGGGTACTATACTGCTTCGCATCGTGTGTGGGCGAACAACTATTGAGCTATGTTCGGGATGCAAAGACGCTGAAGGGTGCGTGGGAAAATCTGAAGAAGATTTTCGCCGCGAGCACCACAGCCAGGAAGCTCCAGCTCCGACAGAAGTTGAGCAACCTACGACAACGTGACTTGTCGATGTCGGACTATACCTCGAAGATCAAGGATATCTGCGACTCCCTCGCCTCCATAGAGGTGAACATCGAGGAGAGCGAGATGGTCCAGATCTGTCTCGGAGGTTTGGCGTCGAAGTTTGGAGCGTTCCGAACGGCTGTGTGTACCCGGGAGAATACGCCGTCCTTTTTCGACTTACAGTCAATGCTCCTGGTAGAGGAGAACCACAGGGGTGCGTCGACGAGCATGCAGACCGATAGCAAGATGTTGTACACAGAGGGAGAAAGGCCCCGTGGTCGTGGCGGACGAGGCGAGTCGCTACGCAATGGAGGCGGCCGACGAGATCAAGGAAGAAGGCACCGAAGTGATGCCGACAACAACTCCGGACCCTCCGGAAACAGGGGGAGTCGAAGCGATGAGAACCGGCAAGGGAAGGCCATCGCAGAGTGCTGGTAATGTGGCAAGAAAAGCCACAGGGAAAGTGAGTGTTGGAAGAAGCGCGCCGATTCGGAGAGAACCGGTTCCGGACATACCGACAAGGGAAATTGGCAGCGATCGCACTACGCCGAAGACTCCGGGAGAGCCGGAGAAGGGTCTGCCTTCGTGACGAGACACGAAACAAACTCAATGAAATGGACCACCCTGAGATCGGACGAGGTGTGGTACGTAGACTCTGGCGCATCAAACCTCATGACGAGCCATAAGGAGTGGTTCTCGTACCTGGAAAAACTGATACAACCTGGAGTAGTCGCAACAGGAGACGACACTCCGCATCTGATCGTGAATGTCGAAGAAGTTCCCCTTAGCCATGTCGGGCAGAAAGGGAAACTCATGAACGTGCTGCACGTTCCGACAATCATGAAGAACTTGGTCTCGGTCGGACAGATCGTCGACCAAGGGATGGAGGTTCGGTTTACACACCTCGGGTGCTTCATTGAGGAAGAAGGTCGTGTGATTGCGCAAGGGCGCAGAGACGGGAGGATGTTCATCCTCGACTCCACTGATGGTGGCACCGCAATCTTCGCGAAGGGAACAAAACCCGAGTCGGACATCGACTTGTGGCACAAGCGGATAGGCCATGTCAACTACCAGCGGCTTCAAGATCTGCAATCGAAACAGGTAGTGTTCGGATTGCCCAAATTTAGTGGCCGAAAGGCACAAGTTTGTGAAGCCTGCCAGCTCGGGAAGCAACACCGACTTCCTTTCCCAAACGAGCGAAACCGGAGCCGGAACAAGCTCGACCTTATACACTCCGATGTGTGGGGGCCGACACAAAATGTTAGTCTTGGCGGGAGCCGATATTTCGTCTCCTTCATCGACGACCACACGCGGCACACGTGGGTCTACCTCATTGAGAGGAAGAGCGAAGTCTTCGACTGTTTCCGTGACCTCAAAGGGTTCGTGGAAACAGAAACGGGACGAAAGATCAAGTGCCCGCGGTCAGATGGCGGGAAAGAGTACTTTTCCGGTCAATTCAACGGTTATCTACAACAAATGGGAATTCGGCGCGAATTCAGTTGTAGATACACGCTAGAGCAGAACGGCGTGGCCGAGAGGAAGAATCGGTCAGTTGTGGAAGCGGCACAGGCAATGCTGGAGTAGAAGAGCTTGCCCAAGTTCTATTGGGCCGAGGCGGTAAGGACCACGGTATACATCCAGAACCGGATCGGAGACAAAGTGTCGGCGCACGAGCTATATTTCGGAACGAAGCCGAACTTGCAACACTTGAGCGTGTT
This sequence comes from Azolla caroliniana, assembly GCF_043228905.1. Taxonomy (NCBI): domain Eukaryota; kingdom Viridiplantae; phylum Streptophyta; class Polypodiopsida; order Salviniales; family Salviniaceae; genus Azolla; species Azolla caroliniana. Next base: position 4,399,575 of record NW_028230448.1, on the reverse strand, counting down.
CGGTAGCATTGCGTATGTGCATATACTGAAGGAGAAAAGGAGGAAGCTAGACGCAAAGGCCGAGAAATGCATCTTGGTCGGTTACTCGGACGAGCAGAAGGGTTATAAGTGCTATAACCCTCGCACCAAACAAGCGCATGTCAGTTGCGACGTTGTGTTTGACGAGTTCGCGTCCTGGTACCTGCCCCCAATTACAAACCTCGCCTCCAATCCGAGCTCTGACGATGGGGTCAGCGAGGCCAAGATGCCTCCGGATGAGCCCGAAATCGAGACCCGCGAAGAGAGTCCGATTTCACTCCAGTTAAGTGGACGAATTGGACGACTGAGTCGGTACGACCAGTCCGATGAAGAGCCGGCGAGTAGTGGAGACTCGGTCGTGCATTCCCCGCGCAGGAAGCCGAGGAGACGGCTTACGCGCAAAGAGAAAGGGAAGAAGAAGGTGTCGGATTTTGGCACGGATAGGAACGAGTCAGACCGACGCGAGTCCGACTCCGAGGGAACCGGTAACGGGACTTTAAAGGTGAAGTCCGCGTCGACCGAGAAGGCCTCGACATCGGCTGATGTGAGATTACGCCGATCTACCCGCCACAAGAACCCTGTTTTGTGGTTCGGATACAACAAGTACATGGTGCATCATTATGCATACATGACCCGTGTAGCGGAAGTGCGTGAGCCGGAGAGCTACGCAGAAGCGGCTAAAGACGCCAATTGGCATGCCGCGATGGAGGAAGAGATGCACGCATTGGTGGAGAACGAGACCTGGGACCTGGTTGATGCACCAAGAGGGGTAAAACCGATCGGGTGTAGGTGGGTGTACAAGGTCAAGTACAACACCGATGGCTTGGTCAACCGGTACAAGGCTCGACTAGTGGCAAAAGGCTACGCGCAGAAACACGGCATCGACTACGATGAGACGTTTGCGCCGGTCGCGAAAATGACGACAGTCCGTGTTTTGCTCGCAGTAGCCGCGGCCAAGGGGTGGCACTTACATCAAATGGATGTAAAGAATGCGTTCCTACAAGGTGACCTTGAGGAACAGGTGTACATGGTACAGCCCCCCGGATTTCACTCTAGAACGAACTCCTCGGCAGTATGCCCACTAAAGAAGTCCCTTTACGGACTAAAGCAAGCCCCGCGTGCCTGGAACGCGAAGATCACGCAACAACTACGTCGGATGGGCTTCGTCACGTCCAAATCGGACTCTTCCCTGTTCATCCGGAAAGGTCGACTCGGACCGGTTAGTATTTTACTATATGTTGATGACTTGGTCATCACCGGCGCCGACCTACGTGAAATCGACTACGTGAAGCTCCAGCTTGCGGCATCGTTCGACATGAAGGATCTGGGGGACCTTCATTACTTCCTCGGGATCGAAGTGATCCGTTCCCCCGAAGGCATATTGATCAGCCAACGTCATTACGTGCTGAGTATGCTCTTCAAATTCGGGATGGCCGACTGTAAGTCCGTCTCGACTCCTTTGGACAGAACCATCAAGCTTCGTCCCGATACGGGAAAGGTATGCGACCCGACGAGGTTCCGACAAATTATCGGAAGCCTCATATACTTGACCATCAACCGACCTGACCTCAGTTATCCGGTCGGAGTGATCAATCAGTTCATGGCGCGACCTACCAAGGAGCACCTTCAGTGTGCGCAACGCATACTTCGGTATGTCAACGGCACTAAGGACCGAGGACTGCTATATCGGACCAGTGCAGCCGCGTAGTTAGTCGGCTACACCGATGTTGATTGGGCTGGCAACGCCGCCGATCGCCGATCCACGTCCGGATACGCGTTCTCCCTCGGGAGTGCCGCGCTCGCGTGGAGCAGTAAGAAGTAGCCGACAGTTGCACTGTCGAGCACCGAAGCTGAGTACCGAGGAGCGGCTGTCGCGACATGCGAAGCCATATGGTTGAAGCGGCTACTTAAGGACCTGCAAGTGGAGGTGTCAGATCCGACGACGATCTACTGCGACAACCTCAGCAGCATCCAGCTCGCGAAAAACCCCGTTTTCCACGCACAGACCAAGCACATTGAGGTGCACTACCATTTCGTCCATGAGCGTGTCCATTCCGGTGAAGTCGAACTTCAGTACGTTGTCGGGGTAGTTGTGGTTCGTGCGGCGAAGTTGCAGGGACTAAGGTTAAGGGGAGTTGAAGGAACTTTTATAAGGCTTGCGCGCAAATGTTAGGAAGATAAAGGATATGAAGAATAATAGTTTAAAGTAATATGTGTGAGAGAGAGACTAGTATAGATAAAAGATAGAGGCAATGTATGATTCAAGACGCAAGATAGAGACAAAGTATGATTTAAGACAAAAAAGTATATGATATGTATTACGAATACAAGATTTTACCAACTTTACAATGTTTGGTAGCAAGATGAACCCTTTCTCTACCGACCCTTGATTCGAACTCACGACCTCAACTTCGAAACGAGAGGTTCTCCACCCAATGAGCTAGTCTTCTTCAATTGATTATATTATTTTTTTCACTCTCTCTTGATTGATTACCCTATTTTCCCCCTCTTCATCCCTTAATTCCTTGCCTCTCTTTATAGGTTCTCTCATGCATATGATGATATGGGGGTGCATGGCATGCATGTAATGCATGTGATGCATGTGATGCATGATCGCCATTTGGCGCACATGCTTTACATGTGATGCATGATAGCCATCATGCTCATCTAAGCTTTAATGTAGGAAGAAACATGTCATAAGTATGATAAAAATATAACTATAGAAAATAACTTATCCTAATGGTATATGCTTCGTCCTTGGTGTGTGAGGTTATGGGTTCAAGTCTCTCAAATGTTACTTAATACAATATTCAAGTTTATTTTTATATCGTGAAGCAAATCCTTCACGACACCCACCCCCTCTGAACTTGCACACTAGTTACAGCAAAGTTCATCCAAAGTCTTGGAAAAACTCTTCATTCCGTTTCTGAACTGGATGTCCCCTCAAGCATTCTTTGTTTCTTTCATGGTTAGGCGTCATGGTTAAGATATGGTCCCTCTTCCTTCCATCCTGACTCTTGATCCTCGCGAAAGTTGAATCATCATTAATCACAGTTGTTTCCATCCTTACTACATTGATGTATGGTTCACCATCCTTTGTTTCCATACTCACTACGCTGATGTATGGTTGACCAAGGATGACAGGGTAGGTTGATCCATCTTGCGCATAGTAATTTTCATCCACCGAAACATCTCCCATTGTTACTTTCACACTGGGACATGCTCCAAATAGATCCTCCATTGTCTTTGTCACAACTCTTATCTTCAACCCATGGTGCTTATTGATTGGCCACTTTCCTTCAGCATAACATTTCAACGACATCATGTTGATTTTCGATCCATGATCTATCAAAGAAATACAAGGAATCTGTTGCTCCCCAATTTTTGTAGGCACCTCCGTTGTTGCTTGAGCACAATGGTTCCTTGTATAATGACTCTTGTCCCCTTCATGAATTGCAATATTATTTATCTTCTTAACTCTTGCAACATTGATGGTGTCACGATCTAGATCTTGGAGTGTTGCTGAACACACTCTCGTAACTTCTTCCGTGATGTGTTTTAAATTTGTCACGTCTTCTGTGTCCGAAGCAAGCTGGAAAGTTGGGTTTGTCTTCCCTTTTACTTTATCAGCTTCTTTCGACCCATGAGCATTCTTTTCCATCTCTCTTCTCTGAAGTTGTTCTTGTGTCTCGTGTTTCTTTGTCGGATTAGCTTCCTCAGCTCTCTTCCGCTTCTCTTCCACTAGCACATCTTGTGCATTCACTTGGGCGAATGCTGATAGCGCGTCTACTGGATCATTCCATCCAGTGAAGTTTCGTATTTCATCTCCCGCTCTTTTTAATTCATCCACTCGAACCTTCCCTTTTCTTGCATAATCCATCACATCTTGCCAAAAGCCAGATCCACCATATGAGTCTTCTACGCGCAATCCTAAGGTTGCCACGGATTGTATCGCTTGAGTCGTTTCTCTCTCGGCATCTTCCATTAGCTTTTTCATTCCTCCTCGCCCGAAGTTAAGTTGAAGTGGTTGTCGAGTCTTTGTCGAGTGAATCTTGCCATCTTGATAGTAGACTTTATTATGATTAAGAGCATCCCTATGCTCTTGACAATCTTTCTTCTGGTGGTCGATACTATCACACCACATACACCTTCGCACCATTCCACCTCCTTGCCTTGATGAAGTCGAGCTTTGTCCTGATTCTAGCTTCGTCACTTTGATCGACAAGTCTTTCATGCCTTTCACCAATTCGTGTAAGAGTGATTCTTCTACTTTCTTTTCTCCCGACTCATTCCCCATTTCTTCATCATTTCTGTCGGGCAACTCCATAAACCATAACTTTCTTTTGCAGAAATGGGCGCACACCCTTTTCACCTCCTCCCAGTCTTCGGTAAGTCCACTTGGACTATTCTGATCTTCTAAAAGCATTCCTAAGTCCTTCCTGTCTTTAATATTAGTAGCTTGTAGAAACAATATGACTTTATCTGGCACTATTATATTTCTATCTCTAACATTTAGTTGCTCAAATCTTTCAGAAAACTCTTTTAATACTTCCAAAACACTTAAATGTTTATTAGACTCTACCCAATCCATGAAGGCTCGCCTTGTCATCCTTGACATATCGTTGAGGTTGTATTCATTTAGCAATGCTCTTTCGAAAGTCACCCATGTCTGATGTTCCCTCTGTAGCTCCTGGATCCTTTCTTGTAGCCCAATCGCAACGACTCGACTAAAGCTATTAATTTTTGCAGCTTCATCGACACCGCGTTTAAGCATTTCTTCATTATAAATCTTCAGAAATCTTGTTAAATTTATACCTTCGAAGATTCCTACTCGTGCGAGAATATTGTCAACGGCTTTGTCGATACTTGCCATCATCCCTTGTTCCCGCATCACTCGTTCCATCATCGTACACATAAGCCTCATTTTCTCCTCCATTTCTCCTCGTCGCCGCCTTCACGTCGGGTTCACCAAATGTGTCGAGGTAGTTGTGGTTCGTGCGGCGAAGTTGCAGGGACTAAGGTTAAGGGGAGTTGAAGGAACTTTTATAAGGCTTGCGCGCAAATGTTAGGAAGATAAAGGATATGAAGAATAATAGTTTAAAGTAATATGTGTGAGAGAGAGACTAGTATAGATAAAAGATAGAGGCAATGTATGATTCAAGACGCAAGATAGAGACAAAGTATGATTTAAGACAAAAAAGTATATGATATGTATTACGAATACAAGATTTTACCAACTTTACAATGTTTGGTAGCAAGATGAACCCTTTCTCTACCGACCCTTGATTCGAACTCACGACCTCAACTTCGAAACGAGAGGTTCTCCACCCAATGAGCTAGTCTTCTTCAATTGATTATATTATTTTTTTCACTCTCTCTTGATTGATTACCCTATTTTCCCCCTCTTCATCCCTTAATTCCTTGCCTCTCTTTATAGGTTCTCTCATGCATATGATGATATGGGGGTGCATGGCATGCATGTAATGCATGTGATGCATGTGATGCATGATCGCCATTTGGCGCACATGCTTTACATGTGATGCATGATAGCCATCATGCTCATCTAAGCTCTAATGTAGAAGAAACATGTCATAAGTATGATAAAAATATAACTATAGAAAATAACTTATCCTAATGGTATATGCTTCGTCCTTGGTGTGTGAGGTTATGGGTTCAAGTCTCTCAAATGTTACTTAATACAATATTCAAGTTTATTTTTATATCGTGAAGCAAATCCTTCACGACAACGTTCCGACAGATCGGCAGACTGCCGACATCTTCACCAAGCCTCTTGGTTTGGACAAGTTGCGGCAATTCTCAGGTGCGCTCGGATTGCGTCACCTCGACGTTGTCGTAGTGTATTTCGTACACTACGTGAAAAAGTAAAAATAAAATAACCGATTTAATTGCATATCACGTGCATAGGGCAAGATTCGAACCTTGTACCTCCACGTAGCCAAACCTCAACTTTACCATTATGCTACCTTATCTTTAGTGTTCTATAAATAGATTTAATAACTATAACTGCTTTATTTGCGCCTACCTTTATTAAAAGGTAAATCGTGCATTTTTAGAGTGCGTGAATATTTTATAGAAAAACGCAAGCAACTAAAAAGTGACTCATGCACATCTAGCGTGCATGAGCACTATATTTAGCAAATAAAAGCAAGGATTAGAAAAGCATCACATGCACATTTAGTGTGCATGAACATATTAGAAAAAAAGCATGTAGCTATGCTTAGTCTCTCCCATCACTACATAAGGATGGGGAGCACAATGTAATAGGCGTGTGAAATATTTGGGAAATTGGATATATTTCCTAAAACACCAATTAATAAAATATACTCGTGGGATTCACGAAGTTTAAGATAATCTATCTCTTTCAATCTAAATTCATATTCTTACATAAATATTGATTAATGTAATACTTGTGGGATTCACAAGTTTCTATATCTCTTTCTAGATTAGCCTCAAATTCTTCCTCCTCCTAGTCCAAAACCCCGGTGGTTCCCACCCGACTCACGCAACGATCCGGAGCCGAAAGGCACGACACAGTTGGTGAACCCGACGTGAAGGCGGGTGGCAAGGAGATGGAGAATCAACAAGAGGCGATGAACATGATGATGATACTGTTTGAGCGGATGCAACAAGAACAACGTGCGATGTCGGAGATGAAGGCGGCAGTAGAGCGGCTTCTGCGACGAAACAGGGAATTCAACGGTAAGGGTGTGTCACGCTACCTACGTGAATATAAGGCGGAGATGATGCAATATCGGATACCGGAAGGATTGCAAGTGATATCCTTTAGTCGGGTGGCCTCGGACGAACTACAAGAGAGAATCCACAAGATACAACAACAAAACTCGACATGGGAGTCCTTTGAAGAAGCTTTATGGGAGGCATATGACTATGAGAGATGGACGGGACGAGATCGACGAGAATTCGACGAATGGGTGGCGTCGGAGAAGACTCACCGAAGTGCAACGCAAGCGTTCCTAGAGTTCGAGCATCATTTTGCTCGACTCTCGGAGCGGGAACGAAGATTGGTGGGAGAAGATAAAGTCTTAATGTTCGTAAGATCGATCGATCGGAAAGAAAGGATGGACATTGGGATCGAACTCGAAGATGATGACGGTGCGAACGGCCTTACCGAGGATTGGGCCAAAGTCGAAAGGGTATGCCGAAGACATGATGAAAGGAAGCTGAGAATCTTGTCAACAACGACATGGCCCATGAAGGATGGTCGATTGAGGAAAAACGATGAAGCCAATATGAAGGCCGAAATACAACATGATGGTACCACGGGAGAAAGAGTGGAACAAGACACCCACTCGTCTTGTGAAAGAACGATGGCGAAGGATAAGGCCGATAATTCAAGTGTAGAAGGAAATTTCGGGATACAAGTGCCCGAGACATCGGGTCAAAAAGGGGTAAGCATAATAGATGTTTGCATAATTGATGCAGATAAAGAGTGTGAAGCGGATGTGATTAAGGAGGTAGCCACAAAAGACGAAATCGAATCGGAGGTGGCTATGGACGAATCAATGGCGGATTGCCATATCGAGACTTCCCCACCACTGATTCCAGAGACTCCGGCGGTTGCGTTTGAAAGGCAACGTGAGACCGAAGAGACGGAAGGTGGCGGAGAGAAAACAAAGGTCGAAGTCGATGCATACGACGGAGAGATAGCCGAGAATATGGCTATGGGTGAAACAATGGAGGATGATAATACCGAGGATTCCTACCCACTAATTCTAGAGACTTCGGCGGTTGTATTCGAGAACCAACGTGAGACCGGAGAGACAGGAGGTGGCGGCAAGAAAGGTAAAGTCGGAAGCCGGTTCGGATGGAAGGTGATCCGGACAGGATTCCGATCCGAAAGAAAGCCGAACCGGGTAAAAGAGGATTCGACCGAAAGTCGACCCGAAAGAAAGCCGAACCGAAAGGAAGAGAATTCGGCCGAAAGACGACACAAACGAGACCGATCCGGAAAGAAGCTAATCCAACTCAACTGGGGGTTGGACCGGTCGAGGCTGGTGAAAACGAGGAAAAGAAAGCCAACCAAAACCGAAACTGATAGATCGAAACAAGGCCGGAAGGAGACCGACTCAATCGAAACCGAACAACCGATTCCGATTCGACCAAATATGAATCCGATCGGACGCCGATCAAACCGAAAGTCGATCGGACGAGAGCGATCCGGAAAAAAGTCAAGGTTGATGAAGACAAGAAAGAGGCCAGTAAAAGACACTACCACGAATGACAAGGGCCAAGAATATGACGAGAGAGAACAAAGAATATGGTGGATCGGATGGCGACAATGGTTCGGGTGGAAAGAATGGGTCTACTCAAAATGGAGAGACAAAGTTGACATAGCGGGACAAACGGAGGATGAAGGGGAGACAACGAGCATCGGCAACTTCGGCACATACCGGAGGATGTGCGGGTTCGGAGGGGGCGAGTGTCGTAGTGTATTTCGTACACTACGTGAAAAAGTAAAAATAAAATAACCGATTTAATTGCATATCACGTGCATAGGGCAAGATTCGAACCTTGTACCTCCACGTAGCCAAACCTCAACTTTACCATTATGCTACCTTATCTTTAGTGTTCTATAAATAGATTTAATAACTATAACTGCTTTATTTGCGCCTACCTTTATTAAAAGGTAAATCGTGCATTTTTAGAGTGCGTGAATATTTTATAGAAAAACGCAAGCAACTAAAAAGTGACTCATGCACATCTAGCGTGCATGAGCACTATATTTAGCAAATAAAAGCAAGGATTAGAAAAGCATCACATGCACATTTAGTGTGCATGAACATATTAGAAAAAAAGCATGTAGCTATGCTTAGTCTCTCCCATCACTACATAAGGATGGGGAGCACAATGTAATAGGCGTGTGAAATATTTGGCAAATTGGATATATTTCCTAAAACACCAATTAATAAAATATACTCGTGGGATTCACGAAGTTTAAGATAATCTATCTCTTTCAATCTAAATTCATATTCTTACATAAATATTGATTAATGTAATACTTGTGGGATTCACAAGTTTCTATATCTCTTTCTAGATTAGCCTCAAATTCTTCCTCCTCCTAGTCCAAAACCCCGGTGGTTCCCACCCGACTCACGCAACGATCCGGAGCCGAAAGGCACGACACAGTTAGTGAATCCCACAAGTATAATTGTTTTAGTTTATCTAAATCGTAGTAATAAATTGAAATAATTTAAAATAGATTAGAGTAGATTGAGAAAAGAGATCAAACCTTGTGAATCCCACAAGTTTCTATATCTCTTTCTTATAATCTATTCATATTCATAACTAGATTAGCCTCATATTCTTCTTTCTCCTAGTCCAAAACCCCGGTGGTTCCCACCCGACTCACGCAAACGATCCGGAGCCGAAAGGCACGACAACGTGCCAAACTTGAGGGGGAGAAAAGTCCTGAACGACTAAGCAAGGCAGCAGGAAAGGAACGGAGACCGCGACACCGAGTCGGTTGGCTCATCGACTGAAGAAGCCGAGGGCGGACCCGCGGAAAAGCTCAGAAGAGGACAGAAGGGGAGCAACCGAAGGAGAGAGCCGAAGCCAACCACGCATGGGGAAGATGACGCCACCGAAGATGACGCCACCGAGGGCGAGAAGACCGAAGACGAGTTGGAGACAGCCAACTCGGACGAGAGCGAAAACCGATCGGAGGTAGCCGAATCGGTTCGGATGTTTGATTCAGACACGCTGAATCAACCGAGGCCCAAGCGGAAGAAAAGGCAGTAGGAGAAGCGTCAACACCGCAACAACAGAACACCTTATAAGGGCCGCATGAGCAGACAAGCCGACTGGAAGGGTCGAAGCGCGCGGAGTCGAACAGGTCGAGGAGCACGAGCGAGGCGTGAAGCCAGGAGAAACCGGAACTGTGAGCCCGAGGATCCCGAAGAGCCTCGAGTTGAGCTTGAGGAGGAGTGTTGAGAGACAAGCTCAACATCGGCCGAATCGGCTGAAGAAGCCAAGGACCGGATCGGTTGGGACCGATCGGTTAGGCCGAGTACGTAAACCGGGAGGCCGTTAGGAAAGATATTCCGTGAGGAATATGTTTGGGAGTTAGTGTAGGAGCTCTTAATGAGCATTGAAGTACCGTCAGTACTTCGGTCAGTCCTTCGAGGACTTGTATAAAAGTGTTCATGGAACACACATGTGTATAGAGTGGTGAATAGAGATTTGAGTTGTTGTTGAATATAGTTCTTGTGTTTTCTCTCTCTCTCTTACTCTCTGTCTCTCCTGCGTATACTGCGTAAGCTCAAGCTCTCCATTAAACCTGAGTGTTCTTCCTTCTGTTCTGTCTTCATACTTGCTTCCGCACGCTACTTTTTACACCTATGCAGGGGGCGCAATGTCATGGAAGTCACGACTACAGAAGTCTGTAGCCTTGTCGACTATAGAGGCAGAGCATATGGTAGCGGTAGAGGCCGGCAAAGAGCTAATTTGGATGAGAAACTTTCTCAACGAATTAGGGATGAAGCAAAAGGAGTTCTTGCTTCGCTGTGATAGCCAAAGCACCATACACCTTGCCAAGAATGTTGCATACCACTCCCAGACCAAGCACATACAGAGAAGGCATCATTGGTTGCGGGAGAGAGTCAAAGAAGAAGAGTTTTCTCTTATGAAGATCCATATTGATGATAATGGATCTGACATGCTCACGAAGAACCTACCTATGGACAGACTTAGAGTCTGTTGACAAAAGACAGGATTGACAAACTCCCTCCCACAGGAGTGAAGGGGGAGTTTGTTGGGAATATGTCCCTCCAATGGGAGGAGGAGCTGACTGTTTCGGAAATAGCCGACAGTCGAAGAGTCGAAAACAAAGAGTCAACTGCTTAATAGTTCGACTATTATTATTATAGCAATAATAGTAATGATATGTAGCAGTGGCTACAATTGTAAATAGCCTATACAGTGTATAAGTATAAATATACTTAGGGCAAAATGTTGCATATGTGTGTATAGAACAGAAGTAGCGTGAGAGCGTGTGAGACAAGAGAGTGAGTGAGAGTGGCGCCATAACTATGTGCGTAATAGCAGAAGCCAAGAGCCCTGCGTGGCTGATACACTCGAAGGAGTGTTGTAACATTTTGTGTTGTATATCCACTATACATAGTGAAGCTTTGTTCCTGTCGTTTTCTCCCGTTTTAGGGTTTCCACGTTAAATCTCTATGCACCATTGTTGTCATGTTTTCTGGCATATCTGTGATTCGTATTTCAGCACAGTTCGTTTATTGTGATTTGACCAAACGATTTTTCAACAAACGCTTGGTTCCGAATGCCGATCTGGATCATGTGGAGTTTGTCCGCTCAATAGTTAACTTGATGCCTAGGTCAATGAGGACAATTTATCGCTATATGTCTTGGACCACCACAATATAAACATAGGTGGTTAGCCCAACGTCTTTGTTTTTCAGTTTCTGTTACAAGTCCTCAACGACATGTAGAATCAATTTCCATTGGAGTAGGGCCACTTATTGGGTTAGAAATACGGACCTGCATAGTTCCAGATGTAGGTAGCAATGTCACCAATGCATATGTCTGCTCTGATCGAGGTCGAGACCATTGTTGAAGTTCAAAGTATCGCTCAAATAATCGATGGTCACATCGTACACCTCGACTAATCACCTCAGTAAGAGATTTAGGATCGTCATGAAAAGTGAGAAGGAAGTCTTGTGGTGGTAATATTTCATAATATTATATGTTGTTATTATTGATCTAATCTAAGAATTTTAAAGAATTCATCTAATATAATGTATCCTAGTGGTTGAAGTTGCACATCCTCTTTGAGGAAGTCATGGGTTCGAATCTTTATTATGAGTCTTGGACTTTTTGTATATGTTCATAACAAATGGAGCAAAGGGATGCATGGGCATGCCCGAATCAATCCCAAGTCACAAGGACAAGGTAACGCACGAGAACAAGGTTAACACACAAGGCATGAATGTCTAGATGCCTTTGTGAAAGGGCATGGGCGTGCCCGAATCAATCCCAAGTCACAAGGACAAGCGAACGCACGAGAAGAAGGTTAACACACAAAATTTGGGAGTAAGGTTTACTGACAAAACAAACACTCGATTACAACACAAGAGTGCCCCTTTACAAAATAGGGCTTTCGATTACAAGGGAAGAAAAGGGGGGGTTTACAAAAGTGTTAACTTTTAGTTAACCACAAGCTCAACAAGAGTAAGGAGGCAGATGGAGCAAAAATAGTGTATGCTCTCCTCAACGAAGGTTGTATCCGAACACCGAACGACCAAACGCACGAACCACCAATGAGGACCGCACTGAACACGAACACCGAACAACAAACACTGAACACGAACATTGAAAGATGGGAGGAGGAAAGGAAGAACGAAGGAAGAAACCCTCACAAGAAAACCCAAATGTACTCAAGACTAAAAGCTCAAGGAATACTAAAGCGAAGAAGAAGAAAATGAGTCCTCCCTACTTCCTTTTATGGGGAGGAAGGGGGAAGCGGGGCCGTCACATTTGCATTAAATGCAAATGTCCATTTCTCAATATTTAAAGTGAATAAAGAATATTATTAAAGACGTCCATTCTAAAAGGAGTCAAACGCTACCTCTTGCAAAAATTAAATGACTCTATCCACTAGGACATCCAATTTTATTAATTTTTTAATAAGTTTATATTCATTTCATATTTTTCTCTTCCCTTTTTCTTTGCCCCTTTTTCTACATGGAACATTTTCTCTCTCGTACTTTTTCATTCATGCTCTCACCCTCATCTCTTATCCCATTTTCAGCCACGTTTCCCATCTTCGCATGCCACACCACGACAACATCCCTGTATGCTCTTCCTATAAACAGAATGGATGAGGAAACAACTACATTACAAACAACAGTTGTGCCCGTGCCACCTCCTTCATAGGCCGGCACGAACCCGAACCCTCGGCCAAACATTTTTGTTTTTAATTAGATCAACATTATTAATATCATCATATCTAAATATTCTACTTTTAGGAAAAATAAATATAACCCCTCATATGAAGAGGTGTATGTTTTGTAATGCTTCATCATCCATCTTAATTTTGGTTAAAATTTCCATTCATTTTCCTTCCTTTCTCTTCTTTTTTAAATGTTTCCTTTCTTGAACATATGGGTTCTCCTAATCCTAAACCACAACTTAATGTTTAGGTGTTACGGTGATGGGATGTAGATTTTTGACAATTCAATCATGTCATTGTTTAAATAGGTGACCTTGGCCAAACATTTGATTCCAACAAAACACTTGAGCATTACATACAAGCAAATGGCGACACAATTCTATATGTAGGTGACCTTTCCTATGTAGACAACTATCCATTCCATGACAACAAGCGATGGGACACTTGGGGCCGGTTTGTCGAACGGAGCACGGCGTATCAACCTTGGATTTGGACAGCTGGGAACCATGAGCTTGATTTTCTTCCTAAAGTGGTAACTTCTTCTTTACCATCGACACTATTTTAGTTTTTCAAAACTATGTATGCAAGCATGCTAAGATCATCTGCATATGTATGCATGCATGTATGTATGTATATATATATATATATATGCATGTTGGGATTTGAGAAGTGATTAATTTGTTGTAGGATGTGTATGCACTCTAATCTAATAAGTGGTTACATTTGCATTTGAATTTGTGTATGTACATGCATATACTTGTGTTACTTTGCATACCATATTCATGTATACACAAATATGCTAACAATATGAAGTGATTAATTTGCATATGTGAATCTTATTTATACATATAAATTGGGGTAGGGAGAGAAAGATTATTAGCTGTTTTTCCATTATTTCTTCTGCAATGAGATCCTAGCCTTCATCACTTTCTTGTTGTTTTCGATTGTGTAGGGAGAGACGGAGCCGTTTAAGCCGTATTTGAGCCGCTATTGGGTGCCACATGAAGCCTCAAATAGTACATCTCCATTGTGGTACTCCATCAAGAGAGCATCTGCTCATATCATTGTTCTTTCATCCTACTCCTCATATGGTAAGTTAATACAACTCTAATTGTTCTCTCTTTCTCTTTTCGAATAGACCGACCTGACTCATAGACACACAATGTAAATGTTTGTGTAGGGAAATACACCCCACAATATGCCTGGCTCCAAGAGGAGCTAGCTTCAGTGGATAGAACAAAGACTCCATGGCTCATTGTTTTGTTCCATTCCCCATGGTATAATAGCAATGAACATCATTATATGGAGGGCGAAACGATGCGTGTTCAATTTGAATCATGGTTTGTGAATGCCAAGGTGGACATTGTGTTTTCCGGCCATGTCCACGCATACGAAAGGACGGTGAGTAATCATCAACCCATCATTTCATTGCCTTTCTTTACATTCATCAATATCGATTCGCAAATATTTCTCACCACTTAACATGATTTGAGATTGGATTGCAAGGAGAAAATTATAAGTTTTTATTCTATCATCACTTAACACTACAAATGTATCGATGTATTAGTATCGAATTTCCAACATAAACTACAACATTGTGAATGGGAAATGCACCCCGCAACCGAACGCATCCGCGCCCATTTACATAGTGGTTGGGGATGGTGGAAATGCAGAAGGTCTTGCCGCAGAGTAATGTTCCGTTTTCCCTTGAATTATGAAGACCAATCTTGCCAAACACTTGTCTATGCAACTTTTTGTGATATAATGGTCTTGTGCTTATAGATTTACCGAGCCTCAACCCACATATTCCGCGTTCCGAGAAGCTAGCTTTGGCCATGCCATGCTTGAAATAAAGAACAAGACACACGCATATTATTATTGGCATCGCAACCAAGATGGTGAAGCTGTTGTAGCCGACTCTCTTTGGCTATCCAACCAATATTGGAGCTCATAAGGAAAATCCCTTTCATCAATGGGATGTCACAAATGAAATGCAACTACAAAATGCCTCAAAACAACCACAATAAACTTGTTCCATGTAAAAAACACTCCGAAATTTCAACATTTATGGATCTCTTTATTAGATGATGCGACTCGCGAGTAATGGATGTCATCTCACTTCAAGATGACTTTCTTGGTTTCCTGTACAAAACTATTATTTGAGAACATTAATATATTTGAATGAATACCGGTTCTCTTACTACATAGGGTTATATGATACGTCAACCTTTGTATGTAAAAGAATTTAATATAAGAATTTTCTAAACCATTGGAACCTTGAAGGTGGGTGAACCAACCATGCTCACAAAATCTTGAGGGTGTGCCATTTTGACAAACAAATTTACTTAGTTCTAAAATTCGGTGCAACTTTGTTTTACCCAAGGAAGCACTATTTTCCATGAGCTTATAACCTTGATATGGAATGAAGAAATTAATGGAAACAAAATTTTAACCAATAAATGTTGCATGCTGACAAGAGTATAGTTGTAAATTAACAAGTTATTGTTTTGGTAAAGTATACATACTTTATTTAAATATGTCTTTAGATCATGTTCAATGGATTTAATGAAATTATCCACACAGAAGAAGGCCATTTGAAAAGATTGCTTCCAAGAGAATCCATTGTAGAAAAACTCTCAAGGAAGCAAGAAAAGGAGAAAACCATCGTGGCCATGAAGCATATTTAGTAGGGATTCCTTGAATATACTTAGCATATTTGTGGAGGAGATTGATGTGAGGATAAGTTGTTATGTATAGTGAATGGAACACGTTGAAAATGACACTTCAACGTGCACATAGATACATGGCAATAAAAAGGGTTGACAAAATATATCCCATACAATGACCACTTTGTGCTCATTAGAAAATTGTAAACACCACTTGATAGCATAACAAAACACGAACTATGGCTATGATACTCTCTTAGGCATTGTGGCCTTAAACTTGACACATATGGAAGTAGGCCAAGATTAGGGCTAACACGATGAAAGAACACGAGATCGAGAGGAAAGCTCTAGCTAAGAAATTGACTAAGAAATGAAGGAGAAGTAAAAAGCTTATTCTTTTACTTTCTTTACATTTTACAAATTACAATTGTTTCCATTTTCACATTATGGAAATTGGCTCTTTGTTTATGCTCTACGAGGCTTCTCCATTAGGCTTGGAATCGCTCGACAATTTGTTGTTTGATATATTATTGTCACTTAGTCTTCCTTTAAAGTTAGAATTATTTAATAGTTTGACTTTTTGTGCTAGAATATACTTGTGGATATATTACATATAGGATGAATCAAATCTATATAAGTAGAGCTCTATCCCTCAACCATGTAATCAATTCATTAGTAATTCTATTTGCCCATCTTCCTTCTATTCTCCATCGGGTAAGACTAAACTCTTGCAATTTAGAGACAGACATGTCTTTCATGTTCAATGACTAAGCTCTTTTATGGAAGTAAAAATATAAGCTCAAAGTGCCTTCAAATTTATATGGCATAACCATGTATCCTAAGGTACATATTTTGTCTCCTTTTTTAGGGACACAATGACAAACAAGCACCTTCTTCTCATGTTTTACGGAATGTTAGTTGTGTCCACTTTCACGCTATGCGTGCACGGTGGGGTGACAAGCTCATATAGACGCAAATTAGCAGCAACGGTGGACATGCCTTTGGATAGTGACGTTTTCAAAGTTCCCCAAGGCTACAATGCTCCACAACAGGCAAATATTTTTTTATCTCATCCTATAATATATTGTACATAAAGTATGTGTTCATCACTTCTACCAAATCTCATGGGTCCAAAATTATTAAATCTTCAAAACCATGTACCATATGTAATGTATGAAAGCTGTGCATTCTATATGTGAAAGACTACATGTATATAGGTATAGATGTGTCAAAATTCATGTTTCCATTTTGTTTTCGATGATTCTAATTTATAGTTTATTTCCTCTTTGGTTCATATCTTATAGTCATTATAAGCAGAAATAAGAGTTTCATTGTTATGGACATTGACAATAATGTACATTGTTGAGCTATTCATGTGTCAATATTTAGATTCATATTTGATAATCTTGTTTTGATTGTGTTTATTTATCCAATGTATATACTGGGCACTATTCTGATTATACATTGAAGGAAACCTTTTGGAATTCAGGTTCATATCACACAAGGGGACCTCATTGGAAAGGCAGTCTTTATATCATGGACTACACCTTCAAAACCAGGATCTAGTGTTGTACAGTATGGCCTTGAATCAGGAAAGTATAGTTACAGTAAAAAAGGCAAAGTTTCAAGATACACATTCTACAACTACACATCAGGTTTCATTCATCATTGTAGAATTGACAACCTCAAGGTGTGTACACATTTGCAACTTGATGCTCAATTGTTACTAATAAGACTCAAAACCCAAAGATTTGTTGTCTTAATTGATAGTTTCATTGTTGATGTTTGGACATCTTCTTGCAGCTTAATGCAAAATATTACTACAAGTTAGGTGAGGGATCCTCTGCTCGAGAGTTTTGGTTTAAGACACCTCCACCTATTGGTCCTGATACTCCCTACACTTTTGGGATTATTGGTATGAAAAATCAAAATTTATAAAAAAAAATCCATTTCTTTTAAATTAATGAAACTTAAGGGTTATGTTTTATGTTGAAGTCATTGAATCCCTTAGAAAGTTTGTATTTGGTGTTTACTCATAACATGTGCAAAGGAGTACACTCTTTTTTTGTCTATGATAATAGTGATGAGATGTAGATGAGATTCTTCAAAGAAATACTAGTGACAAGCAACTCACTCATACACGTTGTTTTTTATAGGTGACCTTGGTCAAACATTTGATTCCAACAAAACACTTGACCATTACATGAAATCAAATGGTGACACCCTTCTATACGTAGGTGATTTTTCCTATGCAGACATCTACCCATTCCATGACAACAACCGATGGGATACTTGGAGCCGGTTTGTCGAACGAAGCACGGCGTATCAACCTTGGATTTGGACAGCTGGAAACCATGAACTTGATTTTGCACCTGAGTTGGTTAGTCTATGTTTATAAACAATCTAAAAAGTGCATATTGGGGTAACCTGACCTTACAATCACACCAATAACATATTTATTTGTACAAGAGGGACTAAACCAAGGGCATTTGGGAAAAAACAAAAACTTGAGAGGAATTTAGGAAAATAAATAAGCACTTGTGGGTATTTCAAATTGTCCTTTAAATTCAATGGTTGTTTTTTGGTGATTTTGTCAATTAGGGAGAGGTTGATGCATTCAAGCCGTACTTGAACCGTTTTCGAGTTCCATATAAAGCCTCAAATAGCACATCACCCTTGTGGTACTCCATCAAGAGAGCATCTGCTCATATCATTGTTCTTTCGTCTTATTCAGCATATGGTTAGTACTATAATACACTTCTCTACCATATTTGATAAAACTATGAATAGACTTGTGTAGGCTCACATTCAATGAGTTTTTATGTAGGCAAATATACCCCACAATATGTTTGGCTCAAGAAGGAGCTAGCTTCGGTAGATAGGACAAAGACCCCGTGGCTCATTGTTTTGTTGCATTCCCCATGGTATAATAGCAATGAATATCATTATATGGAGGGTGAAACAATGCGTGTCCAATTCGAATCATGGTTGGTAAAAGCCAAGGTGGACATTGTATTTGCCGGCCATGTTCATGCATATGAAAGAACAGTGAGTATTGCTTTGATATTGCAACACATGATGTTTTGCTTTAATAAAAGCCTAAGGTTTCATGCCATTCAACGTAAAACTTTGAATTGACAAAGAAAGAAGTTGAACTTTTTGGTTGGATCTTCACTAAATTGGGAGCTTTTTATGCAGTATCGCTTTTCCAACATTGACTACAACATTGTGAATGGGAATTGCACCCCAAAAGCAAACCCCTCTGCACCCGTTTACATAGTGATTGGGGATGGTGGAAATGCCGAGGGTCTTGCCGGAGAGTAATTCTCTTGTTTTCCTCTATGTTTTGAATTTGAATTTGAATTTGAGATGTCCATAACATGTATTTCATTATATATGACTTTATGGGTTTGTTTTATAGGTTTACCGAGCCGCAACCGGCATATTCAGCATTCCGGGAGGCTAGCTTTGGACATGCCATGTTTGAGATAAAGAATAGGACACATGCATATTATTATTGGCACCGTAATCAAGATGGTGTAGCTGTCAAGGCCGACTCTCTTTGGCTTTCTAACCAATATTGGACCTCTTAAGTCTTCATTTTTATGAGCTACTATGACTCAACGAACTACAACAACAATGATTCCAAACAATCTTTTATATAATCTCGGATGTTATGTTAACATGTGAACATTGCTCGCATATTAATTATGTTCCATGAGAAGCGATAAGAAAACCTCATTGTTGGGAATAACTTTGTCATCTTGTAAGTTATGAATGCTCATTATCTCATTTTGAAGTGATGATGTGTTTGTACCCTTGTACAGAACGTTCATTTGAATAAAATTGTCAAACAATTAAAGGTGTATGATATTTGGATTATTTTGTATGTAAGAATGCAAAAACATTAATGGTAAATTTATATAAGAATCCCTGAAGTAATGGAACCTTGGAATTAAGTTATATAAGATCCCAAGATATTGGATCAATCATGGGCGCAAAAGGTCTTCATTAACATGTTTATTTTACGGGAATTACTCCTATTCTTATGAACAAAATAGCTTGGTTTAAGTTATAAAAGATCCCAAGATATTGGATCAATCATGGGCACAAAATGTCTAGATTAACATGTTTATTTTACGAGAATTACTCCTATTCTTATGAACAAAATAACTTTGTTTTCCTCAAGGGATCACAACTTCCCATGCATAAACTCGTGTATCATGTGACGCACATGGTTTGGAAAATATGAGGTGATATTATATTCATTGTTTCTATGTTAGTTGTTGTTTTATGTTTTATACAAAGCTTACACATAAATATGATATGGAGTTCTGTTAAAAGGAAGAAAATTTGAGTGGATGAGCATTAGATTCCCACAAGTATATGTTCTCTAATAAGTTAGCTACAGGAGAATTTGTTTAAACCCATGTGTAGTTTATAGCTTCTTCTTTTTTTCCACAAAAAACAGTACTTCGCATTAGTTAGCAAACAGGTACATCATAGACCACAAAAAATTCAGCAATCCTCACTCTGGTCTTCTCACCAAAGTGGTCATAGTCCCCACCTCATTTACAACAAAAGTATCCACAACTCCTATAACCTAGTAATTTGTACCATATCTATACATAGTTACATCACTTGGGCACTGATGGAAGCCATTGGGGGAAACAACCATCGGGGTGCTTGGTTGTTCCATTTAGGCCCTGATGATGATCTGCCCACCATAGGAGAACTACCCCATTTCAGTAAGAACTTTGATCGAGCTCTTTCAGCTGCATCAGATTCCCCCTGAATCGAGTCATACTGTCCCCGCAGCCAAGATACCAGCTCGAACTAGATAGTTAACAACACCTCACCGCTAGGGATCTTTTGCTGTTGAAAAACAAACTTACAATGCCTGGTCCAAATGTGTCGTACCGATAAACAAGCCACCATTATCCATATCTCTTCAAAAAATTCCGAGTTAGTGCCAGGTTGAACTCCAGCACGTTGAAACACCTTGCCACCCTACACTATAAATCCATGACCATGGGGGTTTAATTGTTCAGCCCAGCTTTCCCCTGTTAACTTTAGTCCCTGTACGGACCCCCATACCACTCTCCCATTCATGCCGCATGCTGCCACTATCTTGAGACTTCTACCCCAAATGTTAATAGCCTCTCCGCAATTCCAAAAACAGTGAGGAATTGATTCCAAAGGGTGTCCACATATCTTGCAACTAGCCTCACCACCACGACACTTCAGCCACTCCCCCACCAGTAAACACGTTTGCGTTCACAAGTGGAAGGATTGCGCACAAGTGGAAGGATAAGGAATGTTCCGTTTGATTTTGGGGTTTTTTTTGCCATTTCACAAAACATCTTGATACTAGTATCACATGTTCTCCAAAACTTGATGAAAAAGTTGAAAATTTCACCATTTGGTAAAATTGAAAAATGCCAAATTTGGGTAAAATATGAAAAGTAACTTTGTGGATTTTTAAAGAAAAATGACAACTAATAAGTTTTTAGATCTTAAAGAAATCAAAGTAGAATATTTCAAAACAATGAACGGTTTTATTCCATTCGATAAAATGTTGTCTAAATTTGTTACATATAGTTGCACAACAAATACATTTGGGAGTTATTTGCATGACTATCATCATTCTTTTCATGAGAATCACTACTATAGATAATATACAATTGTGACTCTTCCTCCTCATCTTCCAATGTACCAATCAAATCATTGTCTTCACCAAATGGTATCTCCAAATTTTGTGCAATAAATCTTCTTCGCCTTCAATCTGAGATATCTTCTCGACTTGCTAATATCTCTTTTATTATGTATATCATTGTTGTCCTTATACATCCAACTTTTGTTTGTGTAAAGTCATACATAATGATATCCACCTCATTAATGTCAATGATAGATGTATTACAAACGTTTAATACATCATCACGTCCAAAACTTTACCAATGCAGAATTGGTACCCTAGGTCATGGCCATCTACAAGTGTAGCTATTAATATCCCTCTCTTGAGTTCTTGCAAGTTTCCTTGTCCTCTAAGTTATACTTGTGTTGTCATCCTTCGTTCCAACTATAAAGATTAACATTAAGTAGTGATTAAGAACCACGTGAACACTTTATGGACCATGTAAATGGCATTTGCAAGGTTCAATTACCATCAACACAATTATTAATAGTTTTTTGTTAATCAATGCTGCACATGTTCACCATAAAGTATCTTGTTGTACAACATACTTGTTTGCACTATCGATATGCATCTTTTTCTTTTGTTAAAACAAACATTTTAGTACGATTCAAGTTCATGTTTAAAAAACCTCTTTTATTTGAAAAACAACAAGATTTTAAACATTAAGTCGATATATTATATCGAGTTGATGTAAAAAATAGAGTTTTCATCATAATTCCATACAATGTATTGAATTCTTGCTCAAAGTTTTTTTTACTAGATTTAAAAAATAATAATAATAATAAATTGTGCTTGAGTTCATCTAGAAAACCATAATTTTCATCACAATTCGATATAATGTATTGAGTTCATGCTTAAAGTAATTTTTTCTAATTGTTTTCAATTTTGTTTCAAGTTTTTTTCAATTTTTTATAATTTTTTATTGATTTTGTTTTATTTTTTAAACATCAATTTGATACATTGTATCGACTTGTGATAAAAGCTCTGGTTTTTTCATCACTTATTAAAGCTCAATTTTGTTTTAGAAAAAAAAAACAAAATACCAAAATAAAATAGAAAAAAATGTAATTTTTTTTTTTTTAAATCCAAAATTAAACTTTTCATGTCATGATATGGTAGGACTCAAACCCATGACCTAATATTACATGGGTCAAGCTCTTGACCATTAGACCATACATTATAATACATAAAATTTTATTTTTATCACTTATTAAAGCTCAATTTCTTTTTAGAAAAAAAACAAAACACCATAATAAAATAGGAAAAAATGCAATTATTTTTTTAAAAAAATCTGAAATAAAACTTTAAACATGAACTCGATAGCTATTCAACATGAACTCGATACGCCGTATCGGGTTCATGTAAAAAAGTTAGCTTTTCAACATGAACTCGATACGCCGTATCGAGTTCATGTTTAAAAGGCGTATCGAGTTCATGTAAAAAAGTTAGCTTAGTTCATGTCATAATATGGTAGGACTCGAACCCATGACCTTATGCTACATGGGTCAAGCTCTCAACCATTAGACCATACATTGTAATACAAGAAATAATATTTTCATCACTTATTAAAGCTCAAAGTTTTTTAGAAAAAAAAACAAAATACCAAAATAAAATAGGAAAAAATGTAATTATTTTAAAAAAAAATCCAAAATAAAACTTTAAACATGAACTCGATACGTCGTAATTGAGTTCATGTAAAAAATCTAGCTTAGTTCATGTCATGATATGGTAGGACTCGAACCCATGACCTTATGCTACATGGGTCAAGCTCTTGACCATTAGACCATACATTGTAATACATAAAATATTATTTTCATCACTTATTAAAGCTCAAAGTTTTTTAGAAAAAAAAAAAAATACCAAAATAAAATCGAGTCCTACCATATCATGACATGAACTAAGCTAGCTTTTTTACATGAACTCGATACGCCTTTTCAACATGAACTCGATACGCCATATCGAGTTTTTATCACAAGTCGATACAATGTATCGAGTTCATGTTTAAAATTATTATTTTTTCCATAAAAAATTTAAAAATTTTAAAAATTTTAAAAAAACAAAAAAAAAATTGAAAACAAATTAAAAAATTTGAAACAAATTGAAAATGTTTTTTTAAAAATTAGAAAAAATTACTTTAAACATGAACTCGATACATTGTATTGAATTGTGATGAAAAATCTGGTTTTTCTATGAACTCAAGCTTAATTTATTATTATTATTATTTTTTAAATCCGGTAAAAAAACTTTGAACATGAATTCAATATATTGTATAGAGTTATGATGAAAACTCTATTTTTTACGTCAATTCAATACAACATATCGTGTTCATGTTTAAAACTCTTGTTGTTTTTCAAATAAAAGAGGTTTTTTAAAGATGTATGTTGCACAACAAGATACCTTATGGTAAATATGTGCTTCATTTATTAGAAGAAAACCATTAATAATTGTGTTGATGGTAATTGAACTTTGCAAATGCCATTTACTTCACAAATTTTGAAGGGGAATTCTTATAAGGGAGGAGATTATAACATTGTCGATACCTTGATAACTATGTGTTATGCTCAAATTGATATATTAATGTTCACATCTAAAGTTTGACAATTTATGAATATCGTCTACATTTTAGGAGTTGTGGATTTATCAAAATTGTTTATAAATATTGTCTACATATCTTGAGTTGTGAATTTATGGATGTTAATGAGCACTAATTTATAGATGATGACATTAAGGATTGCAATATTACCTTTTATACTTGAAACATTTTCAAGTCTAACAATAGATGTAACCTTAATCTTCTCAAGACAGTGAAACCATTAATCTTAACTTGTGCCTTGAGTTAACAATAATTGTGATTTTCTTTAAGTTAACTACATTTCATATCTGCAAACCATCAACATTTAAACATTATCCCTAAACTATTCAATTTTAGAAATTATCATTTTGAAATTTGTTAAATCTCAAAAAATTAGCAAAATTTACATGCTATTTAAAACATGTGATACTAGTGTATCAAGTTTTTGGAAATTGTCTAAAATCACAAGATTATAAAAGGAATCTATAAGTGGAATGCGCAATCCTTCCACTTGTGAATGCAAAGGTGTTAGTATCGTTTTATGACTAAGAAGCCACAACCAAAGCTTTATTTTTTCTGGCATATCGAACGCCCATAGTCTCCTCCAAAACGACTTCAACAAGTCATCAGAAATGCCTTTATCCTTCCAACTATTGCAAGTTAGAGAAGCACCCATAGATTTAGAGCCAATGATTTGCCTTCCTAGCTTAGTAGTGTACTCGAAAGGCCATTCCATTTTGTTTGCTCCTAGTTTCTGTCACCACGCCTCTAGTGGGTCCCAATCCAACTCACATACGGGTTTGTTGTCAACTATCAAAAGCTTACAATCAAATTACAACTTCCTTGGGTCCGGGTTTACTTGCCACTTCTTACCTTCCAACACTGCCACTCGCACTGCCAACCACTGGCCATTGCTTGCCAAAGCAGTTAAGTTGCCCCACAAACGATACTCATTAGATGGGCACCTGCCCCGGATAATTTGTGCATCGCCCTCACCTACAAACCACCCAAACCATACCCCCTTTTCCAGCATGCTAGTAAACTTAGTACCACCAACCAGACCCTCCCTTCTTTTCCTTTTGAAAACCTCCCAGTCTCTTACTTAACAAACATTGTACCCTACCATTTGTTCCCATGGCAAGTATTTTTTCTGGCCAAGCATCATATTGTCATCGCTTAGAATCCTGGGGTTCTAGAATAGTGGTTGACGGAGGTGTTCCTCCATCGTTTTTGGCTACATTAAGACCAACCCCTCTCTTAAACTTGACCAGGCCCTCATAATGGTGCGGGCCACCCTATCCTCCATGCTAGTCGGGTCTTTTAACTTTAGGCCTGGACTGAACAACCACCACTTCTTTGCCTTCCAAGGGCCGCCATTCCTCGGACACCAGAGTCTAGCTCTGTCCCTAAGAAGCAACTTCCACAATTCTGGTTCAGGTTGGAGACTTCACACCAAGAGCTTAGTGAGTAAAGCCTTACTTTGGTGAACCGGATCGACCATCCCAAGTCCACCTTGATTTTTCGCCTTGATCAAACAACTCCAGGCCACTTTAGCTGACGCCATCTCGTGGTCTCTACCCAACCAAAGGAACCCTCTCACCATTGCCTTAATGTTTTTGATGCAATCTTTATCTAACATCTAGCATGCCAACGAGTACCACATGGTGGTCAACAAAATGTGGTTTACCACAACCACTCTACCTACAAGGGAAAGCTTTACTAATGCCCATAACCGAAGCTTTTTTCTAGTTTTGTCTTTCACTTTCTCAAGCTGATGATTTTTTTTAATCTCAACTCCCACCAAAAAGCCCAAATATTTAACAACCCTTCCATTAGGGACCCATTGAAAATTAGCATTAGGGCGCCAAAGTGGCCATGAGTTAGGACTTACCCAAAACCCTCTACTTTTGTTCCAATTAATTTTCCCACCGGATGCTTTACAAAATAACTCAATCCGTTTTTCAGCCTGCTGTAAATTAGCATCATTGCCTTGGAGATAGAGCATAGTGTCATCTGCATTGTTGAGAGATCAAGCTTAACTTAGTTTAGTTAGTTAGTCAACCATGTAACTTCGTAGTTACCTAGATAGAATCTAGTTAGAAGTGTTGACTATAACGCCTTAAATAGGACCTTGTACTTAAGTGGGATATTCTAGATCCTCCACTCCTATGTACATTTAATATAGGACTTACACCTTAGTACCTATATTCTACTCACACATGTGCACCTTTGCACATGAGATGTATGTATACCTCATCGTGGGTATTTTTGTATTTGACGATGATCATGCTAATTTAATATAGAATTAATCATCCCCCATCTTGTGTTGCTCATAAGAGTTCTTCTCTCTCTCTTCCTCTCACACACATACACACATATATCACTTACTCTTCCACTTAATTTAATCACATAATTAGGTACTAATTAACCCTTGCTTAATTACCTATTTATTAACATGCATACATGGAGTCCCAACAAGTCCTTGCAAGCATGTGGGACAACCAATCCCCGAATTCCTGCATTTGGTCTATTTAAAAAGAAAGAGAATGCCTCTGAAATAAATAAATAAAGATAGGGGGCCAATAGGCACCCCTACCGGACAGACCTGCATAATGGAATTAATGGGCCCCGTTGCCCTAACACCAACACCCTACTCAGGCTTCCTTTGTAAAGGGCCAACGCAGCTGATATCCATTTTGAGGGTAGTCCCAACCGCTCCATGATTTTATCTAAAAAAGGCCACTATACTCTATCATATGCCTTCTCGAAGTCAAGCATGAGACATGAAATATGTTGCTTGGTTTTCTTTGCTAAGGCAATCGCCTCCCAAAAGGTCAACACATTATCAATTATACATCAATTTTCCATGAATCCTGTTTGTCCAACATTAATTAGCGCATGCAAGTGGGGTTTGACCCTCTTGGCCAGAATATTTGCAAAAATCTTATAGATTGTGTTGAGCAACATAATCGGTCTCCATTGCCTCACATCCGTTACTATACCATGTACCTTAGGAATTAGAAATATTAGCCCCTCTTTAAAATGCTCAGGGAGACACCCAACATCCCATGCCTCATTTAGACTAGCAACAAGGTCAACCTTAATCACTTCCCAAAAATTTTCAAACAAATCTTTTGATAATCCGTCGACGCCTAGACAAGACATGCTAAATATACTTGCCAAAGCGTCTGACGTCTCCTCTTCTAAGAGAGGCCTTGGCAACTTAACTTGTGCAACCTCTGAAATTCTTGGTTGCATTCCCTCCAATACAAATTCTGTCAGTGACGACTCGTCTGAGAGACTATAACTATTTGAGAGTAGCCCACTATAGTGAGTTATGACTGCCTCCATGATCTCCAATACATCCTCTTACAGTGAACCATCCTTCTTAATCAGCTTAGTATTGTAGCTACTGTTTGTTCTCAGTTTTTTAAACTTAAAAAATTGTCGGTTCACCTTGTCCCCATTCCTACTCCACCAAGTTGCTTAACTACTAAATACCATCTTATTTCTAGACACAATCAACTGTTGTAGTGTTTCTTTAGCAACCTCCAAACTTGATCTCGACCATTGACACTTGGGATTTTTCTGAAGCATTCTTTGGGCAGTCGTTATCGCTCTTCTTAATCTCACCTCTCTTTCCTTAGACCTCACAATTCTTTCACTCCCATTCTGCCCATCAACAAATCCCATGCAACTAACTCTGACCCCTGCACCCCCGTATGCATGCCCCCCATTGTCACGGATAGATCATAAGCTCAAGAGACAAGAAGAAGATAGACAAATGGATGAGTAGTATTAACGGAAAGACTCCATAACTGGTGTTGTTCACCTTGAATTCCTTCAAGGTGAACTCCTCTATTTATACTACATGGCATGCATACTTGTTGCACGCATGTGAGTCTACAATAGAGCATGTAGGTATGCATGCATGTGCCAAGTGTAAATACTATAAGGGAGCAACTATGCAATGATGTTAGCAAAACAATAAGGACCAATTACATACATAACTGTGTACTAGATATATTGGTTAACCCATGATACTATATTATAACATGGTCGTGTCAAGAGTTCGAATCTTGACATTATCTCCCCTCTGATGCCGCCTTCCCAAATCGGCCGTTGGTTTGTGGGGATATCGGTGATGAAAATCTTGGACGACCTTTGGGACATTTTGTAAATTTTCCTATGGTTCCCACGTGGCCTCAAACATGGGGTAACCCCTCCATAGGACAAGGTATTGCAAGTGTCGACGGTGCCAACGCGAGTCAAGGATTTGGTCAACCTCATATTCCTCCCCTGTCGTCAATTGCACATGTGGTGGTGGAGGGGCCTAACATCCTGGGAGTTGTGAAGGATAATGGTGTTCGAGGAGGGAGACATGAAAAACATCATGAATCCGGAAGTGGGATGGAAGGGCGAGCCGGAAGGCGACGGGATTGATGCACTCGATGATACGGAATGGTCCCAACTTCGTGTAATCAAGTTTCGCACATGGACGAGTAGTAGAGATGTGTCGACGTAACAACCAGACCATGTCTCCAACGACAAAGTGTGGAGTGGCAGATCGATGGCGATCAGCCTGCTGCTTGTATCGTTCACTAGCAAGACTAAGCTCCAAGGATAAATCATGATGTAGTTCTTCCAAAATGCGAGCACGATCATCCGCCGAAGGGTTCACGGAAGTGGTAGGAAGGGAAATGTTGAAGCGAGGATGTAAACCATAGTTGGCAAAGAAGGGAGTGACGCCAGTTGATGCATGGAGAGAATTATTGTAGACGAATTCCGCGAGTGAAAGTAAGTTGACCCAATCATCTTGTTGGTAACTAACAAAGCACCGAAGATACTGCTCAAGGATTTGGTTGACACGCTCCGTTTGCCCATCAGTTTGGGGGTGATAAGAGGATGCCTAAAGTTTGTAGTACGCGCTGCCAGAAGTGAGAGACAAACTGGGGTCCGCGGTCGGAGATGACATCATTGGGGAGTCCATGCAAGCGTACCACATTGTTGAGTAGAAGATGCACAATTCCTTCTCCGGAAATGGTTTTGGAGCATGGAGTGAAGTGAGCCATATTCGTAAACTGATCAACAACGACCAACACCGAGTCATAGCTATTGTCCAAGGGTAGATCAGTTATCAGGTCCATGGAGAAAGAGGCCCAGGGACGACGAGGACATGGAAGCGGTTGTAGTAAGCCGTATGGCCGATGATGAATAGCTTTGGAGCGAGCACAAACCTCACAACTCTTTATGTATTCTTTGACCAACTTCCATGGTTGTGGCCACCAATACCCCCGAGAGATTAGCTCGAGGGTTTTCGCGACCCCGAAATGACCTACAAGTGGGTCATTTTGGCATTCCCGCAACACCCGAGTGCGACATGGGCCCTCTGGGACGTATAAGAGATGATCTCGGAACAGCAAACCCTCTTGTATGGTGAAGGTGTCAAGATCCTTCCTTTTGGTTGCCTTGGAGGGGTTTTGCAGACTATCTCGAATCTCGTTGGCGAACGCATCGGTCTTGGATGCATCAGTGATCTATTGGAGTAATGAATCATCCTGCAACATACAAGTGGCAAAAAGATGCAATTGGTCAGGTTTCAACAAACATCTAGATGGTTGAGCATAAGCAGCATCCCCAGGGCGAAGTGCAAGGTCAGCTTGGCGAGAAAGGGCATCGGTCTTCCCATGTTGGTCACCAGGTCGAAATACGATCTCAAAATCGTAGTCGGTGAGAAATGTCGACCAATGGGCCTGCCTTCGATTCAAAGTACGAGTGGTGGAAAAATAAACTAAATTTTTATGATCAGTCACTACCTGGACACGATGTTGTATGCCGGCCAAGTAGGGTCGCCATTCTTCAAAGGCAGCAATGATAGCAGCAAGCTCCTTGTCGTATATGGGATAATTGATTTCGGATGCCGTGAATTTCCGGGAGTAGTAAGCCACTGGGTGCATTAGGTTGGTGTCGTATGCTTGGGATAAGATGGCACCAATGGCAAAGTTAGAGGCATTGGTTTCGACTTGGAAGGGTTTTGTGGGGTCGGCATGTAGTAGCACCGGGGCAGTGATGAATGCGTGTTTGAGTGAGTCGAACGCATTTTGCGCCTTCGAGGTCCATAAAAATGGAGTGCCTTGATGGGTGAGAGTGATAAGAGGTTGTGCTAGGGTGGAAAACCCCTTGATGAAGCGACGGTAAAAATTCGCGAAGCCGAGGAAGGATTGCACATCTTTAAGTTGCCTTGGAGTCGCCCAGGCCTGAATGACAGAGACCTTCTTCATATCCATGGTGATGCCAGTGGGCGAGATGATGTAGCCCAGAAATTCGATCGAGGTACGGTCGAACTCGCATTTCTCACCTTTGGCATAAAGGCCATGCTCGCGAAGTTTGGCAAGAACTATTAGGACTTGGCGAGTGTGCTCCTCCATGTTTGGCGAGAAAATGAAAATATCATCGAGGTAAATGACAACAAAATGATCAAGATATTCCCGGAATATATCGTTCATCATATGTTGAAAAATTGATGGAGTGTTAGTAAGACCAAAAGGCATTACCTTGTATTTGAAATGCCCATACCGTGTTCGAAATGCGGTTTTCTATTCATCCCCCGGCTTGATGCGAACTAGATTGTACGCTCCACGCAGATCAACTTTGGAGAAGACACGCGCAACTTGGAGCCGATCAAGGAGTTCGGGGATCAGAGGTAGCGGATAG
Source organism: Azolla caroliniana (assembly GCF_043228905.1). Lineage (NCBI taxonomy): Eukaryota > Viridiplantae > Streptophyta > Polypodiopsida > Salviniales > Salviniaceae > Azolla > Azolla caroliniana. Next base: position 4,368,958 of record NW_028230448.1, on the reverse strand, counting down.
CGGTTGCGCACAGTGAGTTTGTTGAGACCTCGGTAGTCGACGCATAAGCGTAGAGAGCCGTCCTTCTTCTTCACAAATAAAATGGGGGCCCCGGTTGGTGACTTAGAAGGTTGAATAAATCCTTTCTCAAGATTCTCATCGAGATACACACGAAGGGCCTTCAACTCTGGTGCAGACAACGCATATAGAGGACCAAAGGGTGGACACGCACCTTCTTGAAGATCAATCGGATAGTCGTAGAGCCGGTGTTCAGGAAAACGATCAGAATTACATTTTTCAAATACGTCGGAGAAGTGTTAGTATTTTTCGGGAATAACATGGAGTGTGTTAGAAACGGCGCCACTAACAAACCCATCCTGGACTGATGATGGGGTAGTCAAATCAGAATCGACCTTCTCCGAAGGATGGGAAACTGAATTTACCTTCATACTTTTGCACGAGCATCCTAGCTAGCTAAATGTGATCAAGCGGTTGCACCAATCCACTATTGGATTGTGCGCGCCTCCAACCACGTTAGTCCTAAGACCATCGGATATTGAGGAGATGCGATGAGGTAAAAGGCGAGCTCCTCCTGGTGTGAGCCCACACAAAGCCCTAATGGGATTGTAGCTTGAGTAATTGCACCTGACGAGAGGACGCACCCGTCGATGGCTTCAACGGGAATGGGTTTTGAGAGGCCAACGACAGGTATGCCATGTGCTTGGGCAAACGCGATGTCAATGAAGCAAGAAGATGCCCCAGAATCAAGTAAAGCAACAGACTGAATGGAATTAGAGTTAAATGAAAGCCATACCTCCAATGTGAAATTGCCTGATGGTCCGGCAATGGAACCAAGAGAATGTGGGCGAGGGGAGATGTCCAGTTGCATGGCTCCTATTGCAACCAAACGATGTCGTTTTCCGAATGGTGGGGTCCGTTAGCTCGATGGAATTGTGGGCGATTACTCCTAGGACAATGATGAACGACATGACCGGAGGCGCCACAATACATGCACAAGCCATTAGCCCACCGAAATTGTCGTTCGACATCAGTCAATGGCCAAAATTGGGCTTAATCAATTTCCATGGGGACAGGAGCATTTGCCAAAGTAGGGGAGTGTGACGCAATCGGTGGGGGGGATGGTTGGGGTTATATGACCGGGGCGTGTTGTGGAAGTGAATGAGGTGGAACCCAAGTTCGGCGCTCTTCCTAGCGAAATTTGAATAGATGATTGTCACAATGGATTGCTTGTGAAATCTCTTGGGATAACGAGGTGGGCTCCGGAAATTTTAAGAGAAGATTCTTGACATTGCTTTGAAGGCCGCGCCAAAAGTGATCAACTAAAGCTTGATCATCCAAATTGACGTCGCATGCTAGTTGTCGAAATTCTGAAGCATAGACCGAAGATGCACGCAAACCTTCTTCAAGTGCATAAATCTTGTTAAGAGTTGTACGTCGTCGGTCTGTCTCTCCAAATGTGGCCTCTAACTCGGCGAGGAAGGCGGGAAAGTTCTCCAATAGAGGTGAAGAGGTTTCTACCAATGGTGCAAACCAAGCTTGGGCCAGACCAGAGAGAAGGGTGCCCACAAGGCCGACTTGTCGAAGACCATCTCCATAACGTTGAGGTTATAGCCGAATGATAAGTCAAACTTGGTTGATGAACCCTTGGAAACGCGACCTCGTTCCATCAAATTATTCTGGGAGGCTAACCTTAGGCTCAAGAAAATGCGACGAAGCTAGGCTAGATGTTGATAGAAGATCGGGCTCTAGGCTAGGTTGTTGTGGGAGACTAGGCTTCGAGGGTTGTGAGGATAGGGAGGCACCGACTTGAAGTTCTTGTAAAGAATTTCAAAGAGCTTCATTTTCAAGCTGGAGTTGTCGTAAAGCTACCATTATTTGGCCTAACTCACTAGTTGAGTCGGACATAGCTATGGCTTATGAGAGGGAGAGCTATGAGGATGGGAAGGTGAACAAACTGTCACGGATAGATCATAAGCTGAAGAGACAAGAAGAAGATAGACAAATGGATGAGTAGTATTCACAAAAGGACTCCATAACTAGTGTTGTTCACCTTGAATTCCTTCAAGGTGAACTCCTCTATTTATACTACATGGCATGCATACTTGTTTCACGCATGTGAATCTACAATAGAGCATGTAGGTATGCATGCATGTGCCAAGTGTAAATACTACAAGGGAGCAACTATGCACATGATACAAGGGACCAATTACATACATAACTGTGTACTAGATATATTGGTTAACCCATGATACTATATTATAACATGGTCATGTCAAGAGTTCGAATCTTGACACCAACCTTGTCGTATATGTGCAAAGTCATGTTAAAATCCCCTACGAGGATCCACGTATCTGCAATCGGCAGGCCATCAGCCAATTGCCTCCAAAAAAGGGCTCGCATTGCTGTCGAATTGGGCACTGTCGTGACGATCCGTAGTGCTACATGCGGATCGTGAGGTGGAACCGCCGGGGTTTTGGATCAGAAGGATTCAAAGTTTGCACTAGCTTTAGCGAGAAAGGATTTAAGATAGATTGAGAGAGAGATTAAGATTAAGATTCCAATTTTGAAACAGATTGAGAAAGATTGAAATGGAGAGAGAGATTAAGATTGAACTCTTGACCTTAGATTTGAAGAACAAGATATATCATCAATTGGATAATGAATTTTCTTCTTATTAAATTCTTGATTCATACCTTGCTCCGTTTTTCTTCTTCATCCACTCTTTTATAGACACCCCCATGCATATGATGCATGTGAGGGTACAAGACATGCATACAATGCATGGAATGCATGTTTGCCATTTGCCGCTCATGCATTACATGTGATGCATGATAACCATGTCACTCAATCAAGCTCTAATATAAGAATTTACATGTAAAAGTATAATGATAGAAGAAATATTTCTAAGGAAATGACTAAGCTTAGTGGTCAGTCTATTGTCTTCTATCTTGGAGGTGCAAGGTTCAAACCTTGCTTGCATCCCTTTGTATACAAACTTTTACTAGGTTTTTTAGTCTAGATATTTTGTTCGCTTCCCACCGAAATCATCGCGATCAACCTATCCGATCGATCCGTCTATCCGGTCCGCATATGACCCGGTGATCCGTTCTATCTGGTCCGGTTCCAGTGCTGGTGCCGGTCCCGGTTCGATCGCCATCCCCGACCGGTTCCAGTTCCGTCGTCGTCGTTGTCCGGTTCTGGTTCCGTCACCGTTCGGTTTGGGTTTCGGTTCCGTCGCCGGTTTCGTCGTCGTCCGGTCACCCAAAACAATTACGAGTAGTTAAGACACAGTTTAGCCCAAGAACATTCTGTGCTCCACTCATAGACAAAAAGTAATAAATTCTGGCTCTGCTTATATACTATGGGATCCTGATTTGTCCTATCTATGTGGGATATCTCACAGTTTTTGTTTTTCTCTTCTTCTTCTCAAACTTCACACTCACATAACTTGACACTAAGGTATCCATTTCACATGTAGTAAATGCATTTGGAAGCTCTTGAAGACATCCATATTTTCATACCAAGATATAAATAATATCTTTATTATTATTGTTTCATATTGTGTGTGAAGAACCACACTTGATTTTGTACATTCCATGCTATTTTCACACCGTTGCTGAAAATCTTCACGACAGCTCGTACACATTTATTATTCCAATGATAGATTGCTGCCATTTGACAGTCACATAGATGGCACGCCCCTCTACTATGGTGCCCTGGCCCACAACAATAATATCTAGATTATTCTTGATAGATGTACAAACACCTCCTTTTCTACCAGGCTCACCCTGCGTTGGGGACCAAAATGTATGCCAATCCCCCACAAGAGGATTGCCAATACTCAAGATTCTCTTCACACTCAAATGGTGCTCTCGCAAGAGAAAAATATCTGGGATCCCCTTAAAGCTTGGGGATTTGAACTCTTGGCTGAGGTTCTTCCTCTCCAACATACATTTGTTGCCGCCTAGGCCTTGTATGTTCCACGTGATTAATTTCATGAGATCAATTGTGAAATCTCCCAAGACGGACATAGTCCCTCCCTACGAGCCCATGCCCAACCTCCCACCTTGATCCTCTCCCATCCTAAAACAACATCTTGCCGTGTAGCTTCTTCCATTTCCTCCTCATGGAAGTGTAACACCTCATCAAGGGAGTCTACCGTCTCCTTTAAGCATAGTAGAAGCTGCTTTTTAATGCAAGAATTATCGAAACTCCCACATATCATCCCAGCATTAAGCCACATCAACATCCAATTATCTCCATTCCAGGTGATAGGCAGGTTGTTAAAGTATTTGTGCGCCTTGACTTCTATAGATTGGTGATCCGTGGCATGTTACTGGTTGTAACCTCTAGGTTTGTTAGATCAAAAGAGAAGCCTATAGCCGGCAGCTTATTTTGTTCAGCAACAACTACATAAACCCTTAGCCCTAGGGCTTCCCCATGAGACAAATCAGTCAGTCTTGTGAGAGCCTGTTGACTAAACCTATATCCCTTGTCCAACATGTCCCCTTCCAATATTTTTGACCTAACAAATTTGATTGGAACTCTAAAATTTGCCTCCTTATTTCCTTGTCCCAACGCTTGCAACTTCTGAGTTTCGGGAGTGATGGATGAGCTTTCTTGACACCTCCCATTACGTAACCAGTCTTTCATTGCTCTCAATCCCATATTTCCACTTTTGCCAAATGGAGGAACAAGAGCTCATGGTAGATTCCTGTCTAAGTGTTGCACTTTTTAATAGGACCTCAGGTGTACATGCTACCACCTCTTCAACAATAGTTTTCTTTGGATCCTGTGCTAGGTGCTCCTCTTCTTGCAACACTTCAAAACAATTTCTCAAATCTACCTGAGACGTATCCGTGTTTACTTCTCGTTGTAAGCTAGTTTTGCGTCCCAAAACACAAGTCCAACCATTTGCACTAATGTTCGCCTTCTCAGCCCCATTGAGGGTACTCAATCTTGTCTCCCTTATCTTCTCTTGCTTAGCTAGCGGCCCCGTAACCTTCTCCCCCCTTACATTACTATTAATCTTCCTTGGACATTCCTTAGCAATGTGGCCCTTTTTTTTACAATAAAAACATTGGCCAAGTAGACCCTCGTATTCCACTTCCACATCTATCAATCTTGCCTCCACCTCATGCACCCTAATTAGAGAGGGAACTGTGGACAAACTTTGCACAAGCACCCTAATCTTAGGGGAGTCTCTGATTTTGTCTACCATGGTTGCCTTTGAAGGATAAATTGTGCCAATCTTCTCCCCATATTATCCATTAAAGCTACTTGTAGCATGTCACGGACCATACCTCTACTGGGCCTACCACCAAGTAGTTTACAAATGAACGAACACTTCTTTAATCTTTTGATCTCAGCATTTAGGATTGTACTTTCTTCTTCGGACAAAAAAACATCTAATATCTCAGAAGTCTCCATCATTTCCAGATCCTTATCAAGATTTCCTCTTAGGTATGCATTATGTGCCTGACCACATTCTTGCAAAAGATTTTCCACTTGCAATGTGTACTCCATGGCCTCTCTCTCCACAATAACCATCCCTTGAGGCAATCCTCCTTGCAGTCCCCGTTGCCCCTCTTCTACTCCCTCTTCGTCCATTTGCCATAATGCAAGGTTGGAATGATCTCCTCTAGCCTCTTGCTTCCGGACATATACTTTCCAACCATCTTATTCTCCACACACTCGCGAATCCTCACTGCCATCAACTGTGAAGATGGTTGCAGCCGTACTGCTGGAAGGAGCCCTAATCCCCTCTTCCATCCATCCCCTCTTATCTGTCTGATTCACTAATTCCTTACATATCCTACCGGCTCCTCCATTAATATGTTTCCCTACGTCTTTCCATGCGTCACTTGCTTCCTTGTATTCCAAATTCCCAACCTGTTGCTTCTCTCGACCATTAATCATCCTTTGTAGTGCATACCTCGACTCCACCCACCGCACGGTCGGCACCCTTGCCGCCGGTACTTTAATCGATGACATTGATGCTTTACTGCCCTCGGATGGCTTCTTCGCCAACATGTTCTTTTGTAGCCTGTTGCCCTTTGGCTCCCTTGCCCTCTAATGCTCTACTATTAATCTTACAACCTAATAAAAAAGATACACCTTACACTGTAGGGATAGGGAAACTCAGCATTGATGTGGTTCATTCGAGGCGCTCTGTGCAACCCTAAACCCCTCCATCGCTTCCTATGATGTTGACTCGCGTTAGGAGAAAGGAGTCTGTTGCGTTCGACACCCTCCCTGCAACCCTAAACCCCACCATCGCTCTCCTTCTGTTCCTCCAATTTACCCAATTTTATTAGTTTATAGCTATTAGTAAAATGTTCATACATGTACTTGTTTAAATCCATAGATAAATAATGTTTTGGACACATATTGACTTTGGTATTGATATGAAATTATACACACCAAAGTAAAACATTGAAAAGAGTGGTATCAAAATATAACAACCATTGACATAAGGAAAAGGAGAAAATATCATCATTCATGGGGATAAGGCATACTTGGTGGGGATCTCTAGATTATTCAAGCAAAGGCCTTTATATTTCATAGAGGGAATGAATTAGAGCAATAAATTAAGAAGGTTTTAAAAACAATTATGAATTATAGATAGACACGTTGAAAGGGACATCGATGGATATAGATTTAATGGGAAATAAAATCTTCAATGTACATATGGAAACTTGGCAGCTTATAAAAGATTCGGGAAATATATTCCATTCCCTAATACAATGGTCAGTTTGAGCTTAGTATTGATGTAAACATTGCTTGGGAGCAAATATAAAGATAAGAACCCAAGGCTAGCTAGTTTGACAACTATCATAAGGTAACCATTGTGGCTAGGCACATGGTATGGTGTGTCCCTTCATATAAGGGTAGAATTGATCCTTTGAGGACCAATTCTAAAGCTAGTTTTAATGGTTTAAGGGTTGGATAGTTTGGAAACTAGGATTTAACGCTAGGTACATAGGGCAAAAGCAAAGTAAGAAAGAGTAACATGTTTCCTAACCATCAATTATGTATTAGAGTTCAAAGACTAGATCATACCATTTGATTTATCCCTTGTTATTTGCAAATTTTCTATTTCTCTTCTAGTGATAACCTTGACCATAGTCTCGAGAAAAACTTGGCCTTTTCATGTTTTTCTTTCTTTGCATAATCCACATCATCATCACATGTTCCCACGTGCCATCGGTTCTTATGGGTTTGTCCCATGTCCTAGGAAAACTGGTTTTCTTTTTGTGCTACCCTTAAACTATTAAAATTAGCTTTAGAATTAGTCCCTAAGGTTATGTTTACACCATATTGCATCTGTTCGAAATGAGGTCAACTACAATCGGTTCACCAATACAAAATGAAAGAAGATGATAGCCAAAACAAAGATAGAAAACTGAAAAGGCACAGACAGCGAGACAAGATGTTATCGTGGAAAACCTAGAAAGGGAAAAAACACGAGAGCCCACAAACTCCAAACAGAATCACTGTACTTCATCTTGAGCTCTACTTCGTCTTGTAGACGGCTACAACACTCACATTCTCTCTCAACACACTTAATCAACTCTGTACATACATATAATTACCCGTGACTGATAATCATAATGCACTTTTGCCCTAGCAATATTTATAACCATGCTCATATATTGTTGGGAAATCGGTCCCTCCAGATGGGATCTGGTGATGAATGAAGAGGACCCAGTGAGAACCGAAAGAGATCCGAAAACCGGATCGATTGGACCCGATGAGAACCGGAAGGGAAGTCTATATTTGTAAACAGCCCTAAGTTCATATAAGTATAAATATGACTTAGGGCAATCACTTTGTAAAGTAGTTGTCATAAGTAAGTGTGTTGTTGTCATATTGTTGTATGTGCATAATTGTTGTAGAGAGAGAGCGTGAGAGTAGTTATGAGTACTTTCTGTTGTAACCGCCATCTGGTGAAGATCGCAAGCATGAGGTCGTTGCCTTTGTGTTTCCACTTTGTACTTCCTCTCATATAGTGATAGTTTGGAGTTTGTGGGCTCCTGTGGTTTTTTCCCCTATTAGGGTTTTCCACGTAAACATCTTGTGTACTCTCTATTGTCCGTGTGTGTACGTGTGCTCTCTCCCCATTTCCATTTCTGTGTTTGATTCTCATTGAAGTTATTGAAGACTCGGTTGTGGCCGAGCAATATTCCGCGCGTTTCTCCACATATATGACTATTTACAAATATAGCCCACAATAGGCACATTAGGGCTAATGTGGCTATTTCCAAATATAGCCCTGAGTCGGCTTCGGTCGATTCGGCCGATTTGGCTATTAGCCGAGTCGGTTATCAGTCAAATTGAAATCAATTGATTTTTGGCCTCGACTAAGTTTGTTATTGACTGATTCGGCTTATCTCTCCCTAGTCGGTCCTTAGTCCTCCTAACAATCCGACTCATTGCGCAATATCCAAATTCCTATTTGCACAAGCCGACTATCTTCTAGCTCTTCAGTCGATCATTTTTAGGCCGGTTCGACTGGCTCTCCATCCCATTCGGAGGGACTGGATTCTCAATAGCATCTTGATTGGTGGGACAAATCTCTCTTCTATTTAAATTGTTCATCTTTCCTTTCCTTTCAATGTAGAACATAAGGTAAAATATTTAGTGGTATGGGGCATCAATTGTGTTTTATGTTCATTTCTTGTCCTTCGATCAGGGTGCCAGTGTGATTAACCACCCTTAAACCATTCTTCTCTTCATCTAAATGCTCATTACTTGTCATGAATTCTTCAATTCGTAACATTCAATATCATAGCATCCCCGTTATCCTACCCTTAAACCATTGAAATTAGCTTTAGAATTGGTCCTTAAAGTTATACTTATAGCAATTATATACATGATTTTGAGTAATAATTTGGATGTCACATGATTTGAATGGTTCCTTTCCCATTTTGTAACTTTGTGTTGATGGCCTCTCCACAAGCCTTACCACATGGTCAATGTCCTTCTCCCCATAACTATCAATCATAGTACAAAGTAACCTATTTTCTTCTTTTGTATAATATAGGCGTATGCACATTCTTAATTATATGTGTAATCAACACTTGATGGTGAAAACATGATTGTAACAAAGTGATGATGTACCAAAACTTCAATTATCATCATTGTGTATTTTGGTAATATATAATTTTCCTGTATTTCCTAAATGTTTGCAATTTCCTTAAATGTCCCTTTGTAAACCCCCTCCCAAAGTTGTTCCTTATATTATTTGAGTAATGATATAGTCGATTCATTCCCTTTCCTCTCTATTGAGGGTTAATTGAGGGCATTTGGAGAAATATAAAAAAATTAGAGTTGAAATGAAGTCGAATATATTATCCACAACTCAAGGATTTTAAATCGAATTTGGAATATACGGTATGAATTTTCTTAAAGTCTATGTCATTCGTAAACCATGATCTAAATACGCTTTTATAATATAACTTTGGCATAGTCTTCGCTTCTATGTGGAAATTAAATTAATAAGAGTTTGCATTTCTAAGTATATTCCATGAATAACTCATATATATGCTCTCCAATTCAAATGGAAATAAATAAATGAATTAAGTAATACTTTGATGTGATATCTATTTATAAGTGACACCCTCACTCATTATGACAACTTGTCCATCATCTTCTTCTTATGCATAAGGTAAGATCTTCTTTTTTGAGAGTGGGAGAGGGATATTTTGTTGACGTTCTATTTATAATCCATTTCGTGCAATAGGTTTCAGGGACAACTATAGGTATGACAAGCATTGCGAACCTTAATCTTGTTGTGGCCATGTTTAATGTAATATTATTGGTCTCTACTTTCACACTATGCATCAACGGTGGAGTGACAAGCTCAAAGATCGAACGCAAATTAGAAGTATATCCTGGGGACATGCCCTTGGATAGTGATGTTTTCAAAGTGCCCAATGGCTACAATGCTCCACAACAGGCAACAAATCTTGAGTTCTTAATGTTATAATGCATTGTTGCGTGTAAATATTTATAATTTGCTTTCTTACACAAAAAACTTGAACATTTGGAGCTTATCATTCATTCGTATACTTTTGTATTCTTTCATGGCGTGTTGCTACACTTGGTCATATTACTGGACCTCATTGAATTGTAGCTAGATTTTTGTGTTTGGATGGGTAGAGATAATATTCTTGTCATCAAGCAAAACAAATTTTGTAATTAGAACATAACCATTATGTTGATTATAGATAATAAGATCCATATCAGATAAGCATGGACATTTTGTTTGTGGAAAACCTTCTCTATCACATACTAAATCATGTTGTTTTCTTCCTTCATGAATGAACATATCCCATTTTTTGCTCATTTAATAGTTTTCACAATATGGCCTCCCATCATAATGAACATACCGAATTCAATTTGTAGAACCTACATACACTCCTAAATCATAATGAACAAAACTTTCCTACAATGTGGCAATGCGATAATATCAAAGTGAATTTTTTCGGATGTAGGTGCATATCACACAAGGAGATCACATTGGAGAAGCAGTCTATATATCATGGATTACACCTTCAAAACCCGGATCTAATCTTGTCCAATATGGTCTCAACTCTGGAAAGTACTCTAAGAGTAAAAAAGCTGACGTCCTAACATACACATATTACAACTACACATCTGGGTTTATTCATCATTGTAGAATTGATAACCTCAAGGTGTGTACATATACATATAAACTTAGGTGATTACTAAGATATAGATATTCTTAACAGTTTTTTGTTTAATGTTTGCTTATACTGTTTTTGCAGCCTAACACCAAATATTACTACAAACTAGGGGAGGGAGCCTCTGCTCGAGAGTTTTCGTTTCAGACACCTCCACCAATTGGACCCGATGTTCCCTACACTTTTGGAATAATTGGTACTATGAAATGGAAACTATTTATTAGAAACTTCATTGGTGAAATGTGATAAATTATCTTAAGTCCTATTTATTTTCATTCATTTTGTTTTCTCGTTCTCTAAAATTTGATGGGGTTCTTGCCTTTAGTAGAATGACATAATAAACTAAACTTATTAAATAGTCCCCATGTGCATAGGATGATCAAGGACTATCATCAAGTAAGAATAATTCCCATATACAAGATAGTATACTAGTGGTCGGGGTTCAAGTGTTAAATAATTGATGTCTGAATGCTATAGTTACTAAAATAACCCCAAAAAGTGAGGACAATCCTTCCACTCATTTAAGAGAAAATCAATTTGAAAATATAGAGCATTAACAAGCTATATTCCATGAAACCCAAACCATTTGAAGATATGTTGCATGAAAACTAGAACATTAACAACCTACATTGCATGTATCATGATGGTCTCGATTCATCACTTCTTGAATAAAAACAAACCTCAATCTAGATGGTCCATCTCTTTGAGATATTGGGCATTATGTTTACAATTGACATTATCTAAGGTATGCGATGATGGATTGGAAACACTAAAGAGTATTGACACAATGCCAAATTAGAAATGTTTGGATATTGAAGATATGATACTGCAAGCATGCAATAAAGATTGTGATGAATAATTTGAACATCATGATTGACTTTGGGAAAGATCTTATAATTAATTCATGTGTTGACATTGATATAGTCATGATAAAACATGGAATTTTCAAACTAATTACAAAATATATCACTTTTGCTATTCAATTCTTGTTCTCATTTATGGTAATTACTCAAATGATTGTTTAAATAGGTGACCTTGGACAAACATTTGATTCCAATAGAACACTTGACCGCTACGTGCGAGGAAAAGGTCAAACACTTCTATTTGTAGGTGACTTTTCCTATGCTGACACTTATCCTTTCCATGACCACAACCGATGGGATACATGGGGCCGCTTTGTTGAACGAAGCACAGCTTACCAACCTTGGATTTGGACGGCAGGCAACCATGAGATTGATCTTCTCTTTGATGTGGTTAGTTTGATATCATTGATTACATACCTACTCTCTCTCTCTCTCTCTTTGAGTAAAGTCTAGATGACATGTCACTCTTTTCAATTTCATTTTATCCATTAGGGAGAGAATACGCCATTCAAGGTATATTTGAACCGCTATCGTGTGCCCTATAAAGCCTCAAATAGTACATCACAATTGTGGTACTCCATCAAGAGAGCATCAGCCCATATTATCGTTCTTTCTTCTTACTCGGCATTCGGTAAGTACACTCTATTATTCTAGTTTCACTTTCTCGGGGAAAGTTGATTAAGGCAACACTCACATTCTTGAGCTCATATTTGTATAGGAAAATATACTCCTCAATATGTATGGCTAAAGAAGGAACTGAGCTCTGTTGATAGGACAAAGACTCCATGGCTTATTGTTTTGATGCATTCACCCTTGTACAATAGCAATGAGGATCATTATATGGAGGGTGAAACCATGCGAGTTCAATTTGAATCATGGTTCGTGCAAGCTAAGGTTGACATTGTGTTCGCCGGCCATTGTCATGCATATGAAAGATCAGTAAGTATAACCTTAGATATTCTTTTATGCTTTTGTTTTGATTTTACATTCAGAGAGTTTGTTAGGCAAAATATCGAGAATAATACTACAACTATTCCCTAGGTAAGGACAACACATTGCAAGACTAAATTTCTAGGTATTTGAATTGGATATTAACTAATTATTTAAATGTTGTGTTTAGTATCGCTTCTCCAACATAAATTACAACATTACTAATGGGATGTGTACCCCACAACCTAACCCATCTGCACCAGTTTATGTAGTCCTTGGAGATGGTGGTGCCGACGGTCTCTCTGACAAGTAATCTTGTGCTTTGGAATATGTTTCTTTGCCACAAAAGGTCTTCTTTCGATATAAAATATTACTTTTGTGATGCATGAGTTATTGTGTGCTTTTTTAATAGGTTCACAGAGCCTCAACCCGCATATTCCGCATATCGCGAAGCTAGCTATGGGCATGGCCTTCTTGACATAAAGAATAGGACACATGCATATTATTCTTGGCACCGCAATCAAGACAACCTAGGTGTCGCAGCAGATTCTCTTTGGCTCTCTAACCAATATTGGAAATCTTAAGAATTCACATTTCATAACTCACAAAACATTTCGCGCAATGCCACATAGCAATCTTGTATGCTACATCAACATAACAAAATTTGTATTAGTGCTTAAGCTGCATGCAAATACATGCTATAAATAATCTTTCTTTTGGTTTTTGGTTGATCATATGTAATTCTATCAATAAATTTATAATGCATTGCAAAGATATTCATCTTTACTTATATTGAATGAAACATAATCATTCTCTTGTGCCATGTTATGGAAATGATTGGTTGTTTGGACTACACTAAACCCTGGCATCCCACATTGTGGCTATACCAATGTGCCAAGAATCTTGTAGAATGAAATCAAACAAAAGGTTCGAATATAAAAATTAATTAACTTAATTAAGAACGGATTTACCTTTCAACATCATCGTACACTCAAATCGGGTTAAGATTTACTCTACACGTCATAACATTTTGTTAATATTATCATATAACCTAGTCAAGATTTTCATAAATGAGATGAAAGAGCAACTCCATAATTGATTTCAAAACCATTAAATGTTTATCTAAACAAGAAACATTACGAAATTAGAAATTCTTGTCATCACTAAGATAAACTTGCCCAGTGGCATTGCCCCTTCAAATGTCTCAATACCCTTGGGATCAATTATGATGTAGGGCATTGCATTTGTCCAACAATTAAGAAGTTGTGTTCGCATCATAGAAACACAATTATAACTGGAGAGGAATGAGCATAAGATATCCTAAGAAGAAAATTACAACTGACCCAAAGACAACTAATTTGGAAACGCAATTATGCTAGTATTCGTTGATGGAAAACAATTAGAAGAGAATTTTAACACTAGGAACGAGAAGATATAGTCATAGTTATTGAACCCATTGTGTCCATAGTTTATAAGAGGATAAAATAACTAGGAGAAAGATGAATAGAATGTGAGTTGACATGGAGAGAGACAATCGTAAACTAGAGAATATGCTCTTCATGCTAGTTACATGGTTAGCGTAGTATCCTTAATCTCGTTTTTGCTCATGTGATCAAGAAAAGGCCAACTTCACTTTTATTTTTTGGTCAAGGTCACAATCAACCAAGAGGTTTCAAGACTGACTTGCCTCTACTATTGGGCCAACCATCGTCCTTTTTGTCTTGCTTCTTTTCCAATCATGTCCCTTTTATCATTTATTCCTCCTTATCATTATTATTTACTATATTGGTGAAGTAGCGAAGCTCACAACTAGTCGTTCCACCAAATTGGTACATTGTGGTCCTCATATACTTCGTTTTGCCCCTCGTTCTTTAAATTAGTGTATGATTGTTTGCTTCATTTGTTTTGAAAATCTTTCAAATGACCACATTTTAGCCTATTTGGTTGCAAACCTATTGTCCTTTTTTTATTAACTGGATTTGGTACCCACTTAAATTAGCATTCTAGGACTTCTTCACTCGTTTTGCTTGTCATTTTGTTCTTGAAGCATAGAGGAGGACAGGACACAAGACAATAACACAACTAGGTTTAAAATATACTTTGCTTAGGTGCTTCATCATTGTTCGATCAAAATATTAGTTTACAGTGACTTGCAAATTTGCTCACCCATAATGTTTTGTTGCCTCATGTTTAACATTGATGATGCTTGCACATTTCATGAGAATTAAAGAGATATTGAAAAGCGTTTTTACTTGACAAATTCCATGGCATCTACATAGGTGTGTCTAATATCTTACAACTCAAATCAATCATGATTTCAAGCAAATGTAATCCCTTCAAGCTTTGTTTTAGGAACTTAAATGTGTTAAATGTTTACCGGATTTCATTTTTTGTTAGTCATAAGGTCTACAACTCTAATGATTATTGTCTCAATAGTACTTAAATGAGCACACGTTGATGGGCTCCTACTCTTTAAATGATTATTGTCTTAATGTACTTAGATGAGTACATTTTGAAGTCCCACTTACTGTTTGTAATCGGGGTCCTTAAATACAACAAACTTGATAATCATAAAAGCTAAGCCTTTGAGTAGAGTTATGTGAGAGAGCTATTTTGAGAATTTGAAGGGAGAGTGCTTGAGATATCTAAAATATCTACTTTATTCATGCACAAGCATTTCTTGTTCATTAAGTAGATTATTAACTTTAGCATAGATGTGCTCCAAGGACTATGTGTCCACATACAAGACTCTAAACCCTAAACGTTATAAGATAACCAATCAATCAAGTAATATCATTTGTTATGAACAACATGATTTGGAATAAATATTGAATCTACATCAAGTTCAAGAATGGACAAAGAAATTAACAAGCTAACTTGGGTTCGCACATTGCATTGTAAAATGTAGACATGATCCCCAATTTGGCACACAAATTTTTGTAGTGAAGATTCTTGACAATGTGGATTTGCACTAGCTTGAGTGAGTCTTACGCATCAAGTAAGTTCTATGAAAGCTTTGCCTGAATCCCTCGAAGTTGAACTAGATTTGTAGAGATTTTGGAATGCTCAAGCATTGTCCAAAGAGGGTGATGAAATGTATTTGCAAAGAACAAAGTATATTTGATAGAAGATGTATTCTATTATTTGCAAAGAGTGTAATGAATTATTGTGATGACATGTATTAGCCCAATCATCTTGTTGGTAATTTATGAAGCCACGGTTTAATTGTCACTTTTGGATGATAGCTAGAAGACTGTTTACGGGAGACGCCTGTTTGAGCTTTTGTTTTCAAATTTGTGAAACGAAATGAAATATAATCTTCATAGAGAGAAGGAAATGTGCAATCTTAGTTAATCAATGAATTATATAACAATTGCATTGAAAACATTTGAAAAGGGCAAGTCGATAAGGAAATCCAAGGAAATAGATTTCCATGGACTTTCAGAATCCGCATATTCATAAAAGTGCCAATTTTGTTTGGCCAAGAATTCTTTTGTTCTCTTTAACTATGTAAATATATAATTGACACCCAAATATTCAAAGGTAGCTTACATTTAGTTTGTTTTTAGTTCACGCTTAAATAGTGTGAGGACTTGTAATGTGGTAGTCAATATGTAGATGGTTTTTGGAGATAGTTGAACGTGCTCTTGATTTCGTGTCAAAATACTATAAGGCACGCCCCTTTGTTAGAATCGTAATTAACATTATGCAAAAATAAAGAGGAAATACAAAAGGAAGGGCAATAGTCCACCTATTGCTTACACAATTGAGCTAAATTTGATCAACATGAATAATTTTTTCGTTGTATGTAATCAATGTTGCAAATTAATTCCACACCAATACCGCAATAAATACTTGAACGTCATGCATTTAACAATCACCATATAATTAGTTACAAAATGGTTTACTCGTTATCCAATCTTATCAATATGTTGTGTCCAAAGCACATGAAAACATATCTATGGGTGAAATACTGAATCCAAATCATGCATCGAACGATAACCATCTTTAGAAGATAATAGAACAGTGCGAGAGTACAATTATCATGGGTTTGAATAGGTTCACACAAACACACATAGGAAACACTCATTTGTTGGGCCAAATTACTCTAATATCTACAATTGCCAGTCTCAAGAGTTCCTCTCTACCTGAAAGTACAATTGTATACATGTAAAAACATCATCGTTTAACAATTAATGTGGATACATCTATCAATCATAGATAAAAGACAGTTATACAAGTATCATGCATTCATTAATATTGTGTATATACATAATAATTGTTGTATGTGCATTGCATACTCGTCCATGTAGTTATATACAGCAGATCAGCTCTATAATCTAATGAAACTGCTTTAATAGATACCGCCTGCGCCTGCATGTAAGATAAATGTCTCCCAACACTGCAAGCCAAATTTGCGTGTTCTAGCAAGGAACCATGTCACTTGGAAGAGAACCAATAAATATGTGATCGACTTTCACCAATGACAAAACAGTACATTTTGAAAGCAGTACGTTGCACCAAAATATTAGGTTTGCTAAATACCACATCAAAATCTAGAAGCCCTTCAAAGACTCTGCTCTATGTGAACTTATTGGTGGTACTTACAAAAAGAGCCTTTATGTCAGAAAACTATTCAAACATCTGAAAAAGTAACTGTTAAGTCTGTGTTACAAGCTTTTATTTCACCCATATATATTTATTTGCTCCACCAAATGGCAAAGTCCTTGCGTCTACCAATTTTCTTCTGTAACTGCAACAAGCCATATAACAATGCTTCTGCAGTTGGAGGGCAACCAGGAACATAAATATCCACTGGTACGATGCGATCACAACCACGAACCACAGCGTAAGAGTAGTGATAATAACCCCCTCCATTTGCACAGCTTCCCATCGAAATCACCCAACGTGGTTCCGGCATCTGATCATACACCCTGATGCCAAATTCAATGCAAAACTTTAAAAATCAAAGGAATTTTACCAAATATACCTCTCATTTTGAAAAGTACACTATCTTTACTGCATTTAAGATTGATATACATTTTGAAGTTTTAATATGTGGTTTATGAGTATATTTGGCGGTTGCATTTCGGCCTTTTACATGGGCCCAGAAGACGAAGAAACAGAGGTAACTGAAATGCTGCAACTTTTTCATATATAAAAAAACATATTCACGAGTTAATGCGGATATAAAGCCACATTGAAGATTTAATTACATTTCAACTACACTTGTGGATTGCTCCAAATAGCCAATTAAACCAAATGCATGTGATACTTTTTTACCATTGCTCCAAAATGCTATGTTTGAAGGTGATCAACTAACCCAACCTCATGGAGGTAATTTGCACGTTTTGCATGAACAGCATGCTCCAAACAATAAGAAGCCAAACAATGTTCAAATTGAAAATGAGCAACCAAACATTGCTGATAATATAATGTGGTTGAAAATGAGCAACCAAACATTGATGATGATAATGCTGATTTACAGGTCATTAATCAATATGATGTTAACATAAAATTAGAGGGAGAACAAGCCTCTTCTAAGTCCCTATATGGCTGATTAACACCCTTATGGACAGCAAACTCACATTTCCTCTTTAAGGTAAACCCCTGGTCAGCCAATCCACATGTTGAATTGCATTATGTCCATCCTGCTCTTATTGTTGAATTTTGTGATGAGGAGTCACTCTCTCTTGAGAATGCATTAGCATATGACCATTGGGTTGAAGCCATGAAATCAGAACTTGAGTGTATTTATAAGGATACCACTTGGGAGTTATGTGATCTACCTAAAGGTAGAAAAGCAATTGCCATGAAGTAGATTTACAAAGTCGAGCATAATGCGGATGGTAATAATCATTTTAAAGTGAGACTTGTAGCAGAAGGCCGTTCCCAAAAGGAGGGGATAGACTGTGAATAAACCTCCACCCCCAGTTCAAGGATGGCCACAATCACAGAGCTATAGCTGCTACAGCCACAAATATAGGATGGAAGGTTCACCAATTGAACATAAAACCGCCTTCTTAAATGGAGATTTAGAAGAAGAGGTTTATGTAACTCAACCTCCTAGTTTTTCTCATTAAAGGTGCAGAAACTTGTGAGATATTTGAAGATTTGGATGACTTGAAGCAAGCACCTAGAGTTTGGAATGGAAAGATCCATGATCATCCTCTTCAACTCAGTTTTGTGAACAGCCCAACTGAAAGCACTCTCTATGTCCGAAAGGATGGTGAAAAATTACTAATTCTTCTGCTTCGTGTTAATGATTTGCTAATCACAGGACCTAATGAGCAAGTAATTGCAGATTTCAAGGCTGATATTAGTAAGACATTTGAATTTACAGATCTTGGTAATCTCGATTACTTCCGCAGCATTCAATTCATTACCATTGAGGGGGCATTTTCTTGAGTCAACAAAAGTACATCAAGAAGCTCCTACAATGGTTCAGTTTTGAAGAGTGCAAATCAATCTCCACTCCTGTAGAAACAAGTTCCAGATTCTCATATCAAGTCAAACGAGAACCAGCTGGTGTACTCTTATACAAGCAAGCTGTAGGTTGTTCGATATTTTTGTGCAACACTCAACCTGACATTCAATTTGCAGTCTCACAATTAAGCAGGTTTATGCACAGCCCTGGAACAAAACGTTAGCAAGCAACCAAGTAGGTTTTCCATAACCTCGAAGGCACTACGATTCAACCTCTTCGATGGAAAGGCAATTCGTCCATGTTAACAGCACAATTGCACTTGCTTCATGATCGGCAATTCTTGTATTTCCTGACTCAGCAAGAAACCACCTAGAGTGGCCACATGAAGTTGTGGAGTTGAATATAGAGCAGCATTCAGTGGTACAGTAGAGTGTGTTAGACTTAGGAGATTATTGTCTGATTTGTCACTTGAGCAACCATCTCCTAGTTGTATATTTAGAGATAGTCAAAGTGTCTTGGCTATTGCAAGGGATCCCATCTTCCATCTATGTACAAAACACATTGAGGTGCATTATTGTTATGTGAGAGAGCCGTTCCAATCTATGTACCAACTCATGAAAATGTTGCAGACATTTTTACGAAGGCTCTATCCAAAGAAAAGTTTCAATATTTTCACAACGGATTGGGCATTCTTCCAACACCTGGACAGTGACGACGTTCAAGTTCACATCTTTCACTTAGAGGAGGGTTTGTTACACTTAATGTGTATTCTATGAAAATTTTGGTGCGAACATAGTTAGAATTGCATGAACCTAGTTAGGTGACTGTTGAGTTTCCAGCTACCTGTAGATATTGATTATATAAACCATTCTACAACTTTGTAATCACAAACTCGTTTTTCCTGATCAGCTGATTTTTCCTCTAAGTCTTTCTAAAGTGATCTTCCTGTGTGGCAGTTAGTTTAAGATCCCTGCATGTTCCTATACATCCCACTCTAGTCAGATTGCCCTGAGACGACATCCTTTGTGGGAAATGGACACAAGTCATCAACATCATCTTTTTCTGTCTCAAAGCTCATATTGCTCTCAGAAACAGGATTTCAGTGCCCTGGGCCTCCATCCTCAATGACTCTACCCAGCTACATTGATACTTGCGTCTCACTTGGCATACAATATATGATTGGGCAGATCCACAACTGAACACCCCATCAATTGCAAATGGAGACAAGGAGATATAGTGTTCTGGAACCAAAAGACCTTCGATGCCAGTTATGCTCTATAGAAGACAAGCCATAAGAACAGTTTGGAAGCAAAAGACCTTCGCCGCCAGTTATGCACTCTAGAAGTGACGCCAGAGGAACAGTCTGAAATCAAAAGACCTTTGGGGCCAGTTATGGTCTCTAAAAGGCAAACCAGAGGAACACTGCACATGACATCGTCTTGTCATCTTATGAGATCAGATGAAGGTGCCATTATCATTTGAAGGATGGTTTTGATAAACCAACATGAACTCGAAGGACAAAATTCATTGGAGACTCTTCTTCATAAAACTTCAACATTGAAAGAAACTCTATTATTGTTTGTTGCAAAAGGCCTATGCCACGTTATTGTAGTCCTTTTGCACTATGACACCCCTCGCTCTCTCTCTTTGGTCTTAAAGGTCATTTTGATTGTAACCTCTTTTCACCTGGAGATCAAGGATGAGGAGCATCCCACACTACAGTGAGAAACATTCAGTCGGTCCAATACAGTGCTTCCCAGCAAAACATTTCAACTGTCATACACACTAACTCCCACCCCTTACGAGCATATACATGATCTCTACTCACGCCTAGAGAGACCTTAAAAAAAAAAAAAAGCGCCATATTTTGCTACATCTTCTATACCAACAAAAATAAAGAGACTCCCTTGTACTGCTTGTTTTGGGGTTCCGTAGGTCATGTTTCCAGCCCTCCAAGGAGATGGAACATATCATCCATCTGCCTTGAATATTCATCAAACATTCGAGCTGCTTACTAACCGACCCCCCATACACATAACATGAAAATGTTTCACTTTGGGTCCATAGACCATATTTTTTAGAACAGCAGGGATAAACAAAATCTATCCATCTACCACTAGAGCGTGAGCAGAGCAGAGCAGAGCAGAGCAGAGAGGATGAAAGAGGTGCTCTTACTTGCGCAAAGCAGGGGCCATCTTGTTGGTGAGAGTTCCGGCAACAATCATGCAATCGGATTGGCGGGGGCTGGGTCTGAAGATGATACCGAAGCGGTCAAGGTCATAACGGGCGGCGCCCGTGTGCATCATCTCCACGGCGCAGCAAGCGAGGCCAAAGGTCATGGGCCAGATGGAACCTTTCCTCGCCCAATTCATCAGTGCGTCGACTTTGGAGATCACGAAATCTGCAGGCTTGGAGACGCTGGGAGAAACAGGGCTAGTGTTGGAAGCGGAGGTAACATCGATTGAAGAAGAAGAAGAAGAAGAAGAAGAAGAAGCCATGGCTGGGGAGAGCGAGTGGAGAAGACGGGGTTCTATCTTCACGGCGGTGGCAGGGGCCGCCGAAGCCAGTCGGGCTGCTCGAGGGAGCAACGAAGAAGCCATGGATGGAAGATCGATTCGATGGGAACAGGGCAGGCAAAGGAGACAAGACAGACAGCAGAGAAGAAGAAGAAGAAGAAGACACGTACGTATGGTATGGTATGGTATGGTATGGTATGTATGCGCATGTATGTATGTATGTATGTATGTGTGTATGCATGTACATATACACGTGTATGTATGTATAAATACATATATTGTATGCGTATGTATGGATTTATATGATGCCATGTATATAAGGGAGATTATGTACATATAGCATATGTATGCATGTGTGTGTGTGTGTGTGGATGCATGTATACACGTGTATGTATGTATAAATACATATATTGTATGCATATGTATGGATTTATATGATGCCATGTATATAAGGGAGATCATGTACATATAGCATATGTATGCATGTGTGTGTGTATGCATGTACATATACACGTGTATGTATGTATAAATACATATATTGTATGCATATGTATGGATTTATATGATGCCATGTATATAAGGGAGATCATGTACATATAGCATATGTATGCATGTGTGTGTGTGTGTATGCATGTACATATACACGTGTATGTATGTATAAATACATATATTGTATGCATATGTATGGATTTATATGATGCCATGTATATAAGGGAGATCATGTACATATAGCATATGTATGCATGTACACATAGAACGTAATATTCGTGTTCGTGGAAGCATTCAAACGTTTGAAAACGTTTGGAAACGAACACGTTTGAAAAGGGAAAAATACGTGTTCCTTTTTTTTTATTACTTTTTTTACTCTTTTTCTAATTTTTTTACTCTTTTCTTACTTTGTTTTTGGCTATGGCGATCTTCTTTAGAACTATTTAGGTTAAACTCTATTTTATCTTATTTTTATTTTTACTTTCGATGAATGGGTAAATATCCCATTTTTGTTGTTCACCTTTTGTCTCATGGGCCAATTTTGGCCTTAGAAGACGTTAATATATCTTTCTTTCTTCTTTCTTTACAACGATTCTACCGCCAGGCCATGGATGCAATGCTCCATGGCTTTTGCTACATCTCAGCCTCCTCAGTATAATTCATGGGGAGCGATGTGGAACTCTAGGAAGTAGGTGTAGCTCATGATCGTGGAGAGGATGAGGGAGGAGATCCTTAGAGCTAGGGACATGCTCAGAGCCAACATTAATCTCAAGAATAGCATGATGATGAGCAAGAAGAACAGAGGCTTGATCCACCATGTCAATGAGAATCAGATGCCAGAACCAGATGAATCATAGTCATGGTAATCCTCAAAACAATCATAATCATGGACCATGGTGATCCTCAGAAACAAAAACAGAATCAGAGTCATCATGATGATGGCGGTGATCAGAACAATAGGAAGAATCTGAGGGGGACGAAGAGAAGGAAGGTGAATGGTCCTGGTAATATTGCCATAAAAGTTGAAGCTTTAGTTGATAGCTCATAACACCTGACACTCTCTTGCTCTTTGTCCCTCTTTCTCTCTCTTTCTAATGTCCTGCCACTCTCTTGCTCTATGTCCCTCTTTCTCTCTCTTTCTAACGTTTAGTACTTTAATAATTTCTAAAGTATTGAAAACTTGATGACATGTGATTCAATCAATACCATTCGTATCTATCCAATCCAACGTTGAGATGATTTACCATACACGTATGATTAAATCATTCTCAAATGTGAATGCACATATGATACGTATGGTTACATATACACGTGTATGTATGCATTTATATGATGCCATGTATGTAAGGGAGATCATGTAGATGTTGTCATCCATGTGTATCTGGGAACTTTTAACTTGGTCATGCAAAGCATATTCGAGAACACTTCATGCTTGTGCGCTTGCTCGCTCTACCTCATTTTCGTCTTTTCTTCCACCGGGTTCCTTCCACTCGGTTGCTTCTTGGACCCTTCTTTCCGCTTCGTCCGCTTCATCCGCTTCTTCTCTTTTGAACTTTCCCCTAGAGAGGCTTCCAAGGATTGACGACTAGAAGTCAATCTCTTTCTCCTCTTGCCTCCTCACCTCTTTCCCCACTCAGATCCTAGCCGACGCCGAGTAGTGGACGGCTTGAACATGTCGTGCTTCGAATAGACCCAATTGTTCCAAAGATAGACAATATTCCTTCTTAGGGTCTCTTGAAAGTCTCCACACTCCCTTCGTAGGTGGTTGGGATTGTCGCACCACATACATCTTTACGCGAACGGGGGACGTTGATCTTGAGGGCCGCCACCCTCTCTCCTAGCTTGCGCTATTTGGAGATCTTGCACAATCTTTGTGAGGTTGTCTATTGCCGATCCTCCAGACGTTGCTTCAACCATGTTTCTCTCGGGGATGAACCTTGCATTTTCTTGCTCTCTTTCTTGAGGTGCCCTACCACCCTGCGTTCATGTGACTCACTAATGGAGCCTGTGGATGTTTCGCCGCTCAACGGAGGCACGTCGTTCCATTCCCTCCTCTTATCGAAGCGACTACAAACCCATTTCACTATAGCCCAATCTGTTTTGAGCCCATCATAAGTTTCGAGGAGGAGCCCCACCTTCTCTTGGTCTCGTACATCAACAACTTTGATGAATAGTAGGACCTTGCTTGTGTCAAGCACCGTCCTGCCGAGAGCTGAGAGTCGCGCAAAGCACTTCTCAAAATCTTGTAGAAGTGTCATAGTATTTCTCCCCTTGTTGAGAAGCTCAACCCACTCCATTAGATCCCTTTTCGAAATTCTGAGTGAATCATCAAGGCCGTACTTCTCGAGGAGTCTTTCTTCAAACTCTCCCAATTGCGACAACCCGCTTGGATCTCGAGTACCTCTGCGTAGATACTCGGCGTTACCACTCTAGCGAATCCGGTTAGCTGCCTATCTTCGGGGACGTTTCGCATAAGCATTTCGGCCTTATAGGCGTCCAAGTAGCTCGTGGTATCTCTTCCATTGAACCGACCCATTGTGCTGACCACCGTCTCTATGGCCCAGTCTAGGCCGGTGATGCCTTCTTGGGCATTTACCAAGCGGTCCACAGCCGCTACCATCGCTTCAACGAGTTCTCCTCCTCACATCTTGGATCTCCCTTGCCGCCCTTTCACGTCGGGTTCACCAATTTATGTCGCGAAGTTTCGCACGTGTGTGTTACTTGGGTGGGACCACGGGGGTCTTGGACTAGGGAGTATGACGGGATAAGGAAGACTTGAGGTTTGCTTTACGACAAGACTACTTACCGAGCAAGGGCTTGTTGCCCTTTTTATGGGGTCGGTGGCCTTCGTTGATCACGACTCGTCGAGTTTTCGAGATCACTGCATGAGCCAAATGATCAAATGGGTACAAGCAAAGATGAACACGCAAAATGAATGCACAAGGGGACGAGAACACAAACACGAATGCCTGTATGTCTTTATGAGGAGGAGAGGTGCATGGGCACGCCTGAACGCTCCCTCGTCACAAGACGCCGAACATACAAAGAAAGGGACGAGAATACAAACACGAACGCCCATACGTCTTTATGAGGAGGAGAGGTGCATGGGCACGCCTGAACGCTCCGTCGCCACAAGACGCTGAATGTACAAGGATAGGGACGAGAATACAAACATGAATGCTCTTACGCCTTTATGAGGAGGAGAGGAGCATGGGCAAGTCCTAACGCTCCCTCGTCAAAAGAGGCTGAACGTACAAGGAAGACACAAAACACACGCACGAATGCTCGTACACCTTTTTGAGGAGGAGACGTACATGGGCATGCCCGAAACGCTCCCTCGTCAGAAGACGGATGAACGTACAAGGAGATGAGAATTAAAGAATGAAAGCATGAATGACATTGGCTAAAGAAATAGATATGTAAGTTTGATTGCAATGCAAGAGTGCCCTTTATAAAATAGGGTTTGATTACAATGTGGCAACTCTAGTTGACCACAAGCTCAACAAAACATAAATACTAAATGACCTTAGAGACAAGAGCAAATCCAAACACCAAGCACGAACACGAAGAAGACGAGCGCCACAAAAATGCCGACCCCAACGAACCACGTCCACCCGAACGACGAGCACACGGGCTCGCAACGACGAACGGGGGCGAAACAATGTCGGAACCAACGAGGCTCGGGCTCACGAGCACCGTAAACGAGCACTTTGAGTGCCAACACGAAGAAGACGAGCACGTGGCGATGAGGGGATGAAGGGGTATAAGATGAAGAAAAATGATGAAGATGAAGATGAAGAGCTCTGAAAGAAAAATGACGATAGTCTCCTCCTCTCAAAACGTCCTCCCAAATGAGCCCCCTCGACCTCCTTTTATAGGAAAAAAAGGAAGGGGCGTCGCCACATTCGTCTTCAATGCAAAAGGAATAAAATTCCTTAAATAACGTTGCATTGTAAGACCGGATTTGAACCGTGCACCTTTAACTAGGAGTCAATATGTCTATCGACTAGCCCATTAACTCTCTATTATGTAATATATAAATCTATGTCTCGAAATTTATAGCATGTCTCCTCTCTACTTTTTATCTCTCCTCTCTTACTTTTTACACGAGTTTCTATACCTCCTTTCCACCCTTTCTTTTCCCTTTTCTTTTGCATGTGTATAATTAATTACCATTGTGTGCACATGGTTGTTTACGTACCCATATTTAACGTTTAAATACGTATAGTACCTCATCATTTGTATAGTACGTACTATACCTCAATGTTATTTAGTCAAATGTCATGTACATTTATCCAATATGGTATTTAATGTATTTATAAAAAAACAGGTATAATACGTATTTATAATTAAAATACAACTAAAATCCTAACAAAAAGCAAAAGAAAAAAAAGATTTTAATGAAAAAGAAGCTAAAGGAAGGAAGAAAGAAGAATAGAAGAGACGACGATGAAGAAGATGATGAAGAAGAAGAGAGAAAAGAAGACATAAACCTGTCATGAGTGTGATAATCGCAAAAGATAGAAGAAGAAGAAGAAAAAAAAAAGAGAAACCTATCATGAGTGTGATAATCGTAGACGATTCCTCAATGTATGAAGGCATAATTGTAAATAATTACAATTTGAAGTAGAATATTGTGATACACACTTACACTGATTTATAGAATAAGGGAATGTCGACATCCATATTACTACAAGTATTTTAGGATGTGAAATGTTCAAATGTCTTATATGCATTTTAGGATGCAGAACTATATTGTACATCACAAAATTGTGTAAACATAGATGTTTTTTACAATATTATAGATAATTTTTAGAAAGGTAAATAATTTTCAAATTTTAGAAGTATTTAACATATTAAGAAAACGTATTTAACGTATTTTTAAATTGGGAGGTACTATACAGGTATTAATACGTTAAATACGTATGGTATCCGTACCGTACCTAACAACCTTGTGCACACACATTGCACATGCACATTTTGACCCCCCTTTCGCCGGTTTTTCCCACACTTGAGCACGCCACATCACGACAACGTGAGCTACGCTGACTAGAAGTTATGGTTGGGGTACCTTCTACATTGGGACCACGGGGGGTCACGTCCACATCGAAACCCTTTGACCTATCGCTTCTTTTCGAGAGACTTAGATGAAGTTGAAACTAGGCCTAGTATAAAGCCATTTCATTGTAGAACATGTTTGTTATTTACTAGAACTATTTATCTTAAGATCTATTTTTAATTTATTTTATTTTTACTTTCAATGAATGGGTAAATATCCCATTTTTTTGTAAACCAATTGTCTCATGGGCCAAATTTGGCCTTAGAAGACGTTAATATATCTTTCTTTCTTTCTTTCTTTGTGTGTGTGTGTGTTTTGTGTTCTATAGCTTGTTGGAAAGTTCGTTTAGAGAGATTTCTAAAGAATGTTATGAGATGTTGTGAGCATTTTCGTTCACAACCCTCTTTGTCCCACGGTTCCTCCAACTCAAGGTTGATTTTGAAACCCTAAATCGATTGAAAGGGTTTGGTCCTAGAATGGCAAACACTCGTAAGGAGGCCACAAAAAGTGGGAGTATGATTTATAATGAGCCAAGATCACCTATGATTCTTGACGCCAATGCAATAAACTCGGCCACACTAGACAAAATGATTATGAGTCACTAGATTTCTCTTCAAGAAACCATAAACAAGTAAGGTTAAGAGATTAGGATACTAATGAAAGAGAATGCTACGCTCCAAATAGTTGTCATTGAGAATGGAAAATGGTTCAAAATTTGAAGAAGAGAATCAAGAAGGTAAAAGAGCTTCTTTAGAAACAAATGAGCGCCTCAACAAGATTGAGTTAAAGGAAGCACTAAAAGAAGAAAAAATGGATACAATGCGGCGGGATATAAGTGAGATGAAAAATGTACGCACAACGAAGTCATGGGCTGATTGATGTGGTGGGGATCTGGTATCAAACTCATTTATTATGCATGTGATGAATCAAGAGAATAATATAGAAAGCATAGATGCTCGAGAATTGAAAGAATGTGAACAACGATCAAAGAACATTGTCATTTGTGGGATTAAAGAGGAGAGTGTGGAAACACCCGCATCCCTCAGAAAGGCCATTGGTGAAATTTTTAGCATGCATTATGGTATGTCAGATGTGAATGGATATGGGGCACATCGAGTTGGGAAACATGGTATTACTCGCTCCGGAGAAAGGCCTATTGTGTACACAATGACGGATGATACAAAGCGGCGAATAATACTCGAAAATAGTTGGGTATACCTCAAAGGTACAAAATGCTTTGTGAGTGAAGATAGTACTACCTCACAAAAAAATGCCCGTCATAAAGCATATGAAGAAATATTGGGAAATAAGGTTAAGGATGTGCCTAAAGATGGAAATGTAGGCAAATAGGAACACATGTCCTGTGAGACTAACCCACGTCTTTTATGACTATGCTTTTGGAATTGCAATGGCCCCCCAATGGCCCTACAATGGATACCCATGGAATGCGGGATTTGGTATAGAGGAGTTCACCGATGACTCGGATATCACACTTCTTGTTGAAACATGGGAGCATGATACTCAAAGGATTCAAGGTTTAGGAAACTATAATGTACACTCTTTGATATGGGAAAAAAGTCCAAGACAAAGAAGAGGACAAGGAGGGGTGGCATGTTTGATTAAGGGGGAAATACAGAAATATGTGTCAATCATAAAAAATGATGAACATAAATGCTATATATGGCTCAAAATAGAAACACCTAATGATTTGCCCACTTTTGTAGTTGGATGTTACATTCCTCATCAAGATTCTAACTTTTATGCTTGTTTGGATAAAGATCAACCTTTTGCCAATCTAGAAAATGATATTGCTTATTTCAAATCCAAAGAGGAAGCTTTTGTCTTTGGTGACATGAATGCATGTACAAGAAGTTTCCAAATTGAAGCAGAACAATCTTTCATGCCACACATCTCAAGGATGCAAGAGGGTATACAAATGTATAACCGCTCTTCTGGCGATGAAAAAGATATAGTGTCGCTGGTATCTGCGTGTATGTGTCGGCTTGGGCGGGACCATGGGGGTCTCGAACTAGGGATTGAAAGGGGGGTGAAGGTCTCGTGCTTGATGGGTCTTTGGCTCGTTGGCTTCTGGCTGCGCGATTCTCGACCAGATCGGCTACGACCAGTTACAACTGGATCGGATTCCGGCCGGATCGGTTTCCAATTGATGAAGATTCTGGTTTCAACAAGACGATTAGCTGTGATTAAGGACTCTCAAACAGATTAAAATAGAAGAGGGATATACCAAAACATATATATATATATATATATATATATATGTATATTACAAATTCTTTACAACAAGATGGCTTACATGCCACAAATCCGATGGCTATTACAAAACAATTGGCTAAATACAAGTTAACGAATGAGAATTGGCGAAGACAAGTCAAGTGGGCTGTCGGAACCATGACATCCACCGTTGGTCACGCCTCGAAGATGGAGTGTTCCTGTGCCACTTCACCCTCCCTTCTTGAACCGGCCACCACACGAAATGCTCTCCATTGAGGAGAAGAAGTCGAGCCACCAAATGCCGCCACCGGAATGCCGAAGGGCCGCCATTGTAGGAACCTGAAACCAAAACCCTAACTCAACCAAGAAGAAGGTGAGACCCAAACCCCCCAAACTCATGAAACCTAGATCACACAAAATAAGAAGAAGAAGAAGAGAAAACTACCAAACCCTAGATCTAACGGTACATCATCCTAACTCAAAATGGGCGACCCTTTAAGAAGAGCCCCCTCACCTCCTTTTATAGTTCAAGGAGAGAGGGACCTAACAATGTGGGAGGCCAAATATTCCTCCCCTTACACCCCTCCTTTTCTCATTAGTATCTACATTTTATTGAGGAGGATGTGCAAACGGTGCACATCTCCATTTTATTCGCTCCACCCGGCTTCCCCACCGTAGTAAAACATCTTCACGACACCGGACCAATTTGGAAAGTTACTCCTACAAATGTGCAATAGTACCGAATTTCTTATTGCAAAATGGTGTTTCCTTATGGCCCAACACTGATGGTTTTACATGTAGAAAATACAATGGAAATAGTGTAATTGACTATGTGCTACTTTTTGAAGGTATATTGGATCGTATACATAAGTTCTCACTTGGTGAATGGACATGGGAATCAGATCATAGAGCTTTATGTATTGAACTCAAATGTATGCATAGGTTTGATTGTGAGAAGACCATTGAAGATAATAAACAACCCCACTTGAGGATGAACCTTAAGCGAGCGCCCATGTGCACCAAGATTGTTGAGGATATGTTACAAATGAAAAAGATACAACATAGTGCCACACTAGAATGCAAATGGGAAGCTTTTAAGAAAGTCATTCTCTCATGTGCAAAGAAATGTTGTTCGACCAAGCTCACATCTTGGAAATGCATCAAGAAATGTAGTTCAAAGAAAAAATGGTTTGATAAAGAATGTCATGAAGCTCGAAAGTGCCTTATGATTTTGGATGTAGTTAAGGATAAGGAAAATTACCAAAAACATTTGCATGAGTACAAAAGGCTTACTCAAAGAAAGAGAAGAATATGGGAAGTTACTCAACAATTTCTCCAAATGCAAGAGAAAATGCATGCATGTGCTATATTTTGGGGAATCTAAAGTAGAAACGTGTCGAGTGTTATGGTGACTTTGTCATGAACATATACCAAAACTCCAAGACTCGTAATAAAAATGCAAACCCATGACCTCCTCAAAGATGATGGTGTAACTTCAACCATTAGGATACATTATATTACATACATTAAATTATAAATTCTTATATTAGATCAGGAAGAAACATATATAATATTATGAAACGTCGCCACCACATAGGCTAACGCATGATTACCAAGTGGCATGCTTGCATGAATGCCAAACGCCGATCATGCGTGCCTATGAGGTGGCGAGCATGGATGTATCCAAAGCATGCTATATAAACATGTATCAAAGTATTGATGAAGCATTCCGGTTCAACGCCAATCTTCAGCATACTCTTGTAACCCTTGTTCTCATTGCTAATACATTTTCAACATCTTATTTCTCTCTCATTCCTTTCTTATTTTCTACTTCTCATTGTTTTCTTCATTTAAAACTTGTCTTTGGCTACGACCTTGACAATTTGAACCGGAATCCATAACCTTCTTCATTGTAATCTTTTTTTCCAAGGAACATCTCATCCTATCTTCTCATAACCATGGCAGTAGTAAGTGAACAAGAATATATGCGCGTTCTAGGTGATCTTAAACGCTTGAGCACCAAGTTCATAGCCTTGGTTTGGAGCAAGAGAATCAAAGGTTGCTCGGGGATTTACAACAAATGAATGTCGAGAAAGCTCAACAACATGAAGAATTAACTCAAAGGGTTCACCAACTTGAAACAACAATAATAACATTGTGACAACAAGCATTACAAGCACCAAATTCGACAAAAGAACCCAAGATTAGTCTCCCATTGAAGTTTGATGGTACTCGATCACAATTTCGAGTATTTCTAAATCAGGTACATCTAGTATTTCAAATGCATCCCACTCGATATCCAACGGATGCGGCACGAGTAGGGTTGGTCGGGACTCTATTGCCTATTACAACATTGGCTTGGTTTACGCCGTTACTCGAGAAAAAGTGCCATATTTTGGATAATTTTGATGAGTTTATTAAAGAGTTACAAGCTTGTTTTGGAGATACCGATAGCATGAGAACAACTATTACTAAGATTCGAAGGTTATGACAAGGGGATCGCCTAGCCTCAGCCTATGCGGCTGATTTTCACCTTCTTGCATGTGACATTCCTTGGGACGAAGAGGCATTGATGGATCAATTTCGACAAGGACTTGCTTCTCGATTTCCAAGTGCTAGTACTAAATTGGATCTTGATTCTCCAAATGCATTTAGCAATCCTAGTATCCCTACACCTTTAAATCGTTTTAAAGTACTTAGCCAACTAGATGAGGTGTTAAACGAGTAAATCCAGCCAAAATAGGGAGCCATTTGGTTGGATAACCCATCATTTGTAGCGTCAATCCATAGTAATGGTTCCATTTCATCGAACCAAGTTAATAGGGTTTTTGCGGCACAAGTTGAGGTTAGTACCTCTAGATGTCATCGGGTCTTTGCATATGCTCTCTTAGATTCAGGAGCCAACTCTTGTTTCATGGACCAAAATTTTGCCTTGACACATAATATCTTATTAAAACCATTGCAAATCTAGTATTAGTCACAGTCATAGATGGTCGATCCATTGCCTCTAGAGACATAACTGAAGAGTTTGAATTAGTTCATGTAGTTCTCAATGATTTAGCTTGTGTCATCTCATTCAATATCATACATAGACTTGAGCATCCGATTGTCCTTGGTCTACCTTGGTTTGAGCTTCACAACCCCCAAATTGATCGGAGGAAACGAGTTATCCTAAAATCCAAGAAAAACCACATATCAAATTTCCCTATTGAAATTTAGAGTGCCACAAGATCTCAACAATATGTCTGGAAAACTTACGCAAAGAGGGGTAGAAAGAAGAAATGTTCATATTTGTGATAATAACAATGCCAACACCAACTCAACAAAAGTCGAGTACCTTACTTCCAGCCAAGTATCAAGAATTCCAAGATGTCTTCAATAAGGAAAAAGTGCTAGACTCCTTGAACATCGACCTTACGATTGTCCTATTGATCTTCAACCAGGAAAACATCACCTGTAGAGCTCACGGTTCTTCGCGACTATATAGATGAAAATTTAGCTATTGGATTTATTCGTCATTCCAAATCTCCTATTGACACACCAATATTTTTTTGTCAAGAAGAAAGGTGGATCGCTTCGTTTGGTCATAGATTATCAAGGATTAAACAAAATCACAATTCGAAACAGGTATGCCTTACCTTTAATACCAACACTTTTGGAGCGGTTGAGTGGAGCCAAATACTTTACAAAGATCGATCTTAGAGGTGCTTATAATCTAGTTCGAATTCGTCCGGTTGATGAAGGGAAAACTGCATTTCGCATTCGATATGGGCATTTTGAGTATACAGTTATGCCTTTCAGTCTCACAAATGCTCCTGCGGTTTTTCAGCATATGGCCAATGATATTTTCCGAGACTTCTTGGATATATTCACCATCATTTATTTAGATGATATCTTGATATTTTCCAAGACTCAAGAAGAACATGATGAACATGTACGCCAAGTTCTACGACAATTACAAGAATATGGTCTCTATGCTAAACTCGAGAAATGTAGTTTTGATCTCAACCAAGTGGTACATAATATCACCAGAAGGAATATCTATGGATCCAGCAAAGGTGCAAACAATTCTAGAGTCCGAAACACCACAATCTGTGTGTGATGTCTAGTGTTTCTTGGGATTTGTGAATTTTTACCGCAAATTTATGAGGAACTACTCAAAGAAGGTTTTGCCTCTTACATAATTAACACTAAAAACCAACCATTCATATGGAATTCTAGTGCAGTTGAGGCATTCGAAAGCTTAAAACGTGCATTCACATCAACTCCTATTTTTATCCATGATGAACAAGAAAAGTCTTTAATTTTGGAAGCTGATGCATCTGAGTTTGCACTCGGGAGTGCCCTCTCACAACCCAAAGAAAACGGGCTATTATATCTAGTTGCTTTTCATTCACAGAAATTTGAAGCTGCGGAAATTAATTATGAGATTCACAACAAGGAGCTTTTGGCTATTGTAGACTCTTTTGAGCATTGGCGCCACTTCTTGGAAGGTTCTCCCCATCAAATCATTGTCTATAATGATAACAAGAACCTAACGTATTTCCCGAATGCTCGAGTCTTAAATCGCCAACAGGATCGTTGGGCACAATTTCTTACACGCTTTGATTTCTTGATCGTGTATTGCCCCATAATACACTAGGGAAAGCTGGATGTGCTATCTCGATGTTCCTACATGGCACCCAATTTAGGGGAACCTACTTTTGATCATCAAAAGCAGATCCTCCTTGGTCCTAATCATTTACAAGTGATGGTCACTAATGCTTTTAAGATGCCCACAGACTCGATACTTATTAGTACGATTCATACTGATCTTGAAGCAGACGAATTTACACAAGATGTCTTGAATCATATCATTCCAGATCATGCTTCTTGTTCAAGGTCCGTGAATTCTCGTAAAGATTATAATCAGTTTAGTTGACATGACAATTTACTTTTCTGAAATAATTTACTTTATGTCCCTGATGGCCGTTCTCGACTCCTTATTTTACAACACTGCCATGACATGCCAATGGTCGGACATTTTGGAGTTCACAAAACTTTGGAATTAGTTTCTAAAAATGATTGATGGCCGCATCTTCATAATTATGTTGAGAACTACATTCGCAATTGTGATGCATGTCGTCAGTCCAAGTGTCCTTGGCATCGACCGTATGGTTTACTCCAACCCTTACAAGTTCTTGATGGTCGCTAGAAGTCTATATCTATGGATTTCATTACTTATCTTCCATCTTCCAAAGGTTTTGATTCCATCCTTACTGTTGTAGATTGGTTCACTAAGATGGCACATTTTCTACCATGCACAAAGACTATTAATAGTCAAGAGACAACAGATTTGGTTATGCGTGAAGTGTTTCGGTATCATGGTCTTCCTAATGATATCATTAGTGATCAAGGACCACAATTTATCTTGACATTTTGGAAACACTTGTTTGGGCTCCTCCAAATTGATTGTAAACTCTCTTCAAGCTATCATCTAGAGACTAATGATCAAACCGAACGTACCAATCAAACCTTGGAACAATACCTTCGTTGCTTCATCAATTATCAACAGGATGATTGGGTAGATTATTTACATTTTGCGCAATTTTCTTACAATAATTCAATTCATTCTTCTTCCAAACTTACTCCCTTCTTTGCCAACATGGGTGCTCATCCTCGTTGGATAATGCTTGACCACCCAAAAATCTTGAAAAACCCTAGTGCGGAGGATCACATAGGTCATATCCAAGAAATTCATATTGCTCTTTCTCATCATTTACATCATGCTCATTACACCCATAAGAAATTTCCAGATCGCCATCAACGTAACTCATCACCATAAAAACCCAAATTTCAAGTTGGAGATCGTGTATGGCTCTTACTATGTAATGTGAAGACCACTAGGCCTTGTGACAAGGTGGATTATCAACGCCTTGGTCCATATTTAATCACTAAACAAATCAATGAAGTTGTTTTTCATTGCGATCTCCCTCCTCATATGCGTCTTCATCTAGTGTTCCATGTCTCACTCTTGGAGCCTTATGCTTCAAACTCTTTTCCAGATTGCATTGTTCCCCCTCTACCTCCTATTGAGCTTGATGAAGGCCTAGAATATGAAGTGAAATCCATTTTGGACTCCAAAGTTGTGAAGAGCAAATTGTATTATTTTGTTGATTGATTCGGTTATACACCTGTAGATCGAACGTGGGAGCTAGCTGAAACACTCAATAATACCAAAAAACTTGTAGTTGAATTTCATCAATGATATTTAAATAACCCAACTCCTAGTTTGTGCATTACGATTCGTGGAACTCGTCGTCAAAGGAAGGGGATAATGTCATGAACATATACCAAAAATCCAAGACTCATAACTAAGATTCGAACCCATGACCTCCTTAATTGTGATGTGTAGCTTCAACCGCTAGGATACATTATATTATATATATTAAATTATAAATTCTTGTATTAGATCAAGAAAAAACATATATAATATTATGAAACGTCGCTACCGCATAGGCTAACGCATGATTACCAAGTGTCATGCTTGCATGAATGCCAAATGGCGATAATGTGTGCCAATGAGGTGGCAAGCATGCATGAATGCCAAATGGCGATAATGTGTGCCTATGAGGTGGCAAGCATGCATGTATCCAAAGCATGCTATATAAACATGTATCGAAGTATTGATGAACCATTCCGGTTCAACACCAGTCTTTGGCATACTCTTGTAACCCTTGTTCTCATTGTTATTGTAACCCTTATTCACATTGCTAATACATTTTCAACATCTTATTTCTCTCTCATTCACTTCTTTTTTTCTAGTTCTCAATCTTTTCTTCATTTTAAAATTGTCTTTGGCTACGACCCTGACAGACTTAACTCTTCTTGACTTGTATATGTATTGTAAGAATCTATATTAGCTATCTCTTGTCGGAAAGATGATGTGTTATGGTTCTCTTTCACATATGTCTCCCTTCTTTACAATCGAAGATATATGCATAGGACTTAAGAAATTGGCCTCTGGAAAGTCAAGTGATCTTCAATGTATAAAGGCAAAAATGCTCAAATGGAAGATATATGCATAGGACTTAAGAAATTGGCCTCTGGAAAGGCAAGTGATCTTCAATGTATAAAGGCAGAAATGCTCAAATGGACCGGAAAGGAAGCACATGCATGGATAAGAGATATGTTTAATCATGCATTGCAACATGGTATGCCATATGATTGGACTACAAATTGGATCAAACCTTTACATAAAGGTGGAGATGTAAATAACGTAAACAACTATTGAACCATCATGGTTGGCTCACTAATGGCAAAACTATTTGTATGTATAATGGAATCAAAGATAATTGCATGGGCTAAAAAAAAAGGGTAAGAAAGCTTATGGACAAGCTGGATTTCGAAAACACC
Organism: Azolla caroliniana; assembly: GCF_043228905.1. Lineage (NCBI taxonomy): Eukaryota > Viridiplantae > Streptophyta > Polypodiopsida > Salviniales > Salviniaceae > Azolla > Azolla caroliniana. The sequence goes on along the minus strand of NW_028230448.1, from coordinate 4,332,338 downwards.
ATAGCACCATTGATCACCTTGTCACCCTTTGAGTATTAATGTAGGAAAGTCATCGTGGAGGTAAAGGTTAATATTGTTGCTTCGTAGACTTTAAGAAATCTTTTCATATGGTACCTCGTGAGCATCTTTGGAGGCGAGTGGAACAACTCAAGGTGCCAAGTGAATATATGCTTGCAATCTCTGAATATATGAGAAGGTTATATGTTGTGTGTATGAGCGATAAACTTTCAATTTTTTTCGATAACACAATTGGTGTGAAGCAAGGATGCCCAACCTTAACAACTTCTATTTGGTCTATGCATTGATGAATTGGAAGAAATGGTTGCCAAGTTTGTAAAGGAAGAAGGTGTTGAAGAAGTTGCAATTGGGAATGTTGTCATTATGCTTTTGTATATGTGGATGATGTAGTGCTTTTTGCAAAAACTTTAGGAGATGCGCAAAAGCTTATTAAGGCATGGAATTTTTTGCATGCATATGAAATTAAGTGTTAATAGCTCTAAAACAAAGATTATGCTTGTGAAGAGCCAAAAAAGAGATAAACCATGCATTATGTACAATAATGAGCCACTTGAATGTGTGGAAAGCTTCAAATATCTTGGCCTTGAAGTTCCTTCAAATCATAGATGGAATGATGTGCTACACGTCGCTTGGAGGGGGGAAAGTGAGCATATTATGCATTTGACAACACATGCAATCGTGGAGATATTAAGTGTTGGGTCCTCAAGAAATACATTTTCGGTACTTTGGCGACACCACTGCTTCTCTATGGGGTGGAAGTATGGGGTGATAGCATCCCTAAATCTACTTGGAAAGAGTTTGAAAATGTCCAAAAACATTTTCTTACAAAGTTTCTACAAGTTAAGAAACAAACACCGTACATCCTCCTCCTCCTTGAGACTGGATCACATCCCATTGAGATCTTGGCCATGGAAATGGTTGTTGAATACAAGCTTAAGGTTCAAAAAAGTCCCTCACATCAACTTGCTAGAATTGCATGGAAAGGAAGCAAAAAGACCAAAAGACACATAAACGCAAAATTTTGTGTTCTGGTTGGATGCAAGATATGAAAAAGTGGTTTGGTAGATGGGATGCAACACATTTGCTTCATGATGCATCACTAGATTCCTCTGTAAATGAGGCCTTTTTGCAGCACCAATGTATCATGACATGGGGAAAATATGGAGACTCCCGCTTCATACATTATACTACATATGTTGCACCCAACCACAAAACCATATTCTTCATGGAATGGGGAAACTGTACACATCGATACATGTTAGAGCCCATTCCATTGGCTTTTATTCGAGCCATTGCTTCCATGCGACTTAGCTCACATGCATTACGACGTGAGACGGGGCATTGGGGCACAAGTGATGAGAGTGGTCGACTATGCACACTTTGTCCTAAACAAGTTTGAGAGTCTAAGTATCACACTTTGATACAATGCTCGACCTTTGATAATATTTGACCATGTTTTCCACACATCTTCGACCAAGCTCAATCCTTGCACGAATTTCAATCACAATCACAATGCGCACTCTTGATTGCAACATTCATTGGTAAGTTCTTGAACTTCGAGAGTCACTACTCACTTTCACACGTATCACGTGAAATGTAAATATTTTGTTCTCATAGGTCATATTTGACCTCCGAAGATGATAATATAATCTATCTATCTATCTATCTCATGAAAACACATATTATATTAATAAATCTCTATGAAAAACTCTACAATGGTCATCATTAAACTAGTAGTCGAACATGTTGACTTGCTAATAGGCATGACAACCACTCCATATAGGAAAGACTTTATACTTACTCCAACAAAGAAAATAGGTGCATTAGCACTCCCTTCAACTTTCATTGATATGCTTTAACGGTGTGCCTCCCATCAAATACAAAAACGTTGTACATGTCCTAATTATAACGCAATCCTCGATATCTCAAAAATAGACAGACACATAGTCTTGGTGTCAATTAACATCATACCAAAACTTGTCAAATTTGGGAAATGTAACTCCAGATTTGACAAGAAAATAGACATTTTATAAAACGATGAGTACTATCTTCCACTTGAATAATGCAAAAGAAGCAATTAGCTATTGTGAGTTTGGCACGTCGCTTTAGAGCTAATCCCAAAGGCAAACCCCCAATCAAAACTCTCCAAATGAAGAATTCTGCTACAAGTGGCAATTTAGAATGCTAACTACATTTCAAGATTTGCCACTATCCATAATCAAAGTTATGTATTTTCCATTATTGTTCACCCTTAGATGATAGCCATAGAGAGACTCAATGAAGTAATGATACAAGAGATTAGTAGTCAAATGTAAAAATGACATAATATGACCTCGTAAACACCAATCAAGCCCTAATTGCCCTTTGATTTGTAGAGTCAAAGGGCCTTGCATCAATGTCATATCTTTTAGTTTTTGTCAGATAAACCCATTATTGTGTGGGATGCATAAAAATTGTCATGCTTGAACAAACTCCAAAATTCTTTGAGATCGAGTCTCGACTACATCTCTGACTTCTTTGACCCCCAAACATAACAAGCGATTAAATTCAGAAGAAACTAGTATCTTTGTAAACAAACGATTAAATTCAAAAGCGATTAAATAAGTGGTTAAATTGATTCTTTGTAACCTAGTTTTAAAAAGGTTGTTGTCGTTGCCATCTTGAATAATACAGTGACATTGTGTGCCTACTCTTTGTCTCTCTTTCTCACTCATATCCTGTCTCTTTGATATTGTTGTTGTGAGTTTGCCTTGTTTTATCTGATCTCCATAGGCTACTACTGTCATAACTTGTTAGTCTTCATCATATATTGTTGATATCGTTTGAGGACTAACGGTCTCAACTCCAACATCTAGTATCAGAGTGAAGGTTCTTTAAGCTGCAATTGGTCGTTCGTTCTCAATAGTATTCCTGCTTCCATCCCCTTGAAGACTTCAAGTTGACAACACTTACCACAACAGATTCTGAGAGCTCGGTCGAACTGAAATCTGTTGCTCAACAACCACCAAGGTCTCATTTTGAGAAGAGAAAGTTACTTGTGGATCTGCACTTCACTAAGTTAAATCACCTCTAAAGCAAGACAATCGACTGCTTTTCGCTCTTGTGATTGTAACCACTCAAAGTGGGATATCCACCCCGACGGCTCCAACCACGTTCCTGTCGAATACGAGTGTATAATGACCGTATTCACACTGTCCCTTTGGATAGCCCAAGTTTGGGCTATTTCTGTAAATAGCATAAGGGGCAGTTGCCCTAGGATAGTCACTATATAAAGTGACTTTGTAACCTTTAGTGAAGGTTGGTTGTCATTTGTAACAGTTGCTATTTGGAATATAATGTTTCGTTTGTGCCTCTCTCCCTCTGTGTCTATCTTGCTCATGCATACACAAGTTCTTCTTCATCACGAATGTTGCTTGCACTTCCGCATTGACGGCCTTGTCCCCAACATTTGGTATCAGAGTGTTGGAGGTTCTTCAACCCGTTGATGGCCGTCATCGCACAACACAACATTCTGTTTTCGTTTTCTTTGAAGAACAGAGAAGGGAGAAGAAAAACAAAAATCTTGCATCTCACTTTGTTAAATCACAAATTGGAGTAAGCCAGTCGGTTGTACTTTGTTCCTATTATTGTAACCGCTTGAGGGGAGCTCCTTGAGCAACAACTGACCCAATCGTGCTTCATTCAGTTAAACAACATTCGAATAGGTCACCGGACGCTATTCACCCGCTTGCTGTAACCACCTGCTGTAGATTGGTTTCCTGGCAACAACCACTTCGTGCTTCACTCGGCTTATCGACATTCGGGAGGATCAGTTGGATCCGTCCCTCTCATTGCTGCAGTCATCCGAAGCAGAATCGGCCCAAACAATCGGTTTCGTGTAATCGGTATTCGGCATACAATCGGAAGCTAACTGGAGTCACTCCAAGCAGGTTCAGCAACAAGTATCCGAAACCAAACCAACTCAGGTTCAAAACCGACTAGAACGATATCGGGTGAGCCAACCGGTTGCACCCCACTATGGTTCGTAGTCAACTCCGAACTGAGTCTTACCAACCAAAACCGAAGTAGATGGCATCAACATCCGGCTCATCGGAGATGAGTCTAAGGAGGTTCGACGGTTCCAACTTCAACTTCTGGAAGGAACAAATACAGGACTATCTCATGGTCAAGGGTCAGATAGACCCTATTGAGAATGAAAATCCTCCATAAGCATACAAGGCAAACGAGTGGCTAAAGCTAGACAGAATCGTCCGCGCCACGATTCAGATGCACTTGTCGGAGTCAGTGTACTTCACAGTACAATCATGCACGACAACGTTTGAACTTTGGAAAACACTGTCGGAAACTTATGAAAAGAAGGTTTCCGCAACGAAGATGTATCTAATCCGGCGCCTCTACAACTTGCAGGTGAAAGAATCCGATTCGGTTCAGGCACACCTCAACGAGTAAGAAAGCATAAGCTCCCTGAAAAGAATGGCGTGCGGAAGCAATATAGGAAACCGAACAACAGAAAATGCAGGTTTAATGGAAAGCTTAGGTTTGCACATACGCACGGGAGAGACAGAGAGAGTAAAAACCAGAACTATATTCGAAATAATACTCAATCTATGTATCGTGTGTGTTCAATGAACACTTTTATACAAGTCCTTTTCGGACTAACAGAAGTACTGACAGTACTTCAATGCTCATTAAGGAGCCCCTACACTAACTCCCAAATATATTCCTTGCGGAATATCTTTCCGATGGCCTCACGGTTTCTGCACCGATCCGGCCTCCCTACGCACCGGTCTGCATACCGGTACCGATCCGGCCTAACCGATCGGTCCCAACCGATCCGATCCTCGGCTTGCTCAGCCGATCCGGCCAATGTTGAGCTTGTCTCTCAACACTCCCAAATCTCGTCTCAGGGGACAACAATCGAGGATGAACTCAGAGCAATGATACTCATGAGTAGTCTCCCCTCTTCATGGGAAACTTTCGTTACAACCGTGTGCAATGCTTCAACAATTGTTGTTAAATACTCCGAAGTCACGAGCACAATCCTGACTGAAGCAACTCGGAGAAAGTCTTTCGCCAAAGACTCGGCAGATAAAGCTTACGTAGTACAAGGTTCAACCGACCAATCGAACAACCGGGGAAGAAGTTCTTCCCAACCGCCGAACAATTAGTGAAGCCGGAGCAAGTCCCAAGACAACTGAATCTACAACTACTGCAAGAAACCAGGACACATCAAAGCCGACTGCCGAGCACTCAAAGCAAAAACCGACAAAGCTCAGAGAGCGGATCAGAAGAGTAGCTGGCATGAGGAGGTTAACTACGTCGGCTCTTCAACCGAAATTTTGACGACTGACCCGAACATACTGTCCATAGAGAACCCAATCGAATAAGAAGTTCTGCTTATGACTGAGGAATCGAGCACATGGCTCCTGGACTCAGGCGCATCGTATCATGTGACACCTCACCGATCTCAGTTTCGGCCATACTCGGACCGGCACTCCGACTCAGTTCGAGTTGGAAACTCGCAGCACTGTGCTATAATCGGAATCGGCACCGTAGAGCTCAATCTTTCGGGAGGCTCTACACTCGTACTACACAACGTCCAACACGTTCCTGAGCTTTCAAGACCCTTGATCTCAGTCCAACAACTTGACGAAGCCGGCATCCGTGCCGGATTCTCATTAGGAGGGTGGACACTCCACAAAGGGAACCTCCTACTTGCTCGAGGACCAAAGGTACATTCCTTGTATCCTTTATATGTCACACTCAAAGAGGGTGACTTATTTTTGGTTGATATCCCCGTGTCATCGTTATGGCACGGATGACTTGGACACCTCAGCAAGGCCGACATAACACACCTATCCAGAGCCGGTTACATCCCCAAACTCTCTTTCTCGGATCACCAATTCTGCGAGCATTGCCAGTACGGAAAACAGGTAGCCACATCACACCCGACATCAGCACCAAGAGAATCGAGTCCCCTCGATTTGGTCCACTCGGACATCTGTGGCCCGATGCCACATCAGTCTCTTGGCGGTGCTTCGTACTTCGTCAATTTTATTGACGACTCGACTCGGAAGGTGTGGGCTTATCCCATCAGAACCAAAGATCGGGTGTTCTCGATCTTCTCTGAATGGCTTGCAATGGTTGAAAATCAGACCAGTCGGAAACTGAAATGTCTCTGAACCGACAATGGAGGAGAATTCAAGTCTGAAGAATTCGTCAAATTTTGTCGGGAACGCGGCATTTGACGTGAATATACGGCACCCTATAGTTCGGAGCAGAACGGAATTGTTGAACGCAAGAATCAGACGATTCAAGAACACGTAGTATCCATGCTCCAACACTCCGGACTGTCGGATGGCTTCTAGGTGGAGGCTCTACTTACGGTAGTACACATAATAAATATGTCGCCAAGTAGACCTCTAGGACTTCAAATACCTCAGGAAATATGGACCGGGAGTAAGCCGAATTATGACAAACTGAGGATCTTCGGTTGCAAGGTGTATGCTCTCATACCGAAAGACGACCGTCAGAAACTCGAACCAAGGTCAAGGAAATGTGTTTTTCTTGGATATGGACCCAACGGTGAGATTGGATACCGACTCTGGGACCCCGAGTACAGACAAATCGTCCGAAGTTCAGACGTCGTGTTCAACGAGTCGGCTATGCATAAAACGGCCGAAAGGCCTATTGAAGTCCGAAGGGTAATATTTTCCGAAGTGCCAACCCTTCATGACGGCCCAGTCCACAACACGAGATCGGTTTCACAGGTAACCGACAACTCTCGCACCGAATCCACCGATTCGGGACAGCCGAATGGCTCGGCTCCCGACCATCCGACATTGACACCTGGTGCGACTAGTCCAGTCATACCTCGCAGATCCGAGAGACTGTCGCAACCTTCGGAGAGGTACTCTCCCGAAATTTTCCTTACCGACGTCTTATGAAGAAGCATCGGCATCTGCCGATTCAGCCACATGGCATATGGCGATGGAGTCGGAAATGCAGTCCATTCGAGCAAACAAGACTTGGGACTTGGTCGAATTACCGAAGAATCAATGTGCTCTTCCGTGTCAGTGGATCTATCGACTAAAAGAGACGTCTGAATCGACCACCTCAAAGTACAAGGCCAGATTAGTTGCGAAGGGATTTCGATAAGAATATGGCGTCGACTTCGACGAAATCTTTTCACCAGTGGTGAAAATGACGACCCTTCGTTTCATGCTCGGCATCGTGGACGCCAACAACTTGGAGCTGATTCACCTAGATGTAAAAAAGACATTCCTCCACGGTGACCTACAGGAGGAAATCTATATGGAGCAGCCGAAAGGCTTTGTGGCATCCGGCCAGGAACATCTAGTCTGCCCACTCAAGAAGAGTCTCTACGGCCTGAAACAGGCACCCGAGAGTGGTACGAGAAGTTTGACGACTTCATCCAATCAGTCGGCTTCTCAAAGAGCGATGAGGACCACTGTCTCTTCACCAAAACAGCTCAAGACGGGTCTCCCGTCTTCCTCATCATCTACATGGACGACATGCTACTCTCCGGTCGGCAAGTCGGAGAGCTCACCGAACTCGTTCGGCAACTGCGGTTGAAGTATTCCATGAAGGACCTCGGTCCGGCAAGACACCTACTTGGTACGAAGATTAGTCGGTATCGTGATACACGACAACTTTTCTTGTCTCAAACCGACTACATCGGACGTGTCTTAGAACGCTTCAATATGCAATCGGCCAAGTCTGCTTCGACCCCGTTCCCCATCAACCTTCGGCTGTCTCAGCGAGACTGTCCGACATCTGGTCCAGGGGGGGAAGATATGAAGTCGGTACCGTATGCACCGGCAGTCGGCTCCCTCATGTACGCGATGGTCGCAACACGGCCTGATATTTCTCACACCGTAGGAGTCGTCAGCAGATTCATGCACAAACCCGACCGATCGCACTGGAACAGTCAAGCATGTGTTCAGATATCTAGCTGGCACAAAGACCACGACATTCTTTTCAGCCCGAATTCAACCTCAGGCATAGTCGGTTACACCGACTCGGACTTCGCCGGTTGTGTGGATAGTCAGAAATCAACAACCGGATATTGTTTCAAATTCGGCAATGGAGCAATCTCGTGGAAGTCAAAACTTCAGGAGTGCACAACCACCTCAACGACCGAAGTGGAATATGCATCCGACGCGGCAAAAGAAGCTTTATGGCTCGGTTGGCTGGCGCACACGCTTCGGCAGGTCGACTCCAACTCGGCTCCAGTTGTCTACAGCGACAGTCAGGGTGTTGTTGCTTTGTCAAAAAATCCGGTTCACCACAACGCCTCTAAGCATATCGACGTTCGATATCACTTCGTTCGGGACTGCGTCATTTCAGGGAAAATCGGTCTCGAGAAGATATCCATAACCGATAATGTCGCAGATGGAATGACCAAGTGTCTTTCGGCGGATCGCTTCCGGTCCCTTCGCCACCAGATGGGCGTAAAGAAAAATCGGTTCGTTTAAAGTTAGACACATAGCACAGGATGGTTTCCGACATCGGTTCTTTGAGGATCAGCTTTAGCTCTTCCGACCCGACCGATTCGGTCTTCTGTCCTCGGATCTTGCCGACTCTAACAAAACCGATCTATTTGATAAACCTTGTATATATACCTGTAATTCTTTAAGATAACCCATGTATACACCCATTACGGGGGAGTGTCGAATACGAGTGTATAATGGCCGTATTCACACTGTCCCTTTGGACAGCCCAAGTTCGGGCTATTTTTGTAAATAGCATAAAGGGCAGTTGCCCTAGGATAGTGACTTTGTAACCTTTAGTGAAGGTTGGTTTTCATTTGTAACAGTTGCTATTTGGAATATAACGTTTTGTTTGTGCCTCTCTCCCTCTGTGTCTATCTTGCTCATGCATACACAGGTTCTCCTTCATCACAAATGTTGCTTGCACTTCCGCATTGACGGCCTTGTCCCCAACAGTTCCATCCGATTGAGTAGTATTTGGATAGGCAACTCGACGTTGTTTGCTCAACCACGACAGTCATCTGGAGCAAGGCGGACATGAAGAATCGGCACATAATATGTGATCCGCCCATAAAATCGGCAATCGGATTCAGATCAGCAGTTCATTGTGCTCAACTCAGTTAGGCAACATTTGGCTTTGTCCCTCCAATCTCCATAACCACTCCGAGCAAGTTTAGTACCCAATTGCCATCTGAATATTCAATTGCCTAACCAATCGGCGCATTCGTGTCCAATTCGGCTAGGTCGATCGACTGTAGCTATCCTGCCAATAGTTGAAGTCGATTAGACTCATGTCCAAATCCGACTAGAATGATATCGGGTGAGCCAGTCAGCTACATCCCACCACTGTTCGTAGTCGACCCCGGACAGATCCTAGTCAGCTGACATAGAAATGGCATCAAGATCCGACTCATCAGAAATGAGTCTAAGGAAGTTTGACAGATCGAACTTCAACTTCTAAAAGGAACAAATGCAGGACTATGTGATTGTCAAAGGTTAGATATATCCGATCGAGTTTGAGAATCCTCGAGAAGGATACCAATCAAATAAGTGGATGAAGCTAGATAGAATTGTTCGTGCCATCATTTGGATGCACTTGTCAGAGTTAGTGTACTTCATAGTGAAATCGTATTTGATTGCCTTCCAACTATGGAAGACACTCTCAAACACTTACGAAAAAAAAGTTGCCACCACAAAGATATATATGATTCAACGCCTCTACAATCTTCGGATGAAAGAATCCGACTTGGTCCAGGCACACCTCAACAAGTACAAAAGCCTAAACTCCCAAATCTCAGCTTAGGGGACAACAATTGAAGAGGAATTAAAAGCAATGTTGCTCATGAGTAGTCTCCCCCCTTCGTGGGAAACTTTTGTCACAACTGTGTGCAATGCGTCGACTGACACCATGAAGTACTCCGAAGTCATGAGCTCAATCTTGACGGAAGCTACTAAGAGGAAATCATTTGCAAACGATTTGGCCAATGACGCCTACGTAGTACAAGGTTCAGTCGAGGAAGAAGTTCTTCTCGACCACCCACCAATACGCGAAGCTGGAGCAAGCCTCAAGATAATTGAATCTGCAATTACTACAAGAAACCCAAACATATCAAGGCCAATTTCCGCACACTCAAATCCAAGAATGATAAGGCTCAACGAACTAATCAGAAGGGTGACCAACATGAGGAGGTCAACTACATCGACTCTTTAACCGAAGTATTGACGGACAACCCGAACATTTGTTCATAGAACACACAGTCAAATCGGAAGTTCTACTTATGATTGAGGAATCACACACATGGTTTTTGGATTTGGGTGTATCCTACCATGTCACACCTCATCGTTCCCAATTTCAAGAATATTCAGCCCGGCATTCCGACTCAGTTTGAGTCGGAAATTCGTAGGATTGTGCTATAATTGGAATCGGCATAGTAGAGCTTAACCTTTTAGGTGGTTCTACATTAGTATTACGTAATGTGTGACATGTAACTGAGGTCTGAAGACTGCCGATCTTGGTCAGACAATTGGAGGAAGATGGCATCCGTGTCGGTTTCTTGACAGGAGGGTGGACACTCCACCGGGGGAATCTCTTGATTGTTAGAGGACCAAAGGTGCACTCACTGTCTGACACGTACCTGAGGTTTGAAGACTGCCGATCTCGGTTAGACAATTGGATGAAGATGGCATCCATGTCGGTTTCTTGACAAGAGGGTGGCCACTCCACCAGGGGAATCTCTTGATTGCTAGAGGACGAAAGGTGCACTCACTGTACCCATTATATGTCACTCTTAGAGAGGGTGACCTATTCTTGGTAGACATTCCCATGTCATCACTATGCCACGGTTGACTCAGTCATCTCAGCAAAGTCAGCATCACGCATCTATCTAGAGCCAACTACATCCCCAAGCTCTCATTCTCTAACCATCAGTTTTGCGAACACTGTCAATACGCCAAACAAATTGCCGCCACACACCCAACAAGAGAGCCAAGAGAGTTGAATCCCCTTGACTTGGTTCATTCGGACGTTTGTGGTCCAATGTCACATCAGTCTCTCGGTGACACTTCTTAGGTCATCACATTTATTGAAGATTCACATTTATCCGATGAAAAAAAAATCGAGTGTTCATGATCTTTCAAGAATGGCTTGCAATGCTTGAAAACCAGTCAGGCTGAAAGTTGAAATGCTTAAGATCGGGTAATGGTGGAGAATTCCAATCAGACGAATTCGTCAAATTTTGCCTACGACACGGCATAAGATGAGAACTCATGATCCCACATAGTTTGAAGCAAAATGGAGTTGCAGAACGAATGAATCGGATGTAATTAAGAAGCGAATTGTCACCATGATGCAACATGTTGGACTTTCAAATGGATTCTGGGTAGAGGCGCTACTCACTATCGTGCACATAATTTATACGTCGTCGAGTAGGCCTTAGGACTTCAAATCCCGCAGGAGCTTTGGACCGGCCAAAGGTCGAATGATGAGAAGCTGCGGGTTTTTGGTTGCGAAGCATTCACCCTTGTGCCAAAGGGCGATCACCAAAAGTTAGAGCTGCAATCCAGGAAATGTATTTTCCTCAGTTATGGATCAGAAGGCGAATTCGGCTACCAACTCTGGGATCTGGAAAACAGACAAATCATTCGAAGCTTAGTCGTCATTTTCAATGAGTCAGAAATGCACAAGTCAATCGAAAGGCTAATTGAAGTCAAAAGAGTCATTTTTTCGGATGCCTTGACTCCTCTTGACGACCCAACACAACACACTAGAGCGGCAACATAGCACGCCCAAGTAGCGATTCACAGAGTGGATCGGAGACTCAAGAGATGATCATCAGTGATGATCCGGTGAGCCCATTCGTCCTACAACGTGTTGGGAGACAGGTCCCTCCGGATGGGAAGGGAGAAGAACAGTGCCGATAAATAAACTCGGTCGAAACCGGATGAGGAGTACCCGGCTACGGAGAGCCGGATGGTGCAGACCCGGTATGAACCGGATGAGGAGTACCGGGCTACGGAGAGCCTGATGGTGCAGATACGGAGTGCCGACGAACAATCTCGGCCGAGGCCGATAGGCCTCGACCGAAACCGGAAGAGGAGTACCCGGCTACGGAGAGACGGATGGTGCAGACCCGGTGAGAACCGGATGAAGAGACATATTCGTAAATATGTTTTCCAAGAGTTCATCGAGGCTATATTTGTAAATAGCCAAAAAGTCATATTAGTATAAATATGACTTAGGGCAAACTTTTAGTTAGTTGTTGTCATTTTCTGTTTTGCACGAGATCAGTGTGCGTAATTGTACACAAAGAGAGAGAGAGATAAAGAGGTCGTTGCCTCTGTTGTAACCGCCGCCTGTGGCGAAGATCTGTGAGCACGAGGTCGTTGCCTCAATGAACTCACTGTTGTACATTCTTACATAGTGACAGTTTGCAGCCTGTGGGCTGCCATGGTTTTTCCCCTAGTTTGGGGTTTTCCACGTAAACCTCCTGTGTATAATTTTTTCTCTCCTTTGTGTCGTGCATTTGTTTCCCGTTTTCTGCGTATGAAAAGAAGCTCGGTTGTGGCCGAGCGTTGGACATAAGGAGCGTAGAGTTCCCGTCACAACGATCCAAACGATTATCTCAACCACCGGAGAGATACTCTCTTGGTCTCTTTTTTATGGACACCGGCAATCCGACTTCCTAGGAAAGAAGCATCAACATGCATTGATTCGGCCACCTAACTCCATTAGGCACAATAAGACATGGGACCTAGTTGAAGTACCGAGAAATGGATGTGCGCTTTCATGAAAATTGTCTATCGACTAAAAGAAACGTCAAATTCTACATGTATAGGGCTAGTTTAGTTGCGAAGGGTTTCCGATAGCAATATGGTGTCGATTTCGACGAGATTTTTTCACCAGTTGTGAAAATGACCACCCTTCAATTCTTACTCAGCGTAGTGGCAACCGAAGACTTGGAGTTGATACAGCTAGAGGTGAAGACGACACTCTTCCACAGTGACCTCGAGGAGGAAATCTACATGGAACAACCGAAAGGCTTTATTGAACCTAGCCGTGAACATCTATTCTGCCAACTCACGAAGGGTCTCTATGGCCCAAAGCAGGCTCCACGACCATGGTATAAGAAGTTCGATGATTTTATACAATCAGTTGGCTTCTCCAAGAGTGATGAGGACCACTGTCTCTTCTCCAAAATAACTCAAGATGGGTTGCCATCTTCGTCATCCTCTACGTGGACGACATGCTTCACTCTGACCGGCATGCTGGAGAGCTTGCTGATCTTGTTCAACAACTGTGGTTGAAGTTTGCAATGGACCTAGGTCTTGCTTGACACATACTAGGAATGAAGATTAGTCGGCTCCGAAATTAGCGACAATTATTCTTGTATCAAGTCGACTACATCATATGTGTCCTGGAGTCCTTCAACATGAAATTGATCAAAATCTGCTTCGACCCCGCTCCGCATTAATCTTTGGCTCTCTCTGAGAGATTGTCCGATATCTAGTCCAGAGGGGGATGATATGAAGTTAGTACTATACGCACTGACAATCGGCTCCCTGATGTACGCGATGGTTGCAACATGGCCTGACATTGATCATGCCATAGGAGTCATAAGTAGATTCATGCACAACCCTGGCCGATCGCACTGAAACAAAATCAAGCATGTGTTCAGATATCTGGTAGGCACACAAGACCTTGGAATCCTCTTCAGTCCGAATAAGAACCTAGGCGTAGTCGGCTACACTGACTCAGACTTTGCCAGTTGTGTGGACAGTCAAAAGTCGACGACCGAATACTTCTTCAAATTCGGCAATGGAGCAATTTCGTGGAAGTCGAAACTTCAAGAATGTACAACCACTTCAACGATCGAGGCCGAATACTTAGTCGCGCCCGATGCGACGAAAGAGGCTCTATGGCTCAGTCGATTGGCGTGTGCATTTCGACATGTCGATCCCAGTTCAGCTCTAGTTGTCTACAACGACAGTCAGGGCACTGTTGCTTTGTCAAAGAATCTGATTCATCATAAAGTCTCCAAGTACATCAACATTCGATACCACTTCGTTCAGGACTGCGTCATTTCAGGGAAAATCGGCCTTGAGAAGATATCTACAGCCGATAATGTCGTAGAAGGGATGACCAAGTGTCTTTGGACAGACCGATTTCGGTCTCTTAGGCACCAGATGGGCGTTCAGGAAAAACAATCTGATTGAGTCGTACACAGGACAGGTTTTCCGACATTCGACAATCGGCGTAGATGAATCATCTTCGAACACCCCGACTTAGATGTACTCTCGGACTGGTCGATTCAGCTTCAGCCCTTCTGACCCAGATATTTCTAATTTGGACAAGGCCGATATGTCTAACAACTGTTGTATAAATATGTATTCTTTTGTTTAGTCCATGTAGTACATATTTTATTTTGTATATGCCCATTACGGGGGAGTGTCGAATACGGGTACTTTATGAACGTATTCACACTATCCTCTCTTTCTCACTTGTATCCTGTCTCTTTGATCTTGTTTTTGTGAGGTTGCATTGTCTGATCTGTCCACCATAGTCTACAATTGCTATCATAACTTGTTAGTCTTCATCATATACTACTGATATTGTTTCAGGACTGGCGATCTTAGCTCCAACACGGGGGGCGTATCAACCAACCGGGGTGTATCAATTGGGGTGAGGCGATTTGGGCTGCGCCTGTCCGAGTGGAGTTAGAACTCAGAAGCTATGAATGTGTAATGTGACAAAGTGGAATGTGGGAAGAGAGGGGAGATAAATCTCCTTTCATCTGTCTGCTTCTCTCTGCACTACCACTCTTGAGTTTTCATCATCATCCAAATGGAGATGGTTTCATTGCCACTGCTACCTCCCCCATCCCTCTCACAGCCTTTTTACAGAATGCCTCCTCCACCTGACCCAAGAAGAAGAAGAAGAAGAAGAAGAACCTTCACAGGTATTATTACATACTGGGTTTTTGTCTCTCTTGGGGTGAATTTTCTATTGGAATTTGATCCTCATTATTAAACATGTGGCAAGTATTTTTGTTTTGTAATCGATATTTTCGAATTCGCTAAGAATGTATTAGTACTTCAATTCCTGCTCCATCAAAACAAATGGCAAGATTAGAGATTAAAGCCTTATTTCCAACTGAACCCATGTCATGGTAGTGACTGAATTGAACGAGACATTGAAAATTCGAGTTTTATCATTTTTAGGGAATAGTAAGCTAAGTAAGATCATATTTTTAGAAGAAAGGAACGCAAATGTTTTAGTGACATGCATGACATATCATCATCAGCATCATTTATTTAAATGTTTTTCAAATTTCTAATGACATGATGACACATCAACATATGGATGGAAATTTTAACAGTTTACTCTCACAAATCCTGAATACACAAAGAGGGTATTTGTTTACAAGGAATGGATGGAAAATGAATAGAACGTACATAAGAATCCTTTTCATATCCATAAAACCTAGGCCTAATGTGCATGGACGAAGGCCAATCTATGGATTTGAGCCACCACATAAAGCCTTCTGTGAATGAACAGAAAGCATGTGTTAAAAGAGTTCCAGGAATGTCTCAAAAGAGTGAACACAGTCAAAACATCATTTAGGTATTGGATTAAGATCTGAAAACCATAAGAAAGAAAAATGATTGGTCAGTGCATATTTGGAAAACGAACTTGGAAAAACTGTGAAATGATTGGTCAGTGCTTGAAGCAGTTGAAAGTGAAATTAAGGTTTCTGATTATTCATGTAAAAGATTTTGCATTAACTATGATGGTATCAAAATCACCCTTGTTTGTACCTTTAAGGGGAGCATGAAAGATACTGATGAGAAAACATTTGAGGGTAAGAGTTATGAGCAATGGTAAGATACATGGCATCTAGCTAGATTCATGACAATTTTGCTGATGAAAAGTTCTACTTGTAAATCATAATGAACTCAATCACGGAAGCTAATATCAAAAACCACGTTGAAAGTTTTGACGCTTTCTATTTGTTTTTTTGATTGATTGATTAAGGAGGCACTGTTTTATGCACCTCATCTCGAGCCGATAATAATGGCAATCATGCGCTGCTTCTAAAGGTGCCCCCATTGTTTTAGATCATAATGTAGGAACTTGTGCCAAAGCCTTATAATCTCATATTATTTGAGTTCTTGTTTTATGAACTCAGCTTTCTCATTGAAAAGAACATCCCATTGATCTCCTTAAGAATGCTGGCCGATGCAGGAAAAAGCTCGCGAAATGGTGGATGACTTGAAAGGGACTTGTATCTATCTTGTAGGTCTGTCTATGCCTTCAATCTAAAAAACATCCGTTATTCTTTTGGGTATCTAAATATATAATAGCACGTGGTTCATGTTTTCAAACTACTGGAATATATATTCTGGCAATGGATTTTCATACAGGTATGATGGGAAGTGGTAAATATCGAGTTGGCAAAAGTTTGGCAGAATCTTTAGGTTACTACTTCTTTGACAGGTAAAACATTAACATGGTGTACTATTGATTCAATAAGTAAAACAAACCCTTCCCAAAGTCATTGAGCATTTCATACAGCATGAAACACAATGATCTGTAAACCCTGATGAATGGAATACGCTCATCTACATAATCGAATAATCTCTTCTCGTCTTTAATTTATTTGAAACTCTTTACAATAGGCAATATCTTTGGAAATGCCCCTTTCTTTCTCTGGTCATCTCTTTTCTTACAACATAAAAAATTAGTCATATGTTCATTCACCATAAACAAATATTTTTGATGTAGAAGAAAATAACGACACTGTAGTATTGTGGCTGCAGTGATAAGCTTATTGAAGAAGCTGCGGGTGGTGGGAAAAGCGTTTCTCAGTTGATGGAAGAAGATGGTGAAAGCTTTCGAGATGCAGAGGTTGGTTTCTTTCTTTCTTTTCTGCTGAAGCAAATTGTTAAATGTTTTTGTCGAAGCCTTTGAGAAAAAGATATATTTTAGTTAAAGAAAATGTTTTCAAACATTTGCATTTGATGTTATGTGTATATGGTACAGACTGAAGTATTGAAGCAGCTCTCATGTATGGGCCGGTTAGTTGTAGCAACTGGTGGGGACACAGTTTTGCAGCCGACTAATTGGTTAGTAAACTGCATTATTAACTGTTGCTATATTTCTGGTCTTGTCTTCAATTTAGTGATTCCACAAAAGATAGGATAATAAAATAGGTCACATGTTCCTTTTGGTACACAAGACATATTATCACCAGTACTAAACTAAAGATAAGTAGATGCAAGAACCAATACAAATTTGGAATTGCTAAACTTGACATTATTCATTCCTTCATTTACATCATTGGCCTAAGCTAGGTCTGATGATCTTGATCTAAAGTGTAAGGCCCTGAACTAAAATATATAATTCATCATTTTCCTATATCATTTTTAAGTCGGGGAAAACTTTCTCTCGTCATAATAAGGAAAACTTCAACTATATTCCATTACAGATGGATGAACCCTAAAAGTTATCAGTCTTTCCTAAAAATTATGTTGAAAATTTGTACAAAAGGTTTGGACATATAAAATGGGCTGGGCCAACCTTATTCTATTCTTGTTTAGTCGCTGTACCTGTCTGACATGCTGAATTGCATCCCATGTGACTGCATCGTACGATGATGGGTGCTCTGTTGATATTAATGCACATGTGCTATATAGCTAGGATGTTTGAGACCAAGGACGTTTTGATGCTTTTTTGTGCACATGTATATAAAGATCCAAGTATAAAGAAACAACGTTATATCTATTTTTTCTACGGTGCAGGAGCTACCTTAGGTATGGTGTAACGGTGTGGCTCGATGTTCCAGTTGAGGCTCTAGCACAACGTGCGGCTGGTGTCACATCGGACTCTCACTCATTTCTAGAGGAGAGGACCACCTTTTCTGATCATAGCCAGGTAAAAAGGAAACAAAATGGATACTAACAACGGTAACTAGTATAGAAGACAATATGTTTTTTCTTTGCAATAATGCTAGGTCTTAGGGAGTCATGCATATGTGAGAAATTTCTCCAAAACCTTCATACAGCAGATGTTAACTTGCAGGCCTTGGAGAGTCTCTCGAGCATGTTTAATGTCAGGAAACAATACTATGGGAATGCTGATACTTCAATCTCTCTAATGAGTAAGATCAATGTTATTGTCCATGTGAAAATCCTTATGGTTGATGTCTTAATCGTCTCCCCCCCTCCCCCTCCACAGGTAAGACATTCCTTTTTTTTGTATCACTTAAACCGTCTGACTTAATTACTATCAACAGAACTGGCCTCTGAATATGGACATGATAATCTCAACAATATTACTGCAGAAATGGTTGCACTTCAGGTATGTAAGTTAAATGTGTGGGATTTCTACATTAGTGTAAAAGGCAGTGTGAGGTAGATCTTATTTATGATCATTAAAAGAACTATATAAATCTTTCAAAGTTTGTCTTTGACAATAAAAACGCTCAATTAAAACATTATGCAGCTTCCTTTCTGAGATTGTAGTGTATTGAAAACTGATCATCCAGAACTGTAACTGGTGCAACATTTGTTATCAACTCTCATAAAATGGCATTAGTACTTCAAAGTGAATCAAATTTAAAAAAAATAGATGGATGGATTCTCATACTAGGGTTTATTGCACACCATATTATAGAAGTTTGTTTTTAACACCGTCTGATTCCTTCACAGGTACTCAATGCAATCAACAATCTCATGAAGCATCGGTCCAAATGATCACATCTCCTTTATTATGGCTTTTCTTATGGAAGTATCTCTGATGTTCTTGATAGAAGAAGCATTTAGGCATCATGAAGGTGTCCCTTAATGTATTGCACAAGGCATTCAACCATAGTCGTATGTATATAGTATTCGGGGTCAAATTCAAGGACTATGGTAACATTTTGAAGATTGCAAGGGCTTCTCACAATTCCGTTAAAAGGAAAAGTGCTCATTTGGAAAGACAATGAGTGCAAATAAGTTAAATTGATAGTTTTGGGAGATTAAGAATGTTTTTACATTGGTAAATGATTGATAGTTTCACTCATGGGTGCACTCTCTTCTAACCAAAACAAGATTATCAAACAAGATTAATGCATGCATTCAATAATCTCCAGGGATTCCATATCATGGCTCCTTTTGCCGTCATCAATATTATGCCTTATCATCCCACCTGTTTAAGCGGCAACTACAATCATCCTCTCCATTGCTTCTACCATCAACCTTATGGTCACCCACCACGACCCTTCTAGTGTACCTCTCATCTAGACAACATGCCCTCATCCATGACCATTTGCATTCAACCTCCCCATTTTCGTGTCACTTGTTAGAACTAGTGTTGCTCCTAGCACTCTTCTCACCTCTAGCTCACCTCCCACTACTAGGACTACTCTCATTGCAATCTCACATCTCACTCCTAGCACTCTTGTCAACTCTCTCTCACTTTTGTCACTACTATCTCTCTTTCCATTCCTCTCACCGCTAGCTCATGCTCAACACCCAATTACGTAGAATATAATGTTTTACTAATCAAGTTTGTAATTACAATTATTTAGGTCTCCCTCTCCCTCTCCCTCTCCCTCACTTCCCTAATCCTTAGTTTCCTCAATACACGGCAAAAAATCCATCAATCTATCCCAAGACTTCCCTTTTATAACTTAGGAACTACTAATTTGGCTTGAGCATATAGAAACAAAACATATTACGAGAAATTAATTTCCCCTCTATGCAAGTTTTGACAACTTCTAAACTAAAAACCATATAGGTTAAATAATTGAGGTAACAAAATTTGATGATTTTAATTTACACCTTTGTTATCCTTAGATTCTTGTAGGTTATAGATATACTTATCAATGAAGTCAATGCACTCTTCCATCAATTACTCATCATGACCATGTTCGTGATGCCCTTGCTCCTCTTTTGAGTCACTTGTTATCTTGTAATGCGCCTTTTGATAAAGCTCAAGTGACATGAGATTGATCTAGAAAATCCATGATCATTCAATGCCACAACTAACTACTTAACATCTCAATGTTGATTAGTGTCTCTACTGCTATATGAACCCAATGTGTTCATTTGTAGTGAATATACATGTATTCTTTTGATTCTTATTCCTCGACCCTTCCGTCATGATAACACTCTTTGAGACATTCAATGGCCCTTCAACTCCTCATGTTCTATTTATTGCCTCGTTCCTTTCATAAGGTAAATGATGAGGTCATGAGAAAGCCCAACATGCCAATGAGGTATTCTTTTTTCTTCAAAATCTTCTTATTAAGTTTAGTGTTTTGTTCAATGTTACAATGCAGACTCTTATGTTGGCCATACTTTATTTAAAGTTGACCGACCTATTTCTTCCTTGTAAAAGAATACATGTGTGGAAGCGTATGCATAAGAGCACAAAGTACACGGTTCGGAAGTACGACAGTTCGATAAAACGCAGAAATCACAGAGAAAGAGAGGGAGAGACAGAGTGAGCAGAAAATACAAAAACTATATTAAAAAATAATTCTCTGTATGTTCTCTGTACATATTTCGTGCTCAGTGAGCACCTTTTATACAAGCCCTGACTATCGGGCTGACACAAGTACTAACAGTACTTGACCGCTCATAAATGAGCCTTCTACACTAACTCCCAAAGCTATTCCTTACGTGGAATAACGTTCTAATGGCCTTTCGGTTTAAACACTGCCACGGCCATATTTTGCGTATGGTTTTACACACCTAGTCTACACACTGGGTTACGCTTGTCTCTCAACACTCCCCCTCAAGCTCAACTTGAGGTTCCATATGCTTTTCCGGATCTTCGCTCCGGCTTCTCCTGGCTTCACGCCTCGCTCGCGCTCCTCGACACATCTGATTCTGCGCGCTTCGACCCTTTCGGTCGGCTTGTCTACTCATGTGGCCTTTCTCAGCTCCCTTGCTGTCGCGGTGTTGGCGCCTATTTCGCTGCTATTTTCTCCGCTTGGCCCTTAGTTGATTTAGCGTATCCGAATTGAACATTTCCAATTCATTCTCGCTTTCACTCAAATTGGCTGTCTCCAATTCGTCTTCTGTCTTCAAGCCCTTAACTACGTCCGACCATGTCTTAGTCTTGGCTTTTACACCTTTCTTGGCTTTGTTTCCCCTTTGTTTGGCTGTCTTCGGCTCTTCCTTGCGATTACGGCCCCTGTTTTTTCTTCGGCTTCTTCAGTCGGCCCGAAATCGAATTCTTCATCCGATTCGGCATCGCGGTTACTACCGCTCCTTTCACGCTCCTGTTCATGTTCCTGTCTCCTCCTCAAGTTCGGCGTGTCGAGGTGACGCAAACCCAGCTCAATCGAGAAATGTCGTAACGTGTCGAGACCAAGGGACTTGGTGAAGATATCGGCAATCTGCCAACCCATCAGAACATACGCCAGTTCGACTTCACCAGAAAGGACACACTCGCGAACAAAATGGTAATGCATCTCAATGTGCTTAGTTCGAGTGTGGAATACAGGGTTTTTTGCAAGGTGGATGTTGCGGAGGTTGTCGTAGTAGTCGTTGGATCGAACACCTCTAAGTGTAGATCCCGTAATAGCTGTTTCAGCCAAATGACTTCGCACGTAGCGACAGTCACCCCTCGATATTTTGCCTCAGTGCTCGGCAATGCTACTGTCGGCTGCTTCTTACTGCTCCACGCGATCACCGCACTTCCCAATGAGAATGCATATCCGGATGTGGATCTACGATTGTTAACATTTCCCGCCCAATCGACATCCGTGTAGCCGACTAACTACTTGACTGCGTCTGCACGATACAACAACGCCATGTATTTCGTGCCACTGACATATCGTAATATCCTTTGTGCGCACTGAAGATGTTTGATCATGGGTTGTGACATAAATTGATTGATCATTCCGACCGGATAACTGAGGTTCGGTCGAGTGATCATCAAGTAGATGAGGCTTCCGACAATCTGTCGAAACCATGTCGAGTCACATGCCTTTCCCGAATCTCGGCGAAGCTTTACGTTTCTATCCAGAGGGATCGAGATGGGCTTACAATCTGCCATCCCGAACTTGAAGAGCATATTCAACGCGTAATGACGCTGATTGGTCAATATGCTTTCGGGGGAACGGATCACTTCGATCCCGAGGAAGTAATGAAGGTCACCAAGATCCTTCATTTCGAGCAATGCCACAAGCTGAGACTTTACATGGCCGATTTCTTCCAGGTCGGCACCGGCAATGACTAAATCATCAACATAAAGTAAAAGACAAACCAGTTCATGTTGACCTTGCCGAACGAACAACGAGTCCAACTTTTATGTCGTAAACCCCATTCTATGCAACCGTTGCGTAATCTTTGCATTCCAAACTCGCGGGGCTTGCTTAAGTCTGTACAACGCCTTCTTCAATCGGCAGACTGCCGAAGTTTTCAGTTTGGATAGAAATCCAGGGGGTTGTACCATGTACACTTGTTCCTCGAGATCACCTTGGAGGAACACATTCTTTACATCCATCTGATGTAGATGCCACCCCTTCGTTGCCGCTACGGCTAGCAGAACTCGCCCGGTAGTCATCTTCGCGACTGGGGCAAAGGTCTCATCGTAATCTACGTCGTGCTTCTGCGCGTAGCCTTTCGCAACCAAATGGGCCTTATATCAGTTGACCGAGCCGTTGGTGTTGTATTTCACCTTAAACACCTATCTACATCCAATCGGCTTTACTGTTGGGTATGAGTGCCATGTGTGGAAACGTGTATGGATCTGTAGTCGGCACTGGACAACGAAAAACACATACAGAAAATAGAATAGGCGTGGAGACTTACACAGATGGAGCTTTAATGGAAAGCTTCTTATTACTTCGTTCTTTCTCAGAGATTCGATACTCTGCTCGTCATCACTCATTACAATGTTAGGTATTCGCTTATATACTAAGCCCTAACTTATTAACGAGTTCACACTCGGCCGGATACAATTTGGAAGGAGTCAGCCTTTTATGCCAACAAACTCCCCCGTAAAAGGACTACTCTTTCTTGCATGTACAAGTGCTTGGGGTTATCTCCCTCGTAAACCTAGATTACAAATTTAACTAGATCTTATGTTACAAGTCTGTCGGCAAGTAGCCAAGTCGGCAGAGGTATAGTATGAATGTTGGTCAGCTCTTACCTTCTGCTCCTCGTTTGGCTTTCTTCTACTTGGTCGCTTATCATAGCCCCATCTTCGTCCTTAGCGTTCCGAAGCGTTGATCTGGGAGTGGCTTCGTCAGGCAATCGTTGATGTTCACCTCGGTGTCGATCTTCCGGACTTCGAGTTTCTTCTCGGTCACGATCTCCCGGATATGATGATACCGCACCTCAATGTGCTTCGTCTTCGCATGGTAGACGGGATTGTTGATGAGGTGTATTGCGCTCTGTGAGTCACAATAGATAGTTAGCACTGGTCGGTCTATTCAGTTTGGAGTTCCGAAGTCGGCAGTCAGTCGGTGCAGCCAGATCACTTCCTTCGCTGCTTCCGATGTTGCTATATACTCGGCTTCTGTGGTAGACAGAGTCGTGCATTCTTGAAGTTTCAACCTCCATGATATCGCACCGCCACCATAGGTGAAGATGTGGCCTGATGTCGATTTTTGATTGTCCGTATTTCCGGCATAGTCGGAATCGGTGTAGCCTTCGACTTCGGCTAAGGTTGTCAGTCCGAAATTCAGTTGTGCATTTAGGGTTCCTTTTAGATACCTAAGGATGTGCTTGATGGCCTCCCAATGCTTCTTTCTTGGGTTTGACATGTACCGGCTGTCTACCCCTACGACATAGGCTAGGTCAGGTCGGGTCGCCACCATTGCATACATGATACTTCCTACTACCGATGCGTAGGGTATCTTTCCATTAAGCTCTCTCTCCTTGTCCGTGGCAAGAGAGTCTCTATCCGATAGTCTAATCAACGTCGGAAGCGGTGTCGGTGTTGGCTTCGACTTCTCCATGTTGAAGCGCTTCAGCACCTTGCGGATGTATTCAGACAGGGAGAGTCGGAGAGTTTTGGTCGTCCAATTTCGCTCTATCCTCATGCCCAGTATGTGTCAGCCTTGTCCGAGTTCTTTCATTGCGAACTTTGCATGAAGGCTCCGCTTTAGCTTACCGATCTCTGTTTGATTGCTCCCTGCAATCAACATGTCGTCAACGTATAGGATCATATAGATCCTTGACTCATCGGCCAGTTGCCGAACATACATGCATGGGTCGGAGTCTAATTTGTTGTATCCAAGTTGTTGTATGTAGGAGTCAAACTTCTGGTACCACATTCTCGGTGCTTGTTTTAGGCCATATAGACTTTTCTTTAGTCGACAAACGAGGTGACTGTCCTCCCCCGTCGTCGTGGAGCCTGCCGATTGAGACATGTATATGTCTTCTTCCAGATCTCCGTGTAGGAATGTCGTCTTTACATCCATCTACTCGAGCTCTAGATCTTCTGTCGCCACGATTCCTAGTAGGAGTCGGAGGGTGGTCATCTTGACTACTGGTAAGAATATCTCGTCGTAGTCGACCTCGTATTCCTGTTTGAATCCTTTCGTGACAAGCCAAGCTTTGTACTTGGGTTTCTCTAAGTTAGATACATACTTGTATCGGAACACCCATTTACAAGGTAGCGGCTTTCTTCCTGCTGGTGGTTCGACGAACTCCCATGTGTGATTTTGATGAATCGAGTCTATTTCAGATTTCATGGCCTACAACCATGTTTTGGCTTCCGGTGCGGCCATAGCTTCGTCATACGTGCGTGGTTCGCCTACATCCATGTAGTGGACATAGTCGAGGCTTGGTTAATAAAACTTTGTTTGCCTTCGAGCTCGTCCAGATCTCCTAGGTGCTGTAATATCTGGTTTGGATTCTTCGATCGGTTCGGATTGACGATCGGTATTTGTTGAACCAGTTGTGTCAGGAGTCTTGTTAGGTGTTTGTTGGTTCTCCCTTGTGGTTGTTGTCGACTTGGTTCTTACTGGCCTCTTCACGACTCTGCCTTTGTCGACTCTTGTCGATTCGGTTGTGTCTTTGATTGCTTGGTCTTTGAGTTCGACGTTAGGACTTGTTGCTGATTCGGTGTCGGCGGGGAAGTTGGCACTTTGTTGGAGTTCGATTGTTTGTCAAGTCTCTGATTTGGCCCGTTGGGTCTGTCCTTCTATGACAATGTTGTCATCTTTGAAGGATACCTTCTTACCAATTGTTTTTTGTTGGTTCCGTTGAGAGATGATAGAGTCTTCATTGAATACTATGTCACTACTCCAGATCAATTTCCGGTTCTCAGGGTCCCATAGCCAGTAGCTGAAGTCCCCATCGGTTCCATAACCAAGAAATATGCACTTTGTTGTATGGGGTGCCAACTTCAACCTCTTGTCCCTGGGGATGAACGCATAGGCTTCGCATTCGAATATACGGAGCCTATTGTAGGTCGGTTGTTTGCTTGACCATAGTGCCTGTGGCACTTCGAGCCTGATTGCTCTTGATGGCGCCAGATTTATTAGGTACACTGCCATCTGCAATGCCTCGGCCTAGAATTCCAGGTTCAGTCCGGCTTGCTGGAGCATTTCCGTCACCCTCTCCTGGATCATTCGGTTGATCCGTTCAGCCACCCCATTTTGCATGGGTGTGTAAGGAACGATCTTTTGATGCCGGATCCCTTTTTCGGACAGGTATTGTTTGAAGGATTTGGAGGTGTACTCACCTCCATTGTCGGATCGGAGTGTCTTCTCTCTGTGTCCCGACCGGTTCTCCCCTTCAGATATCCGTCGAGTGAAGACCTCAAGCGCTTCATCTTTGGACTTTATGGAGTATGCCCAAACTTTCCGGGTCGATTTTCTCGGCTACGTTCACGGCCCCTTCAGGGTTGATCGCCATCAATGGGTATAGATTATTATACTTATGCCCAGTACTGATTTTGAGGTTTCCTCGGCTAATCACCCATGTCAACTCGTGTAGAGTCGTTCAATACCCGTCTTCCGCTAATATGCCGATGGAAACCAGACTCCTCTTTAGATCAGGTATGTGCCGAACTCGGTGCAGGGTTATTGTGTTGCCATTTGGCAATCTGATGGGAACCTCCCCGGTTCCGCCTATCTTGCACTCCTGCCCGTTTCCTAGTCGGATTGTGCCGCTGGCATCAGCTGAATAGTTCGAGAACCATTCAACGTTGGGGGTCACGTGAAATGTGGCACCAAAGTCTAGTAGCCACGTGTGTGCAACTTGTGCACTGTAGAGGACTTCTCCAATCAACGAATTCTCTAGGGAGAGGATTTCTCTGGATCGGGTGTCGGTAACATTGATCTGGTTGCCAACTGGAGAGTGGTCCGAGTCAGAATGTCCCGCATTCCGCTCAGATCGCTGACCACTCTCTTTTCTTTTTATTGACCAGTTGTCGAAAACATTGTGGGCAGATTTCCTGCAATGTTTGTAGTACTCACTTGTTCAGCCCATTCTCGACTTCGACCGTTGTCGGTCACCCCTTGTTTTCGATCGGTTGTAGCGTCGACCGGTTTTGTCGGCTTCTTCTTTTGTTCGACTCTATCGGTCGAACGACTCAGTCGAGTGATGGGCTTCCACTAACTCATTGATGGTTAGTCCCATCGATTTTCGCCTAATGTCCTCTGTGAGGACTTGGCCAGTTGTTCCGTCCAGATTTAGGATCGGTCGGCTATTGGCGTAAGTCGTACAGAATACCTTCTAACTCGCCGACAAGCTCGATAGGAGGGCAAGGGCTTTCACTTCTTCTTCGAAGTTGATCCCTTGTGACGAAAGCTCTAACAACACTCAGATGAAGGTGTTGATGTGAGAGGTTGCCGAATCAGTCTCTTTAATCTTCATGTTGAACAATTGTTTGGTCAAGATCAGTTTCGAAGACGAGGACTTCTTCTCATAGATGGCATGTAGCTTCTCCCACAATGAGAACGTTATCGTCTCTTCGCCATGCTGAAATAAATGTTTTTGGCTAGATGCATTCGGATGGTGGAGCGTGCGATTTCGTCCGTTGATCTCCACTCCTCGGATGTCATTGAAGCAAGTTTTTCGTTGTGCCGAATGGCTTTGACCTGTCTTCGAATGATTAGCACATCCAACATCATCTCCTTCCACAAGGCAAAGTTTTTGTCGTCGAATTTTCTGATTTCAACTCCTGTTCCGGATGTTGACGCCATATTCTGTTTGTGAACTTGAGATTTCTGACCTGGTCTTTTCTTTCAGCTTCTTTTGTTGTCTATTGCCGCCGAACACTAAAGATTATGCTTTGATACTAATTATTGGGTACGAGTTCTATGTGCGGAAACATGTATGGATCTGTAGTCGGTACTAGATAGCAAACAACACATACAGAAAAATAGCATAGGTGTGGAGACTTACACAGATGGAGCTTTAATGGAAAGCTTCTTATTGCTTCGTTCTTTCTCAGAGATTCGATACTTTGCTCGTCATCACTCATTACAATGTTAGGTATTCGCTTATATACTAAGCCCTAACTTATTAACAGGTTGACACTCGGACGGATACAATTTGGAAGGAGTTGGCCTTTTATGCCAACATTTACACCCTTGAGTGCGTCAACCAGGTCCCAAGTCTCATTGTCCATTAATGCGCGCATCTATTCCTCCATCGTGGCACGCCAATTTGCGTCTTTCGCCGCTTCTGCGTAGCTCTCCGGCTCACGCACTTCCGCCACTCATGTCATGTACGCGTAATGGTGTGCCATGTATTCATTGTACCTGTACCTCTTTACGGGGTTCTTCAGGTGGGTAAATCGGCATAATTCGTGATTACCCAATTTCACGGTCTTTTCGGCCAATTTCGACCTCTTTTGTGGAGATTCCTTTTCGATTGGTCTGAAATCGGACTCGCTCTGGTCTGACTTGGCATTGCCAAAATTGTAATCTGACATTTTCTTCCTCCCTTTTTCTTTACGCATAAACCATCTCCTCGGCTCTTTGCGCGGGGACAGCACGACCGAGTCTCCAATCTCCTCGGCTCTTCATTCGGCCTGCTTAGCCGAAATGAGATCGGACTCTCTGTTAGAGTTTCGGTTTCCTCATCACGCTGAGGCAGCTCGACCTCGCTGATCTCTTCTTCAGAATTCGGAATGGAGTCATCATGGATTGGAGGCAAAGACAAGTAACACAAAGCGGACTCGTCGAACACGACATCTTGGCTTACACGAACTTCCTTCGTTCGGGGGTTATAGCACTTATACCCCTTTTGTCATGAGATGGCAAGACTCGAACCATGACCTTATGGTATATGGGTCGAGCTCTTAACCATCACACCATCTATTGTAATTCATAAAATATTATTTTCATTTATGTTTTATTATAAGAAAGTAATGTATATTCCAGATTTCTCTGGAACATTCTAGAAGTTTCAGGATTACTCCTGACAACACTATAAAAGAAGGCACTAGGCATTATGTTGAACCAAATTGGTTCAACGCCAGTCTTAAGCCTCTTAGCCGCTTTGTACTTATCTTTTCACATAATATATTAGCTGTTGTCATCATCTTTCTCTCTCTCTCTCTCTCTCATCCTCGCTATCTCTCTCTCTCTCTCTCTCCTCTTCTCACTTCCTCTCTCGGGAATCTTACACAGTCCCGTCCTCTTAGTACTAATAGTACTGCTCTTCTTAGTACTAATTCCATCTCTGCTTTAGTACTATTCCTGACAGTTTGAACCAATTTCTCCTTTCCTCCAGCCTACTTGTCGTTCTCCCTCATCCTCCTACCCTTTTCCCTATACTATGGCTACTGTTAGCGCCCAAGAATATCAATCCGTTTTCTCCAAGTTACAATGCCTAAAACAAAAGTTTGTTGCCCTGGAACAAGAAAACCAATGGTTGATAGGGGATCTGCAACAAATCGCTCTCGAAAAACAACAAACGCAACAACAACATGGGGAGTTAGCATTACGGGTACAACAACTCGAAGCAGCGTTGCAACAACAAGGATCAAGTCCCCAAGGATTTCATAAAGAGCCCAAGATTGGACTTCCTGTGAAATTTGATGGAACGCGATCGCAATTCCGGGGATTCCTTAATCAGGTACGCTTAGTCATCCAGATGCATCCTTCCTGATATCCCACTAATGCATCTCGAGTCGGCCTAATAGGCACGTTACTTAGCGGCTCAGCCTTGGCATGGTTCGCTCCGCTTCTAGAAAAACAATCCCCCTTGCTTAATAACTTTGAAGATTTTATTGGTGAGTTTAAAGCCTGCTTTGGAGATACCGACAGCATCAGGACGGCGATCAACAAGATCCGAAGATTGCGTCAAGGCGATCGTCCAGCCTCTGCCTACGCGGCGGATTTCTGTCTACTCGCCTCAGATATTCCCTGGGATGATAAGGCCCTCATGGAGCAGTTTCGCTACGGCTTGCGCAATGATGTCAAAGATCTGCTTTTAACCTTCCCCGAAGAACCAAAGTCTCTTACGGAGGCAATCAGTCGAGCGGTCCGATGCGACAACCGCCTTTTCGAACGGCGTTCAGAGCGTCAGTTACAAATACCACGCTCTCGGCCGGAACCCACATACGCCTCAGTCACGGCTAAACTGTTTGCACGCGATGTAGCTCAAGCCAATATTCCGACACCGATGGAGATCGACACCATGCGTCGACGCGGCTCGTTATCGGAAGAAGAAAAGCAACGACGACATGCCAATCGATTATGCCTTTATTGCGGTGGACCAGGGCATATCGCCATCAATTGTCCCCATAGGCCAAGAAGACAGGTAAATCAAATCATCGCCTGTACTAAACCCGAGTCAATTCTTCCCTTCGGAGTGTCTGATAGTATTAATAGTACTAATAGAGTGTCAGATAGTACTCATAGTACTAATAGCCCAAGTATCTCAAACAAATTTGAAATCCTTAGTCAATTAGATGAAGAGTTAATCGATTGAGTCCAGCCAAAATAGGAGCCGTTTGGTTGGACAGCAGCCCTAGATCTGTACAGCCCATTAGTGGTTCCATTCCTTCCAAGCAAGTTAGCAATGTGTTCCTAGCCCAAGTCATTGTTAGTACTAAAAGTACTCCCCCAGTACCCGTCCTAGCACTCTTAGATTCTGGAGCTAATTCCTGTTTCGATCGAAATTTTGCCCAAGCTTCTCAGATATCCCTAAGAAAACATCCTTGTCTCGCATCTGTAGTAGTCATTGATGGTCGTCCCATTGCTTCCGGGAATATTGTAGAAGAATCAGAACCCATTCAAGTTGTCCTAGGTAGTTTTGTGTGTGTAATATCATTTAATATAATTAGTAGTCCAGAGCATCCCATTGTCCTAGGATTACCTTGGTTTGAATTACATAATCCAGCCATAGATTGGAGAACAAGAGAAGTCCGCTATCGACCACCCCAAGAATCTACTCACCGAGTTTCGACCATTTCACTCCATCAATTACGCGAACAAGGACACAAGGAGGCAATGTTCCTATTTGCAATATCAGTACATCCTTCCAGCACTATTAAGAAGGACTCCTCAGTACTACTTCCGGCAAAATATCATCCTTATGCCGATGTATTTGAAAAGGTAAAAGCCGGTACCCTTCCTCATCACCGTCCCTATGACTGTCCCATTGATTTACAACCAGGAACCGAGCCACCATGGGGACCAATTTACAACTTATCACCCACCGAGTTAGAAGTCCTTCAAGCCTACATAGAGGAGAACTTGGCAAGCGGGTTCATCCGTCATTCGAAATCTCCGGCCGGTGCACCCATCTTCTTTGTCAAGAAGAAAGATGGCTCACTTCGTCTCGTCGTTGATTACCGCGGATTGAATAAGGTCACCATCCGGAATAGGTATGCACTTCCTCTTATATCAAGTCTTTTGGAGCGAGTTAATGGTGCCAAGTTTTTTACCAAAATCGATCTACGAGGAGCGTATAACCTCGTGCGGATCCGACCGGGAGATGAATGGAAGACCGCCTTTCGCAGACGGTATGGGCATTTCGAGTATACTGTTATGCCGTTCGGCCTAACCAATGCACCCGCAGTCTTCCAACACATGGCAAATGATATATTCAGAGACCTCGTGGATATCTGTTTGATCATCTATCTTGATGATCTATTGATTTATTCGAAGACCCAGCAAGAGCACGATTCTCATGTACTATTAGTACTAAAGCATAGATGGAATTAGTACTCAGAAGAGTAGTACTATTAGTACTTAGAGGATGGGACTATGTAAGATTCCCGAGAGAGGAAGTGAGAAGAGGAGAGAGAGAGAGAGAGAGATAGCGAGGATGAGAGAGAGAGAGAAAGATGATGACAGCAGCTAATATATTATGTGAAAAGATAAGTACAAAGCGGCTGAGAGGCTTAAGACCGGCGTTGAACCAATTTGGTTCAACATAATGCCTAGTGCCTTCTTTTATAGTGTTGTCAGGAGTAATCCTGAAACTTCTAGAATGTTCCAGAGAAATCTGGAATATACATTACTTTCTTATAATAAAACATAAATGAAAATAATATCCTATGAATTACAATAGATGGTGTGATGGTTAAGAGCTCGACCCATATACCATAAGGTCATGGGTTCGCGTCTTGCCATCTCATGACACCTTTTGTTCATCTTAATAGCCAACTAATATGCACTTTTCGGCTTTGGCGTCCAGCTTCCTCCATTTCTCCTTCGGCACATGCACGTACGCGATGCTGCCAAAAATCCTCAAGTGTGCCAAGTTCGGCTTCTTGCCATAATACAACTCATGTGGTGACACTCCTCCATTAGCAGAGGTCCGATTCTGCAAGTAAACAACTATCTTTATGGCTTCAGGCCAGTAAAACTTCGGCATATGCTTCTCTTCAAGCATTGCCCTAGCGGCTTTGTCGATCGTCTAATTCTTCCGTTCGGCTACGTCGTTCTGCTCTGGCGTATATCTACACAAGTATTCGCGTCGAATTCCCTCTTCTATAGATATCTCCTGAACTAGTCGGAGAAGTACTCCTTCCCACCATTCGGCCGTAGGCACTTGATCTTTCGTCCAGTTTCCCTTTCCGCAAGGCTCTTCACCTTCAGGAACCACATGAAGACTTCGCTCTTTTTCGCAATCAAGCATGCCTAGGTATGCCAAGTGAAGTCATCGATGAAGGTTACAAAGTAACGGCTTCCACCGAGACTCATGTTCTGTGTCGGTCCCCACACATCCGAATGGATCAAATCCAGCGGATTTCAACTATGATTACTCTCATGGGGAATGGAAGCCAGTGCTGCTTCCCGAGTTGGCAGGCTTCGCAGACTTGGCCATTACGGTATCGAAATTTCGGCAAACCGAAAACAATGTTCTTCGTCTGCATTTCACGAAGCTGTGGGAAGTTAACATGGCCGAACCGCTTGTGCCACAGGTCAATGTCTGACTCGACCTTCTGTCCTCTAGTGAACAGTGCGGTTCCGGCTTGATTGGTGTGGAGGATGAATATCCTCCCTTCACGGCGCCCTTGTGCAATAACTTGCCCTTCCTCTTCGATGTAGCACCCGAGGTGCGTGAATTGAACTTGCATCCCCTAGTCGATGATCTGACCGATCGACACCAGGTTCTTGGTTATTGTCGGGACGTGCAACACGTTCATAAGTTTCCCTTTCTGCCCGATGTGGCTGAGAGGAACTTCTCTGACATGTTCGATGGTATGCGGAGTGTCATCTCCCGTTTCGACCATTCGTTGTTTTTCCGGTTTCTCCAAGTACGAGAACCATTCCTCATGACTCGTCATATGATTTGATGCTCCGGAATCAACATATCACACCTTGCTCGATTTCGAGGTGTT
Organism: Azolla caroliniana; assembly: GCF_043228905.1. Lineage (NCBI taxonomy): Eukaryota > Viridiplantae > Streptophyta > Polypodiopsida > Salviniales > Salviniaceae > Azolla > Azolla caroliniana. The sequence continues at coordinate 4,299,548 of NW_028230448.1, read as the reverse complement.
CACGCCCATCGAATTGGCCTTGTGCTTCATTATGAAGGCTGGGCCCGATCCATTTCCGGCTCATTCGGAGCCTTCGGCGTAGTGCGATTTTTGACGCCTTCCTATGTCTCTTCCACTCGATTCGGCTTTGTCCGAATTGGCTCTCTTCTTCCATCACTCACTCTCCCTGTGGCCTTTCTTGCCACAGTACCAGCATTCCGTCGCAGTTGTCTCTTGATGGCTTCCGGTGCCGTTGTGACTCCCCCTGCTTCCGGCATTTTGATTATGCCGCACGTTCTATTCTTTTCGGCCGCCTCCATTGCGCACTAATCCGCCTCGTTTTCCACGACTACGGGGCCTATCTTCTTCCGTGTACAGCATCTTGTTCTCGGTGTGCGTACTTGTTGACGCACCCGCGTGATTTTCAGCCACGAGCAACATCGACTGAAGCTCGAAGAACGAAGGCATAATCTCCCTAATGCATACCACTGTTTGGAATGCTCCGAACTTTGACGGTAACCCTCCAAGACAAACCTACACCATTTCTTCCTCCTCGACGTTCACGTTGATAGAGGCGAGGGAATCGCAGATCTCCTTGGTTCGGGCCGTGTAATCGGCCACAGAACGATCTTTCTGTCGGACATTGCTGAGCTCTTGTCTGAGTTGCAGCTTCCTGGCCGTTCTGCTAGTGGCGAAAATCCTCTTGAGATTCGCCCACGTGTCCTTTGGCATCTTAGCATCCCGAATATAGCTGAAGAGCTGGTTGCTCACACAGGACATGAAGCAGTAAAGAACTCTGCTTGCCGCTTGTTCCCCAGCCAGAAAGTCTCTATGTCTCGATTTGGGTGCTGCATCATTAGCTCCTTCAACATAACTCCAGTAACCATGACCAAGCAGATACTAATGCATCTTGTACAACCAAGATGCGTAGTTGCTCCTGTCGAGTTTCTCAGTTGGTAGCGAGTTGAATCCCATTCCTCTGTCCATATTGTTGTCTTATCCTTTCCGAAAACAACAACTTAACTCTGTCTTTATCGCGGGCTTTTCTGTCCGCTGCAGAGGAGTCTCAACCCTCGCGCTCTGATACCATGTAAAAGAATACGTGTGCGGAAGCGTATGTGTAAGAGCATAGAGTACACGGTTCGGAAGTACGACAATTCGATAAAATGCAAAAATCACAGAGAAGGAGAGGGAGAGACAGAGTGAGCAGAAAATACAAAAACTATATTCAAAAAATTTCTCCAGACATCGCCGCATCTGTCATCAGCCACATGCTGTGAATTTTGGTGGTTTTTGTGTCTTTTTTGTTGAGTTTAGTTTTTGAGGAAACATCATATTCGTCGATTTCTCTTAGTACTCTAACTTGTTTAGAGTAGAACTTTGGTGTATTCAGATTTATATTGATAATGAATTAGTTCTGGACTAGGTCCCGTGGTTTTTACCTCTTTGAGGGGTTTCCACGTTAAAAATTTGTGGTGTATTGTGTATTGATTTGTTGTGTATCTCTCTTGCTTTCTTTTAAATCTTGCACAACATATTTTCTGTTTTACATTAGTGTTTAAGTGCTATTAAGTTTCGGAACAAGTGGTATCAGAGCAAAGGTTGAGCACTTCTTATGGAGGCAAATTTTTCCACAATGGTTTCCTTGAACGGCACCAACTACCACAAATGGAAAGGTAAGATGAAAGATCTTCTTTTTGTGAAAAATTTACACTTACATGGTTTTGCATATGCTAAACCAGAGAGCAAAACTGCCGAGGAATGGCTTTTCGAGAATCAACAGGTATGTGGTTTTATTCGATAATGGGTGGGAGATAATGTCTTAAACCATATTGTGAATGAAACTAATGCTAAAGCTCTATGGAATAAACTCGAAACATTGTATGCATCAAAGACAGGTAACAATAAGTTATTTTTGCTTAAACAAGCAATGCATTTAGTGTATAAAGAAGGTAGTTCCATATTAGATCATCTAAATGAATTTCAAGGATGTTTCGACCAACTTTTTGGTATGGGAGTGAAATTTGATGATGAGATTAATGCATTATGGTTGTTAAACACTCTCCCTGATTCATGGGAAACTTTTAGGGTATCTCTAACTAATGCAGCCCCAAACAGAATTGTAACTATGGAATATGTCAAGAGCAGTGTTCTAAACAAGGAGATGAGACGAAGGACACAAGGGACATCGTCACATTCGGAGGTCTTGATGGTTGAGAGAGGGGGGAGTAAGCATACAAGCCAAGGTCAAAACAACCGAAGAGTAGAAGTAAATCAAAACCAAGGTATAAAAATCTAGAATGTCATTTTTGTGGTAAAACAAGACGCATAAAGAGGTATTGTTACAAGTGGAAAAAGGAGAACCACACATATAACGATAAGCATGAAAACAAAGGTAACGATGACAATTCTAATCGTGTTAATACAACTTCATCAGATGATTTACTTGTTGTTTATGATGAAAACGTGATTAATCTTGCTCACAATAAAACTAATTGGGTTGTTGATAGTGGAGCATCGTTCCATGTCACATCTAGAAGGGAGTTTTTTACTTCTTATACTTCAGGGGATTTCAGAGTTGTGAAGATGGGCAATGATGGTCTTTCAAAGGTGGTAGGCATCGCGACTATTTGTTTGGAAACCAACACGGGTTCAAAGTTGATTCTCAAGGAGGTAAGACATGTACCCAACATTCGCTTACATCTTATCTCAACCGGAAGATTAGATGATGGTGGCTATTGCAACATCTTCAATGAAGGACAATGGAAACTCATTAAGGGCTCATTGGTTGTAGCTTGTGGTAAGAAATGCTCTAGTTTGTATTTATTACAAGGATCTATCTCTACTAATCTTGTGAATGCAGCTGAAAGCAACAATATGTCAGAACTATGGCATAAAAGGTTGTCTCATATTAGTGAGAAGGGGCTTGATTGTCTAGCCAAGAAAAGCTTGCTTCCGGGTCTAAAAGATGCTAAGTTAGACATGTGCAATCATTGTGTGGTAGGAAAGCATAGAAGAGTCGCGTTCAAACAACATTCTTCTTCAAGAAAGGAAGAGGTACTTGAGTTGGTACATTCAGATGTTTGTGGTCCTTTAAAGGTAAAATCAATAGGTGGTGCACTCTATTTCGTTACTTTTATTGATGACTATTCTAGGAAACTTTGGATTCGAACATTGAAAACTAAGGACCAAGTATTTAATGTGTTCAAAGAATTTCATGGTTCTGTAGAAAGAGAGACATGAAAAAAGCTGAAATGCATTCGCACCGACAATGGTGGGGAATACCTTGGATCTTTCAATGCATACTGTCGATAGCATGGGATTAAGCATCAAAAGACACCACCCAAAACCCCACAACTAAATGGCTTGGCGGAAAGGATGAATAGAACTCTAGTTGAAAGATTTTGATACTTGCTCTCGGATGCAAAGTTATCCAAATCTTTTTGAGGTGAGGCTTCGAGTACCGTTGCATATGTTATTAACCTATCTCCTATTGTTGCATTGCAAGGCGACGTTCCTAATAGAGTTTGGTATGGTAAGAATGTTTCATATGATCATTTACGTGTGTTTGGGTGTATATGTTTTGTACATATACCCAAAGATGAACGGTCTAAGTTAGATGGTAAATCTAAAGAATGTATTTTTATTGGTTATGGCCAAGATGAGTTTGGTTACAAATGTTCTGACCCAATAGAAAGGAAGCTTATTTGAAGTCATGATGTGGTATTTGTTGAGGATCAAACTATCGAAGATATTGAAAAGGTCAAAGGATCCAACACTCAAGTAGATGGTGGGCTTATAGATTTTGACCCGATTCCTATGACCGAAGATGCTACATATGGAGATGCTTCCCAACAAGACGAAAACTGTGAGGATCTTGATGAACCAGGTATTATAAATAATAGGGTTGAAGCTAATCATGATGATATTTTACCACAAACAGGTTTTGAGCGGGGGGAGCAAACTTCCTTACAAGAGGTGGTCAATGAACAACCTAGAAGGTCTATTAGAGAACAAAAACCATATGTAAGGTATCCTAGTTCAGATTATGTCTTAATCTCTGACGAGGGGGAGCCTGAAAGTTATTATGACATTTTAAACCATAAAGATAAGGATGATTGGACAAAGCCATGCACGACGAAATGAACTCATAAAGAAAAATAATACCTTCAATTTACTAGAACTTCCTAAGGGAAGAAAAGTTTTGATAAATAAATGGGTGTTTAAGTTAAAACAAGGTGATGGTAACCTTGTAAAGCATAAGGCTCGTTTAGTTGTAAAAGGTTTCGGCCAAAAGAGAGGTATTGATTTTGATGAAATTTTCTCACCAGTTGTGAGATTGAGTTCTATTCGAGTTATTTTAGGTTTGGCAACCACTTTAAATCTCGAGATTGAGCAGCTCGATATAAAGACGGCTTTCTTGCATGGAGACTTGAAAGAAGAGATCTACATGGAACAACCGGAGGGTTTCGAAGAGAAAGGAAATGAGCATATGGTATACAAGCTGAGGAAAAGTCTTTACATCCTAAAACAAGCACCGCGATAATGGTATAGAAGGTTTGATTCATTTATGGCGAGTCAAAACTACACCAAGACTAATGGAGATCATTGTGTGTATGTTAAGCATTTTTCTGAAGGTAATTTTATAATTCTCTTATTGCATGTCGATGATATGCTAATTGTAGGACAAGATGTAGACAATATCCACAAGTTAAAGGTGGATCTACCTAAGGCCTTCGACATGAAAGATCTAGGCCATGCTAAACATATTTTAGGCATGAAAATTACTCGCAATAGGGAATGTGGAAAGTTGTGGCTTTCTAAAGAAAAATACATAGAACGAGTATTAGAGAGGTTTACTATGCATAATGCAAAACTAGTAAGTAGCCCCCTTGCTAGCCATTTTAAATTATGTAGAAAAGATTGTCCACATAACAAGCAAGAGAAAGAAGAGATGTCTTCAATTCCTTACTCTTCAGCGATTGGTTCGTTGATGTATGCTATGGTTAGCACAAGGCCAGATTTTGCCCATGCCGTCAGTGTTTTTAGTAGATATCTCTCCAATCTGAGTAAGTCTCATTGGGATGCCGTAAAATGGATCTTTTGATATTTAAGAGGTACATCAAAATTATGTTTATGTTTTGGAGATTCTAAACAAACTCTTGAAGGTTTTTCAGATTCAGATATGGCAGGGGATCTCGATGGGAGAAAATCTACTTTAGCTTACTTATTTACATTTGAAGGGGGAGACGTATCATGGCAATCTAAGTTGCAAAAATGTGTTACTTTGTCTACATCAGAAGCGGAATATATTGCAGCCACTGAAGCTACCAAAGAGATGTTATGGTTGAAAAGGTTTCTTTTAGATTTGGGTCTAAGTCAACTAACTTATGTCATATTTTGTGACAGCCAAAGTGCAATGGATCTAAGCAAGAACTCGATGTACCATTCTCGTACGAAACATATTGATGTACCATTCTCGTACGAAACATATTGCTGCGCTCGGCAATTGAAGATCAACTTCTACAACTCAAGAAAATTCACACAGATGAAAATGTTGCTGACATGTTGACGAAGGTAGTCTCTAAAGAAAAGCTTGAGCTATATGTCAAGCTTGCTGGAATGAACAGAAACTAAGTGGTTCAATGGAATCTTCTCTTATGTGGCCAAAGGGGGAGATTGTTGGGTTTTTTTGTCCACATTAGTATGTAAATGAAATGGGCCTTGGACGCCCAAAACTTGTATTTTTTAAAATATAGTACGAAAGGGGTTCACACAAGAAGACATTACATATCTACACTATGTAACTCATTCTTTTGGATGAGTTAAAAAGGGGGAAAAAAACGTGCATTTCTCTAGAGTAGCAGAGAAAAACAGATTTTAGAGAGCTCATACTCTCTTTCTTGGTTGATTCCTTCAAGCATTCTCAAGTACACCAGCACACTCAGACATCCGGACATCGCCGCATCTGTCATCAGCCACATGCTGTGAATTTTGGTGGTTTTTGTGTCTTTTTTGTTGAGTTTAGTTTTTGAGGAAACATCATATTCGTCGATTTCTCTTAGTACTCTAACTTGTTTAGAGTAGAACTTTGGTGTATTCAGATTTATATTGATAATGAATTAGTTCTGGACTAGGTCCCGTGGTTTTTACCTCTTTGAGGGGTTTCCACGTTAAAAATTTGTGGTGTATTGTGTATTGATTTGTTGTGTATCTCTCTTGCATTCTTTTAAATCTTGCACAACATATTTTCTATTTTACATTAGTGTTTAAGTGCTATTAAGTTTCGGAACATTGTCCACGTTGTGGGCTTGGAATCTTCCTTCTTGTCTTCTACATCATTTTAGGATGAATATTCACCCTAATTTCATACATTTTCTAGGTGGCCTTTGTTCAACGATTTGAGATCTTGAACTCCTTCAAGTGCTTTATCTTCCCAAGGGGGTCCTAAACTGGGGACCTTAATTTCTGGGTTTGGATACCATTCTTCTAGCATTGGAATTATTCTCCTGAAATCAAATAATTACTTATGAGCTTGAAATTGCCCACCTCTACCAATGAAGTGTAAGGGGGGAAAGAAGCAATGTCACACAAGAAGAGAGGGTGAAACGGATTTTGACAGAGATAAGGAGACAAAGATTCGTACAAACAAACAATGATTTAGTTCTGATAAAAAGAACACTTTATATAGAAACTTACTAGAAAAACACTTAAACATATAACTTACAATAAGCTCTAACTCATGTAACATTTTATTATTTATTTGTAACATCTGCTATAGATATTTATATTATATTCTAACACCATGTTACATGCATAACTGTATGTGATCATGAGATAGCTTTTCCATAGTTTTTCCTAATCTTATGATGAGTACATGTGGGTTAATTCTGAAAGGAGCGAGGATGTGACATAATATTCAGTTCCATGGTGTGGGATAACTATTAAGTGTGTTATCACTTGACCACTCAAATAAAACGGCCAAGTGTGAACACATTAGGTTATAGGGTTTCTGTTTGTAGTAGGAGCCTAGCTACCTTCTTATCAAGGGAGGATTGACTTATGTTGAGATTGTGACAATGTGGTTATGACTCTTGTTAGCTAAGCATGTGTGATCCTTGCCGGACCCAAGGTAAGAATCACATCAACCCTATGGGACATTGAGGAGGTTCGTGGTTCGTCTCATGTTGTTGCTAAGGAGTGGTCTGGCGGTTTGCAACTCCTCATTCCTTTCTTTGGTCTATAATTCTATATGTTTTGCTTAATGCTTTCATAATTGTTTATTTTGTGTGATTATTTTTCTATAATCTCTTTACTATTCCTAATCCAATGATTAGCTGCTAATCACACTGATTCTTTCACTTCTTGTTACTTTTAGTTTTTGGTAGCATTTAATGTAGCACTCCTCTTCCCTTCAATTAAGGAGGGGAGATAATGTGAGGCATAAGGAATTCTACTGAAAAGGATTAAGTGTCATAACTTATATTCTTTCACCTGCCAAAAATTTTCAAATGACCTTGTTTGCACAAAGTTATTACCTAAGCATTTTCCACAAGGGATTTCCATGAAGCGATTACTAAAGCATCTTCTCGAAAACTTTACACAAAAACATTTCACGAAGGCTTTACAAGAAACAACTACACAAAAGAGTCACACACGTAAAAGTTGTATGCGAAGGGGAATTTTGGTTCTTTAACATGTGTGGCTATAGGTTAGAAAGTATCCCCCTCTTCTAACTTGGCATCCTTTTCCCCTTACCATCATTTCAGTTGCAAACATACAAGGGAGGAATGGACAACTCAATCAACAATCTGATCATTAGAACCTCGAGTTCATTATAAGTATGCACTATTCGTGTTTTTAAAATATTAACTAACCTTGCACAAGAATATGGAATTTAGAACTTTACATTTACAACCCCTTTGGGCAACACGTTCCCATTAGGGGTAATTGACATCGAGAATGTCACCTAGAGACTTTACCATTAATAGGAAAGGAACTAAAAAAAGACTAAATTTATTAGACATGAATTTAGGAAAAACTACGTAAACAAATCTCAAGCAATGGTGATGTTAGTCTGCAATGTAATTGCCATTGCAGACCACCATAATGGACCATACAAATTCAGAACAATTTTATTCGGTTGGTATTAGTCAATCGTTTGGCACATGTGATTCACTCACCACTGTAACTTCTTTTAACTATCATCAAACATAAAACAGGACACCAAAAGTGCTTCAGATTGAAAACACCATTCATATCAAGCAAACGATTTGTGCATTCTGAATTTTTAGATTTTCAATATATTAACATTGGATTAACATATAGTCAGTTTCTAAAGACTGACAGTGTACAGATTCAGTGCATGTTTTAGCTAGTGTCTTTTTACTCGTTTAATGATACAAAAGATTCACCTGAACTTTAATGATACTTCGTGAATATTTGAGCATGAGCATGAGCTTAACATGATTGTAAATTGACAGATTGAAGTTTGGTGGTATATATATGTATATGTATATATATATAAAAGATAGGAACCGCCATGATCATATACGATGTAGAATGAAATTCCAACTAGAAAGAGGTCAAGGAACGCATTGTAACAGTCATATCACAGCATTAAAATGTGGAAAAGAAAAAGCATAAATGTCTTACATCTTGTGAGCTTTTGGTGCATCCCACTATTTATGAGGATAGAACACTTAAAGCTTCATCTCACAGAGATCTCAACAAATCCAGGCTTTTTTTTCCATCTAACAAGCAACCACATGCGAAAGCACTGTCCATACTCCATCACAAAGACCCCATTTCCAGCTGTAGCAGTAACCATCCTCTATGGTTGATGTAAAAAATTTATGCTTGTTCCATCTCTACATCATCCATCTCAGCACTTGGCACACATGTGTCATTATTTCCAACATCCAATAGCTTCACATCCTTGCCACTTTCTTCTGGAGCAGCAACGGTTCCTTTTTCCCCTGTTTTCACAACCAACGGTGCACCAATAGTATTGGACGCTCTCACATATGATAGAGAACGAGCTGGACGCCCAGGCGTCGCAAATACAGATGAAGGTGCTGTTGTTGATGGTGGTGTTGCAGCTGAAGGCGGTATTGCAGCATCCCTCTTCCATTGTAGGCTTGGAAAGTTTCCATAAGGCCTCGGCATTGTGGGGAATCTTCGAGGTACAAGGAAAGGTGAGCCCCTTATAAACCTGCCCCTGAGAGGAAGCCGCAGTGCTAGTGGTATAGGACGTCGCATGAGGGCTGAATGCATAAGAGGATTCATCTCTTGCATAGCTTGTATGGCTGCATCTTTGCGAACTACCTGTACATATGACACAGGTTAAACGTGGCACATCCATACCTTTTGGAAAGAAGATCCTTTGTTTTGATTGGCCTGGTGGCCTGTCTAAGCTATAGGTTGGGAGCAGCTTGCTTAAGTAACAAAAGTTGATACTGTGATTAAGTTTGCTTTTTTGCATAAGTCAGACATGGTTCTATAAGAAAAGACAAGGATCAAAAACATTATTGGTTCGTCTATCCTTAAACACACTGTTCAAATGGTGGTATAGCACGGATACGCTATAAAAACAATAGTATTTGGTATGTGCTTTTTGTGCCTGAGCACATTGTTCAAATGGATGAATAACACAAGAAAATAATGTCAAAAAAGATACTGTCTTACATATTGTGCTTTTGCAACTGACCACATTATTGAAATGGCCATATAAGAGACAAACATCACAAATATTCTAAATGGAAAATGTTGAAATTCACACCTACCCATAGTTCAAATTGTTGCACTAAACAGAAGAAAAAGGTCAAAAAAGTGGCCAAATGGTTAAAGGTTGTGTTTTTGTACAACAGGGAAGTGGAAAAAACTGACCTTCAGTGGCCTTGAAAAGAAAGATGACTCGTTCAAAGCCAAGGCTCTATCAGCTGCATCCTTCGTCTTGAACTCAATGTATGCAGATCTGCCAGGAAAGAAAAATAAGAATGTAAGTTGCAAGGATAGTTTTAGAAATGAAGGAGATATGGGATATCGACAGCTTAAAGGTACCCTTTAGGCTGCCCTGTTGCCCCATCGGTCAGCATAACCACCCTTCCCATGCCACCGCAAGATGCAAAATGAGCCGTAACAGATTCCTTTGAAGCAGCAAAATGTATCTATATACAAAATAGAAATTTCAGTCTCTTGCTATTGCAGAGCAGGTATCTCATGATGATAACAAATGTCCCATGCTTACATTCGTTATGAAAACAGTTCGAGACTCTGCATCATCAGGCTTCCTTGCTTGTTTTGGTCCTACAGAAATAAAGAAAGAATTTGTTTATAAACACAGAATACATTGGCACAGGAGGAATCAAAGAATGAACTATAAATAGATTTGTAAAAAAACAGAAGACTTCATGAGAAAAACCAAAATAAAATTAATATTTGTGCTATCACAGTTGCAGGCGGTATGTGGCTCGTTTACCACCGCATATATAGAGGTCAAAGTCGGCTAATCAGACATCATGTACAAGACTATGAAATAGTAAATAATAGAAAATATGTCATTAGGGACCAGAGAATCATATGCACTCCTACATTTACAGTAGTCTCTCCAGGCGCATGTATCTCCAAGTAAAAGAAATTGGTGCAAATTCTCTGATGCATACAAAAAACGAAATAGTCTTCTCCCATCTCTTGTGGACTAATTGTTGATAAATACACTGATTCGAGGCTTATGTCCAAAATCAAAGAAAGAAATTATGAGAAGATGGAGTTGACAATGGAGATGGAAATGGTAACAAAGATGATGAAAACGATGATGATGATATATTAATGCCCATGAGGGACCAACGCCATTCAAACAAAACCATAACCACGCACTCTTATTTATTCGTGTAGGTAGCAGATTTTAAATCAGTAGAGAAATCTTGACATGTAGAACAATTATACATGAAAAAAGACCAAAATGGCATAGCTGCAAATCCCCTAACCTTCAGATTGTAACATCTAAACAGTAATGCAGAACATCAACTGAGTGAATATGCTGAAAAACACAGTTAGAGAACTGGAGACAAGGAGGTTAAGGAGGAATGACAGCTAGAGAACCATGTGCCTGCAGGCAGTTAAGAGGAATGACAGCTTGAAGGACAATAAATATACTATTGTTTTGTGGGTTTCAAGGATGTTTTAAACATGATCCCCAGGGCAAAGTTATGGGAAAGAATTGAAAAAACTTTAGTACCAACACATGAAAACAACATTGGCCCTGTTATACCAGTAAGTAAAAATGCAGGTTGAAGACAGGTTTTTCTCAAGAGTTCATGAGCAGCATGGATTTGAAACAAGGACGCCCTCAATCACCTACTCTATTTGTTTGTGTATTAACTAGTTCACCCAAGAACCCTCAGGAGAACATGAAGAAAAACCAGGCGTTGAACCTTTCATATTATTGATTCTAATTCATGTACATGATGTTGAACTTCTGGCATATTCTTAGCTGATATAGAGAAATCTTTTAGATACAATCCGTAATTTTAGCATATTTATTCTGTTGCAAGAAGAGTATGTTAATGATCTCATTTTTTAAGATAGTCCAGGTATTGTGGTAGATCATTTTCCTCAGAAGAACATGTGGAAAAACCAGCCATTGGATTTCGCAGCATTGCTTCTGATTATGCAGATAACATTTTACCTTTGGCAAATTATCAGATGAGACGGCAAAAGCTTTTAGACTCGCTTAATTAATACTTTATATTGCTTCTGTGAAAGAAGAGGATCCTGATGTTCTCATTCTTTAAAATACTTCAGGTATAGCTGTAGATGATTTTTCTAATTTAATTCTAGGTATTCCAAGCAAATGTATGTCATGCCTGCCTCGTATTTAAGTAGTTCTGTATTTGTCAACACTCTTTCTTTTACTTTTTGGAATCTTGCAAGCATATGTAGTTGTTTCTGTTCTTAGGGGTGGTCATGTGAGCTTGTCCCATGCACCCTTGTAATTTTCATGTGACATTACACTCCCTCAAGTAGTATGCTCATGTATGAGAAATTGGTGTGCCGACATTGGGACCTTTGGAGAATCTGCAATCTGTGTTTGGACTTTTAAGTGTGCTATTATTGCCATCCATGAGCCAGGACAGGGTATCCAAACCCTCTTCAAAGATGAAAGCATCTAAAGATTTCATAATATATTGTATACAGAAAAGCATAGTCTCTATCTTATGTTCACTCTAATGTGTGGAGGTTCATAGCTGATTATTAGAACACCTAAGGTCGTGTGATAAACGGTTGTACATGTACAAAAGGCATTCAAAACCTTCTGTTAAGTGAAAGCACCTCTGGATCTCATAATATGTCGTATATAGACAAGTACAGTACGCAATCTCATGTTATTTCTGGTGTGTGGAGGTGCATAGATGACCGCTAGAACATCTACGGTCATGTTATAAATGGATATATATATGAAGAAGATGGTCTCATCCTTAGCTGTCATGAAGAGGTTGGTCATGTCCTCCTAACACCCGACTGGATAAGGACAGCCCCATAATCCTGCAAATCATAAAGTGTGTCAACATGAGGTGCGTACATCCAATGAGTATTAAAAAGGGAGGTAGCATATCCGTGCCAAGATGTCCTCTTACCATACTGATATGAAGTCTCTGTCACTGAAACTCATACTAAGACAAGAAAACTGGCAGAACATATCTATCTTGAGGGAGCTTCCATGTACTGTGCAAGGGGGTCTACTACAATCACTGGTGCAGCCATCTTGATTCAAACATTAACCCAAGTCATCTGAGTGATCCTGGATATAAGAGTCATCTCTTAAGTCATAGGTGCACCCAAATCTGTAAGGTGGTCTAAGATGAGCCCCAAATGTGTACTATAATGCTATTAATGTAACCAGTGCCCCGTCCCACAATTTAGTGCATCCTCTGCAATTCTCCTAAAGTTGTTTATACTTTAGTCAATCTCACATTTGCAGAACCTCACATAAAGAGCATAGACACTAAGTCAAGTCACTGCATTAGAATCTACAAATCCTACTCTATCTTGTCCATATGTGTGATTAGGTGTCTTTGTAGACATCACAGACAATGCAAGGTAGTATTAAAGGCTTCACCTTGGTTTTACATGTTAATTTCACCTTAAACCTACTCTCCTCAGAAAGAGTGAACAGATTCACAGGTTAATTTCACCTTAAACCTACTCTCCTCAGAAAGAGTAAACAGATTCTAAGTGTCTTTGTAGATCCTGTCGAGAATCTAGGTCATAAGATGATCACAAATAATTTGCATCAAGTAAAAGGGGCATCTATGTATATAAAGTACACATAAATCACCAGCATAAAATGAATAGGGGATCTAAGCACCTATGAAACCTAGCCCTCCATCTCCTACTCTAGTGCATCATTATTTAGTCAAAGCCCTCTGAAACATATATGTCCAAAAGGGTAGACATGCATGTGCATGCAAGTAGAGTGAACTCGCTTTTAGAGATTCCAACAATTGCATGGAATAGAACCATGATCTCCCATATGACCTCAATGGGAGCATCAAAGTCATATAGTCCACACATTTACCAGCTCTTCACAGCTCAGAAACCCACAGCTACAATAGAATCTCCTTCTAGCGTTGTTTTTGTACACCATACAACTGCAAAGAATGGTGAGTTTGTACTACAATATTATACATAAACACAGTCCAAAACAGCATTAAAATTATTTTCTCAATGTATCTAAAAATGGTCCTACCAATTTAAGCACTTATAACTTTCTCCCTTAATATAATGTGAAAACTTCCTCCTTCAATCTAATGTGAACCTTATTCTTTAAATCAAATTTTTTTTCTCGTTTTTTCGACGCTTCTTCTACAACTATTTCTGCTTCTCAGACTCCTTGAATTTTTTCAAGGCACATAATTCTTCCTCAAGGTTTTTTCTTTCTTGACAGTTTATGACTCTCATTGTCTTTATCCTCTCTTTCTTTTATCTTCTCTTTCTCATCTCTAAATTCCTTTCCTTCAATCTTTTCTCTTTCTAAGTTCCAATTTCGAAGTTCATGATTGCTTTAATGTTGTAATGTCTAATCATTCATCTGATGATGAATTTAATTAATTATTTGCAGTGTGGAGATTAAACGGAAAAACCTGTCAGATATATGGATAGATTGCTAACAAGTTTCTTGCTGCTACATGATTCACGAAATGGATCAGATAGAGAGGGAATTGACAAGTAGATACATGCTTATCCATATCACTAAATACCCTTCAATGAGGAGTGTATTTGAAATGGAGACACCTTCAGTATCTAACTTTTTTTTTCGTCACAGCAAGGTCACCTGAGAAGGATCAGTAGCCTAGCTACTCAAGGTGCGGAAGAAAAAGAATACTGTAATATAAATGGCTACTGAGGTTTTTTTGAACTTTCAAGAAAGCCTGAATATTCATTCATTCTTTAATGCAGCTCAGATAACAGAAACAAACGAGTCATTGCTTAAACTTATAGAGGAAAAGAATTAGCAGCATGCAAGCTTATGTAGGTCTGGGAATGGGTGAAGGAGACTGAAGAGTGGGTTAATTCTGAAGTAGGATAGCGAAGCACATTGAAGGTGCCCAAGTTGTTAACTTGTATGATTGAAGAAACCCACTCTTCACTCTCCTTCATCCATTCCCATGCCTACATAAGCTTGCATGTTACTAATCCTTTTCCTCTATAAGTTTAAGTAATGGCTCTTTTCTTTACAACTAATGTTTACATTTACTCCCAATAGTCTTTACATGCCTCTCTTATCTGTTCAAACTTTAATTTCCAATTCAAAATCCTAAATGAATAAAACATTAATAGAATGTTCCAACGACCAAGAATCATGAACCCATAGAGATGGACATTCCTTACTCCATGTTACGAAATGCTATTTCCATATCCATATGTAATTCGCATTGTTGCCATATGGAAAATTGTGATTCTAACTTCTTTGCATTTGAATATTATCATAATATTTGTGGCACTTCATGAACAAAGTGTTCATATTATTTATTAAGGCATTTTCTAATTAACCTGACATCTTAGATTTTATAGTGTGATATGATGCACCATCTTTGGTATTTCTTGAAGCTTCACCTACACTTTTTTCATATTTCAATATCCAAGGGCATTTTGCATTGTTGACATATGGAAAGCTATGATTCCAACTTCTTTGCCTTCGAATTTTATTAAATGTCATATTATTTGCAGCACTTGATGACAAAAAATGTTCACATGAAACCATAAGAAAATATTTCTAACATCCTTACCTGCTGGCAGACTTAATGCAGCTACTTTTTGTGCTTCGCTTATCACCTCTGGTTGTCTACCACTTATGGTTGTTACTTCTCGCTGTGCGTCATCAACTTTCTTCTTTGTTGTAGTATTTACCAGTTATAATGAAACAGAATGCAACAAACAATGCAAAAACATTCATTAGCTTATTGCATTCACCAGAATCCAAGTTCCAAAAGACAAAGAGAGATGGTAAGTACCAGATCACCAGCATTCTCCTGTTCCAAAATCACACTTGTTGTATTAGCAACTGCAATTCTGTCCAGCTGTTCTTGTGGCTGGTTAGGGATTGAGAATGAAGAGGTTTGCTCATTGCTTCCTGTTTCTTTTAACTTTTCAAAACTCCCATGCTTCCAAGTATTAACATTCACAGATATATTGACAATCTTTTGAGAAGGGCTAGCCAATGCTGAAGATACTCCTGATCCCTTCTGTAAATGTGATTCTTTTGTGGTTCCTTCTGTATTCCGAGCCAGCCTATACTCTACTCTTACAGACTCTTCTTGATTCTGCTTCCGTCTATCAGTAGACTTCATATGTTCACATTCCCTGCCATTATCATCACTTACTAAACTTTCTCCGTTACTCTCAACATCATATTTCCTTTCCTTCCTCTTTACTTGATATATATTTCGGCTAGAGGCTGATTGTTCCACATAATCATCAAAGAGAGAGTTGGAAACCACAGCATCTTCTATGGATCCTTCACTAATGGCATCAGCTTTCTCTAACCTCTGCCTATTCATGTCTTGTTCATTATCATGCTCACTATTTAACCTGGCTTCTACACCCCCTTCATAAATATATCGTGCATTCTCTTCAGCCTTATCATCAACAACTTCAACAGGTTTCTTCCCCAGCCTTTCCCATATATTGCCTCCAAGCCTTCCTCTTGATTTTGATGCATCCTCTGCAGCAGCTGCTGCAGCTTTCATTGCCATCATTATTGCCGGCCTGGCCCTCTTACTCTGCCTAGAAATAGGTCTATGTTGATCTTCTGCAGCATGTTGTGCAGTAGTAATCTCTGAATCCTCTGCAACACCACAAATCAATCACTTCCATAAAAATTTGTACACAACAGTATAAAATGGATATTCATATTTCAAGGCAATAGGAAATCCTAGAAATTCAATCATAAAGTTTTGAATAAATCATGAGTTCACATCTTACCGACTGTAGCTGACACAGTGGACTGGATGCGTTCTATGGAAGATCTTCCTCTTCGTGAATGACCTGATATTGACATGATTTCCTCTCGAATTACTCGCTTCGTATGACTAGTGTTTGGCTTTGTATGACCAGTATTTGGTGCAACCGCTTCTCTAACAGCTGATTGCAATAGTCGCCGTGTAGCATTGATGCGTGGAGGAGACAAATGCCTCTGCAGAAATTTAAAACTGTAAACAAGAACATTCAAGTAGATAAATAGAACCTACTATATTTTGGGTTCACAAGGTCAAATAATGGGCAAACCTTCAGCTTTTCAGATACCGAGCTTTCATTCTGAGCCCAAGAATCTGGAGAACGTGATCGTTTTGCTGAGTAAGTATGTGCTCGAGTTACACCACTTGATTCCCCTTGTGTATTATTCAATGACACTGTGGAACCCATTTTCTTTCTCATTTTCGTGTCAGTAATATCCTTCCTAAAGCTGATCAATCTCCCACCTTCAGTAAGCATTTGATCATGACTCTTCTCTTTCACCTTCAAAGATTAAACGGGAATGACAACCTCCACAATAATATTTTAGAATCAGGTTAATCATTATTCATGTTACCGTAGAAATTTCAGGTGTGCCTTTTATAATCTCCTTCTCGACTTCGGTTTCTCCAAGTTGCTCCACATTACCCATGTCAAACTTCAGAGAAGACCCATTTGTGTGTGATGCATACAAGTGTATATTAGAGCCTAAGTGGTCCCATAGCCTGCAGCAATAGACATAGCAAGATGAGCAAACAGGTGATAAAGGACAAGACAATGAGGAAATAAAGTGAGAGTAACTGACCAGCTTACAAAAGCTTCACTCTGATCACCCAAAAAAGCCTTGAGATCATTAATAGCTTGCATTCGATGCTTACCATGTCCCACAAGAACTACCACATACTCCTGTAGTGTACATTCTTCCATGTTAAAAAGTAAAACACGGTCTGTTGCAGACATCTTTTTTAACCTTTTATTAGAAATAGACAGGACTAAGAAGCACATAAGCACACATAACCACCAAAGTGAATCAAAATCATTCTTTTGCAAAAAGATTTAGCAGCTTCCTGATATTGTAAAAGAACCACATTTCAGGACTATGGAGCCTTAAACAGAGGTCATAGCTAATGAGTATCATAATGGTATTGTAAATTAAGGATTCTCTGAAATACTTCTAATTCCTTAAATACTGTTGAGTGATGGAACCAATACAATTAATTCTCTTGGAAAAACCCATTTAGATAAAGCACAGTGCCATTGCCTGATGGTTGGTGGTTTATGTTTGGTAAACATAAGAGATATATCAGATCCATATTTTTGTCATCATCATGAGATGACAAGTGAAGGAATCCAGAAATCCTACGTCTCTTAAAGATTTGGATACATTACATGGCTCTTCAGTATTATATAAACGCCAAGATATAATGTGTGCTATTAGGTTAAGTATATTTTAAATACGGAATGCTGAACTTTAGAAGCATCAAGAATATACTATGAGCAAGTACACCATGAAGTTATAAACAACATTGGATCATCCTCTAAGAAGCAACACTGAACAACCCCCAACAATTAGAGTATATCATAAGGTGGGTTTATTTATTTCAGAAGTTAAAATTTAAACAAGCACAAAAAGGGCCTCTTGGTTAACCACTGGGGAAAAAGTTGCCAGGTGGAAATATTCATATATGGAACTGGACAATATATATATATATATATATATACATTCCTAAAGATTAGCAGTATTTTCATATTAATCTCTTTCAATTCATGCATGGAGAGAAAATTTGTCCCATCAGTAAAATAAAGATATCTCAAAGACAACTCTCAGTATGTTAAGCGCATAGCTAGCAAGATTCTCTGGTATCTTAGACTGTACACTAAATTAGTGATATTTATTTTGGTTAGTTGTTAACAAAGATGAGACAACATTTTAATATGGGATCATTCAGTCATTCTGATGGGACATTGTACATTCTGGCCACTTAAAAGAATTTAATTTATCCTTCTTTCTTTTTTTCATTTCTTTGTGTTTGCTATTATCCTTCTTCTCTCTCTACTTCTTGCAAGTCTGTGTTACACCATATATCATTTCTCCAAACTATATCTCCTGTCAGTATATCATTTCTCCAAACTATATCTCCTGTCAGTGTATTGAGCCAATGTACTCATGGTCTCCACACAGACACTTGACACAGCCCTCTCTCTCTCTCTCTCTCTCTCTCTCTCCTTACCGCAAGGACGTCATCGGTGTAGCTCCCCATGAATTCAGAAAGCTTCTTCATGATCGTAGTCCGGAGCGATGCAGCACCATCACCGCCGACATCAAGAGAGAAAGTGAGGTCTCCTCCATCGAACAAAGAAGCCATTGCTTCAATATGTATCTCTATGTCTCTCTCTCTCTCTGTCTGTATCTCTATTTCTCTATGGTTCTATATCTCCGTTTCTATTTGCTATCACCACGGATTTAACTGTGCACCTGTAGCTGCACGTGTGTCCTTATCTTTATCTCGCGTTTAGCAGTCAGGGATAGCAGGTCCGCGTGTGTGTAGTACCGAAAGGTCCACGGTCCTGTTCTTGCTCTGCTAGGTTTCATGTGTGTGGGTACTCTTGATTCTCTTTAGGGTTGAAGAAGAAGAAGCGGAAGAAGAAGAAGACGAAGAAGGAAGAGCGGAGGCTATGGCGGGGGTGGAGATCGCGATGAAATCGGAGGCAGAGCAGAGCAGAGCAGAGGAAGGGAGAGAACCTGTCTCTCTCTCTCTCTCTCTCTCTCTGTCTGCTATGGAACCCCTCTCTCTCTTCAGAGCGTTTTCCTTATTTCCCGAAATGCCCTTTCCTTTGTATTCTTTTCCTTTATTTCCCCAAATGCCCTTCCCTTTGCATTCTTTTTCTTTTATTTCCCCAGATGCCCTTCCCTTTGCATTCTTTTTCTTTTATTTCCCCAGATGCCCTTCCCTTTGCATTCTTTTTCTTTTATTTCCCCAAATGCCCTTCCCTTTGCATTCTTTTCCTTTATTTCCCCAAATGCCCTTCCCTTCGCATTCTTTTTCTTTATTTCCCCAAATGCCCTTTCCTTCGCATTCTTTTCCTTTATTTCCCCAAATGCCCTTTCCTTCGCATTCTTTATCTTTATTTCCCCAAATGCCCTTCCCTTTGCATTCTTTTCCTTTATTTGCCCGGCAATGCCCCTCTGAAAAATGGCCAGGGAAAACACCAAAGCCTCTCTATACATGCCATGATGATGGTCTTCGGTAAAATCCCAAACACCCACAAAGAGAGACAGAGACAGAGACAAAGATAGATTATATTATCGTCACGGAGGTCAAATATGACCTATGAGACCAAAAAATATTACACTTCACGTGATACGTGTGAAAGTGAGTAGCGACTCTCGATGTTCAAGAACTTTACCAATGAATGTTGCAATCGAGAGTGCACATTGTGGTTGTGAGAGAAATTCGTGCAAGGATTGGGCTCGATCAAAGACATGTGGAAAGCATGGTCGAATATGATCAAAGGCAAAGCATTGTGGCAAAGTGTGATACTTAAGACTCTCAAACTTGTTTAGGGCAAAGTGTGCATAACCGGCCACTCTCATCACTTGTGCCCTAACGCCCCGTCTCACATCGTAGTGCATGTGAGCTAAGTTGCATGGAAGCAATGGTTCGAATGGTAGATAACGGGATGGGCTCTAACATGTATTGATGTGTACGGTTTCATTGTTCCGCGAAGAAATTGGTTTTGTAGTTACGTTCAACATGTGTAATATAATGTGTGAAGCAAGAGCTTCCACATTTGTCCCATGCCATGATACATTGGCATTGCAAAAAGGCCTCATTTACTGAGGAATCTAATGATGCATCATGAAGCAAGTGTCTTGCATCCCATCTACCAAACCATTTTTCTATATCTTGCATCCAACCGGAACACAAAATTTTGCTTTTATGCGTCTTTTGGATCTTTTTGCTTGCTTCCCACACAATTCTAGGAAGTCGATGTGAGGGACTTTTTTGAACCTTAAGCATGTATTCAAGAACCATTTCCATGGCCATGATCTCAATGGGAAGCGATCCCATCTCAAGGAGGAGGAGGATGTAGGGTGTTTGTAGAAACTTTGTAAGAAAATGTTTTTGGACATTTTCAAACTCTTTCCACATAGATTTAGGGAGGCTACCGCCCCATACTTCCACCCCATAGAGAAGAACCAATGTCACCAAAGTGTCGAAAAGATATTTCTTGAGAACCCAACAATTAATATCGCCAAGATTGCATGTGTTCTCAAATGCATAGTATGCTCACTTACCCGCCTCTAAGTGGCGTGTAGCACATTCATTCCATCTATAATTTGAAGGAACTATTGAGAATCAAATCTCAAACCTGTGAGAAATACTAACTCAGAAATACAAAATACACACGGAAACAGCAAATCCACAATACACAGTGATTTACGACGCGGAAACCATAAACGAGGGGAAACCACTGGAGAACAAATCTTCACTATACAGTGGATATACAAGATGATGAGATTATAACACTCTCTCTCTACAAAGTGTAACAGCCACACAGGGCTCTTGGCATCAAACCTCACTCGGCTACGGTGCCACTCTCTCGACCTCTCGACCTCTCTTCTCTATCACTAGCACCAACAGAGGCTCACACAGTATTGTTTCAACTCTCTCTCTATTTTTTATTTTATTTTTATTTTTACTTTCGATGAATGGGTAAATATCCCATTTTTTTGTAAACCATTTGTCTCATGGGCCAATTTTGGCCTTAGAAGACGTTAATATTTCTTGCTTTCTTTCTTTCTCTCTCTCTCTCTTTACTATATTTTTTGCCCTAGATGTATTCATACTCATACATCATATAGGTTATTTACAAATGTAGCCTCTACTATATTATTATTATTATTATCACAATAATAATAATCGACAGTTAATCAGTTGACTCTCTATTGTCGACTCTTCAACTATCGGTACTCGACCCGAACAGTCGGCTCCTCCTTGTCTTCGACTGTCGACTCTTCTCGGCCCAAACAACCAGCTCCTCCCACTAGAGGGACATATTTCCAACAAACTCCCCCTTCACTCCTGTGGGAGGGAATCGATCTGTCCTGTCTTCTGTCGACATACTCTAAGTCTGTCCATCGACAGGTTCTTTGTCAACATGTCAGATCCATTTTCGTCGGTATGGATCTTCATGATAGTAAACTCTCCTTCTTCAACTTTTTCCTGCATTCTTTGTTAGATGTATGGCACTCTGGCTGTCACAATGAAGCAAGAACTCCCTTTACTTCATCCCCAACTCGCTGAGAAAATTCCTCATCCAAATTAGCTCTTTGCCGGCCTCTTCCGTTGCCATGTACTCTGCCTCTATGGTCGACAAGGCCACAGACTTCTGTAGTCATGACTGCTACAACACAGCTCCCCATGCATAGGCCATCACGTACCCCGAGCTAGATCGACTTGAGTCTACATCCCCCAACATGTGCAAGTCGGTAAACCCTTCAAGCATGGGTTTTCCAACACCATACCTTAAGCATAACACCGAGGTGCTTTTTAAGTACTTGAGCATCCACTTCACCGTTGCCCAATGTTCTCGTCTTGGATTACTCATGTATCGACTTATTGTCCCCACAACAAAAGCTATGTCTAATCTCTTGCAGACCAAAGCATACATTAGACTGTCGATGGCTGGGGCATATGATATTTTCCTCATCTCAGCCTTTTCTTTCTCCTCTCTTGGGCATTGCTTTGTATTTAACTTGTAGTTTGTCGGCAACACCGAGCCGATCGGCTTTGCTTCTGACATGTTCAATCTCTCTAGTATCTTTGTCACATACTTCTGTTGTGACAACCACAACACTTTCTTAGTTTAGTTCTATCTCGAATTATGTGCATTCCCAAGATCTGTTTAGCCGGTCCAAGATCTTTCATGGCAAACGATTTGCCTAGAGCTTTCTTCAAGCATCCTATCTTCCTTGTATCTTGACCGATTATCAACATGTCATCTACATATAATAAAAGAATCAAGAAGTCACCTTTGGCGTACCTTTTGACGAACACATTGTGATTTGTCTGTGTTTTTTGGAACCCATGTTCCACCATGAAGGATTTGAACTTCTTGTACCACTGGCGTTGTCAGGGATAGTACCAAAAACAAAGAGAGAATTAGTACTAGAGAAGGAAAGTACTATGAGGATTAGTATTAAGAGGAAGGTAGTGTGTAGGATGAGATAGATAGATAGATAGATTATATTATTGTCTTTGGAGGTCAAATATGACCTATGAGACCAAAAAATATTACGTTTCACGTGATACGTGTGAAAGTGAGTAGTGACTCTCGATGTTCAACAACTTTACCGATGAATGTTGCAATCGAGAGTGCACATTGTGGTTGTGAGAGGAATTCATGCAAGGATTGCGCTCGGTCGAAGACATGTGGAAAGCATGGTTGAATATGATCAAAGGCAGAGCACTGTATCAAAGTGTGATACTCAGACTCGCACACTTGTTTAGGGCAAAGTATGCATAGCCGACCACTCTCATCACTTGTGCCCCAACGCCCTATCTCACATCGCAATGCATGTGAGCTAAGTCGCATGGAAGCAATGGTTCAAATGGTAGATAATGGGATGGGCTCTAACATGTATCGATTTGTACGATTTCCCCGTTCTGCAAAGAATATGGTTTTGTATTTAGGTGCAACATGTGTAGTATAATGTGTGAAGCGTGAGCCTCCACATTTGTCCCATGCCATGATACATTGGCGTTGCAAAAATGCCTCATTTACAGAGGAATCTAATGATGCATCATGAAGCAAGTGTCTTGCATCCCATCTACCAAACCATTTTTCTATACCTTGCATCCAACCGAAACACAAAATTTTGCTTTTATGCGTCTTTTGGATCTTTTTGCTTGCTTCCCATGCAAATCTAGGAAGTTGATGTAAGGGAATTTTTTGAACCTTAAGCATGTATTCAAGAACCCTTTCCATGGCCATGATCTCAATGGGAAGCGATCTCGTCTCAAGGAGGAGGGTGTAGGGCGTTTGTTTCTTAACTTGTAGAAACTTTGTAAGAAAATGGTTTTGGACATTTTCAAACTCTTTCCACATAGATTTAGGTATGCTACTGCCCCATACTTCCACCCCATAGAGAAGAACCGGTGTCACCAAAGTGTCGAAAAGATATTTCTTGAGGACCCAACACTTAATATCTCCAAGATTGCATGTGTTCTCAAATGCATAGTATGCTCACTTACCCGCCTCTAAGTGGCGTGTAGCACATTCATTCCATCTATGATTTGAAGGAACTTCAAGGCCAAGATATTTGAAACTTTCCACACATTCAAGTGGCTCATTGTTGTACATAATGCATGGTTTATCTTTTTTTTGGCTCTTCACAAGCATAATCTTTGTTTTAGAGCTATTGACACTTAATTTAATATGCATGCAAAATTTTTCCAATGCCTCCATAAACTTTTGTGCATCTCCTAAATTATTTGCAAAAAACACTACATCATCTGCATATAGCAAAAGCATAATCACAACATTCCCAATGACAACTTCTTCAACACATTCTTCCTTTGCAAACTTGGTAACCATTTCATCCAATTCATCAATGCATAGACCAAATAGTGTTGGTGAGAGTGGGCATCCTTGCTTAACACCAATAGTGGTT
Organism: Azolla caroliniana; assembly: GCF_043228905.1. NCBI lineage: Eukaryota > Viridiplantae > Streptophyta > Polypodiopsida > Salviniales > Salviniaceae > Azolla > Azolla caroliniana. The sequence continues at coordinate 4,275,376 of NW_028230448.1, read as the reverse complement.
TTGAAAAAATCTGAAAGTTTATCTCTCATGCGCACACAACATATAACCTTCTCATAAATTCGGGAAATTGCAAGCATATATTCACTTGGCACCTCAAGTTCTTCCATTCGCCTCCAAAGATGCTCACGAGATACCATATCAAATGCTTTCTTGAAGTCTACAAAGCAACAATATAAACCTTTACCTCTAAGGCAACTTTCCTCCATTAATACTCGAACAGTGACAAGGTGATCAATGGTGCTATGGTGTTTTCGAAAGCCAGCTTGTCCATAAGCTCTCTTACCATTTTTTTCAGCCCATACACTTATCTTTGATTCCATTATACATCCAAATAGTTTTGCCATTAATGAGCCAACCATGATGGTTCAATAGTTGTTTACATGATTTACATCTCTACCTTTATGTAAAGGTTTGATCCAATTTGTAGTCAAATCGCACGGCATACAATGTTGCAATGCATCATTTAACATATCGCTTATCTATACATGTGGTTCCTTTCCATCCATCTGAGCATTTGAGCCTTTATACATTGAAGATCACTTGCCTTTCGAGAGACCAAATTCTTAAGTCCTATGCATATATCTTCAATTGTAAAGAAGGGAGACATATGTGAAAGAGAACCATAACACATCATCTTTCCGGCAAGAGATAACTCATATAAATTCTTACAATGCATAGACAAGTCGTGAAGAGGAGAGAGAGAGAGAGAGAGAGAGAGAGAGATTATATTATCGTCTTCGGAGGTCAAATATGACCTATGAGACAAAAAATATTACATTTCACGTGATACGTGTGAAAGTGAGTAGTGACTCTCGATGTTCAAGAACTTTACCAATGAATGTTGCAATTGAGAGTGCACATTGTGGTTGTGAGAGGAATTCATGCAAAGATTGGGCTCGATCAAAGACATGTGGAAAGCATGGTCGAATATGATCAAAGGCAGAGCACTGTATCAAAGTGTGATACTCAGACTCGCGAACTTGTTTAGGGCAAAGTGTGCATAGCCGACCACTCTCATCACTTGTACCCCAACACCCTATTTCACATCGCAATGCATGTGAGCTAAGTCGTATGGAAGCAATGGTTCGAATGGCAGATAACGGTATGGGCTCTAACATGTATGGATGTGTACGATTTCCCCGTTCCACAAAGAATATGGTTTTGTATTTAGGTGCAACATGTGTAGTATAATGTGTGAAGCATGAGCCTCCACATTTGTCCCATGTCATGATACATTGGCGTTGCAAAAATGCCTCATTTATAGAGGAATCTAATGATGCATCATGAAGCAAGTGTCTTGCATCCCATCTACCAAACCATTTTTCTATATCTTGCATCCAACTGGAACACAAAATTTTGCTTTTATGCGTCTTTTGGATCTTTTTGCTTGCTTCCCACGCAATTCTAGGAAGTCGATGTGAGGAACTTTTTTGAACCTTAAGCATGTATTCAAGAACCCTTTCCATGGCCATGATCTCAATGGGAAGCGATCCCATCTCAAGGAGGAGGAGGGTGTAGGGCGTTTGTTTCTTAACTTGTAGAAACTTGGTAAGAAAATGGTTTTGGACATTTTCAAACTCTTTCCACATAGATTTAGGGATGCTACCGCACCATACTTCCACCCCATAAAGAAGAACCGGTGTCACCAAAGTGTCGAAAAGATATTTCTTGAGAACCCAACACTTAATATCTCCAAGATTGCATGTGTTCTCAAATGCATAGTATGCTCGCTTGCCCGCCTCTAAGAGGCGTGTAGCACATTCATTCCATCTAAGAGAGAGAGAGAGAGAGAGAGAGAGAGAGAGAGAGAGAGAGAGAGAGAGAGAGAGAGAGAATGATGATAACAAGTGATATATTATATGAAGAGTAAGTACAAGAATAGTTAGGAGGCTTAAGACTGGCGTAAATTGGTTTGAAATAATGCCTTGTGCCTCTTTTTATAGTGCTATCACAAATACTCCTGAAGTTTCTAGAATGTTCTATAAAATTTGGAATATACATCAATTTTCTATATTTTGTATTACAATGTATAGCTTAATGGTAAGGCTTCAACCCATGTGACACAAGGTCATGGGTTCAAATCCTTTAAATGCCATACCATGTTATATCATGACACTATCCCACTTTTTAAATGACGAGTGTTACAAGTTGTCTTTGATTGAGGACTTGGTTTGTTTGGATATTGACGATGGAAGTCTTCAAGAAGAGCTCGAGCATTCGCCAAATTCATCACTAGTTCCCAAGTACGCTCGCTTGGACTATATTCGAGCCAATCAACCAAATAATAGAGCTTGTTGCGAACAATCTTGGAGTTGAGGATGGCAGCAACCTCGAACTCAGGTCCATCTTCAAGTTCGAGCGGGGGTGGAGGTGGTGTAATACGATTTGGGATAACGCTATCTTGATAGGGTTCTAGGAGAGAACTATTAAATATTGGATGTATGGGGGATGTATCCGTAGTTGCAGAGGAAGATCAAGGCCAAAAGTAGCATCATTAATTTTTCCATTAATACGGAAAGGGCCTAACCGTTGAGAATCCAGTTTGTCACACGATCGAGTAGTCTTGATGTGCCATGGTAATAGCCATACTCAATCTCCAATATTAAAAGGGGATGGAAGCTGATGACAATCTGCATAGTCCTTCTGTGTTTGCTAGGCGTGATGTAGGTGGGTAGATAGTTCTACCTGAATTCGTCGTAACCGCTCCAAATGATCCTCTAGACTAGGATTTGTGGGTAACTCAGGAGTTTCTAACATACACCAGCGAGGATGGTAGCCGATATAAGCATAGAATGGTGAAACCCTAGTAGATGAGTGGATAGAATTATTATAAGCAAATTAACCAAAATGTAGAATATCCGCCCAATCATCCTGTTGATAGCTTACGAAACACCAAAGATATTGTTCCAACGTTTGATTGGTACGTTCAGCTTGTCCATTTGTTTGGGGATGATAGCTGAAGGAGAGGTTGCAGGTGACCTTGACCATTTAAAAGAGATGCTTCCAAAATTTAGCGACGAATTGCGGTCCACGATCATTGATGATACTGTCCGGAAGATCATGATGCCGAAATACTTCACGCATAATAATTACGATGGTTTCTTCACTAGTAATTTCTTTAGTATAGGGCACAAAATGTGCCATCTTAGTAAATCGATCTACCGCTATTAAGATTGCATTGAAAACCCTTGAATCCGGAAGATCTGTGATAAAATCGAGAGAAATAGATTGCCATGGTTTGCTTGGGATCGGTAATGGCTCCAACAAACCATATGGATGATGTCTCAACATCTTCGCTCTACAACATGTATCACATGTTCGAACATAGTCTTCAACAAATCTTCACATATGAGGCCACCAAAATGATCGTTGTACTAAATCCAATGTTTTAGTACTACCAAAACGTCTGACTGTATATTTGTCATGACAATTTTGTACTTCGAAGGTGGCACGAACCATTGGGAACATACAAAAGTTTCTTAAAGAAGAGTAATCCATTATGACATTTGAATTGTTGATAATCTATACCTGGTTTTTGTGATCGTGAACAAGATGCCCGAGAAGAATCAATTTGATCTAGAATAGCTTGAGTGAAAACATCCGTCTTCAAATCTTCACGTATGGTATCGATAATGCAGGAATACAATGGAGTGTCAATTTTCAAAGACCCACGTTGCTTGAAGTCGTGTCGGACCCAGGATTACTTGCTTTTGATTGTCGAAGGCTAGATCATCAGGACGAGGAGCTAGATATGAACGTCAAGATAATGCATTTGCATTCCCCTATTGCTTGCTCAGATGATATGTAATCTTAAAATCAAAATGAGTGAGGAACTAAGCCCACCGAGCTTGTCGTCTATTTAACACGCGAGCATTCTGAAAGTAGGCAAGATTCTTGTGATCATTGAATACAGTGACTTGATGAGGAGATCCTTCTAAAAAATGCCTCCATTGTGCAAAAGAGTCCACTATTGCTAATAGCTCCTTGTCATGTATCTCGTAGTTGATTTCGGCGGTGTCAAATTTGCGTGAGTGAAACGCCAAGGGATGTAGCTTCTCTTCGTCACCTTGTTGTGATAAAATATTACCGAGGGTGAAATCTAATGCATCTGCCTCCATGATAAATGGTTTTTGCGGATCAACATGAGCTAAAACAGGAGCCGATGTAAATGCTTTCCTGAGACCTTAAAATGCCATGTCCGCTTCCTTAGACCAAACAAATGATTGACCCTTCTTTGTAAGTTGTGTGAGCGGCAAAATAAAATTTGAGTAGTCTTGTATAAACTTGCGATAGAAGTTTGCGAATCCTAGAAAGCATTGCACATCTCACAACGAATGTGGAGTCTGCCACTCTAACACAATTTGGACTTTAGCTGAATCCATAAAGATGCCTTTCGAGGAAATGACATAGCCGAGAAATTCCACTTGGCTACAATCAAAACTACACTTCTCCAGCTTTGCATAAAGACCATGTTGTCGTAGTCGTCTTAGTACTAATAGTACATGAGAATCATGCTCCTCCTATGTCTTTGAATAAACTAGCATATCATCCAAGTAGATGATTAAACAGATGTCCAAAAGATCTCAGAATATATCATTTGCCATGTGTTGGAAGACTGCTGACGCATTGGTGAGGCCGAATGGCATAACTGTATACTCGAAGTGCCCATATCAAGTGCGGAAAGCTGTCTTCCATTTGTCTCCCACTTGAATCCGTACAAGTTTATATGCTCCTCGTAAGTCAATTTTTGTGAAAAACTTGGCGCCATTAATCCTTTCTAAAAAACTCGAGATCAAGGGAAGTGCATACCTATTCCTGATGGTGACCTTATTCAAGCCACGGTAATCCACGACTAGAAGAAGTGAGCCATCTTTTTTCTTGACGAAGAAAATGGGTGCACCGGCTGGAGATTTCGAATGTCGAATGAACCTGTTTGCCAAATTTTCCTCTATGTAAGCTCGAAGAACTTCAAGCTCTGTTGGTGACAAGTTGTAGATTGATCCCCACGGTGGTTCTTTTCTTGTTTGTAAATCAATGGGCCAATTATACGGTTGATAATGAGGAAGAGTACTAGCTTTTACCTTATCAAAAACGTCAACGTAAAATCTTAAGCCTCCAAGCTATTCTTGTACTTACTCTTCATATAATATATCACATGTTATCTTCATTCTCTCTCTCTCTCTCTCTCTCTCGTCCTACACACTACCTTCCTCGTAGTACTAATCCTCATAGTACTTTCCTTCTCTAGTACTAATTCTCTCTTTGTTTTTAGTACTATCCTTGACAGTTTGAACCGAATTGGTTTGAAATAATGCCTAGTGCCTCTTTTTATAGTGCTATCAGGAGTAATCCTGAAGTTTCTAGAATGTTCCAGAGAAATCTGGAATATACATCAATTTTCTATAGTGAAATAATAAATGAAAACAATATTTTTTGTATTACAATGTATAGCTTAATGGTAGGGCTTCAATCCATGCGACACAATGTCATGGGTTCAAATCCTTTTAATGCCATACCATGCTATATCATGACAAGTGTGGAGCTTGTTTTAGACCATACAAGCTTTTCTTCAGTCGACACACCAGGTTCTCTTTCCCTTTCTCCTCAAAGCCTTCGGGTTGTTGCATGTAAAGCTCTTCATCTAGCTCCCCATGCAAGAATGTTGTCTTGACATCCAATTCTTCGATCTCTAGGTCCATGCTGGCAGTTATGCTCAGAACAGTTCAGATGGATGTCATCTTCACGACTTGTGCGAAAATCTCGTCGAAGTCGGCACCCTTTTTATGTTGGAAACCCTTCACCACAATGTGAACTTTATACTTGGGCGCATTGTCGGCTTCTCCAATCTTCAATTTGTAGACCCATTTATTCCTGAGTGCTCTCTTTACCTTTTGGTAGCTCTACTAGGTCGTAGGTATAATTCTCGTGCAAGAAATCCATCTCTTCTTGCATTGCATTTAGCCACTTCTCACTATGCTTGTCGGTTGTGGCTTCTTCATTGCACTCTGGTTCACCTTCATCAATCAAAGGGATGTATTGACTGACATATATTGGTGGTGTTTGTGAAAGTGTTTTTAGAATTCAAGGTATTGAAGTCTACAAGAATATAAGGTATGGTGCATTCACATACGGAGGGCAAGATCACGAACCAAGGTCTCAAGGATAAGTCAAACTAAAAGCAAGAAAGATGGAGAAAAGTAAAAGAAGAAAAAAGCGGGTCACCAAAACATAGTCTAAAACGAACGCTCGTAACTCATTCATTTGGAAGCCAAATATAATGTGCAAATATGGATTGAAAAGTTTATGAAGAGAGCTATACGTAGCTTTTTAAAGCTCTAAATTTGGAGCTTGGACGAGGGAGATATGACGATTTGAAGATTGTTGTGTCATAGATAAGAATAGGACTCGATGAAAAACTCTAAAAAAAGCATAAAAAAAAAGCAAGGGAAACTTATCTAGTGGAAGAGAACTTTATATAAAGAAAGAAGAGTAAGTTGGTAGGAGGGGTCTCTTTCTTGTGGTGTTTTTCTTGCCTATTCATGTAGTGTGGTTGTGTTGTTATCCATACATCGTTGTAGACTTGGATTTATGTATCTTTTTTCTCTTTTCCTTCCATCATGATTATTCATTATCAATAGATCTTTGTGGTTTTGGATATATATATCTTCCTTCTCTCTTCTTTCTATCATCTGTCTCTCATCAATGTTCTTCTATCTCTAAGAGGGTATCTCCTTCCATTCATCATTGGCTCCGGCTCGGATGTCTCTGCCAACTCTTCTCTTGGCTCAGGTTCATTCATGTCGATTGGTTGTCGGATGTCCACTTACTCTGATTCATATTCTTCGATCGACTTCAATAGGTCTGTCGATTCTAACTCATAGGTCAGTTGCTCTGAGTCGACGGACTCTGATTCAACTCTTCCATCTAGCTATCTCTGATTAGCCAACTGTGTCAGTTCAACTAGTCTTAAGGTGGTAGTCGAGGGCAACTGGGGAGTCGATTCCGACTTCTATTTCTTCTAGTCCTCAATTGTTTTGTATTCCAAGAAAACTACATCCCGACTCCTCACCACCTTCTTATCCTCTACATCCCATAGCCTGTAGCCGAACTCATCCTCCAAGTATCCCATAAATATGCATGGTTTCGACTTACTATCGAGCTTCGACCTTTGATCCTTTGCAACATGCATATACACTAAGCATCTGAACACCCTCAGGTGTCGGCAAGAGACATCCTTTCCCGTCCACACCCTTTGTGGGACATCACCTTTCAATGGTACTGAGGGGGACCTGTTGATGAGGTAAACCGTTGTGTACACCGCCTCAACCCAATATGATTTCAGCAGTTTGGCATGAGAGAGCATGCTCCTTACTCTCTCCATGATTGTTTGATTCATCCTCTCTGCAAGCCCGTTCAACTCAGGGGTCTTCGGCAATGTGTATTCGATTCGAATACCTTGGGCCTTGCAGTATTCCTCGAACTGCCCTCTATATTCACCACCATTGTCGGTTCAGACAACTTTCAACTTCCAACCTAACTCCCGTTCGGTCCTTGCCTGGAACTCCTTGAAGAACGACAATACTTGATCTTTTGAATTTAGTACGAAAGCCCACAACTTCCGACTATAGTCATCGATGAAAGTTGCAAAGTATTGTCTGCCTCGATGTGATGGACCATCCACATAACACACATCTGTGTGTACTAGTTCTAGTGGCACTTCTCTCCTTCTTGGTGGTCTTGAGTGGAATGTTGCTCTACTCTGCTTTCCAACTAAGTAGTCGACATGCTTCTCTAGATGCACTCCCTTTACCTCTGGTATAAGTTTCTGGTTGGCTAATAGATGTGGCCTAGCCTCTTATGCCATATTTGTCCTGCCGAGTCGGCTGCCACATTCACTTCCGACTTGCACAATCGGGCTTGCATCATATAGAACATGCCTTCTTTCAATGCTTGGGTCACTATGAGGTTTCCTCGGTAGAGCTTCCACTTGCCATTCTGAAAACTACCATTGTAGCATTCATCGTCCAGTCTTCCAGTCGATATAAGATTCAATCTGATATCGAGGACATGTCAACATCCTTTAGAGTCAATCGACACCCTGTTGACGTCGTTAGACAGACACTTCCGATTCCGGCTATCTTGCACTCCCCATTATCACCCATCTTTACATAGCCATGATCCTCGGCTATGTAAGTCGAGAAATACTCTCTCCACGAAGTGATGTGGAAAGATGCATCGGAGTCAATCACCCAAGTGCATTCTTTGCTTGCCAGGTTTGCTCTTGCTTGTTCACAAATGAACAAAAGTTCTTCATTGCTTGTAGCAATAGTTGACGTGTTCTTTTCATTAGGAATCTTCTTGGGTTCGACACCTTTGTCCTTCCTCATGTGTCGACAGTCCTTCTGGAAGTGTCCAGGTTTTTTGCAATAGAAACATGTTAGCTTACCTCTAGACTTCGACTTGGCTTGAGACTTTTCTCTCCTTGGTGGACTCCTTTGCCGATTCCTTCCTCTACCGATATATTGAGCCACATTCGACTCCGATTGGGACATGTGTCCCTTGTCCTTCCTCATCGTCTCCTCATTCAAGATACTTGTTTTTACTGCTTGTAGAGACAAGTTCTCTTCTTGACACGAGGTGTTGAGGGTCACCACTAGGTTCTCCCAGTTGTCCGACAGGGTGCATAGTAGCAGGATTTCCTGCATTGCATCTTCAAGGGCAGCAAGTTGGTTCACATACCCCATGAATGTGTTGATGTGTTCGACGATGCTCTCACTGTCTCTGTATTTCAGTTGTATGATCTTTCTCATCAGTGAGGTTTTATTGAGAGCGTTCTTCCTCTCGTATCGACCTAATAGCTTCGGCCACATCTCATGGGCCTTTGTGTCATTCGCCACATGCTGAAGGACACTTACATCGGATGGTGGCCACTGTCTTTTTGTTAAGAAGTTTCCATTTCGACTCTAATACCCCCGTGGGTATTTCTGCTTTGTCGATTGGCTCGTACAGGTCTTTGACTATGAGAAGGTCCTCCATTTTTATCTTCTAGTCTGCATAGTTCTGAGAGTTCAGAACTATCATACTTGAGAAGTTGCTCACACCTCCTTCCATGCTTGCACCTCTAGCTCTGATACCAGTTTGTTGAGAATCGAATCTCAAACCTATGAGAAAGGCTAACTCGGAAATACAAAATACACACGAGAACAACAAATGCACAATACACAATGATTTACGTGGAAACCCTAAATGGGGAAAAACCACGGGAGAACAAATCTTCACTATACATTGGATATACAAGATGATGAGATAATAACACTCTCTCTCTACATAGTGTAACAACCACATAGGGCTCTTGGCATCAAACCTCACTCGGCTACGACGCCTCTCTCTCTCTCTCTCTTTACTATATTTTTTGCCCTAGATGCATTCATACTCATACATCATATGGGCTATTTACAAATGTAGCCCTGACTACACATCGTTACTACTACTATTATTATTGTATATCTCTTCCTCCAAATCTCCATGAAGGAAGGCAGTCTTGACATCCAGTTGCTCGACTTCGAGATCCATGTTGGTCGCGATGCTCAACACTATTCAAATTGACATCATCTTTACGGCTGAGGCAAATATTTCGTCGAAATCGACACCCTTGGCCTCCATTCGGCATGGTCGGTTCTTCTTCGAATTCTTCGGCCAAGTCAAATTTGATTCCTCGTTTAGCCGATTGTGGCTTCTTTCTCTTAGGGGGTATCTTTGGCCTCCATTTAGCGCGGTCGGTTCTTCTTCGACTTCTTTGGCCAAGTCAAATTCGGTTCCTCGTTTAGCCGGTTCCCCTTGTTCTTCAGTCAGTTCTTGACTTTTCCGAGTATTAAATCGGTTGATTGGCTCAGATTTGATTTCGATCGAATAGACTTCTACTCGATTCGGCTGAGCGTCGACTTGGCCCGATTCGATAGTTGGAGACTTATTCTCAATCTCCCAATCGACGATCGTCTTCTCTTCCATGACGAAGATGTCTCAGATCCTAATCACCTTCTTCTCGGCTAAGTCCCATAGCCGATAGCCGCATTCATCATTGTTGTAGCCGAGAAATATGCATGGCCGAGATTTCAGATCGAGCTTCCCCCTCTGATCCTTTGCGACATGCACATAGGCAAGACAACCAAACACCCTTAGATGTCGGTACGAGACATCTTTGCCGCTCCACACCCTTTGTGGAATATCACCGTCCAAGGGTACTGAGGGTGATCGGTTGATCACATACACTGTCGTCATCATCGCCTCAGCCCAGAACGTCGTCGGTAACTTTGCATGTGCAAGCATACTTCGGACCCTCTCCATTACGGTCTGGTTCATTCTCTCAGCCAATCCGTTAAGCTCTGGCGTCTTCGGCACGGTATACTCGAGCTGGATTCCCTGCGCTCGACAATATTCTTCAAATAATTTGTGATACTCTCCGCCATTGTCTGCTTGGACTGCCTTCAACTTTCGGCTGATTTCCCTCTCAACCCTCGCTTGGAACTCTTTGAAGACGGATAGCACCTGATCCTTCGACTTCAGCATGGAAGCCCACAAATTCTAGCTACGATCGTCTATGAAGGTCACAAAATATTGTGAACCAACATGCGACTTTGTGTCCACATAACATACGTCTGTATGCATGAGTTCAAGCGGCATTTTCTTCCTTATCGGGGGCCTTGATCGAAACGAGGTTTGATTTTTCTTGCCAACCAGGCAATCAACACATTTATCCAGATGCAGTTTCTTCACCTCCGGTAGGAGTTCTTTTTCGGCTTGCACATGCATTCCCTTCTGGATCATGTGGCATAACCTCTTATGCCACAACTCACCGACTGTGTTGCCTGCCATGTTTACCTCGTTTCGGCATAGAGAAGCATTCATTATATACATTGTGTTGGTTTTCTGGGCCTGACCCATGATTAGGCTCCCCTTGTAGAACTTCATGACACCATTCCGGATGCTACTCGTGTAACTTTCATCATCTAGCTGACCAACTGATATCAAGTTTAGTCGAACTTCCGGAACGTGCCGAACATCTCTCAACACTAGTCTACACCCGGTCGATGTCATCAAACATACATCTCCAATGCCAACAATTTGGCATGCTCCTTCATTTCCCATTTTGGAAGTGCCCCGACTTCCCACAATAGAAGCACATGGGCCTTCCCCTCGACTTCGACCTTGTCCCCGACCTATCTCGATTCTGGGGACTTCGATTTTGGTCTCTTCCTCGATTTGTGTCACTTTTTGTGACAAGGGCCTTTGGGTCGGTATTGGACTCTTGGTCCTTCTGGTGAGCTTCTTCATTCAACAAGATTGACTTCACCCGCTCTACGGATAAGTGTTTCCCTTGCGGTTCCGCATTGCCTAATGTGACAACCAGCATTTCCGAGTTGTTCGGAAGGGATCCCAACAACAACAGTGCTAATACCTCGTCAACAAGAGGTACTTCTAGAGAGGTGGTTTGATTCATCGGTTCTTGGAAGGCATTAATATGCTTCGCCATGTTGGAGCCATCTTGATATCAGAGTCTCACGATTTTTGGAAACTGAGACTCTGTTCACGACGTTCTTGTTTTCGAACATCACACCAATCTTCTTCCAGAGGACGCCGACACTCGTCTCTTCATCAAAGTTGTTGTATAGACTCATGTCTATAAAACACCTTATATATGTTGCCGCCTTCAGATGCATAACTTCCCAAGTTGATGCATCGATCTTGTCTGGCCTTTTATCTCTGAACTGCACTAGCAACCAGAGGTCTTTGCACACGAGCATGACCTGCATCTTCGACTTCCACACTAAATAGTTGGAGCCGGTAAGTTTGAACATGCTGCCGAACGAGTCTTCCATCGCTCTGATACCAATTTGTTAGGATCGAGACCGGTCACAACCGGTTCTACTTCGAACGTCCGGTGCAAAATGAGATAGATAGTACACAGGCAGAAAAACGTGAGTGCGGAAAAGAACAAGTACAGAGACACAAGATGTTTTACATGGAAAACCCAAAAAGGGAAAAACCACGGGGGCCACAAATCCCAAGAAACAGATCACTGTGTAAAGAGAGGAATACAATGAGACTCGCAGGCACTGACCTCGAGCTTGTTCACGTCTAATAGACGGTTGCAGAGTTACTACTCTCACTCACTCTCTCTTTCACTCACAGAACTTTACAAATATAGTCTTCCGAATCAGCTATTAAATCGATATTGGTTCTCGATTTTGATCTCGACCAAGGCCGAATTACCCTTGTGTCCTCGATTCGTTTCGTTCTCTTCTTCCCATCCGGAGGGACATGTTTCCCAACATAACTGAACTATCTTTGGAAAGGATGAACACTAGATTTTGCCCAAAATACAGCCTTCACAGACATGCTTTCAAGGTGCCTCAAGTTTGGGCATGGAAGACACCATTTCATATTTCTGTAGGCAAAGCAAACTTGCAAAATTCAAATGACCGAAACATGCATGCCAAACCTTTGCATCTGAAATAGCCTGAGAATCCTATATTGCGCATGTTGAATCATTTATAGATCTTTCATAATCAATGAGCTTATACAACCCACAACAACATTTGAAGCAATAATAACATCGCCATTAGACAAATCATGAATTGTGCACCTGTCATCAACAAATTTATAACCAAGCCAATCTTGGCTAATGCTGAAACTGACAACAAATTTTTCTTGATCCTTGGCACAAACAAAGCATTTGACAAGGTAAAAGAACCACTATCAATATTCGTCAAAATGATCTTACCAACACCCATAACTGGATAAGATGAGTTGTTGGCGCATGTGAAGTATTCCTTGTAGGGGTAGGCTCAAATGAAGTGAAGAAATTGTGATGCGAGGTAATATTTTTGGTTGTCCCATTATCGAAGTACCAAACATCTGATTCTACAACAGACATACATTTTTCAAGTGAAGATGGGTCAAAATTGCAAACAATAGTAAATGCCCATTCTTTATTTTGCACAAGATTTGCAGACTCTGTTTTCAGTGTACTAGAGATATTTGCAACAACCAATCTTGACTCTTTTTTCTTTGCCTCTTTTGCAACCAATTGTGGACAATTCGTTGTAATATGGTCATTTCCTTTACAGTATTTGCAAAACAGTTTTTGTTTTGCTCTTGTTTTTTTCATTCACTTGTGAATTATTCGCAAATCTCTGCTTGCTAGGCATAGAGGAGGAAAACACGCAGATTTTTTTTTTCAGCAACAGAAAAATGCCACCATAGATTGCACACATGGACTATAGATGGGGCCGTCACCTTGCTATTCACTCATTACGTTGCTACTCAAACGTCGCTTAGTTGCTCTAATACCACTGTTGGGTTCTTGTTTTGAATCACAAAAACTTAACCACTTTAGGGTTATGAGCATATTTATAGATAGGGGGGAAAAGTCTCCTAAAGAGGGAAAAAATGCCCCTGTAGTCCTAAGTGTGTTCACACACATCACTATCCTAAGTGTCCTAAGTGTGTTCTCACACATCACTACCGAAACATATCAACAAAAATAATGAAAACATGGATAAAGTATGATAATTTTCATGGAGGTATATAAAAAAGAGGGATTAGAGGGCTCATTCCACAAGATCTAGATCAAATATGTCTTCCCAAACGACATCAATTTTGGGTGAAGTTTCTATTTCGTTGACGATGTCTAGTATATTAGATTGTGATAAAAATCATTCATTGGGTTAAGATATGAGAGTGCAAATTGTGAGGACATGAGCTCCTCTCTTAAGGGCATAGCCACCTTCTGGTTCTTCCATAGAAAGACGAAAGCTAAATAGAACATGCAAGTATGTGACTACTCGGTATCCTTGAGTGCAGAAGAGAACAAATGGGCTAGAGCTCCGACCATGTACACGATGTAGTAGATTAATCTAATTGAAACTGGACGAGATCTTGAACAATTTGTCAAGATCCTAAATACAATCTTGCATCTCTGTCTTGTTGGGAAATCCTAATCACATGAGCATCTTGAATAAGTGGGGGAAGCTACCTACAGAAACAATGATTTTGGATGTAGTTAGGATGGTGAAAGGGAAGTGGTATTGGCCTAAATGAGGATTGGTACTATACCTACAAACTAGATAAGTGTTGAGTCTCCAAGCAATAGGCTCTAACTCTAAATGCAAGGAGCAATTTGGATATGCACCTGGTATGGGGCATATCGTACCAATCCTATGAACTTGAATCAGAATGTAAAAATCCAATGTGATTGCTAGAGAAGCAAGCTCAATCTTACCTACAAGAAGCTAACTCAATGCGAGTAGCAAGTAAGGACAATGGAGCAATAACTTTCCATCTAGGAGCTTGAGGAGATACTTGCTCTTGAGGAGTCTTCAAGGAGCTATGAAGTGAAAGTATGAAGATTGAGGAAGCCTCAAACAAAGGTTTGGGCAAATGCTAAATGCTAAGGAACCAAGAAAATGCACAACAAGAGTCTTAGTCGTGAAGTCTATGTATCTAGGGGACAAAAGTAAAAACCACAAGTGACACAAAGGCAATTATAGGCCCAAAAATAAGAAGTTCAATTAAAGGGTCACGCTAAAATGAAATAATTAGAATAATGGAGTTTGCTATATGCACCACATTATCACTTCATTACATTATCTACACATCATCCATCACAACCAATTTCTTCTAAAGGTTATTTTAGTTTTATGAGATTGGAACAAGATTATTACGATGAGACATAGATTGCACCTCAACCCTTAGCTTACTCATATAATGTGGTTAATTGAATCTCACACTTGTTCGGCAATGTACATTTTTGTTAAAAGCAGATCATTACTAGATGAGTATTGTATGTTTCAATAGTAGGTACCCCTCCACTTGTTGGAGCAAGTAGGAATGAATTATGATCACAGTTTGTAGTTTGAATGTTGGAGCTTTTCTCACAAATCAAACTCGAGCACTATTGATCATTGAGACCAAAGAAGAAACCACAAAAATTTGGAATGAATTACTAATCAAGTTATGTGAAAGAATTCCACTTTTTATTCCATCAATAAATGTGATTATTTCATTAGTTTTTAAGTCTATAATATTAAAGGTAGTAGACACATATCTTGCCCTTTAATAACGGAGGTCAGATACATCGCTTTGCTAAGTATATAGGGTACGGGCTTAGTACAGTAACAAACACCAAGTAGATGAGTATAAGCAGAAAAGCAAATGTGCATAATTATTCTTGAATATTCGTAGAAGATGCCATAACAAATGATGGCCCGATAAGGGCTCGTTCCACGGTAAATCCAGCAGCTTTGCATGCATCCTCAAGCTCTTTTACCTGGCTCCCTCCATTCGGACAGAATGCAATCGCAGCACCTCCACTCCCAGTGAACTTACAAGCAGCACCCACACCCTGCGCTACTTGTACCATTCTTATATTTTTCTCCCCAAGAACCTCGTCTCCAAACATAAGCCTAGGTTGTACCACAAAATATTTGTTCAGGTAAACATGAAAATTGAGGGAAAACCTTACAAAAAATGCCGCCAAGAAAATTAGTCATGAGAGAGGGGGACCAGCATTTATCAAAATTAAATAGTTAAATAAATCATGATTATTAAGCAAATGAAGTGTATAATCCAAATATCATGCACTCTATGTTGCTACTGATTTTTCTTAGTGTTAGATTAATTTTCAGTTTCATCTGATTATGGGCCTAATGGGTAATTAAGACCAAGCCCACAACATGCTTTTTTAGTTTCTAATACAGATATAAGCATTATTTTTAGTAAGTTTCTAATATTCACTATTTGGCAGAAACAGCCCCCCTTAACAAAACAGTATGGGAAGATGGTAATGGACTGGAATAAGAGATCCGTAACAAATGAGATGCGCTACCTTCGCAACTCGAAATTCCGATTCATGAGCTTTGCAAGCAGTAAATGGTCGTGACTTTCTATGGCTGATCTACCTCTCACTGCTAGTTCAGCAACCTCTTCCATCCTTGACCTGATCAATGCATCCCCATCTATCCATCGTTTGCGCACAGAGCTATGAACCTGAAAATGTTATTCCATGTATTTCAGCCAAAAATCCTCATGTTTTAGAGCATCGTAATCTAGTGTGAAGTTTTCCAAATAGTGCCTTGCCAGAGTCACTGGGATTCTCAGCATAAATGAGGTAAAGATCTGGAAGCAATGACGCATCCATTGGTATGTATGTTCCATGGCCTTTACTCTCCATATATGTCTTGTTGAAATCCTGATGCAAAAGAAAATGATGATAAATAATTGAAGAAACTGAGAGGGAAAGAATCAAAACCATAAAAGTGAGCAAGGATTGAACCCCACATACCATATACACCAGGCCACCATAAACTTGAATAACACGATCTTGTAGTCCTGCTGTTATTCCAATCTCCTCTTCTGCACTCAGAATTATTGACGGCCTGTCCTCTACTTTTACAAAGTGTCCAACATCATAGAAGTCCAGCAAACAACTCAAAGCAGCACAGATAATGGCACTCGAACCCGAAAGCCCAGCCTGCAAACAACAGAATCACATAAACAACTACGTTGTTTCAACTGTATTCTACTATGGTATGAAGAAGAATCTAGTATTAGAAACAATTACCAGAATATGCTTATATGTATTAGAAACTGAAAAAAAAATGCTTGATTATTTTCAAAATTACCTATAATACGCTTGCACAAAGTTGGAGATTCCTAATCACATGAAAAATAACATTAATAATCATACCTTAAATTTTAAGAGAATAAATCCACAATAATAAGAATTTGTTTCTGCTAATTACACGAGTAAGTACTCATTGCTCCTTAGTTAGAAAATGCGCATGTCCTAATTGATAGGTTTTACATTCTTAATCTGCTAATTATGCTTGTGAACAGAAAGCGGGCATGTCCTAATTGAGAAAACTAGAAGATTAACCAATCAATTGTGCTTTTAATCGAGGTAATTAGAATTTTTGATACATATATGCATGCCCAAGTCATTCCTCCTATTTCCATGTACACAAGTATTTATGCATGCATAAACATCCCCTATACAATCTTTTGCATACACATCACCTATATGCAATACCCTTTCCTTAAAAAATACATGGATTGCGGAAGGATGTTAGCTTTTATGCTGTTATGCATACACACCAGTAAAATTCAACCAGCTTGGATCTAAGAAGTACAATGCACAAACGAGAAGAAACAAACTCAAAATGCATTGAATACTCTACGCATGTTTCAAACCATGGATATTTTGTGGCTAGGAAGAAGAAAAACCTAAAAAATGTATAGTGTGTGCATGTGAGTCAAGCGAATAAGTGACACATCTTAAAATACACTTATGTTAAGGAATCAAAATTCCGTATCTTCTGGAGACACCCAGGAATGTGTTTGCAGATAAACCATCACCAAGGAACGCTCCACAGTGTCATACATTTAGAGGTTGTTGTGTTCTGCTTTATTTCAAAACGGAACAATTCCATAAAACATGTATACACACACATGTGCATATATAAAGCAATTTAGCTCACTCGTAGTAAGAAATAATGGCTACAGTTTACATATGCGTGTGTGCGAGGTTGCATGAACTTAAAAAAATCAGTTCAAACAAAGAAATACATCAGATTCCAATATACATTGACAAAAGCTCAATCCAGAAGAATTTCAGGTATGGATATTTCCAGGATTTGTTTTTTATGAGTTTCAGAAAATGGTTTCTGAAATTTCAGGTATGGATATCTTGGCAATTCAGAAGAAAGAGAGAGGGAGGGAGAGAAGGTAACAATCAGAAACTTCATATAGTTCTACAAAAATGAATTTTCAGAAGGAAAATTATTGGTCTTGCCTGTCGTGGAATGTTGACATCATAAGATAAGGTGAAATTGCCAGAATGCAGAGAAATCTCATGATCGGAGCAATACTGATAGAATCTCTTGCATGCAGACAAGAGAAGTCTCACACCGCCATAGAACCCCTCATTCTCCACTCTCTTCACCTGAAAGTTAGTTCATCTATGGATAAGAAACATCTTCTTCTAAGAAATACAAAAAAGAAAACAAGAGAATAGAGAGAAAAATGAGAATACATTTACAGAAGAAGAAAACAGAAGAATCTCAGAAGAGAGGAGTTATACAAATATGTTGTAAAGAGACTGCTTTCCGAAAACACATGAAACGAGGAGGACGAGAGAAGACACACATGAGAAAAGATTGTGAAGAAGATCTGAAGCAAAAACATGCAGAATAACGTATGTCAGATGTTTACGAAATTTTGATGAAACCGTGGAAAATCTATTTATCATCAGCTATGCATGATGCACAGAAAGACAAGGAAAACAGAAGAAGAAGAAGAATTAAAATGACAAACGAGAGGCATACAGAAGGAAATGGAGAAGGCGAGATTTTTTTACCAGATGTTGCAGGGATTGGAAGTGGAGAGGATCATGGCGAGGGTGAGGACGAATGACAAGGATTTCTGATGGCGAGAGGGTGACCTCGGACCAGAAGTTAGCGAGGGAGAAGGATATGGTGTTTCCGAAGTAGGCATCGCTGGGATTCCCAAGCAAGCCGACGCGGGCGTAAGCTCGATGATGAATATCTCTGTCCGCCATAGCCGAGGCTGAGACCTGCAGGAGAAGCCACACAGCAGAAGCAGAAGCAGAAGAAGAAGACGAAGAAGAAGAAGAAGAAGAAGAAGAAGCATGAAACTTACTTTAACCAGGGTTAGCAGGGAGCTTAACCATGGTTAAAAGTTGACCATGGTTATGGCGCTTGACCACGGTTAAATGCTGACCATGGTTATGGCGCTTAACCAAGGTTAACTAGCTCACTAGGAATGGGCGAAGGTACCGACCAATGACATCCCACCCCGAAGAAGCAACGCCATTGGACCGCCTAATCATTGTTGCCGCGAAGTTACACGCGTGTGCAGTTGCGAAACATGCGCGAGACCATCGGGAACTTGAACTAGCGAAGATGGGATTGGCGGAGTTGCTAGCGTTAATGAGCTTGTGGATATAGATTTTTTCTCTTGGTCTTGCTAGAGGAGATAAATGAGCTCCCTCGTTGTTTATTTCGCGTGAATGGGACTTCTCGAGTTTGTGTACATAATCGTGTGTGGTTGTATATAAATATGTGCACGTGAGAGAATTAGCGTGTGCATGTATGTTTGTTTATAGGTATGTAAAAGTATAGGGTGATGTGATTAAGAAAGCATAAGCGTGTAGTTAATTGTTTAAATGTGTATTTGCGATTAAGTATGTGTTGGTATGTTGAGCGAGCAAGCCCAACTTGGGCCGGATCAACTGAAGACGTCGGGAGTCGGATCGGACGAAGATTGATTGGCTAGGCTTGATCAGCGGGGAGTTGAGCTGGCAAACCGTTGAGACCGATATTCCTCGAAGGGATATTTTTGGGAGTTAGTGTAAGTAGCTCATTTATGAGCACTCAAGTACTTGTCAACCCATTGTCAGGGCTTGTATAAATAGTGCTCACTAAGCACATTGTACGTATACAAAGTTATTATTTTGAAAAAAAAAGGTTTTTCGTTGTCTACACACACACACTCTCTCTCTCTCTCTCTCTCTCTCATATTATGTATCTCCATTCTCTGCATATACCTAACTATTGTATCCCGGATAACTGACTCTGTACTCTGTGCTTCGCAGAACGCTTCCGCACGTAATTCTTTTTCATGGTATCAGAGCGCGAAGGTTAGAAGTGTTGGGAACTAAGGTCGTCGGTGCGGAAATATGAACAACACCTTGAGATGACAATCATTGAGTGTACAGGTGAAGGCAAGATCAAAGAACAGAATGAAAGAGAGAGAGAGAGAGAGAGAGACACACACACACACACACACACACACACACACACACAATGTAATAGTTTTATTCATAATAGTTAGAACAATGGAGGCAACAGCTCTCTAGCAACAACAACCACCACCTTATGAGCTAGGTTACAAAGCCTATTATATACTAACTAGGCTAGGGCAACTGCCCTTTGACATATTTACATAAATGTCCTAAACCTAGTTTGTCCAAGGGACAATGTGAATATGGCCATTATATACCCATATTCAACACTCCCTCGTAATGGGTGTATACAATAAAAATCAGTAAAAAGAATAAATAAGAATTATAGATTATACAAAGTTATTGAACATATCGGTTTTGTTCGAGTCGGCAAAATCCGAGAACAAAAGGCTGAGTTGGCCAGGGTCGGAAGAATTGAAGTCGAGCTTCGAACTGTCGATGTTGATTTTCCAAGAACTTCCTGATGTCCGACTCAATCAGACTAATTCTTCTCTACGCCCATCTGGTGCCGAAGGGATCAGAATCGAGCCACCGAAAGACACTTGGTCATCCCATCGATTCGTCAAATGTCGATATGCTTGGAGGCGTTGTGATGAACCAGATTTTTTGATAGAGCAACAACACCTTGACTATCGTTGTAGACAACTGGAGTCAAGTCGGAGTCGACTTGTCGAAATGTGTGCACCAGCCGACCAAGCCATAAAGCCTCTTTCGCCACATCAGACATGGCTACGTATTCAACCTCGGTTGTTGATGTGGCAGTGCACTCCTGAAGTTTCGATTTCCACGAGATTGCTCCATTGCCAAATTTGAAGCAATATCCGGTTGTTGACTTTCAATTGTCCACACAACTAGCAAAATCTGAGTCGGTGTAACCGAAGAGGTATCTGAATACATGCTTAACTGCATTCCAATGCGATTGGCCTAGGTTGTACATGAATCTAGCAATGGGCCCGGTTTTGGCTCAAACCGAACCGAACCGTTAAACAATGGCTTAACGGTTTATTGGTTCAAAATTAAATAAACTGTTTGGTTTGGTTTCAAATGTTATGATCCAGTTTGGTTTCGACTCGGTTCGGTTTTGAATTTCATGCTTTAGTGGTTTCAATTTTTGTGGTTTGGTTTAAAGGTTTATAGGTTAAAAAATATTCCTAAATTTTCAACTCTAGGCCAACTTTCAACTTTTAATTTTAAACCTCTAGGCTCTAACTTATTAAATTTTATATACATTATAAGTAGAATTTAATAAGTATGATTATCAAATTTATGATAAGTATGATGACTAAATTTATAATATGTATGATGACTAAATTTATGAAAGGTATAATGACCAAATTTATAATAAGTGTGATAACTAAATTTATGATAAGTATGATGACCAAATTTATGATGAATTTTCTCACATAAATTCGTAATATGTATGATAATCAATATCTCAAAAAAATGATTTGGTTCGGTTTTGATTTATGATAAACCGGTTTGGTTTGGTTCTAAAATTTCCGTAAACAGTTTGGTTTGGTTTTTATTATAAATAAATGGTTTGGTTTCAAGGCCAAGAAACCGAACTGAAACTGAACCGAGCCCATTACTACATGAATCTGCTGACAACTCCTATGACATGAGCAATGTCAGGCCGTGTCACGACCATTGCGTACATCAAGGAGTCGACTGTCGGTGCATACAGTACTGACTTCATATCTTCCCCCTCCGGATCGGATGTCGGGCAGTCTTGCTGAGACAGTCGAAGATTAATGGGGAGCGGGGTTGAAGCAGATTTGGCTGATTGCATGTTGAAGCGCTCCAGGACACGTTTGATGTAGTCGGCTTGAGACAAGAATAATTATCCTTGAATTCAAACCCGACTAATCTTCATATCGAGAATGTGTCGAGCAGGACCTAGGTCCTTCCTTGCGAACTTTGACCGCAATTGCCGAACAAGATCAGCAAGCTCTCTAGCATGCCTACAAGAGAGTAGTATGTCATCCACATATAAGATGAGGAAGATGGGAGACCCATCTTGAGCTGTTTTCATGAAGAGGAAGTGGTCATCATCGCTCTTAGAGAAGCTGACCAACTAGATAAAGTTGGCGAACCTCTTATACCACTACCGTGGTGCTTGTTTTAGGTCGTAAAGACTCTTAATGAGTCGGTAGACTAGATATTCCTAGCCAGATTCCACAAAGCCTTTCGACTGCTCCATATAAATTTCCTCCTCTACATCACCATGGAGGAAGGTTGTTTTTACATCTAGATGGATCAACCCCAAGTCCTCGGTTGCCACTGGTCATTTTCACCGTTGGTGAAAAGATTTCATCGAAGTTGAAGCCATATTCATGTCGGAAAACCTTTGCTACTAGTTTGGCCTTGAATTTTGGGGTGGTCGAATCAAACGTCTCTTTTCATCTGTAGACCCACTTGCTGATCGATTTTTCGGTAGTTCAACCAAGTCCCAAGTCTTGTTGGCCCTAATGGAGTTCATTTCCGACTCCATTGCCAGATGCCATGTGGCTGAATCAGCTGATGCCAATGCTTCTTCGTATGACGTCAATTCTCCAGCGTCGGTGAAGAAGACTCACCATGGAGGAAGGTTGTTTTTACATCTAGATGGATCAGCCCCAAGTCCTCAGTTGCCACTGGTCATTTTCACCGCTGGTGAAAATATTTCATCGAAGTTGAAGCCATATTCATGTCGGAAAACCTTTGCTACTAGTTTGGCCTTGAATTTTGGGGTGGCCGAATCAAACGTCTCTTTTCATCTGTAGACCCACTTGCAGGTCGATTTTTCGGTAGTTCAACCAAGTCCCAAGTCTTGTTGGCCCTAATGGAGTTCATTTCCGACTCCATTGCCAGATGCCATGTGGCTGAATCAGCTGATGCCAATGCTTCTTCGTATGACGTCAATTCTCCAGCGTCGGTGAATAAGACTCTAGGAGAGTACCTCTTTGGGGGTTGCGATAGTCTCTTGGATCTTTGAGGTATGACTGGACTAGTCGCATCAGGTGTCAGAGTTGGATGGTCCAAAGCCGAATCATTCGGTTGTGTTGAGTCAAGCATTATCGAGTCGGTTCAAGAGGATTTAGTTACTCGTGAAGCCGACCTCGTGTTATGGGTTGGGCCTTCGTGAAGGGCTAGCACATCTGAAAAGGTTACCCTTCAGACTTCAATAAGTCAGTCGGCCGTCTTGTGCATAGCCGACTCATTGAACACTACATCTGAACTTCGAACGATCTGCCTGTGCTCGGGGTCACAGAGTCAGTATCCGATCTCACCGTCTAGTCCATAGCCAAGGAAAATACATTTCTTGGACCTCGGTTCTAATTTGTGGCAGTCTTCTTTTGGTATGAGGGCGTATGCCTCACATTCGAAAATCCTCAACTTGTCATAATTCGGCTTCCTACCGGTCCATAATTCCTGAGGTACTTGAAGTCCTAGAGGCCTACTCGGCGACATGTTAATTATGTGTACTACCGTAAGTAGGGCCTCTGCCCATAAGCCATTCGACAGTCCAAAGTGTTGGAGCATGGATACTATCCGTTCTTGAATTGTCCGATTCATGCACTCTACAATTCCGTTCTGCTCTGGACTATAGGGTGTCGTGTATTCATGTCGAATGTCGCGCTGTTGGCAAAATTTGACGAATTCTTCAGACTTGAACTCTCCCCCATTATCGGTCCGAAGGCATTTCAACTTTCTACCATAGTGAATCATTCGGAAAAGACCGAGAACACCCGCTCTTTGGTTTTGATTGGATAAGCCCACATATTTCGAGTCTAGTCATCGATAAAATTAACGAAGTACAAGGCACCGCTGAGAGATTGATGTGGCATGGGGCCACAGACGTCCGAGTGGACCAAATTGAGTGGACTCAAATGTCTCAGTGCGTTTGTCGGGTGTGATACAACTATTTGTTTGCCATACTAGCAATGCTCATAGAATTGATGATCGGAGAATGAGAGTTTGGGGATGTATCCGACTCTAGATAAATACGTGATGTCGGCCTTGCTGAGGTGTCTGAGTCGTCCATGCCATAGTGATGGCATGGGAATATCAACCAGAAACAAGTCACCCTCTTTGACTGTGACATATAACGGGTACGAAGAATGTACTTTCGATCCTCGAGCAAGCAGGAGATTCCCCCTTGTGGAGTGTCCACCCTCCTGATGAGAAGCCGACATGAATGCCGTCTTCGTCCAATTGTCCGACTGAGATCAAAGGTCTTGAGAGCTTAGGTACATGTCGGATATTGTGTAATGCTAATGTAGAACCACATGGGAGATTGAGTTCTACAGTGCCAATTCCGATAATAGTGCAATGCTGCAAATTTCCGATTCATACTGAGTTGGAGTGTCGGGCTAAATATTGCCGAAATTGGGATCTATGAGGGTTCACATGGTAGGATGCACCTGAATCCAAGAGCCATGTGCTCGATATCTCAATCGTAAGCAAAACTTTTGATTCTACTGGGTTTCCAGTGGATAGTATGTTCAGGTCGTTCAACAATACTTCGGCTCAAGAGCCGACGTAATTGACGTCTTCATGCTGGCCACTCTTTTGATAAGCTCACCAAGCTTTATCGTTCTTAGCTTTGAGTGCACGAAAATCGGCTTTGATGTGCCCGGGTTTCTTGCAATAGTTGCATATTCGATTGTCTCGAGACTTGCTCTGACATCGCTGATTGTTCGACTGTCGGGAGTAACTTCTTCCTCGACTGTTCGGTTGGTCGGTCGAACCTTGTACTACATAAGCTTCATGTAAAAATGTAGGTGCAAAAGCGTTAGGCAACCGTCTTAGCCGGATAGCAACACAGAGAGAGAGAGATCAACACACAGAAGGTACACAGGAGAGACAGAGGAGTAGAAAAACTTAAATCTATTATCAACAACTCTGTAAAATTCTTTGTACATACAACGTGCTCAACAACACTATTTATACAAGCCCTAAGAGGACTGACAGAAGTACAATGTACTTCAATGCTCACACGAGCGTCTGACACTAACTACGAGACATTAACTACCTAGTAATCTAGGCTGCTACTAGGCTTCCGATTACTGCTTGATCCGGCTAACCGGTTCCCCAACTCACCGACTCGCTTGCTCACCAGCTCACCGATCTGGCTCATCCTTCCGGATGCCGATCCGGCTCAGGCTTATTCAGCTTATCCGGATCCGGTTGAGCTTGCCGCTCAACACTGCCCCTCAAGCTCAACTTGAGGTCGGATCATAGTGTCAGTCTTCATGGCAACCGGTCCTTCTTCCCGGCTCCTTTTGGCATCACTCTGCCTCGCTCGCGCTCCTCGTTCGGTCCGGTCCTGTTTGCCACGACCCTTCTGATTCTGCGCACCTCGACCTCCTCGGTCGGCTTGTTTGCTGAACATGCCCAATTCAGCTCCCTCACTATTGTGACTCCGACGCTTGCCGATTCACCGATTCCTTCGTGTTGGCATCGACTTTCGCTGCCTTCTCGTCCTCTTGGCCTTGAATTGATTCGGTTCTTCCGAATCCGTCTGTTGAACCAAATTGGCTGTCTCTGATTCGTTCCAGCTCTTGTCTGAATTGGTCGCTCCCAGTTTGTCTTCCGGTTCCAGGCCCTTCACCACATTGGACCATGTCTGGGTTTTGGCCTTCTTCTTCCGGTTAGCTCTGTCCTTCTTGACTTTGCCGCCGTTGCTGCTTGTTCCGACTTGTTCGGATGTGTCAACTTCCTTTGTCGACTCAACTCCTTTCTTCTTCTTGTCTCTCCCTTTGTCGGTTCTTCCCTCACCGACGCAATCGGCAGTTTCTTTGCCTTTGCCTGTTCCAGTGTCTTTGCCCGTTCTCCCCCTCAAGTGTGGCACGTCGAGATGTTGAACACCAAGCATTTCGGTGAAGTGCTGCAACTTGTTCGATATGAGCGGTTTGGTGAAGATGTCGGCAACTTGCCGATCCGTATGAACATACCGAAGTTTGACTTCACCGCTCAGGACACGCTCACGCACGAAGTGGTAGTGCACTTCTATGTGCTTTGTGCGAGCATGGAATACGGGGTTCTTGGTGAGCTGCATGCTGCTTATGTTGTCATAGTAGATCAGGATCGGGGTCGGCACCTCGATCCACAGGTCTTGCAATAGTCGCCGAAGCCAAATGGCTTCATAGGTGGCAATGGTAGCGCTCCCGTATTTAGCCTCAGTGCTTGAAAGGGCCATTGTTGGCTGCTTTTTGCTGCTCCACGCAACAACTGCGCTACCAAGGGAAAACATATAGCCGGAGGTGGATCGGCGATCCGATGCGTCCCCGGCCCAATCGGCATCAGTGTAGCCGACTAGCTCTTCGGTTATACCATGCTAATATAACAGTCCTCGGTCCTTCGTGCCGCTCACATATCGCAAAATTCGATGCGCGCACAGAAGGTGCTCCACGGTCGGCTTTTGCATATATTGGCTGATCACGAAGACCGAATAACTGATGTCGGGTCGGGTGATTGTCAAATATATAAGGCTTCTAACGATTTGTCGGAACTGCTTCTCATCGCAAGCCGGTCCGGAGTCGGGACAGAGCTTCTGGTTCTGGTCCAGGGGTGTGGAGATCGGTCGACATTCCGTCATGCCGAACTTATGCAACATATTCAACACATAGTGTCTTTGTGAGAGAAATATGCCGTCGGGGGTTCGGATCACCTCGATCCCAAGGAAATAGTGAAGGTCCCCCAAGTCCTTCATCTCAAATGCCCGACAACTGGGACTTGACTCAGCTGATTTTATCGAGTCCGGGTCTGGTGATGACTAGATCATCAACATACAACAAGATGCAAACCGGACCGTCCGGACCTTGCCGGATGAACAACGAAGAGTCGGTCTTGAGGCCGCAAACCCCATATTACGCAACCGATGCGTGATCTTCGCATTCCAAGCTCGGGGGGCTTGCTTCAGGCCATAAAGTGACTTCCTCAGCCGGCATACTGCCGACTTGTTCATCTCCGATTGGAAACCGGGGAGTTGGGTCATAAAGACCTCTTCTTCAAGATCGTCTTGAAGAAATGCATTCTTCACGTCCATCTAGTAAAGATGCCACCCCCTTGCCGCAGCAACTGCCACCACCACACGAACCGTCGTCATCTTTGCTACCAGAGCAAAGGTCTCGTCGTAGTCGATTCCGTGGGACTGCGCATATCCCTTCGCCACTAACCGGGCCTTGTACCGGTTAACCAAACCGTTGGCATTGTACTTTACCTTGTACACCCACTTACATCTGATCGGTCTATAGTGTCGGGGAGGGTCAACTAGGTCCCATGTGTCGTTGGCATCAAGTGCCCGCATTTCTTCCTCCATAGCGGCATGCCAATCCCGCCGATCACCGTACCAGACATCAGTGTCCCGTCGATCGTCGTACCGGACATCCTGTGCCAGTTGGTCGCGGTCCATTCGCCGCCAGCGTTCCTCTTCTTCATCCTGGCTGCTGCGTGGCTCAATTTGTCGGACGGGCGGGCGGTGCTTGCCGGTTCAATAGATTATACTCACACCTATCCGTCGTATGGCCCTTGGATTGACAGATTACACATTGCGTCCTCATAGTGCATTCTACAGCCGAGTGTCCGGAATTCAAGCAGGTTGTGCACTGTATTGCTTGCCGAAACCGGAGGTCTTCATCGGATGGTAACGCCCGTTGGAGTGCTCCCAGTGTGAGCCAGGAGCTTGTCTTTTCCATCTCTCTCACCCGGTCAATGACCTGGTCGATGGTACTTGTGTGGAAGTCAATTACCGTGCAAACCGTGCATAGGGGTTCCCGGAGCGCGTTTAGGAATATAGTCCGTAATTCCTCCTCCGGGGGTGCGCGGGCAAGCTGACTATGCATCTGTTGAAACCGGATGACAAATTGGGGAATGCTCTCCCCTGCCTCTTGTCGGATGGTATAAAATAAGCCTACCATTACGGTCTGGTCCACCTCTTTTTGGAAAAAATGCAAGAATTTAGCTTTTAAATCTGCAAAGGTGTTGATGGTAGACCGGTCCTGCATCCGACGCCATCTTGCCGCCGGTCCCTCCAATGTGACGCCAAATTCCGCTATCTTAGAGCGTTCTTCTTCATTCGGGGTCAATCGCTGGGACACATGGTTGGCTTCCCATGTATGTTCAAAGGCGTGCACATGAGCTTCCGCGTCCGGATCATCTCTATACTTGGAGTACTGGAACGGCATGTCGTCGTCCGGTATCGGTGCGCAGGCTGGCAGTGTTGGTGCTCGTTCCGGAATTTTCTCCGGCATCGGTGGTCTTTCCCGATTTGTTTCCGGCGTCGGTGGTTTTTCCTCTTCTTTTGGTGACGGAGGCCTCTCCTCTTCGACTTCTGGTGTCGGAGGTCACTCTTCCTCTGCTGGTTCCGGGGGTTCCAACGTTAGCACTTCTGGTTCCGGTGTCGGTAAGGTATCCGATCCTTCGTCCTCTGGTCCGCTCGGGGTTTCGTTGCTGCTACGGTAGTTTGTGTGCACGCTTTATTCCCCGTCGGAGTCCAATTCATATGCTGAAAAGGCTTCCGCTTCGCCTTCTCCGTTTGCCAACGCGTGGAGAAGGGATTCGGTTTCCCGGAGGCTGCTTAGGCTGCTGCCGTCGTCCGGGTGCGATGTTTGCTGTAACCAGAGGGAGTCCTCCGCTACTCTCCGGATTACATTGGAAAACGAGCGATCCGCTCTAATTTCCTGCGCCGCTTGCTGGAAAGCCTCACATCTCCTTTGCCTTTCGGCAAGGCGTCGAGTTCGATCTATAACCAGGTCGTGCGTTGATCGAGACATCCATCCGTGCCGTCGTTCGCTGAAAAACAGGAATCGTGGTCGCCAAAAACTGTGTTAACTCTTAGGGCTGGACAATGGCCTAACACAGGGTGTCTACGGAAGACACTTCACCAAAGGGTGTTACGGCAACCGGATTAGACTCAACGCTTAATCCGACTTAATTAAGTTACTTAACATGATCGTCTTTCATAATCACACGCGTAAGATATAACAATTAAGGCAAAACGGCAATTAACACAGAAAGATAACAACACTAAGCTTCATTAATTAACCGCTATTCATTACATTGTATCCGGGCCTTTAAATAGGTTTCCGGTCTGTATTACAAAACGGTGCCATCCGCACCTGTTCGGGATCGGTCCGGATCCGGAACGGCATAGCGATTCCGGTCCGTCCATCCACACTCATAGCTTAATTACAACCACATTCCTACTACTTAAATAACTCTCTGTTTCCCACTCTGGACTCCTTTGCCGGCCGGTAACAACAATTGTCATCTTCGTAGCCGATGCGAATGTCTCATTGTAGTCGACGTCATGCTACCATACATAGCCCTCTGCCACCAGTCGGGCCTTGTACCGATTAATGGAGCCATCGACGTTGTATTTGACTTTATACACTCATCGACACCTGATTGGTTTCACCTCTTTTGGTATATCGACCAAGTTCCACGTCTCATTCACCATGAGCGTGTGCATCTCAAGTTCCACGTCTCATTCACCATGAGCGTGTGCATCTCTTCGTCCATGGCCTTCTGCCAATTTGGATCCTTGGCCGCTTCTGCATAGGTCTCTAGCTCATGCATGGCTGACCCCTTCACCATATACACATACTGAACTACGGGGTGCTTCTCGCGGTGAATCAACGCAATTTCTACACTCCTGATTTGATGGCCCTCTTGGCCGACTCTAACCTCTTCTTCGGAGGTCCATCTTCTTGCTTTCCGGAGTCAAATTTGCTCTGATCCGACTCGTCCTTGTCCATGCCATAATCCGACATCTTCCTTTTTTTCCCTTCTCTTTG
Organism: Azolla caroliniana; assembly: GCF_043228905.1. Lineage (NCBI taxonomy): Eukaryota > Viridiplantae > Streptophyta > Polypodiopsida > Salviniales > Salviniaceae > Azolla > Azolla caroliniana. Next base: position 4,245,775 of record NW_028230448.1, on the reverse strand, counting down.
TGTCTGAATTGTCTCCTTGGTTCCTTGCTCGTCATCATCCGGTTGACCGCTCCAGCTCAACTAGTCCAGATTTGATCCACTGATCCGGGGGGAAGTCGGACTATTCGGTTGATCAGATTCCGCAACACTTCCCTCAGGTCCAGAATCAATTGCCTAATCCACAACAATGGGCTTGGGTTCAAGTGATGAGAAGTATTAGGATGCCGATTTGTCAAAAACGACATTGCGGCTAACTCTAATTGGCTTTGACCGGGGGTTGTAGCAGTTGTACCTCTTTTGCTCGTTGGAGTAGCCAACTAAGATACACTTCTCGGCCTTGGCATCTAGCCTCTTTCACTTCTCATCTGGCACATGCACATATGCAATGCTACTGAATACCCAAGGTGCACCAAGTTTGGCTTCCACTCGAAGTACAATTCGTGCGGCGACACCTTTGTTCCTGAGGCAGATATCTGATTCTGTATATACGGTTGTTCGAATTTCTTCGGCATAATAAATCTGGGGCATTCTCTTCTTCTCCAACATTACCCTCCATGCTTCTACTAACGTCCAGTTCCGACGTTCAGCCACACCGTTCTGCTCCGGCGTGTATCTACATGAGAACTCATGTTGGATTCCTTTGGTCTGTAGACAACTTGAGAACTGGCGGGAAAAGTACTCTTTTTCGCCATCCGATCACTGACACTTAATCTTCCTTATGGTTTCTCGTTCTACATGATTCTTCTCTCTTCTTCTCGCTCAAATAGATCCATGTGTGTCAGCTTAAATAGTCGATGAAGGAGATGAAATATCAACTCCCGCCGATGCTCAGGTTTTGTGTCGGTTCCCACATATCCGAGTGGGTGAGATTGTGTCGATTCGAGCTCCGATTCTTCTCATTAGGGAATGGAATCCTATGTTTCTTCCTGAGCTAACAAGCTTCACAGATTTGGCTTTTTTGGCCACTAAACTTCGGCAGTCCGGAAACCACGTGTTCCGAGGGCATCTCCTAAAGCTTCTGGAAGTTGATGTGTTCTATCAGCTTATGCCACAGGTTGATATCTGACTCGACCTTCTTTCCTTTCACGAACATAGCGTTGCCTACATTATTGGTTTCAAGGATGAATATTCTTCCATCCCGACGCGCTTGCGTGATGATCCGGCCTTACTCCTCGATGAAGCATCTGTGCTGAGTAAATCAGACCTACATTCCTTGATCCACGATCTGACCAATCGACACTAAGTTCTTGGTTAGGGTTATCGTCGGTATGCATTTCTCATTATTCCCTTCTGGCCAACATGACTCAGAGGGACATCTCTGATGTGCTCAATGGGATATGGGGTGTCATCTCCGGTTTCGACCACCCCGGCTTCTCCGACTTCTCGAGAAAGGAGATCCACTCTTTGTGGTTTGTCATGTGGTTTGAACCTCCGGAGTCCACATACCAAACTTCTTCCAACTTCAAGTCAGATGCTGCCATTCAGTTGGCGTTATGCTTCATTACGAGGGTCAGTCCTGACCCAGCTCTCTCCGAGCCTCCGACGAAGTGCGATTGCTGATGCATATCTGCGTCCCCCCAGCTAATCCAGCCTTGTTTAAATCAGTCCTTTTTTACAAGCACTCGCTTTCTCTGTGGCCCTTTCGGCCTCGTCCGGTAATCCCTCCAACATGTTGATGCTTTCCGCATACAATGGAGTTGCTTCCTTACTGGCGATCACCCGTGATTGCGTCGTTACTCGTACCTTTGTTTTCCCTCGCCGGAATGTGGTCATGTTCTTTTGCCAGTTCTGCTTGATATGCGCCGTTCGCAACCATGGTCGTCCTAGCAGTAGGGGGTACGCGCCTTGTACATTCAGCTGCAGCACCACAACCGATATCCGGAATACGTGGCCTCTGATCGTTACTTCCAAATCCCGGATAAGTCCGGTCGGTCGGACTGAGCTGGTATCCGCCATGCGTAACCAGAAGGGGCATGGTTCCCATCCCTGGATGCCCAGGTTATCGCATGTCTGTCGGCTGATGACATTTACCCCGGAGCCTCCATCAATAATCGTTCCAGCAATTTCCTTTCCTTTCACGATTGCCGTGATCGCCGGGCTACTTGTATCGACCACCGCTGGTCCTTCCTCCGGGTTGGAGAAGAATGCCGGTGCTGGTGTCGGCTTCGGTTTGCTCACGGCTGCTTGTAAGTCTGCCGTAAACCGTGGCACCAACTGTAGTAGCCGTGCTAACGGCAGCACGATTTGACAGTCCTGTAGCGCTTGCCATGTCGGGTTTTCTCCTGGCTGTATGATTTCTTCGTCTTTTGGCATATTTTGGTCTCTTACTTCTGCCGCATTCTGTTCATTAGCCTCCTTGATCCATTGCACCGCTTGTTTTCTGATTGCCTCCTGGGCTTCCCACTCGGCGGTCTTTCCCTTTGACCGGGTTGTGACCTGCTGTACTTCTGTTATTTCGGTTGTAACCATGTTGACTTCCGGCTGCTTGTCATTGGTTTTGCTTGGGCATTGGTTACTATAGTGGCCTTCCTTACGGCAGTAATAACAGTACACCTTGTGACTGTTGCTCGTTTCTCCTTTGTCCCCGGTTTGGAGGGTGGGTATGCTTCGGCGGTCGTCTTCGGTTTTTCGGTTATCCGGTACCGATACCGGGTTGTCATTCCTCGCTGCCTCCTGACGTTCCTCTCTTCAGAAAAATCCCCGCTTCTGATTCCGTCGGAAATTTCGGTTCCCTTGTCGCCTCTCTTCTCTGCGTCGTTCGTATTCCGGGGATTCGTCTCGGTCGTACCGGTCCCGGGGGTAGCTATCTCTGCGTCTCTCCTCTCGGTCATAGTTATCGCGTCTTCTATCAGCGTATCTGTTACCGCGTTCGCGTTGGTAGCGGTCGTCTCTCCGGAATCGATCCTCGTCCGGGTTCTGATTGCGCGGTTCTATGTGTCGAACCGGTGCTGCCTGCCGATTTAACAGGTTATATTCGCATCGGTCCGTTGTATGGGCTCGAGAGTTGCAGATCATACATTGTGTCCGCAGGGTGCAGTCTACTGTTGAGTGCCCTGAATTTAGGCAAGTTGTGCATTGTAAGGCCTGTCGGAACCTCAGGTCTTCCTCCTTCGGGAGTGCCCGGTGTAACATCCCCATCGACAAGAAAGGGCTAGTCTTGTCCATTTCTAAAACCCGATCAATAACTTGGTCCATTGTGCTGGTTTGGAAATCAAGGACTCCGCACATTGTTCGAAGTGGCTCTTTCAGCGCGGCCAAAGAGACTGCTTTGGCTTCGTCTTCGGGTGGTGCTCTTGTCAATTGGCTGTGCAGGGTCTGAAACCGAATGATGAATTGTGGCACAGTCTCGTTCTCTTCCTGCCGGGTGGTGTAGAACTGCCCGACCAATTCCCTTTGCTCAACTTGTCTGTGAAAAAGCCTGAGGAATCTGGCCTTCAAGGCATCGAATGTGGCAAAGCTGCCCGGTAAGTGCTTTGCGTGCCATCGGGCCGCCGGTCCTTCTAAGGTTATGCCGAATTCGGCGACTTTGGATCGTTCGGCTTCGGGCTCCGTCAGTCTTTGGGAGACATGGTTGGCTTCCCATGTTTGGAGGAATGCGTACACGTGTGCCTCCGCGTCGGGCTCATCTCGGTACTTTGGGTATGGGTACGGCATCGTGTCGTCCAACTGACTCTCTTGCTTTCTGTCCGCTGTTGGCGTCGGTGTGAGAACCTTTGGTTCCTCCACGGTTGGTGCCGGTATCCGCTCCTTCAGTTCCTCCGCGGGTGTTGCCGGTGTCCGGTCCTTTGGTTCCTCCGCGGGTTTTGTCGGTATCCGCTCCTTCGGTTCCTTCGCGGGTGTTGTCGGTATCTGCTCCTTCGGTTCCTTCGCGGGTGTTGTCGGTATCCGGTCAGCCTCCCTTGGCGATTGCCGGTCACCGAACTCCAAGGTTATTTCTTCCTCTGGCTCCGGTGTTACTGAGTCTTCCGACCCCTCTTCCCCCGGGTTGTTTGGTGTGTCGTGGCTGCTTTTATACCGGGACGCAACGCTTCCGTCGCTTTCCGACTCCGCCTCAAGTGTTGCGAATGCTTCCGAATCCCCGTCGCCCCCGGCGAGCGTCTGTAGTATCGTTTCCGCCTCTTGCAGGCTTGTTATGCTATTGCCTTCGTTGGGGATTTGCAAAACCCGGAACTGCAGTGCTTCTTCTGCGACTCTCCGAAGAGTTTTGGAGAATGACCGATCCCGCCGGATCTCGTCGACGGCTTGCTGCAGGGCTTCTCGTCATTGCTCGCGTTCGGTGTATCGTCTCCCTCGTTCGGTGATGTGGTCGTCGTTTGGTCTAGACATCCATCCCCCGGTTGTCCTCTGCACTTTGCAGGAATCGTGGTCGCCAAAATAGTGTTGTATGCCTGGTCGTACTAGCCTCAACACAGGTGTCTATCCGACACTTCTCCAAAGGGGTGGTAAGGATTGGATGCTAGGTTACACGCGTAAGATGATTACAATTAAGCACAAACGGTAAACAATACGAAGATACAGATAAACACGCAATAATTACTATTGTATTACTTCTGTCAAACCCTTTACAAATCATCGGATCCTTTTATAGGCATCCGGCAAGGTTACAATCGGTGCGCTTAGGCAACCGACATCCAAATCGGTCCGCATCCGTCCCTCCGAATAATAATTCTACTATTATTTACTTCCTATTATCCGATCCGACTCCGCCTTCCCACTTGTCCTTGCTCTTCTGACCGGCCAACAGAAGGCATGGCAACAGAAGAGGTAGAACCGTCATTATTCGACATTTTGCAAGGCGACGCAGACGAGGATTTGGAGATGGAGGAAGATCTTTCCTCAGAGCAGCAGGAGTAAAGGGGTCCTGTGGGTTCGCCAGACAATGTCCTGGCCCACGGGTGTGCCAAGTGTTACCCTGACAAGTATGAATGTGTCGGTATCGGAAAGATGTTCGGAGTTGGAGTCGGATCGACAGTTCGGATCGATGACTTAGCGAATAGCCGAATAGGACATAGTGTTGGGATTACGGTCCCTCCGGATGGGATGGTCGGATGTCCGGGAATCGGGAATGAAGACCCGAATGAGGAGTACCCGGTATCGGAGCCAGATGATGAAGACCCCGGCTATCGGAGCCGGATGATGAAGACCCGGTTCCGGAGCCGGATGATGAAGACCCGGTTCCGGATCCGGATGATGAAGACCCCGGCTCCGGATCCGGATGATGAAGACCCCGGCTAGGGAGCCGGATGACGAATGTACCCGGAGAGAGATCCGGATGCGGGGACATATTTGTGAATATGTTTGCCAAGGGCCCCTGAGGCTATATTTGTAAATAGCCCGAAAGTCATATGTGTATAAATATGACTTAGGGCAAACAGTTTTGTTGTTGTTGCTCATTTTTTCTGTTTTCCACTTAGAGGGAGCGAAGTGAGAGCAGCCGAGAGAGAGAGTGAGAGAGAGAGAGAGAGAAAGGAAGAGGTAGACGCCTCTGTGTAATACCGCCGCCTGTGGCGAGGACAGCGAGCTCAAGGTCGTCGCCTTGCAGCTTGCCATTGTACATTCCCTGCGTATAGTGATAGTTGGAGTCTTACACTCCCGTGGTTTTTCCCGTCTAGGGTTTTCCACGCTAAACCCTGTGCATTCGAGTCTCTCTCTGTGTTTTCGATTTTCTGCTGCATTGATTCGTGTTTCCTCGGTTGTGGTCGAGAGGTGAAGAAATTGAAAGCGTCAATTCCTAACAATCTGGTATCAGAGCGACTGCAGTGCAGAAAATGGAAGGCGGCAGCAGCGGGCAGCCTGGGATGATAGTGCTGAATGCGCAGAACTACGCCGACTGGAAGATAAAGATGGAGGATCTGCTCATTGTTCGGGACCTGTATGAAACGATCGACAGGTCGGAAATACCCAAGGGGGTACTTGAGACGGAATGGAGGCTTCTGAACCGGAAAGCCGTTGCAACCATTCGGCAATACGTCGACGTGAGCGTTCTACAACATGTGGCGAACGACACCAACGCATATGAGATGTGGCAGAAGCTGTCGGGCCTCTACGAGAGGAAGAATGCGTTGAACCGGACCTCCCTGATGAGGAAGATAGTGAACCTCAAGTACCGGGACGACGAGAGTATGGTGGAACACGTAAGCACGTTCATGGGATTCGTGAACCAGCTTGCGGCGATCAAGTTCCCGTTGGAGGATGCAATGCAAGCCATCATCCTGATGTGTACATTGCCGGCAAGCTGGGAGAACTTGGTGGTGACTCTCAGCACCTCCTGCACCGAAGATAACTTGTCCCTACAAACGGTAAAGACAAGCATTTTGAACGAAGAAGCGCGTCGGAGAGATAAAGAACCGGCCTCCGATCCGAAGATGCTGCTTACCGAATCGGATCGGGGAAGACAACGGAACCGGAGTCCGCAAAGACGGGAGAAGTCGGGGACCCGGTCGCAGTCAAGAGGAAGGCCCACATGCTTCCACTGTGGGAAGCCGGGGCACTTCCGAAAGAATTGTCGGCATTACCGAAAAGACAACGGAGCCGACGACACCGATTCGAAGAAGTCTTCGGAACGGAACGGTGCTTACCGGGGAGCCACGGACCGGAATGGTTCGGATCGGCGAGGGCAGGACCGGAAAGGAACGACGGCACTCGCGGCAAGTGAAGAGGAGATCATGCTCATCACCGAAGAAGGTGAACTAAACATTGCTGGCGATGAGACTACCTGGGTGGTCGATTCCGGAGCGTCGTTCCACCTGACCCCGGAAAGAAGATACTTCTCATCCTACAGAGCCGGTGAGCATGGCTGTGTTCGGATGGGAAATGAAGGTACGTGCCGGATTGCCGGCATAGGAGACGTGTGGTTGACAACCTCGACCGGATGCAAAATGTTGCTGAAGGATGTCCGACACGTTCCGGAGGTTCGATTGAACCTGATTTCGGCCGGGAGGCTAGACGATGAAGGCTACACAGGTAGCATCCGGAACTGCGTAATGAAGTTCAGCAAGGGGAGCCTGATAGTGGCTCGGGCCCGGAAAGTCAACACATTGTACCTTATGAATGCCTGGTTGTGTCCGGAAGAGTTGAACGTGGCAGCCGACACTGCCGGTGAGCTGTGGCACAAGAGACTGTGCCACATGAGTGAGAAGGGGATGAAGAGGCTTGCAGAAGACAACCTTATTCCAGTGAAGCATGTGCACCTGGAGAAGTGCACCGATTGCCTGGCCGGTAAGCAGAACCGAACCTCCTTCCACTCAAGGCCACCGACGAGACGTAGCGCACCACTGGAGTTGGTGCACACTGACGTGTGTCAAGTAGAAACGAAGTCACATGGCGGAGCCCAGTACTTCGTGACATTCATTGATGACCACAGCCGGAAGCTGTGGACGGCACCGTTGAAGACAAAGGACCAAGTGTTGTGCGTCTTCAAAGAACTCCACGCGAGAGTGGAAAGGGAATCCGGCAAGAAGCTAAAAGCGATACGAGCGGATAACGGAGGGGAATACCGGGGGCAGTTCGAGGAGTATTGTCGCTCGAAGGGAATCCGGCTCGAGTTTACTGTGCCGAAGACGCCGAATCTGAACGGGCTGGCCGAGAGGATGAACCGGACCATAATGGAGAGGGTCCGGAGTATGCTGGCGCATGCGAAATTACCCAAGGGGTTTTGGGCTGAGGCAATGTCGACGGCGACATACGTGATAAACAGATCACCCTCAGTACCTTTGGACGGAGACACGCCGCAGTGAGTGTGGACCGGTAGGGAAGTATCCTACCGGCATCTGAAGGTGTTCGGGTGTCTCGCATATGTGCATGTGGCAAAGGACCGGAGAGGAAAGCTAGATCCAAAGACCCGGCCATGCATATTCCTCGGTTACGGCGATGACGAGTTCGGCTACCGTGTATGGGACCCGGTCGACAAAAGGATATTCCGGAGTCGTGATATCATCTTCATGGAGGACAAGACACTCGCCGACTGGGAGTCGGAGAAGAAGATGAAGAGATCCAAGTCGACCAGTGAGGATCAACTCTACGAGGAGCAGTCCCGACCGGCAAGGGACCGGTTAGCACTCGAGGATCCGGCCGAAGACGGTGAAGAAACAGAACCGGCCGAGGAAGATGAAAATGATACCGGAACCGGCCCCGATCCCGAAATGGATTCGGATGAAGAGGAAACGGAGGAGCCGGTTACCGAAGCTCCGGAACGGAGATATCCTCTAAGAGAGAGAAGGGCCCCCCGGAGATTTCCGGAACCAGAGCACGTGCTGCTAACCGACGAAGGGGAGCCGGAGAGTTTTGAAGAAGCAAAGCTTGACACCCATAGCCGCAGGTGGTTAAGTGCCATGCAGGAGGAGATGGATTCCCTGCATGAGAACCACACATATGAACTTGTGGAGTTGCCGAAAGGAAAGCGGGCACTTCGAAACAAGTGGGTGTTCAAGCTGAAACCGGGAGATGCCGGAAACCCCCCGAGATACAAAGCCAGGATCGTGGTGAAGGGGTTCCAGCAGAAGAAGGGCGTCGACTTCGACGAGATATTTGCCCCGGTAGTGAAGATGACCTCCATCCGGACGGTGCTAAGCATAGCGGCAAGCATGGACCTCGAGGTAGAACAGATGGACGTGAAGACGGCATTCCTTCACGGTGACCTCGAAGAAGAGATCTACATGCAGCAACCGGAAGGATTCGAGAAGAAAGGGAAGGAGCACCTGGTATGCCGGTTGAAGAAGAGCCTTTACGGACTGAAGCAGGCTCCCCGGCAATGGTACCGGAAGTTCGACTCTTTCATGACCGACGAAGGGTACCACAAAACGCAGTCCGATCACTGCGTGTTTGTGAAGAAGTTCGAAGGAGGAGACTTTCTAATACTCCTCCTGTACGTGGACGACATGTTGATCGTCGGACGAGACCAGGTCAAGATACGGATGCTGAAGAAAGCGCTTCACCGAACCTTCTCAATGAAGGACCTGGGTCCGGCGAGGCAAATACTAGGGATGCACATCATCCGGGACCGGAAGAAGAAGCAGTTGTGGCTGTCACAGGAGAAGTACGTGACAAAGGTGCTTCACCGGTTCAACATGTCGGAAGCAAGACCGGTCGGGTCAACCCTCCCGGCAAACTGCAAGTTGTCCAGCAAGCAAAGCCCCAAGACAAAGGCTGAGAAGGAGGACATGATGAAAGTACCATATGCCTCTGCCGTCGGAAGCTTGATGTACGCAATGGTGTGTACAAGACCGGACATAGGATATGCAGTCGGAGTGGTGAGCCGGTACATGAGCAATCCCGGCAAAGAGCACTGGAACGCGACCAAGTGGATACTCCGATACCTGAAGGGCACGGCAAACGTGTGCCTCTGATTCGGCTCCGGTAAGCCCGAACTCGACGGCTTTACCGATTCGGATATGTCGGCTGATGCAGATACCAGCCGGTCCACATCAGGGTATGTGATGACGTATGCAGGGGGAGCTGTTTCGTGGCAGTCGAGGCTGCAGAACACGGTTGCATTGTCAACCACGGAGGCGGAGTACATGGCGGCTGTTGAAGCCGGCAAGGAAATGATATGGATGAAGGACTTCATTAGAGAGCTCGGTATCCGGCAGGAGGAGTACCGACTCTACTGCGACAGTCAGAGTGCCATCCACCTTGCGAAGAACGCGGCCTATCACTCCCGGACGAAGCACATCCAACGAAGATATCACTGGATCCGGGAAAGGATAGAAGACCAGGAGTTCGTGTTGACGAAGATCCACACGGACGAGAACGGGTCAGACATGCTGACCAAAGTGCTCACACCCGACAAGCTGGAAGCGTGCCGGAAGAGGGTCGGACTGGAAAGACATCCCATGACGAAGTGAAGGGGGAGTTTGTTGGGATTACGGTCCCTCCGGATGGGATGGTCGGATGTCCGGGAATCGGGAATGAAGACCCGAATGAGGAGTACCCGGTATCGGAGCCGGATGATGAAGACCCCGGCTATCGGAGCCGGATGATGAAGACCCGGTTCCGGATCCGGATGATGAAGACCCCGGCTCCGGATCCGGATGATGAAGACCCCGGCTAGGGAGCCGGATGACGAATGTACCCGGAGAGAGATCCGGATGCGGGGACATATTTGTGAATATGTTTGCCAAGGGCCCCTGAGGCTATATTTGTAAATAGCCCGAAAGTCATATGTGTATAAATATGACTTAGGGCAAACAGTTTTCTGGTTGTTGCTCATTTTTTCTGTTTTCCACTTAGAGGGAGCGAAGTGAGAGCAGTCGAGAGAGAGAGTGAGAGAGAGAGAGAGAGAAAGGAAGAGGTAGACGCCTCTGTGTAATACCGCCGCCTGTGGCGAGGACAGCGAGCTCAAGGTCGTCACCTTGCAGCTTGCCATTGTACATTCCCTGCGTATAGTGATAGTTGGAGTCTTACACTCCCGTGGTTTTTCCCGTCTAGGGTTTTCCACGCTAAACCCTGTGCATTCGAGTCTCTCTCTGTGTTTTCGATTTTCTGCTGCATTGATTCGTGTTTCCTCGGTTGTGGTCGAGAGGTGAAGAAATTGAAAGCGTCAATTCCTAACACATAGTTAGTTATGAAGTTTTGTAATTCTTGTTAAGTATACGCAGTAGGATTTCTTGATGAGAAAAGACCTTCGGGTTACCTATAAAAGGAACCGAAGGCATTGTAAAAATCTATCATTGTATTTAGTAATATAAAGTTTGTTTAGGAAATCTCTGTGTACGGATTACTTCTTGTCATCTGTTTATTTCTGTTTAAGCTATATTACGTAAGTCACTATCTCGGTGTTTGTATCACCGATAAGTTTACAGCTAATTCGTATCTATTCGTCTAACCCCAACTTCTTGATAGAACGTTCAAAACAAACGTTCGTCTTATACTGTGTCGACAAAATAGCAATTGTCGACCGAACAACAACATTTGTACTCCTTTTGCTCGTTGGAGTAGCCAATCAGGATACACTTCTCGGATTTTGTATCCAATTTCTTCTGCTTCTCATACGACATATGCGCATACGCAATGTTTTTGAATACCCGAAGGTGCGTCAAATTTGGCTTCCGTTCGAAGTACAGTTCGTGCAGTGACACCTTGGTACCTGAGGCATATGTCTGATTCTAATGTAGATGGTAGTCCGAATTGCTTCGGCCTAATAGATCTGGGGCATGCACTTCTCTGTAGCATTGCCCATGCCACTTCTACCATCGTTCGATTCCGACGTTCGGCCACGTTGTTCTGCTCCAGCAGGTACCTTCATGAGAACTCCTGTTGGATTCCCTTGGTCTGTAGATAATTCGTGAACTGGCCGAAAAAATACTCTTTTCTGCCATATGATCTCAGGCGCTTAATCTTCCTTCTATTTTCTTGCTCTACATGATTCTTTAGGTCCTAGAAGCACGAGAAGACTTCGCTCTTCTTCTCGATCAAATAGATCCAAGTGTGTCGACTGAAATCGTTGATGAAGGAGACAAAACATCGACTCCTGCTAATACCTACGTTTTGAGCCGGTCCCCACACATCCGAATGTATGAGATCGAGCCGATTCTAGCTCCGATTCTTCTCATTGGGGAATGGAATCCTATGCTGCTTCCCAAGTTGGCAAGCTTCACATATTTGACCTTTCCGGCCATTGAATTTCGATTGCATCTCATCAAGCTTCTGGAAGTTGATGTCGCCTATTCGCTTATGCCACAGGTCGATGTCCAACTCCACCTTTTGCCCTTTTGGGAACATAGTGGTGCCAACATCATTGGTTTCAAGGATGAAAATAATTCGTGATCAGACATTCCTCCTTGATGAAGCATCCGTGGTGAGTGAATCAGACCTGCATTCCTTGATCTACGATTTGGCCGACCAACACCAAGTTCTTGGTGATCGTTGAAACATGCAGGATGTTCCTTATGATTCCTTTCTGGCCGACATGGCTCAGAGGGATATCTCTAATGTGTTGAAGGGATGTGGGGTGTTGTCTCTGGTTTCGACTACCCCCGACTTCTCCGGCTTTTCGACAAAAGAGAACCACTGTTTGTGGTTTGTCATATGGTTTGAAGCTCCGGAGTCCACATACCAAACTTCTTCTGACTTCGAGTCGGATACTCCCATCTGGTTGGCCATATGCTTCATTACGAGGGCCGGTCCCGATTCGGCTCCTTCCGAGCTTTCGGCGAAGTGCGATCGATGACGCCTATCCGCGTCTTTCCGGCTCAATCTAGCTTTGTTCAAATCAACCGTCTTCTTCCAGCACTCTCTTTCTTTGTGGCATTTCCGGCCATAGTACCATGCAGGATGTTCCTTATGATTCCTTTCTGGCCGACATGGCTCAGAGGGATATCTCTGATGTGTTGAAGGGATGTGGGGTGTTGTCTCTGGTTTCGACTACCCCCGACTTCTCCGGCTTTTCGACAAAAGAGAACCACCATTTGTGGTTTGTCATATGGTTTGAAGCTCCAGAGTCCACATACCAAACTTCTTCCGACTTCGAGTCGGATACTCCCATTTGGTTGGCCTTATGCTTCATTATGAGGGCCGGTCCCGATTCGGCTCCTTCCGAGCTTTCGGCGAAGTGCGATCGATGACGCCTATCCGCGTCTTTCCGGCTCGATCCGGCTTTGTTCAAATCAACCGTCTTCTTCCAGCGCTCTCTTTCTTTGTGGCATTTCCGGCCATAGTACCAGCAGTTCGATGCGATCTTACCTTGCCGGCTCCCGGCTTCGCTGCCTTGACTGCCCCTACTTTTGGAGGGTTCAGTACTGCTATCAACATCGTCTTTGTGCCTCTGATTCTGCTCTTGTCAGCCACTTGCATTGCGTGCCGATCCACCTCGACCTCCACGTCCACAGGACCTATCTGCCTCTATGTACAACATCTTGCTATCGGTGTGCGTACTCGTTGACACACCCGCATGGTTCTCCTCTACAAGGAGCATCGATTGTAAGTCGAAAAACGAGTGTGTATTCTCCCTTGTACAGATCGCCATTCAGAATGCTCCTAACTTCGATGCCAGGCCCCCGATATAGACTTGCAACATCTCATCGTCCTCAATGGTCACACTGATGGAGGCAAGTGGGTCACAAATGTCTTTGATCCGGGCCGTGTAGTCGGCCACCAACATGTCCTTCTACCGGACATTGGTCAACTTCTATTGGAGTTGCAACTTCCGGGCCGTGGTGGTTGAGGCGAAGACCTTCTTCAGGTTTCCCCAAGCTTCCTTTGGCGTCTTGGCATTCCGGATATGGTTAAGCAGTTGATCTCTGACACTGGACGCAAAGCAATACATTACCCTACTTGCCTCTTGTTCGCAAGCCAGAAAATCCCCGTGTGCTGCATTAGGTGTTGTATCGTTAGCTCCGTCGACATAAGTCCAGTAGCCATGCCCGAGCAGGTACTGGTGCATCTTGTACGACTAAGATGCATAGTTGGATCTGTCGAGCTTCTCCGTCAGGAGTGAGTTAGCCATTCCTCGGTCCATTCTTTTTTTCTTGTTTATTTCTTTTACTGGAAATTAGGTTTTCGTCTACCTAGCGATTTCTGTTTGCAACAGAGGATTTCTAACCCTCGCGCTCTGATACCATGTGAAGAATTACGTGCGGAAGCGTAGAACAATTGGCTCTACTGGATACCAACAAAAAACAGAGACAAGGTTTAATGGAAGCTCGAATCACATAGAGAGTACACGGGAGAGACAAAGAGAGAGAGCAGAACAAAACTCAATTCAAAATAATAATGCTCTGTACATAGAATGTGCTTAAAGAGAACTTTTATACAAGTCCTTACATGAACCAACACAAGTACCATAAGTACTTGGATGCTCATAAATGAGCCTCTCTACACTCACTCTAAGGAATATGCCTACATACTAGGCTTAGACCGTAGACCTCCAACGGCCTACTGGTTCACACTGCTCCGGAGTACAATCTGGTCCAACTCTAGGCTCTGATCTGGACACCGATCCGGTTCTTCATTCTAGACTCTGATCCGGCTCTGGCTTATTCAGCCGATCTGGATCCCGTTGAGCTTGTCCGCTCAAGACTCCCCCTCAAGCTCGACTTGAGATCGAATCACTATGTGTGTCCGCCGGCTCCTCTTGGCGTCTTCTCGCTTGGCTTGCACTCCTCGTCCAGTTTGGTTCCTCTTTCCACGACCCGTCTGGTTCCGTGCAGGTCGACCTTCTCGGTCGGTTTGCCAGCTCCCTTGGCTGTTGTCAGCTCCCTCGTTGTTGCGGCTTAGGCACTTCTCGGCCCGCCAACTCGTTCGTGTCGGTGTCGACTTCCTCCGCCCTCTCGATCACTTGGCCAATGAAGGCAAGGACTCGCTAGCAATAGCAACAACAACAACAACAACAACCTTATGAGCTAGGTTACAAAGCCCATTATATACTAACTGGGCTAGGGCAACTAGCCTTTGAAATATTTACATAAATGTCCTAAACCTAGTTTGTCCAATGGACAATGTGAATACGACCATTATGTACCCATATTTGACAAGAAGAATCCTCTGCAACCAACACGCAAACAAGCACAGCAACATACCTTTGTCTACCGAAGAAGAAAAGATAGGAACATGGACAGAGCTATGGGATGCTCACTTTTGACAGAGAAGCTTGATCGAAGCAACTATGCATCTTGGTAGTACAATATGCACCAATACTTTCTTGGACATGGGTACTGGAGCTATGGTGTAGTCCGTAAAGATATCTGAGTGGCACCAAGAATAAGTGTCTATGTTTAGGTGGTGCAAATGTATCCATTATTGGATATAAAAACTCTGATTATGGTGGTTATTCTAATAGCAGAAAGTCTATTTTGGGGTATATTTTTCAGTTTATGGGAGGTGCCATATCTTGGAGATCTCGCCTCCAAGAGTGTACTACTCTGTCCACTATAGAAGCAAAGTATGTCGCAGTTAGTGAAGCATGTAAGGAAGCTCTATGGTTGTCCAGATTAGCTTGTGACATGGGCATACCTAAACTTGGACCCATACTGTTTTGCGATAGTCAAAGTTTCATTGCATTCACTAAAAACCTAATATACCATGCAAAGACCAAGCACATTGGAGTGCGATATCACTTCATCCGAGAATGCATGGCTCTTGGCCACATCAATCTTGAGAAAGTTGTCTCTCAAGAAAATGTCGCAGATGCATTGACCAAAGCTCTACCGCATGATGCACTAGAGCATTGTTGTCACTTGATGGGAATTACTTAGCTCTTTAGGTTACACACTATTTTATGTATATTGTGTAACATATTCATCAAGTAGGATGTGTAGGTCTAGTGCAATCTTCCCATCAACTTTGCTAATCCCTTGTTTGGCCATTAGTGGGAAATTGGTAGATAGTGAGTGTTACTAGCATGACCATATAATATCTCGTGGTAAGTTTTATCATAGTATTATATACACGTCGATAAAGTGTGAGGGTTAAACGACAGTGTAAAGAAGGACAGGGTTACTTTTAATCCTTGGGATAGGGACAACCCATTAGGCCAAGTGTGAACTTGCCTCGAGGCCTTAGGTCTGGCTATAAATATGTACCCTCATTGGACACATTATCGACTACGTCGAGACTCTGTCATTGTGGTGTGTCATGATATAGCATGGTATGGATTCAAAAGGATTTGAACCCATGACCTTGTGACACATGGGCGAAAGCCTTACCATTAAGCTATAAGTTGTAATACAAAAAATATTATTTCCATTGATTATTTCACTTAGGAAATTCATGTATATCCTAGCTTTCTCTGGAACATTCTAGAAATGTCAAGAGTATTCCTAAAGCCACTATAAAAAGACACACATGGCATTATCAAGAACCAAATCGGTTCAACGCCAGTCTTAAGCCTCCTAGTTGTTCTTGTATCTTTCTTCTTATAATATAATATACTTCTTGTTGTCATCATTCTCTCTCTCTCTCTCTCTCTCTCCTCTCACGTGGTTCTCACACACTCCTTCCCTTCTTAGTAATAATCCTCATTCCTCTCCTCTACCTTTAGTACTAATTCTCCTTGCCTCTAGTACTATCCCTGACAGTTTGAACCAATTTTTCCCTCTTCTGCTTCATATCCCTCCTTCCCTTCATACTAATCTTCTTATCCTTCCTTCCTCCAATACTACGGCAATTGTTAGCGCTCAAGAATACCAAATTGTTTTCTCGGAGCTGTAGTGCTTGAAGGAAAGGTTTGTCGCATTGGAACAAAAAACCTTCCTCCAATACAATGGCAATTGTTAGCGCTCAAGAATACCAAATTGTTTTCTCGGAGTTGTAGTGCTTGAAAGAAAGGTTTGTCACATTGGAACAAAAAATTCAACAGTTGTTGGGGGATCTTCAACAAATCTCTTTAGAAAAGCAACAAGCGCAACAACAACATGGGGAGTTAACATTACGCGTGCAACAACTTGAAGCAAGCATTGTAGCATTGCAACAACAAGGATCAAGTACTCAAGGGATTCATAAAGAGCCCAAGATCGGCCTTCCTATGAAATTTGATGGAATGCGCACAGTTCAGAGGATTCCTTAATCAGGTACGATCAGTCATTCAAATGCATCCTTCCCGATATCCCACTGATGCATCATGAGTGGGTCTAGTAGGCACGTTACTAAGCGGCTCAACTTTGGCATGGTTCGCTCTGTTCTTGGAAAAAAGTTCTCCCTAACTAAATAGTTTTGAAGAGTTTATAAGCAAGTTTAAAGCCTGTTTTGGAGATATTGATAGCATAAGGACGACAATCAACAAAATCCGACGATTACATCAAGGTGATTGTCCAGCCTCTGCTTATGGTGCAGATTTCCGTCTACTCGCTTCAGATATCCCTTGGGTTGACCAAGCATTGATGGAGAAATTTCGATACGACGTACGAAATGATGTCAAAGAATTTCTCCTGACTTTCTCCGAAGAACCAGAATTTCTCACAGAGGCAATCAGTCAAGCGGTACGATGCGATAACCGACTTTTCGAACGATGTTCAGAACGCCAGTTACAAATGCCAAGGACCAGGTTGGAGCCCACATACGCCTCGGTTGTAGCAAAACCATTTGCAAGGGATTCATATCATGCATATCTAGCAAATACTCCAACACCGATGGAAATCAACACCACACGTCATCGTGGACCATTATCGGAAGAAGAAAAGCAACGACGCTGAGTAAATCGATTATGTCTTTACTGTGGAGGCCAAGAAGACAGGTAAATCACAATAAACTATCCACATAGGCCAATAAGACAGGTAAATCAAATAGTTTCTTGTACTAAACCCAAGTCAATTTCAGTAGGAGTGTCTGATAGTCCTAATAGTACTAATAGCCCATGTCTATCAAACAAATTTGATGTCCTTAGTGAGTTAGAAGAAGAGTTAAACGACTAAGTCCAGCCAAAATAAGAGTCGTTTGGTTAGACAACCGTAAATCGGTGTAGCCCATTAGTGGTTCCATTCCCTCTAAGCAAGTTAACAATGTGTGCTTCGCTCAAGTAATAGTACATACTAAAAGTACCCCTCTAGTACATGTTTTAGCACTCCTAGACTCCAGAGCTAATTCTTGCTTCATGGATAGGAATTTTGCCCAAGCTCATCAGATATCCCTAAGAAAACTCCCTTGTCCAGCCTCCATAGTAGTCATTGATGGTCGTCCCATTGCTTCTGGAAATATCATAGAAAAGTCAGAGCCAGTTAATATTGTCCTAGATAATTTAGTGTGTGTAGTATCATTTAATATAATTAGAAGCCCAGAACAAGAGAAATTCGGTATTGACAAACCCAAGGATCTACTCATAGGATTGCAACCATTTTGCTACATCAATTGCGTGAGGGAGGATGCAAGGAAGCAATGTTCATCTTCGCGGTATTAGTAAAACTTTCCAATACCACTAAAGAGGAATCCACAGTTCAACTTCCAAACAAGTATCATCATTATGCCGATGTGTTCGATAAGGTATAAGACAATATGCTTCCTCACCACCGACCGTATGATTGCCCCATTGATTTACAACTAGGAAAAGAGCCACCATGGGGACCGATCTACAACTTGTCACCAACCGAGCAAGAAGTCCTTCGAGCCTATATAGAGGAGAATTTGGAAAACAGTTTCATTCGACATTCGAAATCTCTAGCTGGCGCACCCGTTTTCTTTGTCAAGAAAAAGGATGGATCACTTTGTCTCATCGTAGATTACCGTGGCTTGAATAAGGTCACCATCAGGAATAGGTATGCACTCCCCCTTATCTCAAGTCTTTTAGAACGGATCAATGGTGCAAGGTTCTTCACAAAGATCGACTTACGAGGATCATATAACCTTGTACAGATCTGACTAGGAAATGAATGGAAGACCGCGTTTCGCACTAGATATGGGCACTTCGAGTATACGGTCATGCCATTCGGTCTCACTAATGTGCAAGCAGTCATCCAACACATGGCAAATGATACATTCAGAGATCTCTTGGATGTTTGTTTGATCATCTATTTGGATGATCTAGCGGTTTATTTGAAGTCCCAAGAAGAGCATGATTCTCATGTACTAGTAGTACTAAAACGGCTTTGAGAACATGGTCTTTATGCAAAATTGGAAAACTGTAGTTTCGAATGCAACCACGTGGAATTTCTGGGTTATGTCATCTCCTCGAAAGGCATCTCTAGGGATCCAGCTAAGGTTAAAACTATGGTAGAGTGGTAGAATCCACTTTCGTTGCGAGATGTGCAATGCTTTTTACGCTTTGCCAATTTTTACCGCAAGTTTATACAGGATTACTCAAAGCTTATTCTGCCTCTCACACAACTTACCAAAAAGGGGCAGTCCTTTGCTTGGTCTAAAGAAGAAGACATAGCTTTTGAGAGTCTTAAGAAGGAATTTACATTAGCTCCTATCCTAGCCCATGTTGATCCGAAAAAACCATTCATCATTGAGGCAGACACGTCAAATTTCACTTTGGGTAGCATTTTGTCACAACAAGGTGATGATGAAAAGCTACATCCTATGGCTTTCCACTCGCACAAGTTTGATGCCGCCGAAATCAATTATGAAATTCATGAGAAGGAGCTATTAGCAATAGGGGACTCTTTTACGCAATGGAGGGATTTTCTAGAGGGATCTTCTCATCAAGTCACTGTATTCAGTGATCATAAAAATCTTGCCTACTTCCAGAATGCTCGTGTATTAAATTGACGTCAAGCTCGGTGGGCCGAATCCCTCACTCGTTTCGACTTCAAAATTACATATCGTTCGGGAAAGCAACAAGGGAAGGCAGATGCATTATCACGACGCTCGTATCTAGCACCACGTCCTAGCGTGCCAGCTTGCGATAACCAAAAGCAAGTAATCCTGCAACCGACACGACTTCAAGCAACACGGGTTTTCGATATGCCATTGGATTCACACATTATAGATACTGTACGTGAGGACTTGAAGATAGATGCTTTCGCTCAAGAAATTCTAACACAAATTGATCGCTCTCAGGCATCTTGTTTGCAATCGCAACAACCTGGTACGAACTATCGACATTTCGAATGTCATGATTGATTACTATTCTTTAAGAAACTCTTGTATGTTCCTAATGGTTCTGGTCGCCTTCGAGTAGTCCAAAATTGTCATGACACATATACATATGGGCATTTCGGTAGTACTAAAACATTGGGTTTAGTTTGTCACGGACACACCAAGCGCGGACTAAGACGGAGCATGGATGACGAGGCTATGATCAATAAGGCTATGAATGTTGAATAGGAAGTCCATGACTGGCGCTGTTCACCTTGAATTCCTTCAAGGTGAACTCAACTATTTATACTAAGTGGCATGCATACCTGTTGCACGCATGTGATACAATAGAGCATGTAGGCAATAGGTACGCATACATGTGCCAAGTATAAATAATACAAGGGAGGAATTATGCACATGATGCTAGCTAAAACCTACAATGAGGAAGTATATACATGATTATATGCTAGATGTGTGGTTAACACATAACACTCGATTATAACGTGGTCATGTCAAGAGTTCGAATCTTCACATTATCCCCCCTCCAACGATGCCTTCCCAAATAGTTTGTCGGCTTAAGGGGATATTGTTGATGAAAATCTTAGATCACCTCCAAAGTATTTTGTAAATCCTAGACAAGGAGTAACCCTTCCACAAGACGAGGTATTCAACACCAACGGGCATGAGCGACCATGTGTGATCCTTGCCTAGGACTAGAACACAAATATCAACATGTGTGAGCAACCATGTGCGGTCCTCACGGGGAGCATGAACACCAAGGGGCATGAGTGACCATGTGTGGTCCTTGCCAGGAGCTAGAATACGAATACAAACAGGTGTGAGTGACCATGTGCGGTCCTCATAGAGAACACGAACACCAACGGGAGTGAGCGGCCTTGTGTAGCCCTCATCGGCAACTGGAACATGAACACCAACGGGAGTGAGCAACCTTGTGTAGCCCTCACTGGCAACTAGAACACGAACACGAACGGGAAAGAAACTAAAAAATAGAGACAATGATGAGGAGAAATATAAAGCCAATGAAAATGATGAGAAGAAACTAGGAGATAGAAATGGCGAGGAAGATAGGAAATGAAGCGATGTTGATGATGGTACGGTGATGATGGTAACTCTAGAAGCAAGGGCGATGACGGACATAGGTGATGCTTCTAGTTGGAAGGTGAACAAACTGTCACGGACACACCAAGCGTGGACTAAGACGGAGCATGGATGACGAGGCTATGATCAATAAGGCTATGAATGTTGAATAGGAAGTCCGTGACTGGCGCTGTTCACCTTGAATTCCTTCAAGGTGAACTCAACTATTTATACTAAGTGGCATGCATACCTGTTGCATGCATGTGATACAATAGAGCATGTAGGCAATAGGTACGCATACATGTGCCAAGTATAAATAATACAAGGGAGGAATTATGCACATGATGCTAGCTAAAACCTACAATGAGGAAGTATATACATGATTATATGCTAGATGTGTGGTTAACACATAACACTCGATTATAACGTGGTCATGTCAAGAGTTCGAATCTTCACATAGTTCAACGATCATTTTGGTGGCCTCATATGCAACGATTTGTCGAAGACTATGTTCGGACATGTGATACATGTCGCAGGGCAAAGATGCCAAGACATTATCCATATGGTTTATTGGAACCATTGCCAATTCCAAGTAAGCTGTGGCAATCCATTTCTCTAGATTTCATCATAGATCTTCCAGTTTCAAAGGGATTCGACGCGATCTCAATAGTAGTAGATTGATATACAAAGATGGCACATTTTCTGCCTTCTACTAAGGAAATCATTAGTGAAGAAACTGACGAAACTGTCATGCGAGAGGTATGTCGGCATCATGGCCTCCCTGATAACATCATCAATGACCGTGGACCCCAATTCGTCTCGAAATTATGGAAGCATCTCTACAAAATGCACAAGGTCCCTATGTGAACTCTCTGCAGGCTATCACCCGCAAATAGACGGATAAGTAGAACGAACGAATCAAACGTTGGAACAATATCTTTGGTGTTTTCTACACTATCAACAAGATGACTGGGCGGATATTCTCCACTTTGCAGAATTTGCGTATAATAACTTTGTTCACTCATCGACTCGGGTTACACCATTTTATGCTTATATGGGATATCATCCTTGGTAGTGTGTATTCGAAACTCCGGAGTTACCCATCAATCCTTGCGCAGAGGATCGTTTGGAGCGGCTATGCAAGATACAGGTAGACTTATCTACTCATTTACAACAAGCTCAACAAACGCAAAAGGATTATGCGGATCATCATCGGCTTCCATCTAGTTTTAACATTGGAGATCAGGTATGGCTATTACGACGACACATCAAGACTACTCGACCATGCGATAAATTGGACTATCGGTGATTAGCTCCTTCCCGTATTATCAGAAAAATTAATGATGTCGCTTTTCGTTTTGATCTACTTTCGCAACTACGGATACATCCGATTTTTCATAGTTTTCTTCTCGAACCGTATCACGACAACACTATTCCGAATCGTATTATACCACGTCCACCCTCGATCGAGCTTGAGGTAGGACCAGGGTACGAAGTAGCTGCCATCCTTGATTCCAAGATTTTCCGCAACAAGCTCTACCATTTGGTCGATTGGCTAGGCTATAGTCCAAGTGAGCGTACTTGGGAACCAGTCGAGAATGTGGTAAATGCTCAAGCTCTTGTTGAGGACTTTCATCGACGATATCCCAACAAGCCAGGTTCTCTATCTATGACGACTCGTGGCACTTGTTGTCTTAAGGGGAGGGGGGGTAAGTGTCATGATATAGCATGATATAGAATGGTATGGTTTCAAAAGGATTTGAACCCATGACCTTGTGGCACATGGGCGAAAGCCTTACCATTAAGCTATAAGTTGTAATACAAAGAATATTATTTCCATTTATTATTTCATTTAGGAAATCCATGTATATTCTAGATTTCTCTAGAACATTCCAGAAATGTCAAGAATATTCTTAAAGCTACTATAAAAAGAGGCACATGGCATTATCAAGAACCAAATCGGTTCAATGCCAGTCTTAAGCCTCCTAGTTGTTCTTGTATCTTTCTTCTTATAATATGATATACTTCTTGTTGTCATCATTATCTCTCTCTCTCTCTCTCTCTCATGTGGTTCTCACACACTCTTTCCCTTCTTAGTACTAATCCTCATTCTTCTCCTCTACCTTTAGTACTAATTCTCCTTGCCTCTAGTACTATCCCTGACATGGTGGGTCAACTCTTGCAGCGAGCGCGCCAACACTAGGTATGACTCGACGCCACAATGGTGGTATGGGACGTCGATCGAGGCTGGAGTTCGTCTTGATCCCTTCGCTCGGGGCTGGTCGGGTGGATCGACATCCTTCTTTCTCTCTCTCCTTTCTTATTTTGTATCTATTATATCCTTATCTCAAGCTTACATTAGGATATAGCTCTAATAGTGAGAAAGGCCAAAAAGGTAATTCTCACTATTTAACACTAGGTATATAAACTAATAAAACGAGGGTTTTTTGTGTGCCTGTCAAAATATTTTTTTCTTGTGCCTTTTTCTGTGTTCTTCTTTCTATGTGTTGTGTACCATTTTCTGTGTAATAAAACAACAACTCGTCTACTTGTCCTTGCATCAACATCAATATTGAGCAATAGAAGATTAGAAGTAATGGCTCTAAAAAAGAAGGCCTCTTATATATATATATACATACATAAATGGACATATTCGCATTCGTGGAGGTTACCAAACGAATGCATACAAATATGCACCTGAATGCTTGGAAAAATATTCGTTTTAAAAAATAAAAAAAGAGAGTTCATAAAGTTCCTACTTTTTAGTTTCTTAGATACATCATATATCATATAAGTTATAGACTCTAAGGCATTGTCTATTGGATTGCCCTCACGCTCAAAAGGTATGGGATAAAGTGACTCGCCTCCTTGCGGCATGTGAAGTGGAAGGAACAACATCATGGAGTGTTGCGGCATGGCTTGATCACTTCGTTGATAGGTTGATGGACGCCTTCAATGTAGATAGTTGGTGCTACGTATGCATGAGAGCCAAAATTGCCAAGATTCGATTTGAGAGAGGCTTGCAGTCTGCATCCCCTAGGTTCCCGGACATTTGGATGTTGATCGTAGGCTTCACCCTATGGTATGTATGGAAAGCGCATTGCCTAAAGGTCTTCCAGGATCTGGTGCGGCCCCCAGAGTAAGTGATCATGGACATATGGTTTGCGCTTATTAGCTGCCTACGAGGGGAATTGGACGAGGTTTGCAGCCATTCCACTGACGTGGGTACTGCCCGTTTGCGCTTTTCGCAGAACTACCAGCCCCCACGCTGGTTGTTTCCAGTTCACTTACCACCCTCCCTTCGTTGTCGACCCCAAGAGTTGTCTCGTACTAGCCATCACTGAAGGGCACCGTTTTAGCTGTAGGTACTTACATTAAGTAGTTAGTCCAAAAGGCGACGTAACTAGTCTCATTTCCTTGAACTTGATCGGAGGGAGATTTCTCGATCTATGTTTAAGCTTCCTTGTACAGTCTCTTTGTAATAATCCTTCCTAACTAATGGGAAAGTAGCTTCATTTTGGAAAAAAAAACCCGTATAACTATAAGTTGTAACAAAGAGGATTTTTTGACAATAAAAAAGGGGATATTTTTTACTTCACATTAAAAAGGAGACTTAGACTAATAATATTTTTATAATAGATGTAAAGCTTAAAAGTATTTGTTTTATTTTTAATAAATAAATAAATAATAAATAAAAGGTTCATTAATTCCTTACTTTTTACTCTCTCCCACTTTTATAATAGATATAAAACTTAAAAGTATTTGTTTTATTTTTATCTGACTTAAAAAATGGTACCTCACACTAATAATATTTGTATAATAGATTTAAAATTATTTGTTGTATTTTTAATAAATAAATAAATAAAAGGGCTCATTATTCCCTTAATGTTTACTCGAATAGTTAAATAGATAATAATTTTTTTTAAATATAAATAAATAAACGAATGGTTCTATAATATTCTTGGGGTCATTTTGTATTCTCGAATATTGTAGATGACAAATACCACGACTATCATGCATGGGTCAATCTATGCATGCATGCATACATACATATACATACATACATACATACATACATACATACATACATACATACATATACATACATACATACATACATACATACATACATACATACATACATACATACATATATATAATGCTCAGTCAATTCACAAACCTCACATATGCACAGTATATATGTGCTTAATCAATTGCATACACATAATCAACATAGTGCTCAGTCAATTCACAAACCTCACATATGCACAATATATATGTGCTTAATCAATTGCATACACATAATCACCAAGCTTCACCAATCATGATCTTCTATGAAAGGTGTCCACAAACCGAGTTTGACTGTTTGAATTGTGGGTTGTGTACAAAACTCTTTCTCAAATTTTGTTGCGTTTATTATGAAGCCAAATAGAAGCGGATGAGAATTAGAGGAATGTAATGATTTTGTCGGAAATGTGGCAATAATTGTAGAAAAATATGTGGCAATAATTATTGTTGAATGTTACAATGGTTTTGTAAGCATGATTGATGATAAGTGCCTTATGCATCTAAAACCTGCTACAATTTCTAGTGAAGGGGACACATCACAAACTGAATTAAGTTAGAGGCTACATACACCTTGACCATAACCTTTGTCTTCACATTATAATTTCAATCAGAGACTACACATGCATAAATATATATACATTTGTTTACATGCATTATTATTCCTTGTTGGTCATGTTAATTGCGCCATGTTGGCTTAAAACCATTTTAATTGTCCAAGATCAAGCATAACATGTGGGCGGACATGGAGATTTATAAGTTACTTCACACCGGACTTTTCTGATTCGCTTCTACCGCTGCAGCGATGCCGAAGCAGCAGCACCCACAGCATAGCATTATCAGTGAGATGAGAAAATTTACGCCTACAAGGCCCCCAATAAAAATAAAAATAATAGCGACAGTATTCATCTTCTTGATATATAATGCACCACCAATTCAGATCCTCCCCTCAAAACTTCATGTATGCAAATGATATATATAGTGCTAAATCAACCCAATTAATATAATGCAATTGACATTCCTTCCCCCCGATTTCCCCCCCCCCCCCCCTCCTCCCTCACCACCCCCTCCCTCCTCGCTCACCACTTTGTCTTTGACTTTGATTAATATAATATAATGTTCAATTTATATACTGCAATTGACCCTCGAATTCAGATCCTCCCCCCATTCCCCCCCCCCCCCCCCCCCTCCCTCCTCCCTACCACTTTGTCTTTGACTTTGATTAATATAATATAATGTTCAATTTATATACTGCAATTGACCCTCGAATTCAGATCCTCCCCCCATTCCTCCCCCCCCCCCCCCACCTTGTCTTATACATTAATTTTCTGTGGCTGCTTGCCCCAATACCATCAAATGTTGGTCGTGTTCATCTTTTAAATGTAATCAACAAAGTCAGATCGATCTCCCAAAACCAACGTGGAATCAGAATGTAACTTTCTCCCAAAATCAAAGATAGATATTCTTCATCTATTCCCTTTGATGATCTAGATACAAGTCATATAAGCTACAGATGATGATGATTAAACATATGTTCAGGCAAAACAGAAGATTCATAATTCATAATTAAAAATCCATGTGTGTATATCCGTTTATGAATTAAACGCACATGCGTTTATGAAGCCTCTTGAGGAGAAAGGTGTTAACCATGGGAAGGGCCCAACCTTCAAAACCATGACCCCCCTAACATATACTTTTAAGAGTCTTTGTTGTGAGTGAGAGTGTATGTGCACATGAGCTCAATTGTAAGTATGTACTTGTGTATGAATGTTTGAATGCCCGATTGTGTGGATGCAAGTAAAGTATAATTGCAAGTTTAGGTATTTGGATGTATGTAAATAATATGTCTACATATGTATATGGTACGTGCGCACTAGTTGCAGGTCAATGTTGAAGGATGTATGCCATGTTCCAGATGTCAGACTGAATCTTATATCGGCTAGATGATGAAGGCTACATCGGTGGCTTTCATAATGGTGCATGGAAGTTTTGTAAAGGGAGCCTGATTGTGGCTCGAGCTCAAAAGAAGAACACATTGTATGTAATGCATGCAAAATTGTGCTGAGATGAAGCAAATGTGGTGGCTGACTCAGATGGCGAGTTGTGGCATAAAAGGCTTGGCCACATGAGTGAAAGGGGAATATATATCCTTGCTGAAAAGGATCTCCTACTAGAATTGAAAGGAATACACCTTGAAAAATGTGTGAACTGCTTGGCCGCAAAGTAGAATGGAGCTGCCTTTCATGCTAGGCCTCTGATGAGAAGAGAACATGCCTTGGAACTGGTTCACACAGATGTGTGTTATGTGGATGCCCCATCAAACTGTGGTGGACAGTACTTCGTTACATTTATTAATGACTTCAACAGAAAGGTGTGGGCTTTTGTGTTGGTGTCTAAAGATCAAGTGTTGTCGGTCTTTAAAGAGTTTAATGGAAGGGTACAAAGAGAATTTGGACAGAAGTTAAAAGTTGTCCGAACAGACAATAATGGCGAGTATAGAGGCCAATTTGAGTTGCATTGTAAGACTCAAGGCATCAAACTTAAGTATACGGTACCGAAGACACCTAAGCGGAATGGTGTAGGAGAGAGAATGAATCGAACCATAATGGAAAGGGTAAGAAGCATGTTGTCGCATGCAAAATTGTCGAAGTCGTATTGGGCTAAGGCAATGTTGACGGTTGTCTACCTTATAAACAGGTCTCCCTTAGTGCCTTCGAAGGGGGATGTCCCACAGAGGGTGTGGACAGGAAGGAATGTGTCTTACCAAGATTTAAGGGTGTTCAGATGCTTAGCTTATATGCATGTTGCGAAAGATCAGAGGTCAAAGTTGGGCAACAAGTTCATGCCTTGCATATTCTTAGGGTACTTGGAAGATGAGTTCGGGTACAGGATGTGGGATCTTCTTGATAAGAAGGTGGTAAGGAGCCATGACGTTGTATTCATGGAAGACCAGACGATTGAAGACTTGAGACATCAAAAACCAGTGTCTTCTTCCCAATCGACTACTATTATGGAGTCGGCACTAGTTGATCCCCCTTCGACACAACCAGTCTGTAGACAACAGCCGGTTGATGAAGCCAAATTTGAGTCGGTCGCCACACAACAACAGGCTAATGCACATCAATCTGAGTTAGAAGATTAGCTGGTAGAAGAAACCGAATTTGAGCCGGTTGCTGAAGGAAGAAGATATCCTCTAAGACAAAGGAAGGTATGTTCTCTTGACTGATGAAGGGGAACCAAAATGCTATGAAGAAGCCATGACTGATGTACACAAGGCGAAGTGGTACAGTGCCATGCAAGAGGAAATGGATTCCCTGCATGAGAACTGTTGGCATAAAAGGCCGACTCCTTCCACTTTGTATCCTAGTGTGAACTCTTCCATATAGTTAGGGCTTAGTATATAAGCAATAACCTAACGTGGTAAAGAAGAGATCACTTAATCATCTTGTGCATCGAGTCTCTAAGAGAGAGAGAGAACAGAAATAAATAGAGCTTTCATGAAATTTTATCTGTGTGTATCTATCATTTGTCTATATCTTCTTGCCTTCCCTTTGTGTTGTTTGCTGAGCATAACTGACAGGTTGTCACATACATTTCCATGCATATCCGTCTTTCAATTGGTATCAGAGCGATCCCTAGCTCAACGGCAACAAACAACAGAAAAATCTAAAAAGAAGAAGACCAGGTTAGCAAATCTCACTTTCGAAAGAATCATGGCATCAACATTTGGTACAGGAGTTGAGATTCGAAAATTTGACGGCAAAAACTTTGCCCTATGGAAGGAGATGATGTAGGACATATTGATTTTTCGAAGACAGGGCGAGGACATTTGAGACTCCAAAAAGCCTATTTCAATGTCAGCCGATGAGTGGAGATCAATGGACGAAATCACACGCTCCTGCATTTGAATGCACCTAGCCGAAAATGTCTACTTCAGCATGGCAAAAGAGACAACAACGTTCTCATTATGGTGGAAACTACAAGCCGTGTACGAGAAATAGTCGTCATCTTCAAAACTGATCTTGATCAAACAACTGTTCAACATGAAGATGGAGAAACCGATCCGACTACCTCTGACATCAACACCTTCAACCGGGTGTCATCAGAACTCTCCTCACAAGGGATCAACTTCGAAGAAGAAGTGAAAACCCTTGCCCTCCTATCGAGCTTGCCGATGAGTTAGGAGGTATTCTGCACGACATACGCCAATAGCCGACCGATCGTAAATCTGGATGAAACGATCGGCTGAGTCCTCACCAAGGACATTCGGCGAAAATCGATGGGACTTTCCATCAATGAATCGACAGAAGCCCATCACTCGACCGAGTTGTTCGACCGACAGAGTCGAACGAGAGAACAAGTCGACAGAACCGATCAAAACCGAGGGGAGACCAAACCGATAACGGTCGAAGACGAGAACGGGCCGATATGGCGAATTCTGCACACACCTCAGAAAAGTTGGCCACAATGTTTCCGACTGTTGGTCGATCAAGAGGAAAGAGAGAGGTCGGCGATCCGAGCAAAATCGAGGACAACCCGACTCAGACCACATTCCAGTAGGAAACCAAATCAACGTTGCTGACACTCGATTAGGAGAAATCCTTTCTTTAGAGGACTCGATGTTCGGAGAAGTTCTCTACACTGCACAGGATGCACACACGTGGCTACTGGATTCCGGTGCCACATTCCACGTGACCCCCAACATTGAATGGTTTTCGAACTATTCAACTGATGCCAATGGCAAAGTCTGACTAGGAAACAGGCAGGAGTGCAGAATCACAAGGACCGGAGAGGTTCCCATCTGATTGCCCAATGGCAACATGATCACCCTCCACCGAGTTCGGCACATACCTAATCTGAAAAGGAGTTTGGTCTCCATTGGAATGCTAGCCGAAGATAGGTACAAAACGACTGTAAGTGACTCGGTATGGATGATCAGCCGAGGAAACCTAAATATAGGAGGCGGGCAGAAGTACAATAACTTGTACCCAATGATGGCGATCAATCAAGAAGGGGCCCTGAACATAGCTGAAAAGACCGACCCAAACCTATGGCATGGCAGACTTGGCCATATGCATCAAGCCAGACTTGATTGGCTGATGGCGGTTGGCTACAACCCTAAACTCCAAGCAAAGACGGACTTTTGTGAGCATTGTTGATATGGGAAACAGACCCGAAGTCTGCACGCTCTCCACTACGAGATGGTACGAAAGCTCCTAGAGCTCGTGCACACAGATATATGTGGGCCCATGCCAGAGCGATCACTAGGAGGCTCCCGGTACTTCATCACCTTTGTGTCACGGACAAGTATAATAGAGTAGAACGAAGATAAGACTGGACAACAAGAGAGAGGAAAAGAACAAGAACTCAACTTATAGAATCCGTAACTCTTGTTGTTCACCTTGATTAGAATCAAGGTGCACATGAGTATTTATACAAGAGGGTAGGGCTATGTAAGCCATCTAGAAATAGAGTGCATGAGGATGCATGCAATAGAGTACGCATGAGGATGCGTGCAATAGAGAATGCATGAGGATGCATGCAAGCTAGAGAATGAGAATGCATGTAAGCTAGGAACTTCCCATGTTCAATCTACACCACATGAAGTTGAATTAAATACAAGGATGCATATGTAGCTCAAGTGGTAGGGTTTGCCCAATAGAGACCATGAGGTCTTGGCTTCAATCCCTACCTTCCTCTGTGGTATATGTCTATGACACTTTGTAGATGACTATACATGGAAGGTCTTGGCCTACTCCATCAGGTCCAAAGACAAAGCGCTTGAGGTCTTCACTCGGTTGACATCTGAAGTGGAGAACCGGTTGGGACACAGAGTGAAGACACTTGGATCTTATAACAGAGGTGAATATATCTCCAGAGCCTACAAGAAGTACTTGTCCAACAAAGGGATCAGGCATCAAAAGACTATTCCTGACATACCCATGCAGAATGGAGTGGTAGAACGGATCAGCTGAACTATCCAGGATAGGGTGACGACAATGCTCCAACAAGTTGGACTGAAGCTGGAGTTCTGGGTTGAAGCATTGCAGACTACAATATACTTGGTAAATCTAGCACCGTCAAAGGGAACCAAGCTCGAAGTGCCAAAGGCACTATGGTTAAGCAAACAACTGACCTACGATAGGCTCCATGTATTCGGATGCGAAGCCTATGCGTTCATCTCAAGGGAGAAAAAGACCAAATTGGCACCCCATGCAACAAAATGCATATTTCTCGGTTACGGAACCGATGGGGACTTTGGCTACCAGCTATGGGACCTTGAGAACCGGAAACTGATCCAAAGCAATGATGTAGTCTTCAATGAAGACTCTATCTTCTCTCAGCAGAACCAACAAAAAATTGTTGGTAAAAAGGTATCCTTCAAAGATGATAGAGACATCGTAGAAGGACCGACCCACCGGGCCGACTCACAGACTCAACAAAAAGTCGAACTCAACCAAGTCGACAACATACCCGCCGACTCCGAATTAGTAGGAAGTCCACTAGTCAAACTCGAAGACAAAGCCATCAAAGACAAAGCCGATTCGACAAGAGTCAAACAAGGCAAAGTCAATAAGATGCGAGTAGGAAATAGAACCGAGTCGACAAAGTCCATAGGGGAGGACAATGTGACACCACCGAAATCTCGACTTGGGGGTGGGTCACCTAACAAGACTCCTCACACAAATGGTTCACCAAATACCAATCGCCCAACAGAGTTTGATCGAAGAATCCGAACCACTTATCTCGGCACCCAAGAGATCTAGACGAGCTCGAAGGCCAACAAAGTTTTTTCAACCAGGCCTCGACTACATCAACTACACCGATGCGGGCGAACCAAGCACTTATGGAGAAGCTATGGCCGCAACGGACACCGAAACATGGCTCCAAGCCATGAAATCTGAAATGGACTCGATTCACAAGAATCAGACATGGGAGCTGGTCGAACTACCAGCTGGAAGAAAGCCGCTACCTTGCAAATGGGTTTTCTGATACAAATATGTATCTGAGTCAGAGAAACCCAAGTACAAAGTTCGGCTTGTCGCGAAAGGGTTCAAACAAGAACATGGGGTCGACTACAATGAGATATTCTCACCACTAGTCAAGATGACCACACTCCGACTCTTACTAGGAGTTGTGGCAACAGAAGACCTAGAGCTAGAGCAGTTGGATGTAAAGACGAATACACAGAGATCTAGCAGAAGACATCTACATGTCTTGACCGGCAGGCTTCAAGGCAACGGGGGAGGAAAGTCACCTTGTATGTTGACTAAAGAAAAGTCTCTATGGCTTGAAACAAGTGCCGAGGATGTGGTACTAGAAGTTCAACTCCTACATCAGGCAACTTGGATACCGCCAATCCGACTCCGACCCATGTATGTATGTTCTGCAATTGGCCGATGAGTCTAGGATTTATCTAATCCTATATATCGACAACATGTTGATTGCAGGAAGCAATCAAGCAGAGATTGGAAAGCTGAAGCGAAGCCTTTACGACAAGTTCGTGATGAAGGAACTCGGACAAGCCTGTCACATATTGGGCATGAGGATCCATCAAAATTCGACGACCAAGACTCTCCAACTCTCCCAGTCCGACTATATCCGAAAGGTGTTGAGGCGCTTCAACATGCAGAATGCGAAGCGAGCACGAACACCGCTTCCGACGTCGATCCGACTATCTGACAAAGAATCTCCTTCAACAGACAATGAGAGAGAGCTTAATGGAAAGATGCCCAACGCATCGGTCGTAGGAAGTATCATGTACGCAATGGTATGCAATGGTCGCGACCCGACCCGACCTAGCCTATGTCGTAGGAGTGGTCAGTCGGTACATGTCAAACCCAGGACGGAAGCATTGGGAGGCCGTCAACAACATCTTCAGGTACCTAAGAGGGGCCGAAGATACACAACTAATTTTCGGTTTGACAACCTCAGCCAAAGTCGAAGGCTACACTGACTCCGACTATGCCGGAAATACGGACAACCGGAAGTCAACATCAGGCTATATTTTCACCAATGGTGGCGGTGTGATATCATGGAGGTCGAAGCTTCAAGAGTGCATGGCCCTGTCAACCATAGAGGCCGAGTACATAGCAGCATCAGAGGTAGCGGAGGAAGAGATCTGACTGCAACGATTGTCTGCCAACTTTTTGTCTACAAGCCGAATCGACCGACCAACACTGACCATCTATTGCGACTCAGAGCGCAATTCACCTCACTAACAATCCCTTCTATCACGCAAAGATGAATCACATTGAGGTACAATATCATCACATCCCGGAGCTTAAAATTGAGAAGAGGCTTGAAGTCCGAAAGATCAACACCGAGGTGAACATCGTCGATTGCCTGACAAAGACACTCCCAGATCAACGCTTCGGAGCACTAACGACAAAGATGGGACTACGACAAGTGACCGAGCAAAAGAAAACCGAATGAGGAGCAAAAGGTAAGAGTCGACCAAATCAATCATGATAATGAGCCATGCTAAGCTTGACACCGACCTCACCTATATGCTAACCGACTTGTAACATAAATCTAGATTAGTGTTGTAATCTAGGTTTACGGGGGAGACAATCCCAAACACATCTACATGTAGGAAAGAGTAGTCCTTTTACGGGGGAGTTTGTTGGCATAAAAGGCTGACTCCTTGCACTTTATATCCTAGTGTGAACTCGTCCATATAGTTAGGTCTTAGTATATAAGCAATAACCTAACATTGTAAAGAAGAGATCACTTGATCATTCTTACATCGAGTCTCTGAGAGAGAGAGAGAGAGAGAGAATAGAAATAAAGAGAGCTTCCATTAAAACTTTATCTGTGTGTATCTATCATTTGTCTATATCTTCTTGCCTTCCCTCTGTGTTGTTTGCTGAGCATAACCGACAGGTCGTCACATACGTTTCCGTGCATATCTGTCTTTCAAGAACCACACCTATGATCTAAAGGAGTTGCTTGATGGAAAGAAGGCACTTAGAAACAAATGGGTCTACAAACTAAAGACTGGAGAAGATGGAAGTACACCTAGGTATAAGGCCCGTATTGTAGTGAACTGTTGATTTTGATGAGATTTTTGCTCTAGTAGTCAAGAGAACTTCCATCTAAACTGTTTTGGGCATGGCTACCAGTATGAACCTAGAAATTGCACAGTTGGATGTAAATACAACATTTCTCCATGGTGAGTTAGAAGAGGAAATTTATATGTAGCGGCTAGAGGTCTTTAAGGTGAAAGGAAAAGAGAATCTTGTATGTAGATTGAGGAAGACCTTGTATAGGTTGAAGTAAGCCCCTCAACAGTGCTAGAAAAAGTTTGAATCTTTCATGTTGAATCATGATCATTGTGTATTTGTGAAAAGGTATGATTAAGGTGTTTTTCTGATCCTTTTGTTGTATGTAGATGATATGTGAATTGTTGGTCAGAATGCTAAGAAGATTGCTAGCTTGAACAAGGCTTTAAGAAAATCCTTTGCCATGAAAGATTTACTAGGTCTGGCAAAACAGATTTTAGGAATGCATATAGTCTAGGACAAGACTAAAAACATTCTATGGCTGTCACAAGAGAAATATGTGACAAAGGTTTTGCAAAGGTTTAACATGTACAATGCAAAATCTTTTGGATCTCCATTGCCGGAAAACTATAAGCTAAATTCAGGTCAATGTCCTAAAACTGAGAAAGATAAGGTTAAGATGAGAAGGGTGTCATATACCTCAGTTGTTGTGAGCCTAATGTATGCCATGGTTTGCATGAGGCCAGGCATTGTATTTGCTGTTGGAATAGTCAGGTGTTACATGAGTAATCTAGAAAGGATCATTGGGCAGTCGTGAAATGGATACTTCGATATCTAAAAGGTACTTCGAGTGTATGCCTTAGATATGGCTCCGGGAAACCTATGCTTGAAGGTTTCATAGATTCTGATATGGCGGGTGATGTAGATTCCAACCGATCCACATCAATGTATGTGATGAGCTATGCAAAGGGAGTTGTGGCATGGCAATCACGATTGCAAAAGGTTGTGGATTTGTTGACCACAGAGGCTGAGTACATGGTTGCAGTGGAGGCTGGGAAATAATTGATTTTGGATGAGGGATTTTCTATGTGAACTAGGAATGAAGCAAGAAACATTCCTACCTCGTTGCAATAATCTAAGTGCCATCCACCTGGCCAAGAATGTTTCCTATCACTCTCGTACAAAGCACATTCAAAGAAGGTATCACTGGTTACGAGAGAGTGGATGACAATGAGTTTGTTTTAGCGAAGATCGATACTGATGAAAATTGATCCGACATTCTTACTAAAATTTTATCTATGGAAAAACTCATCGCTTGTCGGTGAAAGACTACTATGGTCGACATCCCCCCATACAGGAGTGAAGGGGGAGTTTGTTATGAAACCATGTCCCTCCTAATGGGGGAGATGGCTGAAAGCCAAAATCGGCCGAGAGGCCAAACGAGGGTCGGCTAGCGGAAATCAGCCGAGAGACCGAATGGAATCGGCCGAATGGTCGAATACATACATACATACATACATATAGATAGATAGATAGATAGTTGTGAGGTTATTGATATATATGATTACCTGAGCGTGAGAGAAAAGAATATATAGAGAGAGACCACAAAGTCGTGTGTGTGTGAGAAGCGCGAGAAAAGAATAGTGAATGAGTGTGAACTGAAGGAGTTCTGAGTGTGTGTGAGAGCTTAGACCATGTGTGACTGAGCAAGAGATAAAGTAAGAATAGAGAGTGAGACAAAGGTAAAAGAGAGAGAGTGCAGAGAAGTCTTGAGGGCTTCCAAAATAGGTAAACCTAAACAAGTTAGGGTTTGGTGACCTCGACTGAAACTGTGGTTTCCGATAGCAACCTCAAAGAACCTTTATACCTAAACATGTCGTATCTTTTATATGCTTTGTATTACCTATCTTATAGTGAAATATTTGCTCCGTGGTTTTTTTACCCTGCATTTAGGGGTTTTCCCACGTAAATTTGTATGTGATTACTTGTGTTTGTGTCTCGAAGTCTATTTTCTGTTTTTCCTCTCCGACTGTAAGTACATCAAGTTATTCTTCATAATAGGCTAAGCATGATGATGGATTAAACATAGGTTAAGGTAAAACAAACAGGGGAAAAGATTAAAAAAATATCACATACATAGTTTGACCATACATTCAAATCCATGACACCCTAACATTCAAAACTGTGGACCCCAACATTGGCTGAAAGCCCAAAGTCATTGTTAAGAATTAGGTAATTAACTATGGGTTAATTAGTACCTAATTATGTGATTAAGTTAAGAAGTGGAAGATTATGAGAGATGTGTGTATGTGTGGGAGAGGAAGAGAGAGAGAGAGAGAGCACTAATGAACAACGAGACAAGATGGGGGATGATTAAGTATATTAAAAAGCATCATCAAATAACATTGGGTCATGTGAAACAGGTAATATGTCGCAAATTAAGAACAGTCCGTCCAAAAACAACACAAAGTAGGTCATTGTTACGATATGACAAGATTCAAACCCATGATCTTATGTTACATGGGTCGAGCTCTTGACAATTAGACTATATATTGTAATACAAAGAATATTATTTTCATTTAATTTTTACTATAGAAAATAGACGTATATTCTAGATTTCTCTGGAACATTCTAGAAACTTCAAGAGTACTCCTAAGAACACTATAAAAGGAGGCACAAGGCATTATTTCGAACCAAATCGGTTCAACGCCAGTCTTAAGCCTCCTAGCTACTACTATATATTCTCTTCACATAATATATATCTTTTGTTATCATATCATTCTCTCTCTCACACACACACTCACTCTTTCCTTCTCTCAAGAGTTCTACACCTCCCTTAGTACTAATCTTCGTCTTTTAGTACTAATTCCTTCTCTGTCCTAGTACTGTTCCTCATAGTACTTCTCTATCTTAGTATTGTTCCTGACAGTTTGAACTGATTTTCAGTCTCCTTCCTTCTCTTCATTTTAGCTTCTTACTTCTCCCTCCCTTCATACTAATCTCTTGTTCCTCTTTTCTCTCATACTATGGCCACTGTTAGCGCTCAAGAATATCAATCCGTTTTCTTGGAGTTGCAATGCTTGAAAGAGAAGTTTCTAGCATTAGAACAAGAAATCTCCTTATAGAAGCAGCTGACGCAACAACAACATGGGGAACTAGTGTTACACGTGCAACAGCTCGAAGCGACCATTGTAGCGTTGCAACAACAAGGACCAAGTACGCAAGGGATTCCTAAAGAACCCAAGATCAACCTTCCTATGAAATTCAATGGAATGCGATCATAGTTTAGAGGATTCCTTAATCAGGTACGAATTGTCATTCAAATGCATCCTTCCCGATATCCCACCGATGCATCACGAGTGGGTCTAGTACACACGTTGTTAAGTGGCTCAGCTTTGGCATGGTTCGCTCCGTTGTTAGAAAAGTACTCTCCATTACTAAACAATTTTGGAGATATTGATAGCATAAGGACAACAATCAACAAAATCTGACGATTACGTCACGGTTATCGTCCAGCCTCCGCATACGTCGTAGATTTCTGTCTACTCGCCTCTGATGTCCCGTGGGATGACCAAGTATTAATGGAGAAATTTCGTTATGGCCTACATAACCATGTTAAGGATTTACTCTTGACCTTCCCCGAAGAACCAAAGTCATTGACAGAAGCAATCGGTTGCGCAGTACGATGCGATAACCGTCTCTTCGAACGACGTTCGAAACATCAGTTCAAATGCCGAGTGCAAGATCGGAGCCCACCTATGCTTCAGTTGTAGCAAAGCCTTTCCTAAGGGAGTCATTTAATACGTCTCCAACAAATACTCCGACTCCAATGGAAATCGACACCACACGTCGTCGTGGACCACTATCGGAAGAAGAAAAGTAGCGACGTCAGGCAAATTGATTATGTCTTTATTGCGGTGGACCGGGGCATATTGTAGTGAACTGTCCCCATCGGCCAAGAAGGCAGGTAAATCAAATAACTGCTACTACTAATAGTACTTATAGTCTACTTCTCTAGGTATGTCTGATAGTCCTTATAGCCCAAGCTTTTCAAAGAAATTTGAAATCCTTAGTCAACTAAAAGAAGAGTTAAACAATTAAGTCCAGCCAAAATAGGAGTCGTTTGGTTGGACAACCCTAGATCTGTGCAACCCATTAGTGGTTCCATTTCCTCTAAGCAAGTTTGCAATGTGTTCTTAGCTCAAGTAATGGTTAGTATTAAAATTACTCCTCTAGTACATGCCTTAGCACTCTTAGATTCTAGAGCCAACTCTTGCTTCATGGATAGGATTTTTGCCCAAGCTCATCAAATATCCCTAAGAAAACTTTCTTGCCTAGCATCTATAATAGTTATTGATGGTCGTCCCATTGCTTCCGGAAAAATCGTACAGGAGTCAAAGCCAATTCAAGTTTTCCTAGATAACTTGGTGTGTGTAGTATCATTTAATATAATTAGTAGTCCAGATCATCCAATTGTCTTGGGATTACCGTGGTTCGAATTACATAACCCAAACATAGATTGGAGAACAAGAGAAATACGGTATCGACAAATCCGAGGATCTAGTCATAAGATTGCAACCATTTCACTACATCAATTGCGTGAGGGAGGACGCAAGGAAGCAATGTTTGTCTTCGCGGTATCAATAAAACCTTCCAACACTAATAAAGAGGAATCCACAGTTCAACTTCTAGAGAAGTATTGTCATTATGCCGATGTGTTCGATAAGGTACAAGATAATACGCTTCCTCACCACCGACCGTATGATTGCCCATCGATTTACAACCGGGAAAAGAGTCACCATGGGGACCTATCTACAATTTGTCACCAACCGAGCTAGAAGTCCTTTGAGCCTATATAGAGGAGAATTTGGCAAACGGTTTCATTCGACATTCGAAATCTCGAGCGGGCGCACCCATTTTCTTCGTCAAGAAAAAGGATGGATCAGTTCGTCTCGTCGTAGACTATCACGGATTGAATAAGGTCACCATCACGAATAGGTATGTACTTCCCCTTATCTCAAGTCTTTTAGAATGGATCAATGGTGGAAGGTTCTTCACAAAGATCAACCTACGAGGAACATATAACCTCGTACGGATCCGACCAGGAGATGAATGGAAGACTACGTTCCACACCCGATATGGCAACTTCGAGTATACGGTCATGCCATTCGATCTCCCTAATGCACCAATAGTCTTCCAGCACATGGAAAATGATATATTCTGAGATTTCTTGGATGTTTGTTTGATAATCTAGTTCGTTTATTCGAAGACCCAAGAAGAGCATGATTCTCATGTACTATTAGTACTAAAACGGCTTCGAAAACATAGTCCTTATGGAAAATTAGAAAAATGTAGCTTCGAGTGCAACCAGGTGGAATTTTTGGGCTATGTCATATCCTTGGAAGGCATCTCCATGGATCCAGCTAAGGTCAAAATAGTGGTAAAATGGCAGACTCCATGTTCGTTGTGAGATGTGCAATGCTTTTTAGGCTTTGCCAATTTCTACTGCAAGTTTATATAGGATTAATCAAAGCTTGTTCTACCTCTCACTGAGCTTACCAGGAAGGGACGATTGTTCGTTTAAGTGGACATGGCTTTTGAGAGTTTTAAGAAGGCATTTGCATCAGCTCCTATTCTAGCTAATGTTGATCCGGAAAAACCATTCATCATTGAGGCATCCTGTCACAACAAGGTGGTAATGGAAAACTACATCCTGTGGCTTTCCACTCACGCAAGTTTGACGCCGCCGAAATCAACTATGAAATTCATGATAGGGAGCTATTAGCAATAGTGGACTCTTTTACACAATGGAGGCATTTTCTAGAGGGATCTTCTCATCAAGTCGCGTATTCAGTGATAACAAAAACCTTGCCTACTTTCAGAATGCTCGTGTGTTAAATCGAAATCAAGATCAGTGGGCCCAATTCCTCACTCGTTTCGACTTCAAAATTACATATTGTCCGGGTAAGCAACAAGGGAAGGCAGATGCATTATCACAGTGCTCGTATCTAGCACTGCGTCCCGGCGTGCCAGCTTGCATAACCAAAAGCAAGTAATCCTAGGACCGGCACGACTGTAAGCAACGCATGTCTTCGGTATGCCATTAGATTCCCACATTATCGATAACATACGGGAGGACTTGAAGTTAGATGCTTTAGCACAAGCCATTCTCGCACAAATTGATCCCTCTCGAGCATCTTGTTCACAGTCGCAACAACCAGGTATGGACTATCGACAATTCGAATGTCATGATGGATTGCTATTCTTTAAGAAACTCTTGTATGTTCCTAATGGTTCTTGTCACCTTTGTGTAGTCCAAAACTGTCATGACACATATACAGATGGATTGCTATTCTTTAAGAAACTCTTGTATGTTCCTAATGGTTCTTGTCACCTTTGAGTAGTCCAAAACTGTCATGACACATATACAGATGGGCATTTCGGTAGTACTAAAACGTTGGGTTTAGTTCAACGATCTTTTTGGTGGCCTCATATGCAACGACTTGTCGAAGACTATGTTCGGACATGTGATACATGTTGCAAGGTAAAGAGGCCACGACATCATCCATATGGTTTGTTGGAACCATTACCAATTCCAAGTAAGCCGTGGCAATCCATTTCTCTAGATTTCATGATAGATCTTCCAGATTCAAAGGGATTCGACACGATCTTAACAGTAGTAGATCGATATACAAAGATGGCACATTTGCTGCCTTGTACAAAGCTGTCATGTGAGAGGTATGTCGGCATCATGGCCTCCCCGATAACATGATTAACGAACGTGAACCCCAATTTTTCTTGAAATTCTAGAAGCATCTCTACAAAATGCACAAGGTCCCTATGTGAACTCTCCTCTGGCTATCACCCTCAAACAGACGGACAAGCAGAACGAATGAATCAAACATTGGAACAATATCTTCGGTGTTTTCTACGTTATCAACAAGATGATTGGGCGTATATTCTCCACTTTGTCTTCGGCGTATATTCCAATTGGGAGCATTGGTCGTCTTCGTCATTGCCATTGCTTCTAGAGTTACCATCATCATCGTCCTTGCTTTCAGAGTTACCGTCATCAA
This sequence comes from Azolla caroliniana, assembly GCF_043228905.1. NCBI lineage: Eukaryota > Viridiplantae > Streptophyta > Polypodiopsida > Salviniales > Salviniaceae > Azolla > Azolla caroliniana. The sequence goes on along the minus strand of NW_028230448.1, from coordinate 4,205,109 downwards.
CATCCTTGTCTTCGACGTCATCATTTTCAGCCCCTCTTCGCCCAACCATTGTCGTCATCAACACTACTTGTCATCCTTTTTAGGTATCATTTTGTCTCACGATTTTGGTGAGGAGTGCTTTCGATCGCTCACCTTCCCAGTTTCGGTGGGGTTCACAACCGCTCACTTTCCTGGTGGGGATCAGATCGTTGCTTGCATGAACTACATTTTCGTTATAGTTCAAGTCTCGCGGCACTTTCTGTTGGTGAGGACCAATTTCGATCGCCCACCTTCTAGTTTCGGTGGGGGTCACAATTGCTCACTTTCCTAGTGGGGATCACCTGGGTTTCTCGCTAGTGCTACCATATGTGTCGTGTATTGGGTCAACCTCAACTATTTATCCTCTCATAATAGAAGAAGTCGAGTTGGCCGCTTCACTTGCACTCCTTCGCCCGTTGTGGTTCCAATTCTCGGTGAGGGCCGCATGGTCGCTCATGTCCATTCGTGTTCAGTTCATGGTGAGGGCTACATGGTCTCTCACGTCCCGGTGAGGGTTGCATGGTCACTCAATGCCCGTTCATGTTCGAGTTCCCGATGAGGGCCGCATGGTCGCTCACTCCCATTCGTGTTCCAGTTCTCGGTCAGAACCACATTGTCGCTCACTGTCGCTAGTGTTCCACCTCCTAGTGAGGACCACATGGTCGCTCACGCTTGTTCGTGCTCCCGATGAGGACCACACATGGTCGCTCACGTACGTTGGTGTTCGGGTTTCAAGTGAGAACAACACATGGTTTCTCACACCCACCACTCCCTGTTCACCCCTACACCACGCTTTCGAAAAGGCGGCCGTAAAGGGGAGGATAATGTCACGACACAATGACATCAAATATGTAGTTACTGAGGATTGAACCTACAACCTCACATCTACAAGATGTCATGCTCAACCATTTTGATATGAGCATACATTTGTATAATACATTTGTATTCTATAGTCTAGCATATATTATATTTCAGAATCAGAATATTCTAGAAATATTGTATGACATATTCTAGACGAGTATATTCTAGAGATATTCAATCTCGGAACAAGTATAAATACTTGTAACCTCCTTGGTCCCTTTCAAGGGATTCAACACCAGTCATTGAGACATCAATCGACTATTCTCGTTTCGCCTCATCTTTGTCTCCATGATCTTTAGCTCTATCTTCATGCTCTTCTATCATTCCCATCTTCTTAAGTTCCATGCTCTTAGCCCCATCATCCATGCTCCTTCCCAGTCCGCGCTTGGTGTGTCCATGACACTTTGCAGAATTTGCGTATAATAACTTTGTCCACTCATCGACTAGGGTTATACCATTTTATGTTTATATGGGCTATCATCCCCAATGGTGTGTATTCGAAACTCCGGAGTTACCCATAAATCCTTGTGTAGAGGATCGTTTGGAGCGGCTATGCGAGATATAGGCAGACTTATCTACTCATTTACAACAAGCTCAACAAACGCAGAAGGATTATGTGGATCTTCATCTGCTTCCATCCAGTTTTAACATTGGAGATTGGGTATGGCTACTATGATGACACATCAAGACTATTTGCCCATGCGAGAAGTTGGATTATCGGGGATTAGGTCCTCTCCGTATTATCAAAAAAATTAATGATATCGCTTTTCGTCTTGATCTACGTCCCCAACTACAGATACATCCGGTGTTTCATAGTTCTCTCCTAGAACCCTATCAGGACAGAATCATCCCAGGTCGTATTAAACCACCTCCACCCCCGATCGAACTTGAAGATGGACCTGAGTACGAGGTTGCCGCCATCCTCGATTCGAAGATTGTTCACAACAAGCTCTACTATTTAGTCGATTGGCTAGGATATAGTCCCAACAAGCGTACTTGGGAACCAATAGAGAATGTGACCAATGCTCATGCTCTTGTTGAAGACTTCCATCGTCAATATCCAGAAAAACTAGGTCCTCAATCCAAAACGACTCATAACACTCGTCGTTTTAAAAAGAAGAAAGGGATAGTGCCATGATATGGCAAGATTCGAACCCATGACCTTATGTTACATGGGTCAAGCTCTGGACCATTAGACTATATATTATAATACGAAAGATATTTTTTTCATTTAAGTTTTACTATAGAAAATAGATGTATATTCTAGATTTCTCTGGAACATTCTAGAAACTTCAGGAGTACTCCTAAGAACACTATAAAAGGAGGCACAAGGCATTATTTCGAACCAAATTGGTTCAACGCCAGTCTTAAGCCTCCTAGCTACTACTATATATTCTCTTCACATAATATATATCTTTTGTTATCATATCATTCTCTCTCTCACACACACACTCACTCTTTCCTTCTCTCAAGAGTTCTACACCTCCCTTAGTACTAATCTTTGTCTTTTAGTACTAATTCCTTCTCTGTCCTAGTACTGTTCCTAATAGTACTTATTTGTCTTAGTACTGTTCCTGATAGACATTTCGACAAAGTTACCTACAATGAGATATATATGGATCTCATGTGCAAGGGTGCACATGTGTGAGGAGAATATAGGTACAATGTTGTAAGTCCTATATTAAATGTACTTGGGAGTGGAGGATCTAGAATATCCCAGTTAAGTACAAGGTCCTATTTAAGGCTTTATAGTCAACACTTCTAACTAGATTCTATCCAGGTAACTACAAAGATACATGGTTGACGAACTAACTAACTCTAGTTGAGCTTCCTCTCTCAACATGCCCCCTCAAGCTCAAGTGTGAGGCATCCGACATCCGTTTTGCTTTCGATGTTGTCTTGCTTTCGATGTCCGCTTCTGTGTGACTTTCGGTGTTGGCTTCTGCATCGTGGCAGTTTTGATTCTTTTGATCCTCCCCCTCAAGCTTGTGACAAAGTCTTAAGTCGACTGCTTTCACCCATCGTGGGTCACGAGCCACTTCTGTAGAGTGTTCGGGCTCTTGTTTGGCCGCTACCTTCTTCGCGAAGGCATAATGATGGGCCATGTACTCTGAAAAGAATTGCGTGCGGAAGCAATACAGGAAACCGAACAACAGAAAACGTAGGTTTAATGGAAAGCTTAGGTTTGCACAGTACGCACGAGAGAGAGAGTAAAACACTAGAACTTAATTCAAAAATTTATACAAGCCCTGACAATCGGGCTGATGTATTGACAGTACTTGACTGCTCATAAATGAGCTTCGACTCTTACTCCCAAAACTATTCCTTACGAGGAATATCTCTCTAATGGCCTTTCGGTTTAAGCACCGATACGACCTTCCTACGCACCGGTTTGCGTACCGGTTTACGCACCCGTTTCACGCACTGGTCCGGCCTAATCGATCCAGTCCTCGGCTTGCTCAACCGATCCGGCCGATGTTGAGCTTGTCTCTTAACACTCGCCCTCAAGCTCAACTTGAGGTTCCGCCTACTCCTCCGGATCTACGCTCCGGCTTCTCTTGGCTCCACGCCTTGCTCGCACTCCTCGGCCTATTCGACTCCGCGCGCTTTGACCCTTCTGATCGGCTTGTCTGCTTCCACGGCCCTTCTCAGCTTCCTTGTTGTTGCGGTGTTGGCACCTCTTATGCCGCCTTCTCGTCCGCTTGGCCCTTGGTTGATTTAGTGTATCCGAATCAAACATCTGAACCAACTCGGATACCTCTGATCGGTTTTCACTCTCGTCCGAGTTGGCTGTCTCCAACTCTTCTTCAGTCTTCTTGCCCTTGACGACGTCATCTCCCCCATGCTTGGTTGGCTTCGGCTCTTTCTTCCAACTGCTCCCTTTTTGTTCGCTTTTGGACTCTTCCGCGGGTCCGACCTCGGCTTCTTCAGCCGATCCGAAATCGAATTCATCATCCGACTCGGCGTCACGGTCTTCTCTCCCCCTTCCGTGGTCATTCGGGAAATCTCTCCCCCTCAAGTTCGGCACGTCGAGGTGACGCAACCCAAGCGCACCCAAGAATTGTCGCAACTTGTCCAGACCAAGAGGCTTGGTGAAGATGTCGGCGGGTTGTCGATCCGTTGGAACATACTGAAGTTCGACTTCACCGGAGAGAACACTCTCACGGACGAAATGGTAGTGCACCCTAATGTGCTTAGTCCGGGCGTGGAAAATAGGGTTCTTGGCAAGTTGGATGCTACTGAGGTTGTCGCAGTAGATCATCGTCGGATCGGACACCTCCTCTTGCAGGTCCTTAAGTAGTCGTTTAAAAAATATGGCTTTGCATGTCGCGACAGTCGCTCCTCAGTACTCAGCTTCGGTGCTCGACAATGCAACTGTCGGCTGCTTCTTACTACTCCACGCGATCACGACACTCCCAAGAGAGAACGCGTATCCGGACGTGGATCGGCGATCGGCGGCGTTGCTAGCCCAATCAGCGTTGGTGTAGCCGACCAATGGCGAGGTTGTACCGGTCCGATATAGCAGACCCCAGTCCTTAGTGCCGCTTACGTACCGCAATACGCGTTACGCACACTGAAGGTGCTCCTCGGTAGGTCGCGCCAAGAACTGACTGATCACCCTGATCGGATAACTGAGATAAGGTCGGGTGATGGTAAAGTATATGAGGTTGTCGACTATCTGTGGGAACCTCGTCGGGTCACATACCTTGCCGGACTCGGGGCGAAGCTTGACGGTTCTATCTAGAGGAGTCGAGACGAACTTACAGTTTGCCATCCCCAAATTGAAGAGCATATTCAGCACGTAATGACGTTGGCTGATCAATATGCCTTCGAGGGTGCGGATCACTTCGATCCTGAGGAAGTAATGAAGGTCCCCCAGATCCTTCATGTCGAATGATGCCGCAAGCTGGAGCTTCACGTGGTCGATTTCCTAGGTCGGCGCCGGTGATGACCAAGTCATCAACATATAGTAAAATACTAATTGTCATGACGACATACATTTTGGCCTTACAAGGATTCGAGCCCAAAACATCTTGGTCTATATGTTAGAACTTTAACCATTATACTAACATATATGATGTATAGTTATAATAAATGTATTATTAGTTACTACAAGACATTTAGAGTATTCTAGAACATTCTAGAGTATTCCAGAACAATCTAGAGTATTCTAGAACATTCTAGGATATTCCATGATTATATTAAATATCATAAATATCTAAAATATTCTAGAACATTCTAGAAAACTCCATAAGGCCTATAAATAGGTGTCTATTCATTCATCACAACTCATTCGTTTCAACACCAGTTTGTAGCCCCTTAGCCTACTCTTTGTAATCCTTGCTCTCTTATAATATAAACTCTCTTTCCATTTCTAGTGTTCTTTCTCTCTCTCTCTCTCTCTCTCTCTCTCCCTCTACCTTCTACTGTCATCTTATTTTTCTCTCTCCTATTCTCAAGTCATGACAGTTTGAACCGAATTTATCTCTTTTCTTCTTCTCCAACTTCTTCTTCTTATCTTAACCTTATTCAACCAAATCTAGCAATTTTCTATCACAACTATGGAGTCCGTCAGCAAGCAAGAATATATGCGTGTTCTCTCCGAGCTCGAAATGCTAACAACCAAATTCGTGGCACTAGAGCATGAAAATCAAAGATTGCTAGGAGACCTACAACAAGTAAGTGCTGAGAAAGTACAACAATATGAAGAATTATCTCAATGGGTGCATCAATTGGAGACTACTCTATTGCAATGACAAGCGGCGGAAGTTCAAACCTCGCCGAAGGAACCCAAGATTAGTCTGCCGGCCAAGTTTGATGGTACAAGGTCTCAATTTTTTCGTGGATTTTTAAATCAGGTACGGCTTGTGATTAAATTGCATCCTAGCCGTTACCCAATTGATGTTGCTCGTGTGGGTCTAGTTGGTACCTTGTTAACGGGTACCACATTAGTGTGGTTTGCACCACTCCTAGAGAAGCACTCACCAATATTAGAAGATTTTGAAGGGTTTATTAATGAGTTTCAAGCCAACTTTGGAGACACTGATAGTATGAGGACTGCAATAAACAAAATTCAGCGATTGCGACAAGGAGATCGTCCTGCTTCCGCTTATACTGCAGATTTTCGCCTTCTAGCATGTGATATTCCATGGGACGAGGCGGCATTAATGGACCAATTTCCTCAAGGTCTACGCAATGATGTGAAGGATTTACTTCTTACCTTCCATGATGATCCAAAATCTCTTACTGAAGCAGTAAGCTGGGCCGTGCGATGTGACAATCGCTTATTTGAGCGGCGTTCTGAGCGCCAACAAATGTTACGCTTTCGACCAACAGAAACATATGCTTCGGTGGTTGCAACTCCACCCCAAGTATCAAAGTCAAGTGTTGTGGATGGCCCTACTCCAATGGAAATCAAGACAACATGATGTCGAGGACCATTATCGGATGTTGAAAAGCAACGACGGCGAGCGAATCGTCTATGCCTCTATTGTGGTGGTCCAGGGCATATTGCTGTGAATTGTCCACATAAACCATGACGACAAGTTAACCAAGTAAGTGCTCAGGACAATCCCATCTCAATTTCTTCCATGCCTTCTTGTAACCCATGTAGGCCTAGTAGTCCCTGTCATAAAAATATATTTGATGTCTTCAGCCAATTAGATGATGTGTTAAACGAGTAAGTCTGGCCAAAATCGGAGCCATTTGGTTGGACAACCCTAGGCATGTAACGTCCGTCCCTAGTTGTGGTTCCATTTCATCCGATCAAGTTAGTCGAGTTTTCTCTGCACAAGTTGAGCTTAACACATCTATGTGCCATCGAGTCCCAGCTTCTGCCCTCTTAGACTCTGGAGCCAACTCTTGTTTCATGGATTGTGAGTTTGTTGTAATGCATAATATTCAGTTGCATAAGCTCCCAAGCCCAGTGTCAGTCGGAGTCATTGATGGATGCCCCATAGCATCAGGTGATATAGTTGAAGAGTTTGAACCAATTCATGTAGTCCTAGGCAATTTGGCTAGTGTCATCTCATTCAACATCATTAGTAGTTCAGAGCACTCCCTAGTTCTTGGTCTTCCATGGTTTGAGCTACATAACCCAACTATTGATTGGAGAAAAAGAACCGTTGAAGAAGTCACAATACAGTCTGAGCCTCTTAAAACTCCATTAAAGGATATGACATTCCAAAAGATTTCGACAATCTCTATACATCAATTACGTGAGGAAGGACAGAAGGAAGACATGTTGGTGTTCAGAGTTTTAGCAACTCCCACATCGAGCTCACAAGAATCGGGGGTCCAACTACCGAAGAAATATATAGAATTCTCCGATGTTTTTGATAAGGTGAAGGCCAATAGACTACCAGAGCATCGACCATATGATTGCCCGATTGATTTGCAACCCGGAAAAGAGCCTCCATGGGGGCCAATTTATAACCTTTCACCCACGGAGTTAGAGGTTCTTCGAGAATATATCGATGAGAACTTGGCGAATGGGTTTATCCGGAATTCAAGATTTCCTGCCGGCGCACCCATATTTTTCGTTAAAAAGAAAGATGGTTCGCTTCGTCTGGTCGTGGATTATCGAGGATTGAATAAAGTAACTATTCGAAACCGATACGCTCTACCATTGATTTCGAGCCTTCTGGAACGCCTCAATGGAGCTAAGTATTTCACAAAGTTAGATCTTCGAGGTGCTTACAATCTTGTTCAAATTCGTCCTGGGGATGAATGGAAGTTGCTTTTCGTACTCGCTATGGCCATTTTGAGTATACAGTGATGCCATTTGGTCTCACGAATGCACCAACAGTTTTCCAACATATGGCGAATGATATTTTTCGAGATTTCCTCAATATTTTCGTCATAATTTACCTAGATGATATCTTGATCTACTCAGAAACTCAAGAGGATCATGATATACACGTTCGACAAGCTTTGCAACGGTTGCGTGAATATGGTCTCTGTTGAGAGACAAGCTCAACATCGGCCGGATCGGCTGAAGAAGCCTAGGACCGGATTGTTTGGGACTGATCGGTTAGGCCGAGTGCGTAAACCGGGAGGTCGTTAGGAAAGATATTCCGTGAGGAATATATTTGGGAGTTAGTGTAGGAGCTCTTAATGAGCATTGAAGTACTGTCAGTACTTCTGTCAATCCTTCTAGGACTTGTATAAAAGTGTTCATTGAACACACATTTGTATAGAGAGTGGTGAATAGAGATTGTGTACTTCTTTATATTTTTTGTGTCTTCTCTCTCACTCTCTCTGTCTCTCCCGCGTATACCGTGTAAGCTCAAGCTCTCCATTGAACCTGAGTTTCCTTCCTTCTGTTCGGTCTTCATACTTGCTTCCGCACGTTACTTTCTACATGGTATCAGAGCGCGAGGGTTGAGAACCTCTCTGCAGTCGACACAGATTGACGAAGAAGAACGAGAAGAACGATGGATAGAGGCATGGCGAGCTCGCTTCCAACAGAGAAGCTCGACAGAACCAACTACGCGTCTTGGTCCTACAAGATGCACCAGTACCTGCTCGGGCACGGCTACTGGAGTTATGTCGAAGGAGCTAATGACGCGACACCCGAATCGACACACAGAGACTTCCCGTCATGGGAGCAATCGGCGAGCAAGGTATTATACTGCTTCGCGTCGTGTGTGGGCGAACAGTTATTGAGCTATATTTGGGATGCAAAGACGTCGAAGGGTGCGTGGGAAAATCTGAAGAAGATTTTCGCCGCGAGCACCACAGCCAGGAAGCTTCAGCTCCGACAGGAGTTGAGCAGCCTACGACAACGCGACTTGTCGGTGGCGGACTATACCTCGAAGATCAAGGATATCTGTGACTCCCTCGCCTCCATAGAGGTGAACATCGAGGAGAGCGAGATGGTCCAGATCTGTCTCGGAGGTTTGGCGTCGAAGTTCGGAGCGTTCCGAACGGCTGTGTGTACCCGGGAGAATACGCCGTCCTTCTTTGACTTACAGTCAATGCTCCTGGTAGAGGAGAACCACGCGGGTGCGTCTACAAGCACGCACACCGACAACAGAATGCTGTACACGGAGGGAGATAGGCCTCGTGGATGTGGAGGATGAGGCGAGTCAGCGCACAATGGAGGCGACTGACGAGATCAAGGAAGAAGGCACCGAAGTGATGCCAACAGCAACTCCGAACCCTCCGAAAACAGGGGGAGTCGAAGCGATGAGAACCGGCAAGGGAAGGCCATCTTCGAATGCCGGTACTGTGGCAAGAAAGGCCACAGGGAAAGTGAGTGCTGGAAGAAGCGCGCCGATTCGGAGAGAATCGGTTCCGGAAACGGCTCCGGACATACCGACAAGGGAAACCGGCAATGATCGCACTACGCCAAAGACTCCGGGAGAGTCGGAGAAGGGTCTGTCTTCGTGACGAGACACGGAGCAAACTCAATTAAATAGAGCACCTCGAGATCGGACGAGGTTTGGTATGTAGACTCCGGTGCGTCAAACCACATGACGAGCCATAAGCAGTGGTTCTTGTACCTTGAAAAACTGATACAACCTGGAGTAGTCGCAACTGGAGACGACACTCCGCATCCGATCGCGAATGTCGGAGAAGTTCCCCTTAGCCATGTCGGGCAGAAAGGGAAACTCATGAACGTGCTGCACGTTCCGACAATCACGAAGAACTTGGTCTCGGTTGGACAAATCGTTGACCAAGGGATGGAGGTTCGGTTTACACACCTCGGGTGCTTCATTGAGGAAGAAGGCCATGTGATTGCGCAAGGGCGCAGAGACGGGAGGATGTGCATCCTCGACTCCACTGACGGCGGCACCGCAATGTTCGCGAAGAGAAGAAAAACCGAGTCGGACATCGACTTGTGGCACAAGCGGATAGGCCATGTCAACTACCAGCTGCTTCAAGATCTGCAATCGAAACAGGTAGTGTTCGGATTGCCCAAATTTAGTGGCCGAAAGGCACAAATTTGTGAAGCCTGCCAGCTCGGGAAGCAACACCGACTTCCTTTCCCCAACGAGCAAAACCGGAGCCGGAATATGCTCGAACTTATACACTCCGATGTATGGAGGCCGGCACAAAACGTTAGTCTTGGCGGGAGCCGATATTTCGTCTCCTTCATCGACGACCACACGCGGCACACGTGGATCTACCTCATTGAGAGGAAGAGTGAAGTCTTCGACTGTTTCCGGGACCTCAAAGGGTTCGTGGAAACGGAAACGGGACGAAAGATCAAGTCTCTGCGGTCGGATGGCGGGAAAGAGTACTTTTCTGGTCAATTCAACGGTTATCTACAACAAATGGGAATCAGGCGCGAATTCAGTTGTAGATACACGCGAGAGCAGAACGGCGTGGCCGAGAGGAAGAATCGGTCAGTTGTGGAAGCGGCATGGGCAATGCTGGAGGAGAAGAGCTTGCCCAAGTTCTACTGGGCCGAGGCGGTAAGGACCGCAGTATACATCCGGAACCGGATCGGAGACAAAGTGTCAGCGCACGAGTTGTACTTCGGAACGAAGCCGAACTTGCGACACTTGAGGGTGTTTGGTAGCATTGCGTATGTGCATGTACCGAAGGAGAAAAGGAGGAAGCTGGACGCAAAGGCCGAGAAATGCATCTTGGTCGGTTACTCGGACGAGCAGAAGGGTTATAAGTGCTATAACCCTCACACCAAACAAGCGCGTGTTAGCCGCGACGTTGTGTTTGACGAGTCCGCGTCCTGGTACCAGTCCCCGACTCAGAACCTCGACTCCAATCCGAGCTCTGACGATGAGGTCAGCGAGGCCGAGATGCCTCCGGATGAGCCCGAAATCGAGACCCGCGAAGAGAGTCCAATTTCACTCCGTTTAAGTGGACCGATTGGACGACTGAGTCGGTACGACCAGTCCGATGAAGAGCCGGCGAGTAGTGGAGACTCGGCCGTGCATTCCCCGCGCAGGAAGCCGAGGAGACGGCTTACGTGCAAAGAGAAAGGGAAGAAGAAGGTGTCGGATTCCGGCACAGATAGGAACGAGTCAGACCGACGCGAGTCCGACTCCGAGGGAACCAGTGACGGGTCTTTAAAGGTGAAGACCGCGTCGACCGAGAAGGCCTCGACATCGGCTAATGTGAGATTACGCCGATCTACCTGCCAGAAGAATCCGGTTTTGCGGTTCGGATACAATGAGTACATGGCACATCATTATGCGTACATGACCCGTGTAGCGGAAGTGCATGAGCCGGAGAGCTACGCAGAAGCGGCTAAAGACGCGAATTGGCGTGCCGCGATGGAGGAAGAGATGCACACATTGGAATAGAACGAGACCTGGGAACTGGTTGACGCACCGAAGGGTGTGAAGCCGATCGGGTGTAGGTGGGTGTACAAGGTCAAGTACAACACTGATGGCTCGGTCAACCAGTACAAGGCTCGGCTAGTGGCAAAAGGCTACGCGCAGAAACACGGCATCGACTACGATGAGACGTTTGCGCCGGTCGCGAAAATGACGACCGTCCATGTTTTGCTCGCAGTAGCTGCGGTGAAGAGGTGGCACTTACATCAGATGGATGTAAGAATGCGTTCTTGCAAGGTGACCTTGAGGAACAGGTGTACATGGTACAGCCCCCCGGATTTCATTCTGGAACGAACTCCTCGGCAGTATGCCGACTGAAGAAGTCCCTTTACGGACTGAAGCAAGCCCCGCGTGCCTGGAACGCGAAGATCACGCAACAACTGCGTCGGATGGGCTTCGTCACATCAAAATCGGACTCTTCCCTGTTCATCCGGAAAGGTCGACTCGGACCGGTTAGTATTTTACTATATGTTGATAACTTGGTCATCACCGGCGCCAACCTAGGTGAAATCGACCGCGTGAAGCTCTAGCTTGCGGCATCGTTCGACATGAAGGATCTGGGGGACCTTCATTACTTCCTTGGGATCGAAGTGATCCATACCCCCGAAGGCATATTGATCAGCCAACGTCACTACGTGCTGAGTATGCTCTTCAAATTCGGGATGCCCGACTGTAAGTCCGTCTCGACTCCTCTGGACTGACGTGTATCTACAACTAAATTCGCGCCGAATTCCCATCTGTTGTAAATAACCGTTGAATTGACCGAAAAAGTATTCTTTTCCGCCATCCGACCGTAGGCACTTGATCTTTCTTCCTGTTTCCGTTTCCATAAACCCTTTGAGGTCCCGGAAACAGTCGAAGACTTCGCTCTTCCTCTCAATGAGGTAGATCCACGTGTGCCGCGTGTAGTGGTCGATGAAGGAGACGAAATATCGGCTCCCGCGAAGACTAACGTTTTGTGTCGGCCCCCACACATCGGAGTGTATCAAGTCGAGATTGTTCCAGCTCCGGTTACGCTCATTTGGGAAGGGAAGTCGGTGTTGCTTCCCAAGCTGGCAGGCTTCACAAATTTGTGCCTTCCGGCCACTAAATTCGGGCAATCCGAACACCACCTGTTTCGATTGCAGGTCCTGAAGCTGCTGGTAGTTGACGTGGCCTACCCACTTTTTGTCCCTTCGCAAACATTGTGGTGCCACCGTCAGTAGAGTCGAGGATGAACATCCTCTCGTCTCTGCGCCCTTGCGCAATAACACGGCCTTCTTCCTGAATGAAGAAACCGAGGTGTGTAAACCGGACCTCCATCCCTTGGTCAACGATCTATCCGACCGACACCAAGTTCTTCGTGATTGTGGGAACGTGTAGCACGTTCATGAGTTTCCCTTTCTGCCCGACATGGCTCTAGGGTTCGGAATTGCTGTCGGCATCACTTCGGTGCCTTCTTCCTTGATCTCGTCGGCCGCCTCCATTGCGTACCGACTCGCATCGTCTGCCACGACCACAGGGCCTATCTCCCTCCGTGTACAACATCTTTCTATCGGTGTGCGTGCTCGTTGAGGCACCCGTGTGGTTCTCCTCTACCAGGAGCATCGACTGTAAGTCGAAAGAGGACGGTGTATTCTCCCGGGTACACACAGTAGTTCGGAACGCCAAACCCCCGAGACAGACCTGGACCATCTCGCTTTCCTCGATGTTCACATCGATGGAAGCTAACGAGTCGCATATGTCCTTAATCCTCGAGGTATAGTCAACCACCGACACATCGTGTTGCCGTAGGTTGCTCAACTCCTATTGGAGCTAAAGCTTCCTAGCTGTGGTGCTCGCGGCGAAAATCTTCTTCAGATTTTCCCGCGCACCCTTCGGCGTTTTTGCATCCCGAATGTAGCTTAATAGCTGTTCACCCACACAAGACGCGAAACAATACAACACTCTGCTCGCCGATTGTTCCCACATCGGGAAGTCTTTGTGTGTTGAATCGGGTGTTGTGTCATTTGCACCATTGACATAGCTCCAGTAACCGTGTCCGAGCAGGTACTGGTGCATCTTGTAAGACCAAGACGCGTAGTTGTTTCTGTCGAGCTTCTCCGTCGGAAGCGAGCTAGCCATTCCTATGTCCATCAGTTTTCTTGTTCTTCTTGGTTGGTTTTTCCTTCAGGCAAAGTCGGTTGTAGAGGTTGTCAACCCTTGCGCTCTGATACCATGAAAAGAATTGCGTGCGGAAGCAATACAGGAAACCGAACAACAGAAAACGTAGGTTTCATGGAAAGCTTAGGTTTGCACAGTACGCACGGGAGAGACACAGAGAGAGAGTAAAACACTAGAACTTAATTCAAAAATTTATAACGGCCTTTCGGTTTACGCACCGATACGGCCTTCCTACGCACCAGTCTGCGTACCGGTTTACGCACCTGTTTTACGCACCGGTTCGGCCTAACCGATCGGTCCCAACTGATCCAGTCCTTGGCTCGCTCAGCCAATCCGGCCGATGTTGAGCTTGTCTCTTAACATACTCGTTGTAGCCAAGCTGAGCGATGTGATTCTTCTCTCTACAAGAATGTCGAATTTTTTCGCTTGCCGATGTGAGCGTCTTCTTTTCTCTGGGTGTTCGCATTATGGGTGCACCAAACTCATTGTCCAGTGAGGAGTGTTACCGGCCGGCAAAGGAGTCCAGAGTTGGAAACGGAGAGCTAATTAAGTAGTAGGAATGTGGTTGTAATTAAGCTATGAGTGTGGATGGACGGACCGGAATCGGTATGCCGTTCCGGATCTGGACTGATCCCGAACAGGTGCAAATGGCACCGTTTTGTAATACAGACTGGAGACCTATTTAAAGGCCCGGATACAATGTAATAGTTAGCGGTTAATTAATGAAAGCTTAAGCGTTGTTATATCTCTGTGTCAATTGCCGTTCTGTCTTAATTGTTATATCTTACATGTGTTATGAAATACGATCCTAATAAGTAACTTAACTAAGTCGGATTAAGCGTTGAAGTCTAATCCGGTTGCCGTAACACCTTTGGTGAAGTGTCTCCCGTAGACACCCTGTGTTAGGCCATTGTCCGGCCCGAAGAGCTAACATAGTTTTTGGCGACCACGATTCCTGTTTTTGCAGCGAACGACGGCACGGATGGATGTCTAGATCAACGCACGACCTGGTTACAGATCGAACTCGACGCCTTGCCGAAAGGCAAAGGAGACGCGAGGCTTTCCAGCAAGCGGCGCAAGAAATTAGAGCGGATCGCTCGTTTTCCAACGTAATCCGGAGAGTAGCGGAGGACTCCCACTGGTTACAGCAAACATCGCACCCGGACGACGGCAGCAGCCTAAGCAGCCTCCGGGAAACCGAATCCCTTCTCCACGCGTTGGCAAACGGGGAAGGCGAAGCAGAGGCCTTTTCAGCATATGAATCGGACTCCGACGGGGAATACAGCGTGCACACGAACTACCGTAGCAGTAACAAAACCCCGGGCGAACCGGAGGACGAAGGATCGGATACCTTACCGACACCGGAACCGGAACCGGAAGTGCTAATGCTGGAACCCCCGGAACCAGCAGAGGAAGAACGACCTCCGACACCGGAAGTTGAAGAGGAGAGGCCTCCGTCACCAAAGGAAGAGAAACAACCGACACCGGAATCAAATCGGGAAAGACCACCGACCCCGGAGAAAATTCCGGAACGAGCACCAACACTACCAGCCCGCGCACCGATACCGGACGACGACATGCCGTTCCAGTACTCCAAGTATAGAGATGATCCGGACGCGGAAGTTCATGTGCACGCCTTTGAACAGACATGGGAAGCCAATCATGTGTCCCAGCGACTGACACCGGAGGAAGAAGAACGCTCTAAGATAGCAGAGTTTGGCGTCACATTGGAGGGACCGGCAGCAAGATGGCGCCGGACGCAGGACCCGTCTACCATCAACACCTTTGCAGATTTAAAAGCTAAATTCATGCATTTTTTTCAAAAGGAGGTGGACCAGACCGTAATGGTAGGCTTATTTTATACCATCCGGCAAGAGGAAGGGGAGAGTATTCCCCAATTTGTCATCCGGTTTCAACGGATGCATAGTCAGCTTACCCGTGCACCCCCGGAGGAGGAATTACGGACGATATTCCTAAACGCGCTCCGGGAACCCCTACGCACGGTTTGCACGGTAATCGATTTCCGCACAAGTACCATCGACCAGGTCATTGACCGGGTGAAAGAGATGGAAAAGACAAGCTCCTGGCTCACATTGGGCGCACTTCAACGGGCGTTACCGTCCGATGAAGACCTCCGGTTTCGGCAAGCAATACAGTGCACAACCTGCTTGAATTCCGGACACTCAGCTCTAGAATGCACTATGAGGACGCAATGTGTAATTTGTCAGTCCAAGAGCCATACGACGGATAGGTGCGAGTATAATCTGTTGACTCGGCAAGCACCGCCCGTCTGACAAATTGAGCCACGCAGCAGCCGGGATGAATAAGATGAACGCTGGCGGCGAATGGACCATGACCGACCGGCACAGGATGTCCGGTATGGCGAGCGACGGGAAAATGATGTCCGGTACGGCGAGCGACGGGAAAATGATGTCCGGTACGGTGAGCGACGGGAAAATGATGTCCGGTACAGTGATCGGCGAGAGAACTATGATCGGCATGATCGGTACCAGGATTACAATAAACGATACGAACAGTACGACCGGGAGCACTCCCCCGGGTATCGTCAGCAACGGGAGGAATACGGCAGATATAACGGGAAACCCCGTCAAGAGTACCATAATAAGAAGAGATTTAACAAAAAACGGCATTTTAAAAAAGGCGGCTACCCCCGGGATCCGGAACAAGGCGCTCCAAGTAGCCAACCGGTACAAAACCCCGTGCGTACCGTAGGACCTGCCCCGGGTACAACAGACAATGCCGAATCTAGCAATGCTCGGAAAGCCTACTGCTACTACTGCAGACAGGAAGGCCATTATAGTAACCAATGCCCGGTGAAGAGCTATGAAAAACGACCGACGGTAAATATGGTAGTCCTTGAGGTGGCAGACCTGCAGCAGGTGACCACAAGATCGAAGGGCATGGCCAAAGAATGGGAGACACAGGAGACCATCCGCAAACAAGCAACGGAATGGGTAAAGAAAGCAAACGAGCAGAATGTCACACACTTACAGCAGCAAAAGGAGAACACCGCAGGGCTTGCCGGCGGTAGTCACTCCGAGAATGAGACATGGCAGGCGTTGCAAGAATGCCAGATCACGTTACCACTAGGAAGACTCCTACAACTCGTGCCTAGATTCACGGAAGGACTGAAGACGGCCATGACGGCAGGAGAACCATCACCGGCACCGGTACTCTTCTCGAATTCGGAGGAGGGACCAACAGTGGTAGACACCAGCAGTCCTGTAATCGCTGCCATTGTAAAAGGGAAAGAACTCCCCGGCACAGTTATAGACGGAGGCTCTGGGGTAAATGTAATAAGCCTCTGGACGTGTGAGGACCTAGGAATCCACGAGTGGGAGCCGTGTCCGTTCTGGTTACGGATGGCCGATACAAGCTCAGTGCGGCCGACAGGACTAATACGGAAATTAGAAGTCACCGTCGGCGGGCATAAATTTCACATCTCGGCCGTAGTGCTACAATTACAGGCACAAGGCGCATACCCGCTATTGCTAGGGCGGCCATGGTTGAAAACGGCACATATCAAACAGAATTGGCGAAAAAATATAATTACCTTCCGGCGAGGAAAAGCCAAGGTACGGGTACCAACACAGCGAAGGATGAGCACTGGCAAGGAATGTACACCGTTGTATGCGGAATGCGTCAACATGCTTGAAGGGTTAGCGGACGAAGAAGAAGCTCAATACCTACTGGAAAACCCGAAGATCATACCCTTCTTCGAAATTGACATTGCCGAAGCCGTAGCACCGTACTTATCGCAACCGGAAGAGGCGGAAGCAGAACCGGATAAAGACGCAATCCGGGAGTTACGGCAAGCGGAGGAAGCGTTGGAACGGGAAATGGCCGTTTCACAACGCGTAAAAGCATCGCAACTAGAAGAGGTGAATTTAGGCACCACAGACGAAGCAAAACCGGTGCACATCGCCAAGGAGATGAAGTCCAAAGACAAAACGGCGATGATAACACTTCTCACGGAATTCCGGGATGTGTTCGCCTGGTCATACGAAGATATGCGAGGACTCGACCCTCAGTTATACCAGCATCAAGTACACTTGAGCAAGGACGCAAAACTAGTGGCACAAAGACGGTACCGGATGAATCCCAATTATGCTGCCAAGGTCAAGGAAGAAATCGACAAACTGATAAGAGTGGGCTTTATCCGTCCGGTAAAGAAAGCGACATGGCTGAGCCCGATCGTAGTCGTACCGAAGAAGAACGGAAAAATTCGAGTTTGCGTGGACTATCGGAAACTCAATGCGGCTACGGTAACGGATGCGTTTCCACTTCCGTTCACAGATCGAGTGTTGGATGCCGTCGCCGGCCACGAGGTCTATAGCTTCCTAGACGGATTCAGCGGGTATAATCAGATCCGGATGCACCCCGACGACCAGGAGAAAACAACATTCGTCACCGAATGGGGGGTGTTTGTGGCCGTGGTGATGATGTTCGGACTCAAAACGGCACCGAAAACGTTTCAACGAATCATCATGGAGATCTTTGGTGAATATATACCGGCTTTTATGCAGGTTTTCCTTGATGATTTCGCCGTCTATAGCCGGGAGGAGGACCATTTTCAGCACCTCCGTCTTTGTCTAGAAAACTGTAGAGCGTACCGGCTAAGCTTGAATCCGGCAAAGTGTGTATTTGGTGTGTCCAGTGGAACTTTATTAGGACATATCGTTGTCGTAGTGTAGGTTGCACACTATGTGGAAATTATATTTTTGTCCCTCCGGATAGAGAATGGAGTGCTCGGTGAGAACCGGAACAAAACGGCATACCGGCAAGGAGGAAAACGGCATATCGGCAAGGAAGAAAACGGCATACCGGCAAGGAGGAAAACGGCATACCGGCAAGGAAGAAAACGGCATAATGTAAAAAGAAAGAAATACTCACTACTGCGCAGGGCGTGATTCGAACTCTGCACCTCCACGTTGACAAACCCCAACCTTACCATTACATTAACTTATCTTAAGTGTTTTAAATATAGATTTAATACGTATAAGACCTTTATTTATGCATACCTTTATTAAAAGGTAAATCGTGTATTTTTTTTAATATATGAAAAAGAAAAAACACACGAGACACTAAAAATAACTCATGCACAACTAGCGTGCATGAGCCCTATACTTAGGAAATAAAAAAGCATCACATGCACATTTAGTGGACATGAACACTTTTTGTAAAAAAAAGCATGAAGCCATGCTTAGCTCTTCCTTCCTTATATAAGGAGGAGAGAAATATATAAAGGGTTGTTGATTATTTGGATTAAGAATTAATCAATACAAAAATTATTCGTGGGATTCACGATTTATACATCTACTTCTCTCTTAAGACCCTAAGTACCAATTAATATAGTATACTCGTGTGATTCACGAGTTTATTGTCTTTCTCTTCGCTATTTATTCATAATTAATCTCTATCTCACGAACTTCTTTCTCCTAGTCCAAGACCTCTGTGGTTCCCACCCGACTCACGCAACGATCCGGAGCCGAAAGGCACGACACAGTTGGTGAACCCGACGTGAAGACGGGTGGCAAGGAGATGGAGGCTCAACAAGCTAACAATATGATGGCGATGTTCGAACGGATGCTTCAAGAACAACGCACGATGTCGGAGATTTCGGCATCAGTAGAGCGGTTCGTGCAACGCAACGGGCAATTTAATGGTAAGGATGTGTCGCGATATTTGCAGGACTACAAGGCGGAGATGCTCCGGTGCCGGGCTTCGGAAGGACTGCAAGTGACATCCTTTAACCGGGTGGCGACCGACGGGCTTCAAGGGAGTATCCACGGGTTGCAACAACAAAATCCGACGTGGGAAGCATTCGAAGAGGCGTTAAAGACCACGTTTGCCATCGAGGACTCCTCCAAGGCAACGTGGAGGGGATTCGAGGATTGGGTGGAAACGTCAGGTAAGGGGCTGAAGGTCCTCGAAGTGTTTTCGACATTCGAAAGTCGGTTCGGGAGGTTGTCCGCGAGAGATCAAACTATTCTTGCACCGGACAAAGTCATCATGTTTTTGTGAGCTGTGGACGTCCGGGACCGGAAAGATCTCGGAGTGCTTCTTGAGGACACGACCACCGAAAGCGGCCTCACCGAAACATGGGAAAGCGTGCGGGATATCGTCGCGCGGTACACGAAGAGGGGGCAATGGCTTGCCAACGAAGAAAAGAGGGTTTCGGAACCGATTCCGAAACCGAGAACGGGACTGGAAGACCATCAACCGAGGGCTCGGGAGATTACGGCCGAGAAGGGAGTCGACGCGTCTACGGTGGAGCAGCTGCTGAAGGAGATGGAGAATCTAAAGATCGCGATGGTGAAGAAGTCGGATGACCGCCCCACAAGCTCCAAATATACGGATCGACGGTGCATATGGTGCGATAGCGCCGAACACGATCGGAGGGATTGCGACGACCATAAGGAGGCGCTACGACGGGATCTCATCTACTACGAGGGAAACCGGATTCATTCGATGGACTCTCGGAAGCCACTCCGACCGAACTTCCGGAAAGGCGGCATGAAGAAGGTGCTCGAGGAGGAGTTAGCGGCAAGAAGCAACTATGCGACAACCGCGGGAATATGTGTCGGGGAGTCAACGGGAGCGAAGGCGTCTTTCTGGCCGGAGGTGCTAGGAAACACCGAGAAAACCGACTCCAACGATATCCGAAACACCGCGGAAGGCGTCCGGGAAGCTACGGGATGGGAGTGCCCTGTCGACAAGAATAGCATATACGCCCTGTGTCAATTACATGAGGTGTATGTGGACGAGAAACGACGGCGCACGGAGGATGCGGCCGGACCATCGAAGATATCGGAAAGCTGGAACTCCGGAGGTAAGGGAAAAGAAAAGGCGACTCCGGCATTCAAGCTCGCCTCGGACATAGAACAACAAACCGACTTGAAAAGAGTGTTCGAGGAAAGAATCTTGGATAGCCGGGTAGATTTTTCGCTGCGGGAACTACTCGGAATAGCGAAGAAGGAGTTTCACGATCTTCTCGTGGATCTCGTGAAAAGGAAGAGACAAAGTACGGAGGAAAATGCTCCAAAGGTGAATGCAAATACCGTTTCAATGAACGACACCGAAGTGGAAGGCGAAATTCCGAACTCCCACTATACAAGGCCACACTGGGCACGTGCGACTACGGAGACTCCGGTCCGAATCGGCAACATCAAAGAACCCGTGCTAGCATTGATTGATCACGGATCGGAGATCAACTTGATGTCCAAGGAGTTCTACCGAAAGGGGAAGTGGCCTATAAACACCAACCATGGATGGAAGATTCGGGCAGCCACGAAAACGACAGAAGACCTATTTGCGGCTTGTCCGGATGTGACGGTAAAGATCGGGGATGTCGAAATTGACCAAAATTTCTTTGTGCAGGATGAGGTTTCACATTCTGTCATCCTCGGCCAACCCTTTATCACGGCTTCACGGATGGAGACGAAGGTGCTCGATAGTGGTGCGGCTTTTGCGCGAATTCGGAGCCAAAACGGAGGGAAATCCGTCCAATTCCTAACGGTGCCGGCAAATCACGAAAGGAACAAGAGGGAACTCTTGTCCCAAGTGAGAATGGATTTTTAAAGCGGACTGTTGCGGAGTGGGGAAGTGATAGTCCGAGAAGCCCTGATACCCCACACAGGAAGAAAACTCTCGGAGCAAAACAAGTACGAATCGGCCCGGATGGGGCATCTACGTACACGGCCGTAACCGGAGGAATGAAGAAACAATACCGACAAGTGGAGGATAAGTTACGGTCGGCATCAATAATAAAAGAAGACGAAGAAATCGTGGGAGTGATCGAGGAAGTGTTCTATGGGAATACACTACAACGGCTTGAAGAGCTTGCGGAAGATAAAAGCCAAGGGAACCGGGTAGTCCCGGTGGAATCGGTCGAGATGTACGAGATCGTTGCGAAAATGGGGCCGGATGCGCTCCGCAAAGAAGAAGCAATGGTAAGTACGAAATACAAGACCGTGGAGAAGAAGGTGAAACCGGCCGCGGGACCACTACCCGCCGATAGCGAACAAAAGAAGAAAGAAGTCTCGGGAGATCCGACACTTCGGAAGTCCGTGGATATCGGACATGCCTTCACAGATGAGACCCGGAAGAAACTTCGGATCGGTGGAGGTGGGTTCCTCTTACAAGAAGAAGAAAAACGGTTTCGAGAGATGTTGGAGCAACATGGCAAAGCATTCGCGTTCACATCGAGGGAGATCGGATGCATTGATCCAAAGATAGTGGAGCCGATGGAGATTTTCACGATTGATCATGTACCGTGGAACCTGAAGCCGATTCCGGTGCCACGGGCGCATATTCCGAAAGTCATCGACTTGCTCAAGGAGAAGGTGGCGATGGGGATTCTAGAGCCATCAAGTGCTCCGTACTCAAATCGATGGTTTACGGTTCCGAAGAAGAATGGGTCACTCCGATTCATCCAAGACTTGCAACCGGTGAACAAGGTCACGATCCGGAACTCGGGAGTCGGTCCGATAGTGGACGAATTCGCGGAAGCTTTTGCCGGACGTGCGATATACTCCATCGGGGACCTATACTCGGGGTATGACCAATTCCAACTAGCCGTGGAGAGCCGAGACATCACTACCATGCGGACACCGATAGGACTAGTTCGAATGTGCACACTACCACAAGGAGCGACAAACTCGGTTGCACATATGATGAACGCGATGAACAAGGTGCTTCGAGATTGCATCCCGGAGATAACGATGCCGTTTCTAGATGACATTCCGATGAAAGGATGCGCGGTGGAAGAAAAAGATGAGACTATGGATGATCGGGGATGCCGAAAGTTCATGGTCGACCATATTCATGATTGCGAGAAAGTGTTGCGAAAGCTAGAAGATGTGCACCTAACACTTTCCGGGGAGAAATCGGCATTCGGGCAAGAAGAAATATTGGTGGTCGGACATCTATGTGGACCCTACGGCCGAAGACCGTCACCAACAAAGATCGATGCGATTCAAGCTATGAAGGAAGTATGTGAGTCAACATCGGAAGTCTGAAGGTTTCTGGGTGCGTGTGCATTCTATCACATAAGGATTCCGCACTATGCACATATAGCGGACCCGCTCTATCACTTGTTGCGGAAAGGTAAGAAATTCGAGTGGAAACCGGAACACACTAAAGCCATGAGGAAGCTCAAGAAGACACTATGGAGGGCGGAATCACTTAAGAAGCCAAGCTACGAGTGGCCAATCATAGTAACGGTTGATACAAGTCCAACCGGTATCGGGTGGGTCATCAATCAAGCCGACTCGGATGGTTCGCGGTATCCGATCCGATTTGGAGCAAAGGTCCTCAACGAAAGGCAACGCGGATATGCACAAGTCAAAAGAGAATTGTGGGGAGTCGTGTCGGCGACAAAATCGGATCGGGATTATTTGATCGGAGCTGAAGTGTTGATCGAGACGGATTGTCTTCCGATACTCGGGATGATGCGGTGTTGTACGATACCGGATGTGGCTATGCTAAGGTGGATTGCATATGTCAAGTCACTTAATCCGGAGGTTCGACACATCTCGGGGAAGGACAACGCGGTAGCGGACATGTTATCGAGGGCGCGGTTTGAAGACGACATAACCGAATCAGATAATGAAGAAGTTTCCGAAGACTACTTCACGTCAGAACACATATGCCGAGTGAACGTGATCCGAGAATTCCGGGAAGAAGAATACGAGGGGGAAACCTTGATGATCGGGAAGATGCTACAAGAGGTCGAGGATTCAACCAATGATAAAGAAAGGAGAGCCGAGATCCGAAGGACGAAGAGGCAAGTCCAAAAGTTCTTCTTGGAAAACGGTTTAATATGGAGGACGCTGAAAAGACCGGATGGGATACCACTTCGAGTAGTCGGGACGAAAGAGCAACGAAACCGGATAATGTCCGAGTTCCACGAATCCGATTGGGCTGGACATCGAGGAACATGGGCAACTTTTGTGAAAATCAAGCAAAGATATTGGTGGAAGAACATGTATAAAGATGTCGCGGAGTTCACAAAAAGCTGCAAGAAATGTCAAGTCTACTCCGGGGTCCGACACCGAGATGAGCTGCATCCGACATTCTCACCGACAATCAACTTCAAGTGGATGGTCGACATTGTAGCTATGCCGACCGGGATTGGACAAAAGAAATACTTGGTGTTAGCTCGAGAAGATCTCACAAACCAAGTTGAAGGTCGAGCGCTTCGGAGGAAAACGTGTGCCGCGGTGTGCCAATTTCTTTTGGAAGAAGTGTTTTGTAGGTACGGCTGCGTAGGACAAGTGATTGCGGACCGGGGAGAACTCGACTCGGACAAAGCTAGGGGATTCTTCGCCAAACATGGAGTTCGGTTAACGTTGACAACGGCCTACAATCCGGAGGCCAACGGGAAGATCGAACGAGGACATAGTCCGATCGTGAAAGCACTTGCGAAGGCATGCGACGGAAGGGTGAAGGATTGGCCACAAATGCTTCCGTATGCACTATGGGCGGATCGGACGACGCATAGCTCCGTGACCGGTTACATGCCGGCAGAACTCATGACCGGACAAGCACCGGTAATGCCAACGGAAACCGCAATCGCGACATGGACAATACTACCGTGGAAGGAAGAGATGAGCCGGGAAGAACTACTAGCGGTCCGGATACGACAACTGGAGGGAAGACCGAAAGATGTAGCGGAAGCGTCACGCCGACAACAAGAAGCACGGTTCCGGAACAAAAGCCGGTTCGACACAAAGCACCGACTACGACCGAGGAGGATTGAAGAAGGAGATTGGGTGATCGTCTATGATAGTAGCTTGGACCATCAACATACAACGATGCGGAAATTCGCGAAAAGGTGGTTCGGGCCGTACGAGGTTCGGAAGGTCTTCGACAACGGGACGTACCGACTGTCCGAGTTGGATGGAACAATACTACGAGTGCCTATAGCCGGGAAGTGGGTGAAGATTTTCAAGAAGCGGACCGACGACAAACCTTATGTGATCCAAGTCGAGGCCGACAACGAGGAGCAATCGGACGAAGACCACAATGATGCGGGAAGCGAAGAAAGTGGATTACAACTCATAGTCGATATAAGGGGAGAATCGGAGGAAGCTTCGGATGAAGACGGATACGAAGAATCAAGAACTTCGGCACATACCGGAGGATGTGCGGGTTTGGAGGGGGTGAGTGTCGTAGTGTAGGTTGCACACTATGTGGAAATTATATTTTTGTCCCTCCGGATAGAGAATGGAGTGCTCGGTGAGAACCGGAAGAAAACGGCATACCGGCAAGGAGGAAAACGGCATACCGGCAAGGAAGAAAACGGCATACCGGCAAGGAGGAAAACGGCATAATGTAAAAAGAAAGAAATACTCACTACTGCGCAGGGCGTGATTCGAACTCTGCACCTCCACGTTGACAAACCCCAACCTTACCATTACATTAACTTATCTTAAGTGTTTTAAATATAGATTTAATACGTATAAGACCTTTATTTATGCATACCTTTATTAAAAGGTAAATCGTGTATTTTTTTTAATATATGAAAAAGAAAAAACACACGAGACACTAAAAATAACTCATGCACAACTAGCGTGCATGAGCCCTATACTTAGGAAATAAAAAAGCATCACATGCACATTTAGTGGACATGAACACTTTTTGTAAAAAAAAGCATGAAGCCATGCTTAGCTCTTCCTTCCTTATATAAGGAGGAGAGAAATATATAAAGGGTTGTTGATTATTTGGATTAAGAATTAATCAATACAAAAATTATTCGTGGGATTCACGATTTATACATCTACTTCTCTCTTAAGACCCTAAGTACCAATTAATATAGTATACTCGTGTGATTCACGAGTTTATTATCTTTCTCTTCGCTATTTATTCATAATTAATCTCTATCTCACGAACTTCTTTCTCCTAGTCCAAGACCTCTGTGGTTCCCACCCGACTCACGCAACGATCCGGAGCCGAAAGGCACGACACAGTTGGTGAACCCGACGTGAAGACGGGTGGCAAGGAGATGGAGGCTCAACAAGCTAACAATATGATGGCGATGTTCGAACGGATGCTTCAAGAACAACGCACGATGTCGGAGATTTCGGCATCAGTAGAGCGGTTCGTGCAACGCAACGGGCAATTTAATGGTAAGGATGTATTTGGTGTGTCCAGTGGAACTTTATTAGGACATATCGTTGTCGTAGTGTAGGTTGCACACTATGTGGAAATTATATTTTTGTCCCTCCGGATAGAGAATGGAGTGCTCGGTGAGAACCGGAACAAAACGGCATACCGGCAAGGAGGAAAACGGCATATCGGCAAGGAAGAAAACGGCATACCGGCAAGGAGGAAAACGGCATACCGGCAAGGAAGAAAACGGCATAATGTAAAAAGAAGGAAATACTCACTACAGCGCAGGGCGTGATTCGAACTCTGCACCTCCACGTTGACAAACCCCAACCTTACCATTACATTAACTTATCTTAAGTGTTTTAAATATAGATTTAATACGTATAAGACCTTTACTTATGCATACCTTTATTAAAAGGTAAATCGTGTATTTTTTTTAATATATGAAAAAGAAAAAACACACGAGACACTAAAAATAACTCATGCACAACTAGCGTGCATGAGCCCTATACTTAGGAAATAAAAAAGCATCACATGCACATTTAGTGGACATGAACACTTTTTGTAAAAAAAAGCATGAAGCCATGCTTAGCTCTTCCTTCCTTATATAAGGAGGAGAGAAATATATAAAGGGTTGTTGATTATTTGGATTAAGAATTAATCAATACAAAAATTATTCGTGGGATTCACGATTTATACATCTACTTCTCTCTTAAGACCCTAAGTACCAATTAATATAGTATACTCGTGTGATTCACGAGTTTATTATCTTTCTCTTCGCTATTTATTCATAATTAATCTCTATCTCACGAACTTCTTTCTCCTAGTCCAAGACCTCTGTGGTTCCCACCCGACTCACGCAACGATCCGGAGCCGAAAGGCACGACACAGTTGGTGAACCCGACGTGAAGACGGGTGGCAAGGAGATGGAGGCTCAACAAGCTAACAATATGATGGCGATGTTCGAACGGATGCTTCAAGAACAACGCACGATGTCGGAGATTTCGGCATCAGTAGAGCGGTTCGTGCAACGCAACGGGCAATTTAATGGTAAGGATGTATTTGGTGTGTCCAGTGGAACTTTATTAGGACATATCGTTGTCGTAGTGTAGGTTGCACACTATGTGGAAATTATATTTTTGTCCCTCCGGATAGAGAATGGAGTGCTCGGTGAGAACCGGAACAAAACGGCATACCGGCAAGGAGGAAAACGGCATATCGGCAAGGAAGAAAACGGCATACCGGCAAGGAGGAAAACGGCATACCGGCAAGGAAGAAAACGGCATAATGTAAAAAGAAGGAAATACTCACTATTGCGCAGGGCGTGATTCGAACTCTGCACCTCCACGTTGACAAACCCCAACCTTACCATTACATTAACTTATCTTAAGTGTTTTAAATATAGATTTAATACGTATAAGACCTTTATTTATGCATACCTTTATTAAAAGGTAAATCGTGTATTTTTTTTAATATATGAAAAAGAAAAAACACACGAGACACTAAAAATAACTCATGCACAACTAGCGTGCATGAGCCCTATACTTAGGAAATAAAAAAGCATCACATGCACATTTAGTGGACATGAACACTTTTTGTAAAAAAAAGCATGAAGCCATGCTTAGCTCTTCCTTCCTTATATAAGGAGGAGAGAAATATATAAAGGGTTGTTGATTATTTGGATTAAGAATTAATCAATACAAAAATTATTCGTGGGATTCACGATTTATACATCTACTTCTCTCTTAAGACCCTAAGTACCAATTAATATAGTATACTCGTGTGATTCACGAGTTTATTATCTTTCTCTTCGCTATTTATTCATAATTAATCTCTATCTCACGAACTTCTTTCTCCTAGTCCAAGACCTCTGTGGTTCCCACCCGACTCACGCAACGATCCGGAGCCGAAAGGCACGACATCGTGAGCCAGGAAGGTATTGCAGTCGACCCGGACAAAGTGAAAGCCATATTAGAAGCACCGGCGCCAGCAACGGCAAAGGCATTAAGCCGGTTCTTAGGCCAGATCCGGTGGCACAGCCGGATGCTCCGATACTTGGCCGACCTGGCTACACCGTTGCATGCCGCCGTACATCGGACACCAT
Organism: Azolla caroliniana; assembly: GCF_043228905.1. Taxonomy (NCBI): domain Eukaryota; kingdom Viridiplantae; phylum Streptophyta; class Polypodiopsida; order Salviniales; family Salviniaceae; genus Azolla; species Azolla caroliniana. The sequence continues at coordinate 4,177,542 of NW_028230448.1, read as the reverse complement.
TCCAGTGGACCGATACTGAAGATAGGGCGTATAAGGCCCTCAAGGTACTATTGTCCCAGGCACCGGTAGTACAACCTCCGGATTGGAGTAAAGAATTTCACGTGTTCGTGGACGCCTCCGACATCGCAATCGGAAGCGTACTGATGTAGCTTACGGAACCAAAGTGGTACCAGCCAGTGTACTATGCCAGCCGGAAGCTATCCCAAGCAGAACGGAACTACTCTAGTACGGAACGGGAAGCTCTAGGAATGATCTACAGTGTGACAAAATTTCGGCACTATTTATTGGGAAGGAAGTTTTCCTTCCATGTAGATAATTCGGCACTCCTTTACCTAGTGTCCAAGGCGTCACTCACCGGCAAATTGGCTCGGTGGACATTATTGTTACAGGAGTTCGAGTTTGAAATATTCCACCGACCCGATATACAGCATGCCGTAGCGGATTACTTAAGCCGATTGGAGTCCGGAGAGACGGGTGACGGAGTACCGGACAAGTTTCCGGATGCGGAGCTGTTTCGAGTCACTACGGAGACGGCAGCAGATGAGACAGTGGCCCAGGAAGACAAGTGGCTCACAAATATGCACCAGTTTCTGAGCACAGGACTGCCTCCGGAAGAGATGAACCGGGACGAATGGAAACGCCTGGCGGTACAAAGCCGACATTTCTTCTTACTGCAAGACACACTGTACCACAAGGGCGCTGACGGCATATGGAGACGGGCGGTGCGCAGCAATGAAAAGTAACTGATTTGGAGAGAAGCCCACTGCGGAGTTGCCGGAGGTCACTATGCCGGAGATGCGACAACCAGAAAAATATGGCAAAGTGGCCTATGGTGGCCAACGACATTAAGAGATGCGGTACGGTACGCAAAAGAATGTGACCTATGCCAGAGAATGGGCCAACCAACGGAGCAGGCTCGTATGCCACACCAGCCGGTACTACCACTCGAGCCATTCCAAAAGTGGGGGCTGGACTTTGTAGGACCGTTCAAGCCACCGGCAATGAGAACGGGTAATCGGTGCGTTATCGTTGCTACGGATTACTGCACGAAATGGGTGGAGGCCAAAGCTTTACAGGATAACACCATTGCGTCAACGGCAAAGTTTCTCTATGAGTACATCTGGTGCCGTTACGGATGCCCCATTGAATTGATAAGTGACCAAGGGGGGCACTTTCTCGGACAAGTAGTGGAAAGCCTAACGACCTTCTATGCCGTGGTCCACAAACGAAGCACACCTTACTATCCACAGGCGAACGGATTAGCGGAATCAACAAACATCCAGAACATCCTTCGGAAGATTGTTAACAAGAACCGGACGGATTGGGACACAAAGCTACATAGCGCGCTTTGGGCATACCGGACGGCATACAAAACGAGCATCCGAACAACATCGTTCCGGTTGGCGTTCGAAATCGAGGCGGTCATGCCGGTAGAATTTCAAGTACCTAGCTTACGGATCCAGCTACGAGAACGGCTGAACGAGAAGGAGTCGGAGACAATAAGGTTGACAACGCTGTGTGAGCTGGAGGAACAACGGTTGGCCAGCATCTTACATTTAGAATTGGAGCAACGGCGACGGAAAGCATTCGTCGACCGACACAGGAAAGGTAACGAAAACATGTTCGCAATCGGCAAACCGGTGTTAGTATTCCAAACCCGGATGGGCAAGATGCCGGGTAAACTAAGGTTTAGATGGACCGGACCATATTGGCTAACACGGGAGTATAATGGATCCTACCAGTTGGGGACACTTGCCGGCGAAGTGCTGGGCAAATGGGTCAACGGATTCCGGTTAAAGGCATATAGGGGACCGATGCCTAAGAACCCGTTTGAGCAAAGGACCGACGGCAACCACCAAGACGGCAGAGAAGGCGAGCCGGTAACCGGAGAGAATGTGGCCGGTAAGGGTCCAGGAGGACCAACGGACATGTGACGTCACACTAATAATAATAATAACTGAAAAATAAAAATAAAAATAAAAAACAATCATGCAAAAGCGAGGAATGAATGGATGAAAGAGCGTGGAGCGAAAAGGTACGTAGTGGGCATTTAAAGCGCTACCACAGGACATAATGCTATTTTAAGTACGCGACATGCACAAACTCGAAAAAGGCGCCAGAATGCACAGACAAAAACCATTGTGCGTAGAGACCCTCTACGAGCACAGAAGCACCGAAACGCTGCAAGATCATCAGAAGAGAACCTGCGCACAGAGAACCCCCGCCTTCTGAACTCTCTCTTTCTCAACCCCGCTCTCATCACCATCCATCCTCGCCACCGCAGTCCGACCCCGACACAGAAATGGACCCGCAAACGCTGTCGGAAGCCGCCAAGACATGGCTGAAGCAACACGGGCTCGAGGGCTTCTTGATGATGATGGAAGTACCGCCACACAAAGAAGCCGACAAAGTGATCAAGGAAATCGATACGGAGGTCATAACGGCAGAGGCGATTCGAGCATTAACAGGCCTTCCGGAGGGAGGCATACTAACGATCGACAATCCAACCCCAGAGCAACTCATCAAGTATTTTGGTGAGTACTCTCTAGCCAGCAAGGGCTACCGAACACAGGGCAGCGGAGATATGCTGTTCCGCGAAATTGCTCGTGTGCTCCATGAATACGGCCACGTATACCCTAGACCCCCTGTCATGCCGCAGAACCGGGCTGGGATGATCATCGCCACCTATGAAGGGATCAAGGTGGATTGGCCAGTATTGATTGCAGACGGGTTGTGTGCGGCGATCGAGATCGTCAAAGGCAAAGACGGCAAAGAAGGCCGAGACGGACGAAGGATATGGCACGTCGTAACGCAGTGGCTCACCTTGCTGGTGCTCCCGTTTAGAATGTCCAGCCCAAGAAGCGAGGAAGAGTGCCGGATGGCACCCCAAGGACGGCTTCCAAACGGCAACAGCTGTTGGCCTCGAAGGCCACTAAGGGAAAGGCGGTGGATGCAGAACAGGCGGCAGCAGGAAGCGGAAGCCGGAAGCGCCCAACGGAGGCGCAGGAGGGACCACCGGCACGGCCCGTAAAGGTCACACTCCGCTGACTGGTGAATCGAGAAGTGGACCCCTTGGCGGCAAAACTCAATGCCGGAGCTCAGGAGGAGGAAATAGAGGAGGAGCCTACGGAGCACCTCCAGCGACGGTCGTCGGCAAGGACCGTTGAGACAGCCGGGAAACGTTCGGACCCTCAGACGGAGGGAACACCGGCTCCCCATACTGAGACTCCTACGCCAAGGAAGGAACCGGAACCGGTGCAGATGGCACCGGAAGCAGAAGCCCCGGCACCACCGGCAACACCGGCAAGTCCCATCCCGCCAGAGCCGGAAAGGTCACTGCAGCCTCCCTCGGTTAGCCAATAAGAAGCGCAAGGGGACCAAGGACAGCAGGATGGTCCACGGGCAGAAACGGAACTGCAACTCGGCGCAACCAGGCGGGACCACCCCTCTACAAGTGAGCCCATCTATCAAACCTCCGTGCAAGCACAACAAGGCACCGGTAGTCTGTGGCTCCGGTGGATAGGCGAACAGATAGCCGGAGCAGTGGGGTATATAGAGGCAGAAGAAAGAGCGCAAAGCGAACAATTGCTCGTCACAACCGAACAACTAGAGATGGCCCGGTCTAGAATCCGGTGCCTTGAAAAAGATTTGGATCAGGTCACGACAGAGATGGCCAAAATACGGATCCAATCACCGGTGACTCCGGCAAGTGTACAGAATAATGAAACGGAACGACCTATACATAACAATAAGACCCCGGCAACGGAAACCGTTCCGGCAAGAGATGCGGCGCAAGATCGGGAGCTTCCGGAATTGAGAGAGGAACTTGCTGCACAAGAAGCGCTAAGGAGCCGTGAATGAGAATTGAAGACGGCGGCCGAAGCCGAATTGAAGAAGACTACTGAGAACCTCCGCCGGGCAAAGGAGAGCCTCCGGAAAGGCCATCAAGCGTACGACCGGCTAAAGGAGGAGAAAGACAAAGTGCTGCAGGAAAAGGACAAGCTGCGGAAAACGGCGGAAACAGAGATTGAACGGCTAAAGGAAGAGCTCCGCCAATAGAAGGACCGTGAGGACCGGGGCCGTCGTCAAATCAACGCACGGCTCAAATAAAAGACGGATGATTTTGAGCACCTACACCGGGACTACAAACGGCTGGAAACGGAGCATAAAGAACGGATGGCCGAGCTCCAACAGGCAGTTGATCAAGGCGCTTGGAAGAGGCGGAGAAGGTCCCGATGGAGCTCCAGAAGCAGCAGCAGGAAGACAAAGAGAGAGCGTCAACAGTATTGCAGAAATTACAAAGTACATATCAAAGGCAATTGACACATTACAAGGCGCAGGCGGAGGACAACGTAAAAATCATCAAGCAACTAAAGGAGGAACGGCAAGCGGCGGAAACCAAATCGCAATTGGGAACGAGACGAATTCAGTCCATCCTCCGGGCATGGCTGAATCAGACGAAGCACTTGATTGATGAAAGCTCCGTAAAATGGTGGACAAAGTGGGCACAAAACGCGGCGGAACTCCAGTTGCTACGGGCGGATGTGGCAAACCGGCGGAAGGAAGGAGATGACTGTTATACGTTGACTTCCGAGGACTTCACCGCCATACGGGACGAGCTGGCCGACGACTTCCAAGTCCTGGTAGATGAACAGCTGGCGCAGGTCAAGCAGCTCGTAGCTCAGTTGGACGATGATAGGCTGGACGCTCAAATCCAGTTTGAAAGCTACGAGCGGTCCCGGGTACGGGAAGAAAAAGCACGGGAAGCGACAACGGTTAACCTTAGTGATGAGGAACCGTCGCCGGCTAAGGGCCAACCGGGAACCAGTCAACCGGAGACCACGACGACGCAGGGAGCAACGACGGAGACGCCGGTGTAAGAGCCACAAACGGAGGAGCAGCCGCAGCAACCACCAATGGACCCGCCGCAGCAGACAACAACAGAGCAACAACAACAACAACAACAACAACCACTTCCAGATGAACCATTAGAGCCTCTCGAACAAAGCATTCTGGACATTTTGGACGAAGAATAGCAAGGGTCGGTTGTGGATTCGACGTACAAGGTACTGTCCCACGGGCGTGCCATGTGTTACCGGCCGGCAAAGGAGTCCAGAGTGGGAAACAGAGAGCTAATTAAGTAGTAGGAATGTGGTTGTAATTAAGCTATGAGTGTGGACAGACGGACCGGAATCGGTATGCCGTTCCGGATCCGGACCGATCCCGAACAGGTGCAAATGGCACCGTTTTGTAATACAGACCGGAGACCTATTTAAAGGCCCGGATACAATGTAATAGTTAGCGGTTAATTAATGAAAGCTTAAGCGTTGTTATATCTCTGTGTCAATTGCCGTTTTGTCTTAATTGTTATATCTTACGCGTGTTATGAGATACGATCCTAATAAGTAACTTAAATAAGTCGGATTAAGCGTTGAAGTCTAATCCGGTTGCCGCAACACCCTTTGGTGAAGTATCTCCCGTAGACACCCTGTGTTAGGGCATTGTCCGGCCCGAAGAGCTAACAAGGAGGTCGACAAATCTGAATCATTGTCGTCGGGGTGGTTGACTTTGTATTCGGGCATCTTACCTGTGCCTTTGTCGAAGGCCATACTTAGCCGCGACGTGCATGAAATGCTTGAAGGCTCAGGTGGTCTTGGATTGTCCTTTGCTAGAGGGCTTGGCCAAATATCATCCTCCAAGTTGATGTTCAACTCTTCCTCAGTCAGGTCGGGTGGAGTCGAATCGAGCTTATACCATGTTAAGAATTAGGTAATTAACTACGGGTTAATTAGTACCTAATTATGTGATTTAGTTAAGAAGCGGAAGATTATGGGAGATGTATTTGTGTGTAAGAGAGAGGAAGAGAGAGAGAGCACTAATAACAATGAGAGAAGATGGGGGATGATTAACTATATTAAAAAACATCATCAAATACAAAAATACCTAAAATGAGATATATATAGATCTCATGTGGAAGGGTGCACATGTGTGAGGAGAATACATTAAATGTACTTGGGAGTGGAGGATCTAAAATATCCCACTTAAGTACAAGGTCCTATTTAAGGTGTTATAGTCAACATTTCTAACTAGATTCTTGTTAAGAATTAGGTATGTAATCAAGCAAGGATTAATTAGTACCTATTTATGTGATTAAGTTAAGCGGAAGATTAAGTGATATCTGTGTGTATGTGTGTGAGACGAAGAGAGAGAGGAAGATACACTTATGAGCAACACAAGATGGGGGATCATTAACTCTATATTAAATTAGCATTATCATCATCAAATACAAGAATACCTACAATGAGGTATATATAGATCTCATGTGCAAGGGTGCACATGTGTGAGTATAATATAGGCACAAAAGTGTAAGTCCTATATTAAATGTACTTAGGATTGGAGGAGCTAGAATATCCCACTTAAGTACAAGGTCCTATTTAAGGCGTTATAGTCAACATTTCTAACAAGATTCTATCTAGGTAACTACGAAGTTACATGGTTGACTAAATGACTAAACTAAGTTGAGCTTGATCTCTGAACATGCCCCCTCAAGATCAAGTGTGAGGCATCTGACATCCGCTTTGTCTTTCGTCGACTTCCATCTTACCTTCGGCTTTCTTCACCGTGGCAATCTTAGTTCCTCCCCCTCAAGCCAGTGACAATGGCTTGTAGTGTGTGGGCGAAGGTCAACTACTTCCACCCATTGTGGGGTACGAGCCACTTCGGTGGAGCTCTTGGGATCTTGTTCGGCCGTTACCTTCATCGCATGGGGGCCATGTACTCATTGTAGCCGAGCCGAGTGACGAGGTTCTTTGCTCTAGATGAGCATAGAAGTTTTTCAATTGCCGATGTGAGCGCCTTTCTTGCTCCGGGTGTCGGCATGATGGGTACCCCGAACTCACTATCTAGTGAGGGAGCCGACACATCTGAATCACTGTCGTCGGGGTGATCGACTTCATATTCGGGCATCTTACCTTTGCCTTTGTCCAAGTTCGTACTTGGTTGCGACGTGCTTGGGTCGCATGGGGGCTCTTGTGGCCCACTAGGCCTTGCCGTAATTGGACTTTCTTCGAACATGTGTTTGAAGCGATCTCCATCTTTTACCTCTTGTTTGGCAGATTCTGGGTCGAGCCGAGTCGGAGTCGAAGTTGTCTCTGGTGCATACCGTGATGCAGACTCGTCGAAGACTACGTCTCGACTTACCTGAACCGCTTGGGTAGAAGGGTTGTAGCACTTGTATGACTTCTTCTCAGACGAGTATCCTATGAGGATACATTCCTCTGGCTTCGCGTCGGGCTTCTGTCGTTTTTCGTTCGAGATGCGTACATTCACAATGCTTCCGAACACCTTGAGGTGCGACAGGATCGGCTTCCTTCCAACGAGGAGCTCGTAGGGAGTTAGCTCATGGAATCCATTAGTGGTGCACCGGTTCATGAGATAGACAGTCGTGGATGCCGCGTTGGCCCAATAGAAGTTTGGCATGTGCTTCTCATGCCTCATGGCGCGTGCTACTTCAAGTATTTGTCGATTCTTCCTTTCGGCGACTCCATTTTGTTGGGGGTGTGTCGGCACAAGAATTCTCTCAAAATGCCGTCACTTTAGAGGTAGGAGGTGAACTCGTCAGAGAAATACTCGTTGCCTCCATCCGATCGTAGGCATTGAATGTGCCGACCGGTTTCTTTTTCGACTTGACACTTGAGCTTTTGGAAGTGGGAGAGCACTTTGCTTTTCTTCTTCATCGGGCAAATTCACACGCAACGGGAGTAGTTGTCCATGAAGGTTATGTAGTATCGACATTTGCTGATTGTCGGTGTTTGAGCTGGTCCCCATACATCCGAGTGTATGACGTCGAGGAGGCCTTTGCTTGCGTGGCTCCCCTTCGGGAATGGGAGTCGATGTTGTTTTCCGAGTTGACACGCTTCACATACTCGATCGACTCGTTTCGACTCGAATGTCGGAAGTCCGATGATGACTCCCTTGGTTTGCATCGTTCGAAGCCATTGGAGGTTTATGTGGCCGATTCTCTTGTGCCACAACTCAATGCTTGTCTCAGTTTTGAGACCTTTGGTGTACATTGCCGATTTCACCTCGTTCGAATCGAGGATGAACATTCGGCCGTCTCTCCGCCCCTTAACTATGAGTCGGCCATCTTTCTCAATGAAACAACCTTCATTGTTAAAGCAGACTTGCATGCCTTGCTCCACGATTTGGCTGGTCGAGAACAAATTCTTCGTTATTGTGGGCACGTGCAAGACATTCTTGATGCAAGTTTGCTCGCCTTCTTTCCCGAATGGGACATTGTCGATGTGCCGAATGGGGTGCGTGGTGTCGTCTCCCGTTTCTATGTAGCTCGGTCGATCCAGTGTACGCAAGTCATTAAACCACTCTTTGTGGGATGTCATGTGATGTGAGGCGCCGTAATCTACGAACCACACATCTTCCAAATTGGAGGTGCTTGCGGCGTCGGAGGCCCACATAGAGTTCGCTCTATGCCTCACTACGAATAGTCCGTCGTAATCATTGTATTCGGAGTTCGTGGCGTAATTCGTGAGTTGTCGACTTGTTTTCGGCACTCCTCCTCGTGGTGGCCGATTTTCTTGCAATAGTTAGAAGTTGTGAGCCTCATTTGCCGACCTGGTTCGGCATGGAAGCTCCCCCTTCTTCCGAAGGTTCCTTCATGGCTTCCGTGGACGTTTGAGTTCCCTTCATGTGATGGGCCGAATTGGCCTCTTCTACCGCCGTGACCTCGTCCTCGCCCACCATCCAAACTTGAGAAGAACATTTGTCCTTCCGACATTGTCATGAAGATTTTTGGCAACGGTGTGAAAATTGCATGGAATGTACAAAATCGAGTGTGGTTCTCCACACACAATATGAATAAATAATAGTGAAGATATTATTTTTTATTAGTTTAATATCTTGGTACGAAAAGATGGATGTCTTCATGAGTTTCCAAAAGCATTTTACTACATATGAAATAGACAACATAATGTTAAGTTATGTGAGTGTGAAGTTTCAAAAGAAGAAGAGGTAAAACAAAACTGTAAGATATCCCACATAGATAGGACACCATCAGGATTCAAGTGTATATAACTAGAGCCATATCTCTTTATACTTTGATGTGTTAGGAGCACAAAAGGGTTGGGTTGTATAACTTCAACGAATGGATGCGACCAAGTTATTCAAAATAGTATTGGAGAACCGGAATAGACGGACGGTGACGGAACCGGACCTGATCACCAGGTCGGATGCGGACCGGATAGACCGAACAAAATTATCTAGACTAAAAAGCCTAATAGAAAATTGCATACAAAGGGATGCAAGCAAGGCTTGAACCTTGCATCTCCAAGATAAGAGGCAATAAACTTACCACTTAGCCAAAAGGTATTTCTTTAAAAATATTTTTTCTATCATTATACTTTCACAGGTAAATTCTCATATTAGAGATTGAATGAGTGACATGGTTATCATGCATCACATGTAATGCATGAGCGCCAAATGGAAAACATGCATCACATGCATCCCATGCATTGTAGGCATGTCTTGTACCCTCACATGCATCATATGCATGGGGGCATCTATAAAAGAGTGGATGAAAAAGATCAAAGGGAGTTATGAATTAATCAAGAATTTAATAAGAAGAAAATTCATTATCCAATTGATGATATATCTTGTTCTTCAAATCTAAAGTCAAGAGTTCAATCTTAATCTCTCTCAATCTAAAGTCAAGCGCACTATTTTATCTCAATCTCTCTCTCTTTCAAACTATCTTAAATACGTTCTCGCTAAAGCTACTACAAACTTCGAATCCTTCCAGTCCAGAACCCTGGCGGTTCCGCCTCACAATCCGTAGATAGTGATGGATTTTTAATGACATAATAATGTGGTGAACCGGACGTGAAAGAAGCGGTAGGAAGGATCAAGTCAAGGATCGACTGATACTTGGAGATGGCATCGTCAAGCAATCAAGTGGGAGAGTTCGAAAGGATGATGCTAATTGTTGAACAAATGATGAGATCTCGAGACAACGATGCGAGCGTGGAGAAATTTGTCGACTGTGTCATGGAGCTCAAGGATCAATTTGACGGAAGGAGCATTACGAAGTTTCTTGATGCATACAGAAGGGAGATGAATCAGAGGGACATGCCTGAAGCGCATCAAATCACAAGTTTCAAGAGAGTGGTTGCCAATAACATCCAAAGACGCATCATCGAGCTTCAAGAAGGCAAGACAACATGGTCCGAGTTCGAAGAAAGTGATATTAGTAGAGTTCGTGACAGAAGATTTGTCGAGGATGACTCGACATGCCTTGATGAAGTGGATAGAGAAGAATAATAAGAAAGATGAGCACTTCGAGGGTGTACGACGAATTTGACCAGATGTTTAGTCGTCTCCCCAATACGGACCAAGTGCTACTTGAGGAGGACAAGACTTTGTACTTCTTGAAAGCTGTGGATATGAAGGATAGATGAGAATTGGAGACTCTTCTCGAAGATGATACCCAAGCAAATGGGCTTGTGGCAGACTGGATTGCGGTGAAGCGGGCGTGCAATAGGCTCAACAAGCGTCGTCAGTGGGTTGATGACACTGATTTGGCAGGATTGATTGTCACAGAGAAAACAAGACAACCGACAATAGCTAAGCCGCCCAAACAAAGTAACCCAGAAGAAAAGAAGATTGATGATGACATCATCGAAAAACTGGCGAAGAAGTTTGAGATGGTCACGCTAGCCAACATGAATCGTCAGGACCCCAAAGGAAAAGAACCCTTTAGATGTGTGTGGTGCGATAGCATGGACCATATGAGAAGGGATTGCGTGAGCCTTCGAGATGTCATTCGACAAAATATCGTATACATGGATGACAACATGATCTGCTCAAGTGAGACAAGAAGACCCCTATGGGTGAATTTCGGAAGAGGGGGAATGAAGAAAGCCATGGAAGATGCTGAGACGAGTCATGTGGATGCGATGAACTATGCTGCATTGGCCGGAATAAGAGTCGGGGAAGACAAAACTGAAGCTGCTAGAGCGGGAGCAAAGTTTTGGTCTAGTGTTCTCGAGTATGAGAACAAGGGAAAGGTCACTTTGAAAGAGGTCAAGCTTGCGGACCGAAGTGTGCAAAGCATAACCGGATGGTCGAATCCTGTGGATGACAACACCATACTCGCGGAAGTGATGTGTGACAACCATGAAGTGTTCGTGGATGAAAAGAGAAAAAGAATGGAAGGGCAAGAAAACCAATCAAATAGGCATGAAATAAGGAGCGTGAAAAAGAAAGAAGATGCAGAAACGAGTCGAGCTTTACCAACGGAGGAAGGAGACTCAAATAAAAAAGGGGAGTCGAGAAAATGAGACGAAGAAACGGTACGACCCGTGAAGGCTAGTGTCAAAGATTCCGCTCAGAAGACAAGAACTATGCCTACCTATAAGCTAAGGTCGGACATAGAGAAAATGACAGATCTCAAGAAGATCCTCGAGGAACGTGTTCTCGATAGTCACGTGACCTTGTCGTTGAGGGAATTGCTCGGCATTACGAAGGAGTTCCATGATATGATCGTGGACCTTGTGAAGAGAAAAAGGCAACAGTTGAATGAGGAAGTGTTACCGATTAGGAACATGGTCTACGGTTAGTCCTTCGACCTAGACCTCAAGGTGACTACGTTGCAACGAATGGTATCGTCGTATCATAATACATAATGGGGCACTCCCCGTATCCTCATAGCATATAAGGGAGACGGCTACAACCGAACTCCATATACAGTGCCCTAGTACTCGCAGTTACGCCTACGCCCTTACGATTACAATAAGCCACAGAGAATCAAAGAACACAGCAGATCAACCACAGATATGCATAGAAATCAGAGAAGGTAGTACTCTATTACAATAACGCTCTATGCACCAAAATTACACGCTACCTCTTACAGAGGATTTTTGCCCTTTATATACACAGGGTCTTTCAGCCATTCACGCTTCCCACGTGAACCATTTACATGCGTTACATTTTTACTATATTCTATATTTTTGCGCTCCTGTCCGTCGGTTACTATTCCGGCGGACAACACCTGGCACGCCTGTGGGATAGTGCCATGGCACGTCGGACCCACCCCTTTAATCTTCCTCCAAACTAGCTTGGATGTTTGGTTCCACCCCGGGGTCCGGGTCCGAGGACGGCATAGTGTCCGTAGACGCGTCATTGCGTGGTTCCAGGACTTGGTCAGTAGGGCTTTCCATGGGGCCGCTGGCTTCTTGTGTGGGCGGTCTAGGCTACACTGTCTCGTCCTGTTCTATTGTGGCTAGCTCAGCCGTTGGCGGGCCTTCGGTAGATCGAAGTCCTGTCTCGTTCGTAACGTCCTCCGTGGTGCCGGCCTTAGTCATACGATCTGGTGAATCGGGCTGAGGTTCCTCTTGGTCAGCGGTCTCACTTTTCTTCGGTTCTCCCAGTCCGCCTGGTATGTATGCAATTCCGCCGCTTGTGCAGCCCGCGCCATCCAGCCTTTGTCTAGCGCCGCTTTTAATTGCGACGTAAACCTCTCCCGATTCGTTTGCAAAAGTATGTGCATGTTGTCGGTTATTCCTTGGCAACGATTGCGTGCTTCTTCTATGGTTTTCTTGAGGTTTTCGATTTCCTGTTTAACAACCGTCGTCGCTTCCTCGTACATGCTCCTCATTCTTGCCCATAGCTGAGATTCCTTCGAATGAAATTCTTCCAGCTTTCCCATTTCATTGTTCAGGCGTATTTCGAGTTGATGCGTCCTCTACTATTCCCCAACTAGCTGCTCGTTGAACCATGCTTTCTTCTTGTCTAATAACGCATGGATTCCCGTAATCGCCACTTCCGATTTTTTTGCTTTCTCCCGTAGTTTAGCATTTTCTTCTTTCGTGCAAGTGTACTGTGCTGCCTCCACTGTGAGTTTCTTTTCAAGGGTCTTCACTGCCTTTCGGCCGTTGGCCCGGATGTTCTATTTTCTATCTGAGGACTGGCGAAGTTCGGAGCGGAGGCGGTCAATCTCTGATTCTGCCAGTTGCACGACCCTTTTTGCTTTCGAGGCAATGGCGGTCTATGCTTCAATTTCTCCTCTCAGGGCCTCAACGACGTTGTCTATTGGTTGAGCTGCTTGTTGTGCCGTAGTCGCGTTACGTTCCAACTCCGCAATGCGTTCTTTGGCCTTTCGTACCTTGGCTTGGGTCAGTTTAACCGTTTTCCAGACATTTTTATTTTTAATCGCCATATCCTTGGCACCAATATTGACCTTAGCCAGTTCCATATGAACTTCGACGAGGGCCGCGTTTAATGGGGGTAGTTCCATCCCCATTCGGCGTATACCGGCGTTCTGCTGTCTGTCGACTTTGGCTAGCTACTCCTCATCATCGCTTTCCGCCATTTGTGTTAGTGCACGCTCGATCATTTGTTGCTCCGCGTGCTCCTCGGCCATTCGTTGGGAGACGCCTTGGCGGACGCCGAATATGGCCCGAAATATCTCTGCAAAGTTTCCGTAGGAGGGATTTCGAAATGCCTTTCTCCCAGTGATGACAAGTCAAGCTTTTTCCGGATGGATGTGTGGGTGACTGTGTCGATATTAAGATTCCTAGCAATGTCTAGGGCTTCAAGGTGAGGGGGTGCCTTGGTGACTCTGATGTATCCATCCAGGTGTTTCTCCACGAGCCATCGACGCAAGGCGGCAGAAATGGGTATTCGCATAGTAGGATGGTGAGACTCGTGGCTAGTGGGTGAGGACTGCTGGCTATGGCGAACTTGAGCTCTGTGATAGAATGGAGAGGTGACTGTGTCGATATTAAGATTCCTAGCAATGTCTAGGGCTTCAAGGTGAGGGGGTCCCTCGGTGACTGTGATGTATCCATCCAGGCATTTCTCCACGAGCCATCGACGCAAGGTGGCAGAAATGGGTATCGACATAGTAGGATGGTGAGACTCGTGGCTAGTGGGTGAGGACTGCTGGCTATGGCGAACTTGAGCTCTGTGATAGAATGGAGAGGAGGTTGAGTAAGGGGAGCGATGAGAGTTAGAAGGTTGGTTTCTCTACTATGTAGAAAACCTCCTATTTTCTTCTTTATGGGGCCTAGGGTTCATTGGTCAGTGAGCCATCGTGGTGTTGTGTGTTCTTGGTCTAGAAGTTTGTGCATGCCCTAAGTCCTTTTAATAGCGTCGCTATCTTCTCTCTCTTCTTCTTCTTTTCTCTTTTGTAACGGTTACATACAATATTATTTTTAGACTATAGTACAAGTAGGGCCCTATTCCTACTCCTTGGATTCTCTGGCTTTGTCTCGTCCGGCGGGGAATGGGTTTCGTGGCGTAGGTCCCAGGTAAGGTTTAAGGCAAAACCCATTCACCTTGTGTCGTAGCACTTCCCCAACCAAGGTGCCCAGTTGAAATGTGCCCCGTTCCGCTCCCACTATCCAATACGGGCCTGTCCAGGGGAATCGTAATTTTCCTGGCATTTGCCCCATGCGTGTTGGAAACACTAATACCGCTCTCCCCACCGTAAAATCCTTTTCACGCGCGTGCTGATGTCTGTCCACGAATGCTTTGTGCCACCACTGTTCTTGCTCCAATATGGCCATACTGTGGACCCTTGTTTTGCCTAGTTCTAGCAGTTGTTGTAGTCGTATTAGTTTGGATTTTCCCTCTCGCAGTAAGGCTCGTACTTGAATCGCAGACTGGGTTCTGGGTACCTGGAATTTGATTGACATCACGACCTCCAGCCCAAATGCTAGCCTGAAAGGCGTGGATTGTATGTTGGTCTTATAGCTGGTTTGATACGCCCATAAGGCACTATGCAATTTGGTATCCCAATATGTTTTGTTTTCATTGACTATCTTTTTGAGGATAGTTTGTAATGTTTTGTTCGTGGATTCGGCCAAGCCATTTGCTTGTGGGTAGTACGATGTACTCTTTCTGTGAACCACAACGTAGTGTTGGGTTAGCTCGCTAATGACTGTGTTCAGAAAGTGACTCCCTTGATCACTAATGAGCTCGATAGGGGAGCCGAAACGACACCAAATATGTTCGTAAAGGAATTTCGTCGTGACTGTTGCGGTATTCTCGCGTAGTGGTTTCGCTTCTACCCACTTGGTGCAGTAATCCGCAGCCACCAGGATATACTTATTGCGTGTTCAAGTAGCCGCCAGGGTAAAAGGTCCAACAAAATCTAGCCCCCACTTTTGTAAAGGATCCAGTGGCAACCCCGGTTGATGTGTCATTCTCGCGACTTCCATGGGCTGGCCCAGTCGTTCGCATAAATCGCACTGTCTGCAATAATCATACGCATCCTTTTGTGTGGTCGCCCACTAAAGTCTTGCTAGGCAGATTTTCTGGGTCGTAACATCACCCGCGTAATGTCCTCCCGCCATACCATAGTGGGTTTCGCGTAAAACCGCAGCTTTCTCATCCTGCCGTATTCTACACCTCTAGATGCTGTCACTGCCTTTGTGGTATAGGATGTCTCCGACTAAATAGAAATTCCGACTCTGTACAGTCAACCGTTTTTTCTCGTCCGTCCTTAATTGGGGTGGCAGTAGCCCCGTGGTCAAGAAGTAGGTCATTTCCATCAACCACCGATCCGGAAAGGTCTTTTCTGTTCGTTCTACTAGAGTTGCGATACGCAGAATGTCCGCATCCGGAAAGTCGTCGTCATCTTTTTGCGCCGTTTCTCCATTATCTAGCCTGCTCAAGAAATCTGCCACCACGTGTTGCGTACCCGGTTGGTGCTGAATTACGAAGTCGAATTCTTGGAGCTGCAGCATTCATCTAGCCAATTTTCCCGTCAGTGCCTGTTTCCCTACCAGATATAGCAATGTCGTATGATCCACGTGAAACATGAATTTCCGCCCTAACAGATAATGCCGGAATTTATTGATGTTGTATATCATACCCAACGCTTCACGTTCCGTTGTGGAATAGTTACGCTCAGCCGTTGATAGTTTCCGATTAGCGTAATACACTGGTCGGTACCAATTTCGCTCCGTGAGCTGCATCAGCGCACTACCTATTGCTATGTCCGAGGCATCCACGAACACGTGAAATGGTTTTGCCCAAACTGGCGGCTGTACGACTGGTGCCTGTGTTAGCATTATTTTTAGCGCATCATATGCCTTCTCTTCCATTGCTATCCATTTGAAAGGAGTACAGTGAACGGCGGCATGTAATGGCGTGGCGAAATCCGCCAAATAGCATATCATCCAGCTGTGCCATCATATTTTTCCCAAAAACCGGCCGAGTGCTTTCTCGTTTGTCGGTGTTTTTGCGTGAGTAATTGCGGAGATTTTGTTCGGATTGACTGCTATCCCCTCCTTACTGACGATGTGGATTTGGCAGGATTCAGGCTTAAGCGTGCAGTTCGGCAACGCTCCAGGCAAAGCTGTAGATGCGTAAAATGGTCGGCTATTGTCCCGTATACCACAAAATCGTCTAAAAAGACCTGCATGAACGCAAGTATATTTTCCCCAAAAATCTCCGTGATTGTTCGTTGACATGTAGCCGATGTCGTCTTTAGCCCGAACATCATGACGACCGCGACATAGACTCCCCAGTCCGTGACAAACGCCGTCTGGTCTTGGTCGTCGGGGTGCATGCGTACTTGATTGTAGCCACTAAAGCCATCTA
The DNA here is from genome assembly GCF_043228905.1 of Azolla caroliniana. Taxonomy (NCBI): domain Eukaryota; kingdom Viridiplantae; phylum Streptophyta; class Polypodiopsida; order Salviniales; family Salviniaceae; genus Azolla; species Azolla caroliniana. Next base: position 4,160,922 of record NW_028230448.1, on the reverse strand, counting down.
AAAAGCTGTACATGTCATGCCCTGCGATGGCATCCAGTACGTTGTCGGTGAACGGTAAAGGGAATGCGTCGGTAATGGTTACAGCATTCAATTTCCGGTAGTCCACGCATACACGTATTTTGCCATTTTTCTTTGGTACAACTACTATCAAGCTTAGCCATGTAGCTTGTTTGACTGGTCGAATGAATCCGGCCTTGAGGAGTTTCTGAATTTCTTCTTTTACGCGAGCCGCGTAGTTTGGGTTCATGTGGTATCGACGTTGCTAGACCGGTTTCGCATCGGTTGCTAAATTGATCTTATGTTGATAGAACTTCGGATTTAATCCCTTCATGTCCTCATGGGACCAAGCGAAAACATCTATATACTCCCTGAGTAGTGCTATCATCGTGTCTCTCTGATCCGGCAGTAATTCTTTTGCAATGGAGAGGAATCGGGGGTCTGACGTCGTACCCACGTTTACTTCTTCTAGGGCTGAGGCGGTGACTCATCGTGAAATTTCCATTTCCCTCTCAAACACCGCCCATGCTCTACTTAGTTCTAATATTGACTCTAGGTCTGGTTCGTAAGCCTCGTTGTGGAGTGCAGTGGGCATGGCGTACTCCGTTGCGGTTTCTATGACGTCGATTTCGAATACCGGAATGATCCGGGGGTGCTCGTCTAGGTATACTTCTAATTCTGTATCATCCACCCCAGCCAGCATATTTATATCTTCCGCGTATAACGGTGTTATGCCCTAGGGTTGTGTTGCCATTTCCTTTGTGGGTACGCAAACCTTGGTGCGGCCACGTTGAAAACCGATGCACTTATGTTGCTAGATGAAACCACGGTCTGTCAAGCAACATAAGATACGCTCTTGGGGCGTCGAGGGCGAGGACTACCGCCGAGACGTCGAAGTGATTTCCGCCCACGATAATGCCTAATTTTCATATTAAGCCTAAAGGCCTTACTGAGCGGGTATCCGCCATGCGAAGCCAAAACGGGCAAGCTTCCCATTCTCAAATTCCCAATTGTTTGCATGTCTTCACGCTAATTACATTGACGCTAGAGCCGTCGTCGATTACGCATCCTGTGATTTCCTGACCGTGTAATATCAACTTAATAGTCGGGTTGTGGTGATCCACCACTGTTGGTTCGGCGCGGGTGTCCGTAAAGTTGGCGGAGACGCTTACCTCAGGTCTGCCCGTTATGCGATCCTCTACGGCCTGGTCGAACTGTGGGACCAGTTGAAGTAGATTTTCCATGGTTAGTGTTATCTCGCAGCCTGCCAGTGCTTGCCATATGGGATCCGGGGATATTACATCTCCCTCCAATGGTCCCACATTGTTCGCAGACTCCTACTACATGCGTTCCGTATTTGCTGCGTTTGCTTTTTCGACCCATGCTTGGGCCGTCTGCCGTATCTCATCTTGTGCGGCCCAATCAACATTTTTCGTTTGCTATCTTGTCGTAACTTGTTGAACCTCCACCATAATCGTGTTGACGGCGGGCCCCTTGCCCTTGCGTAGTGGACATTGCGTGGCATAATGTCTAGGTTGTTGGCAAACGAAACAATGGACACTAGATTCGCCTTTCTCTGCAGCTGGTGGCGTGTTCTTATCCCCATGTGTGACTTGCTCCTCCCGGTCTTGGTTCGTTCTTCTGAGCGTTTGTTGTGGTTTTTGTTGGTCCCAGCGTGGCTCCTAGTGCCAATCATCGTCTGAACTTTCTTCGTACTGCCGTTGGTCCCGATATTGACGATGTTTCCGCGAGGCCCATTGAAGCCACCACGTTTGTTCGTCGGACGGCAATTCTCGTAGCATCGGCCTCCTTTATGATACTTGTCGTTGTGTCGGTAGTCTTCGTCCTTCGACTCTTCTGACAGGAACTACGAGCTCCCAATGAACAATGCTCGGCCACAACCGAGCCTAGGATAAAACACAGAAAACGGGAAATGAACGCACGACACAGTGAAGAGAAGAGTACACAGGATGTTAACGTGGAAAACCCAAACTAGGGAAAAACCACGGCAACCCACAGACTGCGAACTATCACTATATCAGAATGTACAATGGTAAAGCACCAAGCAACGACCTCGAGCTTGCTATCTTCGCCACAGGCGGCGGTTACAATAGAGGCAACGACCTCTTCCTCTCTCTCTCTCTCTCTCTGTACACTGTTGCGCTCTAATCTTGTGCCAACAAGAATGACAACACATTACTAAAGTTTTCCCTAAGTCATATTTATACTAATATGACTTTTCGGCTATTTACAAATATAGCCCCGATGGACTCTCAGAAAACATATTTACGAATATGTCCCTTCATCCGGTGAGAACTCCTCACCGGGTCTTCCGTTTCCGAGTACTCCTCATCCGGTTCTCACTGGGTCTTCCGTAGTTGGGTACTTGTCATCCTGTTTCGACACTATTCTTCTCACTTCCCATCCGGAGGGACTTGTTTCCTAACATCTTCTTCCTCGAAATCGTTGGTATTTTGGCGATTTCGGTAGTGCCCATCATCACGTGGGTTCTGATCTGTATATCGGGGTCGTTCTTCTTGGCACCTTTGTTCATTACGGTGCGGTGGTCACTGTGTTTCCACGCTTCATACTGTGGGCATGGGTCTGTTCAACATGTTGTACTCACACTGCTCGACCGTGTGTGCTTTTGAGTGACAGATTGGGCAGTGGATTCGCATGTTGCACTCCACTACGTAATGCCTAGAATTGAGGCAAATCGTGCACTGGATTGCCTGGAGAAAATGTCGTTCCTCGTCTTGAGGTAACTCTTGTTGTAAGGAGGTCATGGAAAACCTTTTCTCTTCTTCATCCAGCTCGAGCTGTAGCGCTCGTTCTATGACCATATCGGTTGTTTCTCCTTTCACGCTATTGTTGTTGAGTGTCGTCCGTATCGGTCGTTGTAAGGCTGCCAGAAATGTCTCTCGAGCCTCATCCTCTATCGGCCCCCATTCTAATTTCCATCGTAGATTTTGGAAGCGTAAATTGAAGTCCGCGACAGTCTCGGCTGGCAACTGTTTGATTGCATAGAACTTCCCGAGGATTTCACGTTGCGGCACCCTTCGATGAAAGAAGCGCAGAAAGCCCGACTGCAGCTGGTCGAAGGTCGTGATTGCTAGCAGATCCATCTAGAGTTAATCCAAACTCTGTCATTTTGGACTGGTGCGCTACCTCTTCGGGAAGTCTCTGCGGCATGTGATTTGCATTCCAAACATTCAGGAACAAAAGAATGTGAGTTGCGGCGTCTGTTTCGCCGTTGAAGTGGGGATAAGAGAAGGCCATGTTGGATGGTACGGTGGGCAGGGAAAGACCATAGTGCTTATGTGGTGAGCGAATTTCCTGCTTGTCGCCAGGGTATTTGGTGAGCGGGAAATGAACCTTGTGGTCCCGACAAATATCACTGAGGTCACTGAGGCGAGGTTTTTGCCTTGCATGTTCCTCTGCCTGGCATGTGATGAACCTTGTGATTGGACGGTCTTGTCGTGTTGGTTCTCTGGGACATCTACGGCTAAACATCCATTCGTCGCTATTCGTTTCTGAGAAGACACAGATCACCAAGCATGCCAAAAGTGTTACTGATTAGGACCTAGACCTCAAGGTGACTGCGTTGCGACGAATGGTATTGTTGTATCGTAATACATAACGGGGCACTCCCCGTATCCTCGTAGCGTATAAGGCAGACGGCTACAACCGAACTCCTTATATAGTGCCCTAGTACTCACAATTATGGCTACACCCTTACGATTACAATAAGCCACAGAGAATCAAAGAACACAGCAGATCAACCACAGATATACACAGAAATAAGAGAAGGTAGTACTCTATTACAATAACGCTCTATGCACCAAAATTACATGCTACCTCTTACAGAGGATTTTTGCCCTTTATATACACAGGGTCTTTCAGCCATTCACACTTCCTGCGTGAACCATTTACATGCGTTATGTTTTTACTATATTCTATATTTCTGCGCTCATGTCTGTCTTTTACTATTCCGGCGGACAACAGGAAGAAGAGAAGCTATTAAACGCAAAAACAAATGCCATAACGATGGCAAGAGATGAAGTTGATGAAGATATGGTGGACAACCACCATACTCGACCTCATTGGGCACGAGTGACAACGGAGACGCCGATGAAGATCGGGGAGAAGAAAGAGACTGTGGTAGCCTTGATCGACCATGGCTCGGAGATCAACCTCATGTCGACCGAGTACTACAAAAAAAGGAGATGGCCAATTAGCAGAAACCATGGATGGAAGATTCCAATGGCAACAAAGTCCATAGAGGACTTGTATGGAGCTTATCCAAATGTTAAAGTCACGATTGGGGATGTGGAGATGGATGAACACTTCTTCGTGCAAGAATCAGGTTCGCATCCTGTCATCGTAGGACAACGGTATATCACATCATCTCGGATGGAGACCAAGGTGTTCGATAATGGAGCAGCCTTCGTGCGGATTAAGAGTCTTGACAACCAAAGATCTATTCAATTCCTAACGGTGCGAGCTAATCATGAAAGAAATCGAGATAGTCTTGCAGGCGAATCCTCAGATTTTTAGAGCGGACTATTGAAGCATGGGGCACAAATAATCCAAACAATCACAAGTCCCCACAAGAAAGTAGAGCATGTGGATTTCAAGGAGAAGCAACATGTGTCACACCTAGTGGCGCATGTAAACTAGTACTACCCAACAAAAGGACAAGCGTCAGATACAAGACTTCAAGAAGATTCTAAAAGAAGAAAACATAATAGAAGAAGAAGAATTCGTGATTCATATTAAGGAAGAAGCCTCATTTAACAACACCATCGACGAAATCAAGGAAGTCGTGGACTTGAGCTATCTTCACAATCAACACGTGATTTCAGTTAACTCCGTCAACATGTATGCTATCATCGATGAATACCATCGACGCATCTTGATGGAGGAAGCTGGAGTAAACACAAAATATAAAATGGTGGATAGGAAGATCAAGCTAGTTGTGGTTCCGCTACCGGAAGATAGCTGGCAAAAGATGACGGAAGTCACTAATGATCCAAGCTTAAGGGATCCAAAGGCAATAGGTCATGTCTTCACCGAAGAGATGAAAAGGAAGCTACGAGTTGCAAGGGAGGATTTCCTCCTCCCTGAAGAGGAGCGAATGTTCCGCAGAATGTCTGAAGAACATGGGCAGGCTTTCACATTTTTCCCTCAATAGATTGGATGTGCCAACCCAAAGATTATAGAGCTATGGTGATATTTTCGGAGCCTCATGTACCTTGGAACCTCAACCCGATACCAGTTCCAAGAGCACACCTATCGAAGCTGATCGAGCTCTTAAAGGAGAAGGTGAATATGGGTATTTTGGACCCTTTGAATGCTCCTTATTCTAATAGGTGGTTCATGATGCCGAAGAAGAATGAATCATTGCGATTCATCCAAGATCTTCAACCCATCAACAAGGTGACAATTCGGAATGCCGAAATCGGACCGAGTGTGGATGAATTTGCCGAAGCGTTTGCGGGCCATTGGCGATCTCTAATTTGGATACGATCAATTCCAGTTGGCGATTGACAGTCGTGACATTACAACCATGAGGACTCCGATCAGGCTTGTGCAGATGTGTACCCTACCTCAAGGTGCAACGAACTCGGTGGCTCATATAGTGAATGCCATGAACAAGGTCTTCAAGGATTGCATCCCGGGCATCACGTTGCCATTCTTGGACGATATTCCGATAAAAGGATGTTCGGAGGAGGAGAAGGATGAATCCAAAGATAAGGAAGGGTATAGAAAGTTCGTTGTGGATCATATGAAAGATTGCGAGAAGCTGCTCCAAAGGCTCGAAGATGCGAATTTGACATTTTCGGGAGAAAAATCCACATTCGGGCAACCAGAGATCTTGGTGGTAGGTCACTTGTGTGGAGCATATGGCCAGAAACCTTCGCCATCCAAGATGAACCCGATCCAGGACATGAAAGAAGAATGCGTAACCCAAATGGACGTTCGAAGGTTCGTTGGAGCATGCACATTTTATGATATCTGGATTCCACACTACGCTCATGTCGCCGACTCATTATATGGATTGCTAAAGAAAAGAATGAAGTTTGAATGGCGAGACGAGCATACAAACGCGATGCGAAGATTGAAGAAACTACTTCTTGAACCTCTAGGACTAAGAAAGGCCGACTATACTGAAGGGAAGCTGATTTATGTGAGTGTAGATACGAGGCCAACCGGAATAGGGTGGGTCATCAACCAAGAAGGAGAAGATAATGCGTGGTATGCCATCCGGTTTGGAGCAAAGGTTCTCAATGAACGGCAACAAAGATACGCCCAAGTCAAGTGAGAACTTTGGGGTATTGTGTCTGCAGTGAAGATGGACAAAGACTACCTGATCGGGTCAGAAGTGATAATTGAGACAGATTGTCTCCCAATCCTCGGGATGATCTCAGGATGTGCAACATGAGATCTAGCTATGCTAAGGTGGATTGCCTATATCAAGTCTTTAAACCCAGAGATCTGCCACATTGCAAGGAAGAAGAATGCCATGGCTGACATGCTGTCGAGGGCAAGAGTTGAGAATGAAAGTGACATGGTTTCGGAAGATGAAGACGTCACCCTCGACTTCTTCAAGATGGCCCGACTATCGGCGAAAGACAAGGACACACTAACCCTCCACGCCTTCAACAAGGACGAGTACGAAGGAGAGTGGTTACTGATCGGTAGATTCTAAAGAACAATGACGGCGGATGCTTCGTTGATGAAAGAGGAGGATCTATGAATCCGGAAGAAAGCTTACCAATACTTCTTGAAGGGAGGATTCCTTTGGCGACACCCAAAAAGAAGGACAGGAATGCCACATCGAGTGGTGGTGATGAAAGAAGAGCAAGTGATGCGGATGACCGAATTCCACAAGAGTCCTTGGGTGGGGCATAGAGGAACATGGGTCACATTCGAAAAGTTGAAGGAAAAGTATTGGTGGCCAAGCATGTACAAAGATGTACTCCATTTCATGTCCACATGCGAAACTTGTGAAGTACATTTGAACATATGTCATCGTAATGAGTTATGGCCGACATACCCGCTCACCATACACTTCAAATGGATGTTGGATCTGGGCTCCATGCCAATGGAAGTGGGACAAATGAAGTACTTAGTTCTGACAAGAGAAAACTTGACAAATCAAGTGGAAGGATGGGCCTTGACAAATAAGACGATGTCAGATATTTGCAAATTTCTACTCGAAGAGGTTGTTTGTCGATACGGATGTGTGGGAAAGATAGTGGCCGACCGAGGGGATTTGGATGCACATGAAGCAACGAAGCTTTTCAAATGACTAGGCGTGAAGCTCTCCCTCATGACTACCTATAATCCAGAAGCGAATGGGAAGATCGAGTGAGGGCATGGACCAATCGAGGAAGATCGAGTAAGAGCATGCAACGGTTGAGTCGAGAACTGGCCACGACTATTGCCCTATGCCTTGTGGGCCGATAGAACTACACACAGTTCAGTGATAAGGTATATGCCAACAAAGCTTATGTATGGACAGAAGTTGGTAATGCCCATCGAAAGGACGATTGCCTCATGGGTAGCGATACCATGGGAGACTAAGATGAGCCGAGAGGGAATAATTAGCGGCACGGATAAGGAAGCTTGAAAGAAGGCCTGAACATCTAGACAAAGCACGAAAGACGATGGATGCAACCCGAGTGAAGAACAAGATTTAGTTCGATAAGACACATCGACTGCGTCCCAAGAAGATCGAAGAAGGAGATTGGGTATTGGTCTACGACAACAACCTTGACAATCAACACAAGACAACAAGAAAGTTCGCAAGAGGATGGTTCGGACCATATGTGGTGACAAGTGCCAACGACAATGCCACATACCACCTTGCAGAGCTAGATGGATAAAGGTTGGCCATACCCATTGTGGGAAAAAGAGTAAACATTTTCAAGAAAAGACAAGACGAGGATCTTGACCTCGATCACCTCGACGATGAAGATAGTAGGATTGAACATACAGACTTGAGTTATGTGAACGAGGAAATGGAGGAATTGGATTAATCACCGTAGCTGAAATCTCACACTCTCTCTTCTTGACACGTTCCGGAGGATGTGCGGTTTGATGGGGTTGGATGTCGTGAAGATTTTCGGCAACGATGTGAAAATTGCATGGAATGTACAAAAACGAGTGTGGTTCTTCACACACAATATGAAACAATAATAGTAAATATATTATTTTATATTAGTTTAATATATTGGTACGAAAAGATGGATGGCTTCAAGAGCTTCTGAAAGCATTTTACTACATGTGAAACAGACAACTTAGTGTCAAGTTATGTGAGTGTGAAGTTTCAGAAGAAGAAGAGGAAAACAAAACTTTGAGATATCCCACATAGATAGGACACCATCAGGATTCAAGATTGTATAAGTAGGGCCATATATCTTTATACTTTGTCTAAGTGTTAGGAGCACAAAAAGGTTGGGTTGTATAACTTGGATGAATGCGTGTGGCCAAGTTGTTCGAAATAGTTTTGGAGAACTAGAGCCGGAACGGATGGCGACGGAACCCGAACTTGAACTGGAACCGGCCAGACGGACGGACGGACGGACGGCACAAGAACCGGACCGGATCACTAGGTCGGATGCGGACTAGATAGACGGATCGATCGGATAGGTTGATCATAACGATTTTGGTGTGAAATAAACAAAATTATCTAGACTAAAAAGCCTAGTAAAAGTTTGCATACCAAGGGATGCAAGCAAGGCTTGAAGTTTGCATCTCCAAGATAGGAGGCAATAAACTTACCATTAAGCCAAGTCATTATACTTTCTTTAAAAATATTTTTTCTATCATTATACTTTCACATGTAAATTCTCATATTAGAGCTTGAATGAGTGGCATGGTTATCATGCATCACATGTAATGCATGAGCGCCAAATGGCAAACATGCATCACATGCATTCCATGCATTGTATGCATGTCTTGTACCCTCACATGCATCATATGCATGGGAGCATCAATAAAAGACTGGATGAAAAAGATCAAAGGGAGCTATGAATTAATCAAGAATTTAATAAGAAGAAAATTCGTTATCCAATTAATGATATATCTTGTTCTTCAAATCTAAAGTCAAGAGTTCAATCTTAATCTCTCTCAATCTAAAGTCAAGCATTCTATCTTATCTCAATCTCTCTCTCTTTCAAACTATCTTAAATACTTTCTTGCTAAAGCTACTACAAACTTTGAATCCTTCCGGTCCAAAACCCTGATGGATTTTTCACGACAACGTCTTCGTCTTGGTTCGGGCATGGTTCTCGTCGACCAATAACATTGATTGGAGGTCGAGGAACAAAGGAGGGTTTTCCCTCACCATGATTGCCGTCCTCAACGAGTCGAATCGTTGTGCGAGACTGCCAAAGCATACTTGAACCATCTTGTCTTCGTTGACGTTTATTTTGATGGAGCCAAGTGAGTCACAAATCCTCTTGATCTTGGCAGTGTAGTCCGACAAAGACATGTCTTTTTGCCGAATGATGTTCAACTCTTGTCAGAGTTGAAGCTTTCGAGCGGTCGTGTTGGAGGCGAACATTTTCTTTAAGTTCACCCACGCTTCTTTAGGATTCTTGACTTGTCGAATGTGGCTAAGCATGTGGTCGTGGACACATGTTGCCAAGTAATACATGACTCGACTCGCCGCTTTCTCCCATGCTGCGTAGTCGGCGTTCTTTGAGTCGGGTCATCTTGCACTCCCAAGATGAATAATTGCTTCAGTTTAGCTTTTCATTAGGGAGCGAGTTACCCATTTGTGTGTTCATGTTGATTGTAGTGTCTTCCATTTTCGATTTCCTTCGCTTGATCACTTACTCATGCTACGTAGCCGCACTACAATAGCAGGTAGCCAGAATTTGTCGTCAGAGTTTCGAACATACAATTATGAAGAGGTGGATGGGCTTAGTGGATGTGCTAAACTACACGCTCTAATACCATTTTAAGAATTAGGTAAGTAATTAAACAAGGATTAATTAGTACCGAATTATGTGATTAGGTTAAGCAGAAGATTAAGTGATATGTGTGTGTATGTGTGTGTATGTGTGTGAGAGGAAGAGAGAGAGGAAGATACACTTATGAGAAACACACGATGGGAGATGATTAACTCTATATTAATTTAGCATTATCATCATCAAATACAAAAATACCTAGAATGAGGTATATATAGATCTCATGTGCAAGCGTGCAGATGTGTGACTATAATATAGGTACAAAAGTGTAAGTCCTATAATAAATGTACTTAGGAGTGGAGGATCTAGCATTTCCCACTTAAGTACAAGGTCCTCTATGCGGTAGTAGAACCGTACATTACAACGCCGGACGAACCGGACCAAGCGGCGATCCGGGAACTGCGACAAGCACAGGAATCCCTAGAGAGGGAAATGACGATATCCTAGAGGGTAAAAGCATCCCAACTAGAGGAGGTGGACCTCGGCACAACAGACAAGCCCCGACCGGTAAATGTCGCAAAGGAATTGCCGAAGGAAGAAAAGAAGGCAATGATAGCATTATTAACAGACTTCAAGGATGTGTTCGCGTGGTCGTACGAAGACATGCGAGGGCTGGACCCCCAGCTCTATCAGCACCAAATTCACGTAAGTACGGACGCGAAACCGATCGCTCAACGCAGGTACCGGATGAATCCGAATTATGCGGCGAAGGTGAAGGAGGAGATTGATAAGCTCCTCCGGGTCGGATTTATCCGACCAGTCAAGCAGGCAACCCGGCTGAGTCCGATAGTGGTGGTCCTGAAAAAGAACGGCAAAATCCGGGTATGCGTGGACTACCGAAAACTAAATGCCGCAATAGTGACCGATGCGTTTCCACTACCATTTACGGACGGGGTGTTAGATGCGGTAGCCGGCCACGAAGTTTACAGCTTCCTGGATGGATTTAGCGGCTAAAACCAAATATGAATGAACCCGGCCGACCAGGAGAAGACATCGTTCGTTACGGAATGGGGAGTGTTCGTCGCGGTCGTGATGATGTTCGGACTAAAGACGGCTCCAGCGACCTTTCAAAGGATAATAATGGAAATTTTCGGGGAGTATATCCCCGGTTTTATGCAGGTCTTCCTTGACGATTTCGCGGTCTACAGCCGGCACGGAGAGCATCTCGATCACCTCCGGCTGTGCTTGGAGAAGTGCCGCGAGTACCGGTTGAGTCTGAACCCGGCCAAGTGCGTCTTTGGCGTGGCAAGCGGCAACTTACTAGGGCACGTGGTGAGTAAGGAAGGAATCGCAGTAGATCCGGATAAAGTCAAGGTGATTCTCGAGGCACCAGCACCAAATAACGCAAAGGCTTTAAGCCGGTTCCTGGGCCAAATAAGGTGGCATAGCCGGATGATACGACACCTCGCAGACTTCGCTACACCATTACATACCGCCGTACACAGGGTACCCTTCCTATGGGCAGAGACAGAGGAGGAAGCCTACCAAGCGTTGAAGGTTATGCTATCGCAAGCTCCGGTGGTGCAACCGCCGGATTGGAGTAAAAGCTTTCACGTCTTCGTCGACGCGTCAGACGTAGCAATCGGCAGCGTTCTGATGCAACTCACGGAGCCGAAATGGTACCGACCGGTGTACTACGCAAGCCGGAAACTCTCAAAAGCCGAACGGAACTACTCCACGACGGAACGCGAGGCATTAGGAATGGTGTATAGTGTCACAAAGTATAGGCACTATCTGCTCGGAAGGAAGTTTTCCTTCCATGTCGACCATTCGGCACTACTCTACCTGGTCTCGAAGGCGGTGTATAGTGTCACAAAGTACAGGCACTATCTGCTCGGAAGGAAGTTTTCCTTCCATGTGGACCATTCAAATTGCACGATGGACACTGCCGTTACAGGAATTTGAATTCGACATTTTCCACCGACCCGGGGTGCAGCATGCAGTAGTGGACTACCTAAGCAGACTCGAATCCAGAGAAGCAGGGCACGGCGTCCAGGATGAGTTCCCCGACGCCGAGTTGTTCCGGATCACGACGAAACCGGCAACGGATGCAACGGTAGCCGATGAAGACACGTGGCTAACTGAGATGCATCAGTTCCTGAGAACCGGAGTACCCCCGGAGAACATGGACCGCGATGAAAGGAAAAGGGTAGCAGTAAGAAGCAGACATTTCTGCTTGGTTGGAGACACCCTCTATCACAAGGGGGCAGATGGCATCTGGAGACGAGCAATGCGGAGCGATGAGAAGGATTTAATCCTCAGGGAAGCCCACTGTGGAATTGCCGGCGGGCATTATGCCGGCGACGCAACCGCTCGGAAAATATGGCAGAGCGAACTGTGGTGGCCCACCACCCTAAAACATGCCGTGAAGTATAGCAGAGAATGCGATTTGTGTCAACGACTGGGCCAACCCACGGAGCAGGCCCGGATGCCACACCACCCGGTCTTGCCTTTGGAACCGTTTCAAAAGTGGGGTTTGGACTTTGTCGGTCCCTTCAAGCCACCGGCAATGCGAACCGGAAATCGGTATGTCATAGTGGCGACCGACTATTGCACCAAATGGGTGGAAGCAAAGGCCTTACGGGACAACACGGCCGCGTCCACGGCAAAGTTTCTGTACGAGTGCATATGGTGCCGGTATGGATGCCCGATCGAGCTTATAAGTGACCAAGGAGGACATTTTCTCGGGCAGGTAGTAGAAAGCCTGATGTCATTTTACGCGGTGGTACATAAAAGGAGTACTCCCTACTACCCTCAAGCCAATGGACTAGCGGAATCAACGAACAAAACCCTACAGAACATCCTACGAAAAATCGTCAACGAGAACTGGACCGACTGGGATACGAAATTGCAAAGCGCGCTATGGGTGTACCGAACAACGTACAAAACCAGCATCCGGACAACCCCGTTCCGACTAGCATTCGGTTTAGAAGCGGTCATGCCGGTAGAGTTCCAGATCCCCAACTTACGGATCCAGGTAAAGGAGCGCTTAAGTGAGAAGGAGTCCGAACGAATCCGGCTGGCGACGTTGTTGGAATTAGAAGAAAACCGAATAGCCAGCTTACTACAACTCGAACTGGAGCAAAGGAGGAGAAAAGCTTTCGTGGACCGACACCGGCATGGCAACGAGAAGGAGTTCGAAGTCGGGAAACCGGTGCTACTATTCCAGACACGGATGGGGAACATGCCAGGAAAGTTGCGGTTTTGGTGGATCACCAAGGAGTACAATGGGTCGTATCAGCTCGGCACGTTGTCTGGAGATGTCATCGGTAAGTGGGCAAATGGGTTTCGGCTAAAGCCGTATAAGGGAAATATGCCAGCCAAACCGTTCAAGCAAAACCCGGAAATCCGGCAAGATGAGGAACCGACACCGACAGACGCTGCCGAAGATATCCGGACCGAGGAAGAACCGACACCGATACTGACAAAGACTATCCCGGAAAACCGACAGAAGGATCCGGTATCAGCACGAACCGACCCGAACAAATCGGGGGGACCAGAAAATGACGTGGTCCAAAAAAAATAAAAAAAAATCATAGTAGTGATGGGGAGATCAGAAGAGGTGGGAGCGCCACCATGCAACGAAGAGGCGCCATGCAGTAAAGAAGGACGTGCACATAGTTGCTATTTAAAGCATGGATCGTGGGCACTCACATGCGGCAAGCAAGAAAGGACATACTAATTATGGCGGGAGATGAACATGCGCGGGAAACGAAAAAGGGCGGCTCGAGGCAAAAGCCACTATATAAGACACAGGCCTGCGAAGGACTTACTTTTTACGAATTTTCCTACACGCAGGCGCAGAAGCACAGAAGAACGATCCGACGCACTGCGCACACACAGCCCGATCCCGAACAACAGACAGCAGAAGAAGAAGTCAAACCAATGGCACTGTTGGAGGAGGCACGCCAATGGATGAGGGAGAACGGGTTCAAAGGATTGTTGCAGATCGCCGACGCTCCACCACACGCAGAACCAGAGCAGGCGGCAGCATCGATTGATTTATCAGAAATCACAGAAGGAGCGGTGCAGTCACTCACGGGGATAAAAGCAGGAGGACTTCAAACAATCGAAAACCCTTCAAGTGAAATCCTATTCGAATATTTCGGTGAGTATTCTATCAGCAGCAAGGCGTACCGAACACAGGGCGGAGAGAACCTGCTATTCGGAGAAGTGGCCCGCGCCATGATGGAATACAGATTCGTGAATCCTCATCCCCCGGCCATTGCGAGGTACCGGACAGCGTTCTTAATTGCAGCGTACGAAGGATTACAACTGGACTGGCTCCATTTCATAACCGAAGGATTGAAGGAGGCCATCAAGAACCTTGTGGAAGGAAAAAAGCCATGGGCTGGGATAGCACAATGGCTAACGGTGTTAGTCCCACCGGTGCTCCCCATCAAACAAAAGAAAAGAGGTTGGCAGGAGACGACGCCGAAAAAGGTCACAAAGCGCCGACATATCCTGGAGAAACACACCCCCGGATGGACCCAGGAAGAAGCAGAACAGCGGGGGGAAGGACCATCCCGACAGCAACAGGAACCGGCAACAAAGGTAAAACCGGCAGGAAAAGGCAAAGGGAAATCGGCCGAGGAGGAACCGGTAGCGCTCAAACCAATCAATATAACGCTGCGACGGCCAGAACCAGAACCAGAGGTCTTTATACAAAAGGTCTGTCTGGTCGCCGCACCGGAGGAGGAAGCTGAAACAGAAGACTCATCCGAACCACTGGTAAGACTCCCAGCAAGACAAGGTCGGGAGAGACGGGCGAAAGGACCGGCTCCACCAATTGACAAAACTCAGCAGAGGGCGCAAGGACCACCTCCAGTAGCCGAGGCGGAAGCAGTACCGGAACCCGTACCGAGGGAAGCAGCACCAACACCGGTTTTGCCGGACTTCAGAGAACCGGTCATCCCAGAGAAGAGGAATGAACAAGCGCCAGAGCCAGAGAAAAGGCCGGAAAAACAGCCTGAGTTAAGGAGTAGAAGTGAGCAAGGCCACCCCGACACAGGAAGCACAAAGCCACAATGGCTGAGATGGCTTTCGGAGCAGTTATCGGGAGTAGCGGACCAGTTAGAGGAAGAAGAAACGTGTAGGCAACATCTGACGCATACAACAACTCAGGAGTTGGTCGCGCTCCGAACACAGATCGAGGAAATGCAAGGGGAGCTGTTGCAGGCAAGGGAAGGGATTCAACAAGCACAAGTTGTCACCGAGCCGGTCGGGACAACAAGGAAGCAACCAGAACCAGAACCGGAACTGGTAGCCTTGCAAACCGGCCCTGAGACCGAAAAAATAATAGAAACCTTACGAGAGGAGTTAAAAGCTCAGGAGGCATTAAGGGAAAAAGAAAGGGAGTAGCGGAAAGCGGTGGAGGACGATAGACGGAAAATGGAAGAAGGCCTCTGGAAAGGCCGAGCCAGTAATGACCGACTACAAGAAGAAAAAGAGAAGCTGCAAAAGGAGAAGGACCGACTGCGTCGACATGCCGAGCAGGAGATAGAACGACTGCAGGAAGAACTCCGACAACAGAAGGACCGAATGACCGGTTAAGAGCTCAGGCAAACCGACGCCTGAAGCTGAAGACGGAGGACTTCGACCGTCTCTACTGAGATCACAAGCAGGCCGAGTCAGACAACAAGAAACGGGCAGCAGACTACGACCGGCAAATAGAGAAGCTGAAAGAACAGCTCAAAGAGACCCGATTAGACCTGGCTCAGGCAATGGATGAGGTCAGTGCCAAAAAGGAAGCATTGTCGGCGGAAATAACCCAAGCGACGGAGAGAAGGAAGGAATTAGAGGCGCTAAGGCGGGAAAAGCTTGATCTGACCAAGATCAGGAATGAAGAAAAGGAAAGATCGACCTTCACGATCAACAAACTGCAAAGCACCTATGAAAAGCAGAAAGTGGATTACGAGGCCCAGGCTCAGATAATGGCCAACATTATAAAACGGGCAAGGAAGGAAAAGCAAGAAGCTTACGCGCATGCTAAGGCGGGGGTTGACTGGATCAAGCTCATCATGTCAGGTTGGAGCACCCGAGCTCAGGCAAGCATCAACGAAAGTACGGAAAAGCTATGGAAGGAGTGGTCACAACAGGCAGCCGAGCTGCAGACACTCCGAGCTGATGCCGAGAATCGGAGGAAGACCGGTGACAGGTTCTACAAGATGGATGAAGAAAGTATCGTCGCCATTCGGGAAGAATTGTCGGAGGATTTCTACGCTTTAGCGGAAGAACATCTCAAAGAAATCCGAGGGTTGGTAGAGAGGTTGGATGACGGGCAGCTCGCAACTCAGTTGGAGTTGGAGAAATACGAGCAGGACCGGTTACGACAGGAAGCCAAGGGAAGAACGACGCCAATCACTATAAGTGAGGGAGAGCGACCGGCTGAAGTTGAACCAACCGACACCGAACACCCCAACAAGGAATACCCGAAGAAGAACTTCCGTTCGAAGGAAATCAAGAAGAGTAGGAGCAGACCGATGCCGGAGAAGAAGAAGAGCTGAGACCGGAAGACACCAGAGCAGAGGAAGAAGGCGTACCGAGCCGACCAGTCGAGACCGGAGAAAGCGACACTGGTAACAGAACAGAGCCTGGAACGGAGGGAGAACAGGAAGAACCCGGACGGAGCGGTGAGGAAGCACCGGCAACACAGAATCAAGCAGAGCTGGAGCAGCAAATTTTTACGGAACAGCCAACCCAACCGGAGGTTGGAGACCAGGCAGGCAAGGAACAGGAATTGGAGGAAGCAGCACCACTTGACACCATCGAGCAGAGTGTGCTCGATATTTTGGAGGAAGAATGAGGCCGGGAGTGGATTCGAAGTGCAAGGCACTTTCCCACGGCCGTGCCATGTGTTGACCGGTCAGAAGAGCAAGGACAAGTGGGAAGGCAGAGTCGGATCGGATAATAGGAAGTAAATAATAGTAGAATTATTATTCGGAGGGACGGATCCGGTACAGTTGTACCGATCCGGATCCGGACCGATTCGGATGTCGGTTGCCTAAGCGCACCGATTGTAACCTTGCCGGATGCCGATAAAAGGATCCGATGATTTGTAAAGGTTTTGACGAAAGTAATACAAATAGAATTATTGTGTGTTTATCTGTATCTCTGTATTGTTTTACCGTCTGTGCTTAATTGTAATCATCTTACGCGTGTAACCTAGCATCCAATCCTTACCACCCCTTTGGAGAAGTGTCGGATATGTTGGGTTTACGGTCCCTTTCGGATGGGATGGTCGGATGTCAGAGATGAATGCCGACGAGCCCGGTTTCGGTTTCGGATCCGGATGTTGAAGACCCCGGCTTCGGTGCCGGATGACGAATGTACCCGGAGAGCGATCCGGATGCAGGGACATATCCGTGAATATGTTTGCTAAGGGCCCCCTGAGGCTATAGTTGTAAATAGCCCCAAAGTCATATATGTATAAATATGACTTAGGGCAAACAGTTTTACTGTCGCTTATCATTTTTCTGTTTTTCCACTCTAGAGGAGTGAAGAGAGAGCAGCCGAGAGAGAGAGAGAGAGATAGAGCGTGAGAGAGGAAGAGGTCGACGCCTCTGTGTATTTCCGCCGCCTGTGGCGAGGACAGCGAGCTCAAGGTCGTCGCCTTGCAGCTCGCCATTGTATACTTCTCTGTATAGTGTTGGTTTGGAGTCTCGTACTCCCGTGGTTTTTCCCATCTAGGGTTTTCCACGTTAATCCCTGTGTTCGCGGTTTTTTTGTTTCTCTTTGTGGTTCCTATTTTCTGCTGCATCGATTCGCGCTTACTCGGTTGTGGCCGAGGGAAGAAGGTTAATCGAAGAGTTGATTCCTTACAAACTGGTATCAGAGCGAACTGCTGCAGAAAATGGAAGGCGGCGGCAGCGGGCAGCCGGGGATGATGGTGCTGAATGCGCAGAACTACGCCGACTGGAAGATCAAGATGGAAGATCTTCTGATTGTTCGGGACCTGTACGAACCGATTGACAGGTCGGAAATACCGAAGGGCGTACTTGAGTCGGAATGGAGGCTTCTGAACCGGAAAGCCGTTGCAACCATTCGGCAATACGTAGACGTGAGCGTCCTACAACACGTGGCGAACGACATCAATGCATATGAGATGTGGCGGAAGCTGTCGGGCCTCTATGAGAGGAAGAATGCATTGAACCGGACCTCCCTGATGAGGAAGATAGTGAATCTCAAGTACCGGGACGGCGAGAGTATGGTGGAACACGTAAGCACGTTCATGGGATTCGTGAATCAGCTTGCGGCGATCAAGTTCCCGTTGGAGGATGCAATGCAAGCCATCATCCTGATGTGTACATTGCCGGAAAGCTGGGAGAACTTGGTGGTAACTCTCAGCACCTCCTGCACCGAAGATAACTTGTCCTTACAAACGGTAAAGACAAGTATTTTGAACGAAGAAGCGCGTCGGAGAGATAAAGAACCGGCCTCCGACTCGAAGGCACTGCTTACCGAATCGGATCGGGGAAGACAATGGAACCGGAGTCCGCAAAGACGGGAGAAGTCGGGGACCCGGTCGCAGTCAAGAGGAAGGCCCACATGCTTCCACTGTGGGAAGCCGGGGCACTTCCGAAAGAATTGTCGGCATTACCGAAAAGACAACGGAGCCGACGACACCGATTCGAAGAAGTCACCGGAGAGAAACGGTGCATACCGGGGAGCCACGGACCGGAGAGGTTCGGATCGGCGAGGGCAGGACCGGAAAGGAACAACGGCACTCGCGGCAAGTGAGGAAGAAATCATGCTCATCACCGAAGAAGGTGAACTAAACATTGCCGGCGATGAGACGACCTGGGTGGTCGATTCCGGAGCATCGTTCCACCTGACCCCGGAGAGAAGATACTTCTCATCCTACACAGCCGGTGAACATGGCTGTGTTCGGATGGGAAATGAAGGTACGTGCCGGATTGCCGGCATAGGAGACGTGTGGTTGACAACCCCGACCGGATGCAAAATGCTGCTGAAGGATGTCCGACACGTTCCGGAGGTTCGATTGAACCTGATTTCGGCCGGGAGGCTAGACGATGAAGGCTACACAGGTAGCATCCGGAACGGCGTAATGAAGTTCAGCAAAGGGAGCCTGATAGTGGCTCGGGCCCGGAAAGACAACACACTGTACCTGATGAATGCCCGGTTATGTCCGGAAGAGCTGAATGTGGCAGCCGACACTGCCGGTGAGCTGTGGCACAAAAGACTGTGTCACATGAGTGAGAAGGGGATGAAGAGGCTTGCAGAAGACAACCTTATTCCAGTGAAGCACGTGCACCTGGAGAAGTGCACCGATTGCCTGGCCGGTAAGCAGAACCGAACCTCCTTCCATTCAAGGCCACCGACGAGACGTAGCGCACCACTGGAGTTGGTGCACACTGATGTGTGTCAGGTAGAAACGAAGTCACATGGCGGAGCCCAGTACTTCGTAACATTCATAGATGATCATAGCCGAAGACTGTGGACGGCACCGATGAAGACAAAGGACCAAGTGTTGTCCATCTTCAAAGAACTCCACGCGAGAGTGGAAAGAGAATCCGGCAAGAAGCTGAAAGCGATACGAGCGGATAACGGAGGGGAATACCGGGGGCAGTTCCAGGAGTACTGTCGCTCGAAGGGAATCCGACTCGAGTTTACTGTGCCGAAGACGCCGGAACTGAACGGGCTGGCCGAGAGGATGAACCGGACCATAATGGAGAGGGTTCGGAGTATGCTGGCGCATGCGAAATTACCCAAGGGGTTTTGGGCTGAGGCAATGTCGACGGCGACATACGTGATAAACAGATCACCCTCAGCACCTTTGGACGGAGACACGCCGCAGAAAGTGTGGACCGGTAAAGAAGTGTCCTACCGGCATCTGAAGGTGTTCGGGTGTCTCGCATACGTGCATGTGGCAAAGGACCGGAGAGGAAAGCTAGATCCAAAGACCCGGCCATGCATATTCCTCGGTTACGGCGACGACGAGTTCGGCTACCGAGTATGGGACCCGGTCGACAAGAAGATATTCAGGAGTCGAGACATCATCTTCATGGAGGACAAGACACTCGCCGACTGGGAGTCGGAGAAGAAGATGAAGAACTCCAAGTCGACCGGTGAGGATCAACTCTACGAGGAGCAGTCCCGACCGGCAAGGGACCGGTTAGCACTCGAGGATCCGGCCGAAGACGGTGAAGAAACAGAACCGGCCGAAGAAGATGAAAATGATACCGGAACCGGCCCCGATCCCGAAATGGATTCGGATGAAGAAGAATCGGAAGAACCGGTTACCGAAGCTCCGGAACGGAGATATCCTCTAAGAGAGAGAAGGGCCCCCCGGAGATTTCCGGAACCAGAGCACGTGCTGCTAACTGACGAGGGGGAGCCGGAGAGCTTTGAAGAAGCAAAACATGACACCCAGAGCCGCAAGTGGTTGAGTGCCATGCAGGACGAGATGGATTCCCTGCATGAGAACCACACATATGAACTTGTGGAGTTGCCGAAAGGAAAGCGGGCACTTCGAAACAAGTGGGTGTTCAAGCTGAAACCGGGAGATGCCGGAAACCCCCCGAGATACAAAGCCAGGATCGTGGTAAAGGGGTTTCAGCAGAAGAAGGGCGTCGACTTCGACGAGATATTTGCCCCGGTAGTGAAGATGACCTCCATCCGGACGGTGCTGAGCATAGCGGCAAGCATGGACCTCGAGGTAGAACAGATGGACGTGAAGACGGCATTCCTTCACGGTGACCTCGATGAAGAGATCTACATGCAGCAACCGGAAGGATTCGAGAAGAAAGGGAAGGAGCACTTGGTATGCCGGTTGAAGAAGAGCCTTTACGGACTGAAGCAGGCTCCCCGGCAATGGTACCGGAAGTTCGACTCCTTCATGACCGACGAAGGGTACCTCAAAACGCAGTCCGACCACTGCGTGTTTGTGAAGAAGTTCGAAGGAGGAGACTTCCTAATACTCCTCCTGTACGTGGACGACATGTTGATCGTCCGACGGGACCAGGTCAAGATACGGATGCTGAAGAAGGCTCTTCACCGAACCTTCTCAATGAAGGACCTGGGTTCGGCGAGACAAATACTAGGGATGCACATCATCCGGGACCGGAAGAAGAAGCTGTTGTGGCTGTCACAGGAGAAGTACGTGACGAAGGTGCTTCACCGGTTCAACATGTCGGAAGCAAGACCGGTCGGATCGACCCTCCCGGCAAACTGCAAGCTGTCCAGCAAGCAAAGTCCCAAGACAAAGGCTGAAAAGGAGGATATGATGAAAGTACCGTATGCCTCAGCCGTCGGAAGCTTGATGTACGCCATGGTGTGTACGAGACCGGACATCGGATATGCAGTCGGAGTGGTGAGCCGGTACATGAGCAATCCCGGCAAAGAGCATTGGAACGCGGCCAAGTGGATACTCCGATACCTGAAGGGCACGGCAAACGTGTGCCTCCGATTCGGCTCCGGTAAGTCCGAACTCGACGGCTTCACCGATTCGGATATGTCGGCTGATGCAGATACCAGCCGGTCCACATCAGGGTATGTGATGACGTATGCAGGGGGAGCTGTTTCATGGCAGTCGAGGCTGCAGAAGACGGTTGCGTTGTCAACCACGGAGGCGGAGTACATGGCAGCTGTTGAAGCCGGCAAGGAAATAATATGGATGAAGGACTTCATTAGAGAGCTCGGGATCCGGCAGGAGGAGTACCGACTCTACTGCGATAGTCAGAGCGCCATCCACCTTGCAAGGAACGCGGCCTACCATTCCCGGACGAAACACATCCAGCGTAGATATCACTGGATCCGGGAAAGGATAGAAGACAAGGAGTTCGTGCTGACGAAGATCCACACGGACGAGAACGGGTCGGATATGCTGACCAAGGTGCTCACACCCGACAAGCTGGAAGCATGCCGGAAGAGGATCGGATTGGAGAGACATCCCATGCCGAAGTGAAGGGGGAGTTTGTTGGGTTTACGGTCCCTTTCGGATGGGATGGTCGGATGTCAGAGATGAATGCCGACGAGCCCGGTTTCAGTTTCGGATCCGGATGTTGAAGACCCCGGCTTCGGTGCCGGATGACGAATGTACCCGGAGAGCGATCCGGATGCAGGGACATATCCGTGAATATGTTTGCTAAGGGCCCCCTGAGGCTATAGTTGTAAATAGCCCCAAAGTCATATATGTATAAATATGACTTAGGGCAAACAGTTTTACTGTCGCTTATCATTTTTCTGTTTTTCCACTCTAGAGGAGTGAAGAGAGAGCAGCCGAGAGAGAGAGAGAGAGATAGAGCGTGAGAGAGGAAGAGGTCGACGCCTCTGTGTATTTCCGCCGCCTGTGGCGAGGACAGCGAGCTCAAGGTCGTCGCCTTGCAGCTCGCCATTGTATACTTCTCTGTATAGTGTTGGTTTGGAGTCTCGTACTCCCGTGGTTTTTCCCATCTAGGGTTTTCCACGTTAATCCCTGTGTTCGCGGTTTTTTTGTTTCTCTTTGTGGTTCCTATTTTCTGCTGCATCGATTCGCGCTTACTCGGTTGTGGCCGAGGGAAGAAGGTTAATCGAAGAGTTGATCCGGATCCGGACCGATTCGGATGTCGGTTGCCTAAGCGCACCGATTGTAACCTTGCCGGATGCCGATAAAAGGATCCGATGATTTGTAAAGGTTTTGACGAAAGTAATACAAATAGAATTATTGTGTGTTTATCTGTATCTCTGTATTGTTTTACCGTCTGTGCTTAATTGTAATCATCTTACGCGTGTAACCTAGCATCCAATCCTTACCACCCCTTTGGAGAAGTGTCGGATAGACACCTGTGTTGAGGCTAGTCCGGCCAGGCAGACAACAACTGTCATGCCGTTCGGCCTCACTAATGCGCCGGCAGTCTTCCAGCACATGGCTAACGATATATTCCGAGATCTATTGGATGATTGTTTGATCATCTATTTGGATGATCTACTGGTTTATTCAAAGACCCAAGAAGAACATGATTCTCATGTACTATTAGTACTAAAACGACTTCGAGAACATGGTCTGTATGCAAAGCTAGAAAAATGTAGTTTCGGGTGCAACCAAGTGGAATTTCTCGGCTACATCATTTCGTCAGAAGGCATCTCCATGGACCCAGCTAAGGTCAAAACGGTGGTAGAATGGTAGACTCCGCGTTCGATACGGGATGTGCAATGCTTCTTAGGCTTTGCCAATTTTTACCGGAAGTTCATACAAGATTACTCAAAGATCGTTCTACCTCTCACACAAATTACCAGGAAGGGACAACCATTCATCTAGTCTGAAGAAACGGACATGGCTTTTGAGAGTCTTAAAAAAGCATTTACATCGGCTCCAATTCTAGCTCATGTCGATCCGAAGAAACCATTCATTATCGAAGCTGACGCATCGGATTTTGCATTGGGGAGCATTCTGTCACAACAGGGGAATGATGAAAAGCTACATCCTGTGGCTTTTCACTCACGCAAGTTTGATGCCGCCGGAATCAACTACGAAATCCATGATAAGGAGCTATTGGAAATAGTGGATTCTTTTATGCAATGGAGGCATTTTCTGGAGGGATCCTCTCATCCAGTCACCGTATTTAGTGACCACAAGAATCTTGCCTACTTTCAGGATGCTCGTGTGTTGAATCGACGTCAAGCTCGGTGGGCCCACTTCCTCACGCGTTTCGACTTCAAAATTACATATCGTCCGGGGAGGCACCAAGGGAAGGCAGATGCATTATCACGACGTTCGTATCTAGCACCCCGTCCCGGCGAGCCAGCTTTCGATAACCAAAAACAAGTCATCTTGGGACCGGCACGACTACAAGCAACACAAATCTTTGACATGCCTATGGATTCCCGCGTTATCGATACCATACGTGAAAACTTGAAGACAGATGCGTTCACCCAAGTTATACTAGCACAAATTGATCCCTCTCGAGCGTCGTGTTCATAGTCGCAACCACCAGGTACGGACTATCGGCAATTCAAATACCATGATGGATTACTCTTCTTTAAAGAACTTTTGTATGTTCCTAATGGTTCTTGCCGCCTTCGAGTAGTACAAAACTGTCATGACACATATACAGCTGGGCATTTTGGTAGTACTAAAACATTACATTTAGTACAACGATCATTCTAGTGGCCCTGTATGCGACAATTTGTCGAGGATTTTGTTCGGACTTGTGATACATGTTGCAGAGCGAAAATGCCAAGGCATCATCCATATGGTTTATTAGAACCATTACCAATTCCAAGCAAGTCGTGGCAATCCATTGCTCTAGACTTCATCACAGATCTTCCAGTCTCTAAGGGGTTCAATGCGATTCTAACGGTGGTCGATCGATATACGAAGATGGCTCATTTCTTGCCATGTACTAAGGAGATCTCCAGTGAAGACACTGCCGAAATTGTCATGCGTGAAGTATGTCGGCATCATGGACTCCCCGATAGTATCATCAGCGACCGTGGACCCCAGTTCGTGTCAAAATTCTGGAAGCACCTTTTTAACATGCTCAAGGTCACTTGTAACCTCTCTTCCGGCTACCACCCACAAACTGACGGCCAAGCTGAACGAACAAATCAAACGTTGGAGCAGTATCTGCGGTGTTTTCTCAGCTATCATCAGGACGACTAGGCAGATATTCTCCACTTCGTCGAATTTGCCTATAACAACTCTATCCACGCATCCACTAAAGTTATGCCATTTTATGCTTATACGGGATGTCACCCCCGATGGAGTGTACTTGAAACCCCAGAGGTGTCCACAAATCCGTGCGCGGAGGATCGTTTGGAGCGGTTACGCAAGATACAAGCAAATTTATCTACTCATCTCCAGCAAGCTCAACAAACACACAAGGTCTACGCAGATCGTCATCGACTTCCATCTAGTTTTAATATTGGAGATCGGGTGTGGCTGCTACGACGACACATCAAGACTACTCGCCCATGTGAGAAGTTGGATTATCGGCGATTAGGTCCTTTCCGTATTATTGAAAAGATTAATGATGTTGCTTTTCGTCTCGATCTACCTCCTCAACTTCGGATACATCCGGTGTTTCATAGTTCTCTCTTCGAACCCTACCACGAGAGCACCATCCCAGAACGTCTTATCCAACCTCCACCCCCGATCAAGCTTGAAGATGGGCCAGAGTACGAGGTTGCCGCCATCCTTGATTCCAAGATTGTTCGCAACAAGCTCTATTATCTAGTCGATTGGCTAGGCTATAGTCCCAGCGAACGTACTTGGGAACCGATCGAGAATGTAACCAATGCTCGTGCTCTTCTTGAAGACTTCCATCGTCAATATCCACACAAACCGGGTCCTCAATCCAAGACGACTCGTGACACTCGTCGTTTTAAAGGGGGGATAGTGTCATGATATGGCAAGACTCGAACTCATGACCTTAGGTTATATGGGTCGAGCTCTTGACCATTAGACCATCTATTGTAATACGTAGGATATTATTTTCATTTACATTTTATTATAGGAAATTAGTGTATATTCCAGATTTCTCTGGAACATTCTAGAAGCTTCAGGATTACTCCTGAAAACACTATAAAAGAGGGCACTAGGCATTATGTTGAACCAAATTGGTTCAACGCCAGTCTTAAGCCTTTTAGCCACCGTTGTATATTCTCTTCATATAATAAATATCTTTCTTATCATCACTCTCTCTCTCTCTCTCTCTCTTTCTCTCTGTCTCGCTCACTTCTTCCTTCTCTCGAAGAAGTTCCACACCTCTCATAGTACTAATCCTTCGTTTAGTACTAATTCCTTCTCTGTCTCAGTACTGTTCATGACAGCGGCGGTTACAACAGAGACATACTCTGTATCGCTCTCTCTGTCTCTCTCTCTCTGTACAGTCATTACACGAAAAATTACGCACACACAGAGAGTTTGCCCTAGGTCATATTTATACTAATATGACTTTCGGCTATTTACAAAATATAGCCTCAGTGGGCTCTCTAGAACATATTTACATATATGTCCCTTCATCCAGTGAGAGGTTCTCACCGAGCCTGCAACATCCAGTTCTCACCGGGTCTCCCATGCCGGGTACTCCACATCCGGTTCTTCTCACTTCCCATCCGGAGGGACCTGTTTCCTAACAGAAGAAAGAGACCGTGGTAGCCTTGATAGACCATGGCTCAGAGATCAATCTCATGTCAACCGATTTCTACAAAAAAGGAAGATACACAAACCACGGATGGAAGATTCGAGCGGCAACAAAGACCACAGAGGACTTGTACGGAGCTTCTTCAAATGTTAAAGTCATGATTGGGGATGTGGAGATGGATCAACACTTCTTCGTGCAAGAATCGGCTTCGCATCCTGTCATCCTTGGGCAACCGTACATCACATCATCCTGAACGGAGACTAAGGTGTTCGATAATGGAGCAGCATTCATGCGGATCAAGAGTCTTGACAACCAAAGATCTGTTCAATTCCTAATGGTGCAAGATAATCATGAAAGAAATTGAGATAATCTTGGAGGCAACTCCTCGGATTTTTGGAGCAGACTATTGAAGCATGGGGCACAAATAGTCCGAGCAATCACAAGTCCCCACAAGAAAGTAGAGCGCGTGGATTGCAAGGAGAAGCAACATGTGTCACACCTAGTGGTGCATGTAACCTAGTACTACCCAACAAAAAGGATAAGTGTCAGATACAAGACTTCGAGAAGATGCTGAAAGAAGAAAACATAATAGAAGAAGAAGAATTCGTGACTCATATTATGGAAGAAGCCTCATTTAACGACACCATCGGCGAAATCGAGGAAGTCATGGACTTGAGCTATCTTCACGATCAACACGTGATTTCGGTTAACTCTGTCAACATGTACGCTATCATCAATGAATACCATCAATGCATCTTGATGGAGGAAGCTGAAGTCAACACAAAATATAAAACGGCCGATAGGAAGATCAAGCCAGTTGTGGTTCCGCTACTGGAAGTTAGCTAGCAAAAGATGAAGCAAGTCACTAATGGTCCAAGCTTAAGGGATCCGAAGGCAATAGGTCATGTCTTCACCGAAGAGATGAAAAGGAAGCTACGAGTTGGAAGGGAGGATTTCCTCCTCCCTGAAGAGGAGCGTTCGAATGTTTTGCGACATGGGAAGGCTTTCGCATTTTTCACACAAGAAATTGGATGTGCTGATCCAAGGACAATAGAGTCGATGGTAATTGTCATGGTGCCGCATGTGCCTTGGAATTTGAAATCGATACCAGTTCCGAGAGCACACTTACCGAAGCTGATCGAGCTCTTAAAGGAAAAGGTGAATATGGGAATTTTGGAACCGTCGAATGCTCCTTATTCTAATAGGTGGTTCACGGTGCCGAAGAAGAATGAATCATTGTGATTCATCCAAGATCTTCAGCCCGTCAACAAGGTGACAATTCGGAATACTGGAATTGGTCCAAGCGTGGACAAATTGGCCAAAGCGTTTGCGGGCGAGCCGGTCCATCTATTCCATTGGCGATCTCTACTCTGGATACGACCAATTCCAATTGGCAATCGACAGTCGTGACATTACAACCATGAGGACTCCGATCGGGCTTGTGCGGATGTGTACCTTACCGCAAGGTGCAACGAACTCGGTGGCTCATATGGTGAATGCCATGAACAAGGTTTTGAAGGATTGCATCCCGAACATCACGATGCCATTCTTGGATGATATTCCGATAAAAGGATGTTCGGATGAGGAGAAAGATGAATTGAAAAATAAGGAAGGGTGTAGAAAATTCGTTGTAGATCATATGTAAGATGGCGAGAAGGTGCTCCAAAGGCTCGAAGATGCAAAATTGGCATTTTCAGGAGAAAAATTCGCATTCGGGCAACCAATGATCTTGGTGGTAGGTCACTTTTGTGGATCATACGGCCGGAAGCCTTCGCCATCCAAGGTGAATGTGATCCAGGACATGAAAGAAGAATGCGTAAACCAAACGGAGGTTCGAAGGTTCCTTGGAGCATGCGCGTTTTATCATATATGGATTCCGCACTACGCTCATGTAGCCGAGCCATTATATGGATTGCTAAAGAAAAGAATGAAGTTCGAATGGCGAGACGAGCATACAAACACAATGCGAAGATTGAAGAAACTACTTCTTGAAGCTCTAGCACTAAGGAAGGCCGACTATACCGAAGGAAAGACGATTTATGTGATTGTAGATACGAGCCCAACCGGAATCGGGTGGGTCATCAACCAGGAAGGAGAAGATAATGCGCGATATGTCATCCGGTTCGGAGCAAAGGTTCTCAGTGAATGACAACAAAGATACGCCTAAGTCAAGTGGGAACTTTGGGGTATTGTGTCTGCAGTAAAGATGGACAAAGACTACCTAATTAGGTCGGAAGTGATAATTGAAACAGATTGTCTCCCAATCCTCAAGCTGATCTCAGGATGTGCAACACCAGATCTAGCTATGCTAAGGTAGATCGCCTATATCAAGTCTTTAAACCCAGAGATCCATCACATTGCAGGAAAGAAGAACGCCATGGCTGACATATTGTCGAGGGCAAGATTTGAGAATGAAAGTGACATGCTTTCGGAAAATGAAGACGTCACCCTCGACTTCTTCAAGATGGCCTGACTATCGGCAGAAGACAAGGACATGCTAACCCTCCACGCCTTCAACGAGGACGAGTACGAAGGAGAGTGGTTACTGATCGGCAGATTCTTAAGAACAATGACAGCAGATGCTTAGTAGCTTCGTTGATGAAAGAGGAGGCTCTACGACTCCGGAAAAAATCTTACCAATACTTCCTGAAGGGAGGATTCCTTTGCAGACTCCCAAAAATAAGGACAGGAATGCCACGTCGAGTGGTGGTGAAGAAAGAAGAGCAAGTGACGTTGATGACCGAATTCCATGAGAGTCCTTGCGTGGGTCATAGAGGAACATGGGCGACGTTCGAAAAGTTGAAGGAAAAGTACTGGTGGCCAAGCATGTACAAAGATGTACTCCATTTCATGTCCACATGCAAAATTTGTCAAGTACATTCAAACGTACGTCATCGTGATGAGTTACGGCCGACATACCCGCTCACCATACACTTCAAATGGATGGTGGATCTGGTCTTGATGCCAATGGGAGTCAGACAAATGAAGTACTTAGTACTGGCAAGAGAAGACCTGACAAATCAAGTGAAAGGACGGGCCTTGGCAAATAAGACGACGTCAGTTGTTTGCAAATTTCTACTCGAAGAGGTTGTCTGCCGATACGGATGTGTGGGAAAGATAGTTGTTGATCCAGGGGATTTGGATGCACGCAGAGCAACGGAGCTCTTCAATCAACTAGGCGTGAAGATCTCCCTCACGACTGCCTACAATCCAGAAGTGAATGGGAAGATGGGAAGATCGAGTGAGGCCATGGACCAATCGACAAAGTCATCGTATGAGCATGCAACAGTCGAGTCAGGAACTGGCCACGACTATTGCCCTATGCCTTGTGGGCCGATAGAACAACACACAGTTCAGTGACAAGGTATATGCTAACAGAGTTTATGTATGGACAAAAGCTGGTAATGCCCATCGAAAGGACGATCGCCTCATGGGTAGCGATACAATGGGAGAACGAGATGAGCCGAGAAGAATTATTGGTGGCACAAATAACACAGCTTGAAAGAAGGCCTGAAGATCTAGAAAAAGCACGAAAGATGATGGAGGCAGCCCGAGTGAAGAACAAGATTCGATTCGATAAGACACATCCACTGCGTCTCAAGAAGATCGAAGAAGGAAATTCAGTATTAGTCTACGACAATAGCCTTGCAATCAACACAGGACGGCAAGAAAGTTCGCAAGAAGATTGTTCGAACCATATGTGGTGACAAGTGTCAACGACAATGCCATATACCACCTTGCGGAGCTAGACGGATCAAGGTTGGCCATACCCATTGCGGGAAAAAGATTGAAGATTTTCAAGAAAAGACCTCGATCACCTCGACGATGAAGATATTATATGATTGAACCTACAAACTTGAGTTATGTGAACGAGCACATGGAGGAATTTGATTAATCACCGTAGCTAAAATCTCACAGTCTCTCTTCTTGGCACGTACCGGAGGACGTGCGGTTTGGTGGGGGTGAATGGCGTGAAGATTTTCGGCAATGGTGTGAAAATTGGAACATACAAAATTGAGTGTGGTTCTTCACACACGATATGAAACAATAATAGAAAATATACTATTTTAGATTAGTTTAATATCTGGGTACAAAAAGATGGATGTCTTCCAAAGCTTCTAAATGTACTTTACTACATTTGAAACGAACAACTAAATGTCAAGTTATGTGAATGTGAAGTTTAAGAAGAAGAGAAAAACAAAACTATGAGATATCCCACATAGATAGGAAAAATCAGGATCCCATAGTATATAAGCAGAATGTTCTTGGGCTAAATTGTGGCTTAACTACTCGTATTGGTTTTGGAGGACTCGACCGGATCGGACCGACGGGGATGACGACCGAACCGGGATCGGCATCGGCACTGGCACAGACCAGATCACTAGGTTGGATGCGGATCGGATGGACCGGATAGACGGATCGATCAGATAGGTTGATCGTGACAATTTCGGTGTGAAACAAACATAATCATCTAGGGTAAAAAACCGAGTAAAAATTTGTATACAAAGGGATGCAAGCAAGGCTTGAACCTTACACCTCTAAGATATGAGGCAGTAAACTTACCAGTAAGCCAAGTCATTTCTCTAGAAATCTTTTTTCTATCATATACTTTCACATGTAAATTCTCATATTTGAGCTTGAATGAATGACATGGTTATCATGCATCACATGTAATGCATGAGCGCCAAATGGCAAACATGCATCACATGCATTCCATGCATTGTATGCATGCCTTGTACCCTCACATGCATCATATGCATGGGGGCATCTATAAAAGAGTGGATGAAAAAGATCAAGGGGACTTATGTATTAACCAAGAATTTAATAAGAAGAAAATTCGTTATCCAATTGATGATATATCTTGTTCCTCAAATCTAAAGTCAAGGGTTCAATCTTAATCTCTCTCTCTCCATTTCAATCTCTCTCAATCTAAAGTCAAGCATTCTATCTTATCTCAATCTCTCTCTCTCTCTCTCTTTCAATCTATCTTAAATACTTTCTCGCTTAAGCTAGTGCAAACTTCGAATCCTTCCAGTCTAGAACCACGGCGGTTCCGCTTCGCGATCCACACGTAGTGACGGTTTTTTCACGACACCGTGCTGCGCAAAGCCCTTTGTCACTAATCACGCCTTGTACCAGTTGACGGAGCCATCTATGTTGTATTTGACTTTGTATACCCACCGGCAACCGATCGGCTTCACTCCTTTCATTACGTCCACCAAGTCTCATGTCTCATTCTCCGTGAGCGCGTGCATCTCTTCCTCCATGGCCTTCTGCCAGTTTGGATCCTTAGTCACTTCTGTGTAGCTATCCAGCTCACGCACGACTGCCACCTTCACCATGTATGCATAATGATGCGCCATATACTCGTTATATCCGTAACGAAATACGGGGTGCTTTGGGCGGGTAGATCAGTGCAATTTCGGCTCTATCGATTTGATGGTCGTCTTGGCCGACTCCAACCTATTCTCCAGAGGTCCGTCTTCTTGCTTTCGGGATTCGGATCCATTCTGATCCGACTCATCTCTATCGCTATCATATTCTAGCATCTTTTTCTTCCCCTTTTCTTTGTGCATAAACCATCTCGTCTATTCCTTACGTGGGGACATCACGGTTGAGTCTTCACTACTCGCCGATTAGACTATCCGGTTTAGATTCTTCTATGTTTCCTTCTGTTCCGCAATCAGTTGCATTATCCACAATAATTGGTCTGGGTTCGGATAATGAGAAGTATCAGGATGTTGATTCGTCGAAGACGACATCACGGCTAACTCGGACTTGTTTCGAACGTGGGTTGTAGCACTTGCGCCCCTTCTGTTCGTCGAAGTAGCCAACCAAGATGCACTTCTCGGATTTTACATCCAATTTCTTCCGCTTCTCATCTAGCACATGGACATAAGCAATGTTGCCTAATACCCAAAGGTGCGCCAAATTCGACTTCCGTTCGAAATACAGTTCGTGCGGCGACACCTTTGTCCCTGAGGCAGTTATAAGATTCTGTATGTAGACAATTGTCTGAATTGCTTCTGCATTTCTGTTCTAGCATTGCCCTTGCCGCTTCTACTAGCGTTCGATTCCATCATCTAGCCACAGCATTCTACTCCGACTTGTATCCACTAGAGAACTCTCGTTGGATTCCCTTCGTCTGTAGATAACTCGTGAACTGGCCGGAAGAGTGCTTTTTTCCACCACCCGATTTCAAAGACTTGATCATCCTTCTGGTTTCTCGTTCTACATGATTTTTTAGGCCCCGTAAGCAAGAGAAGACTTCACTCCTTTTCTCGATCAAATAGATCCAAGAGTGGCAACTGAAGTCGTCGATGAAAGAGACGAAATACCGACACCTACCGATGTTCACGTTTTGTGTCGGTCCCCACACATCCGAATGGATGAGATCAAGCTGATTCCACCTCCGATTCTTCTCATTGGGGAACGAAAGCCTATGTTGCTTCCTGAGATGGCAAGGTTCACATATTTGGCCTTTTCGGCCACTGAACTTTCGACAGTCCAGAAACATGGAGTTAGTGTCAGTCGCTCGTATGAGCATTGAAGTATATGACATTCCTTTTAAGGACTTTTATAAAAAGTGTTCTGTAGGACATTGTATAGCGATAGAGTGTGATATTTCGAAATTTGAGTTCATGTTGTTCTACTTTGTCCTTCTCTCCCGGGTATTGTGTATTCTGAAGCTTCCATTAAACCTTCATTTCATTTTACTATTGTTATCTGGCTGAGCCGGTTTATCTATAAGCTTCCGCACACAATTCTTGGTAGTTACATATAGGTAGAGTATATATGGTGTACATATATGAACTTGTAAAATATATATTTATTACAAGGCATATAAAATAATACAACTTTAGAGATGTATAAATCTACTGACATATTAACACATGTAAATGTGTAGTCATATATATTGAGAAAACTATATAGCTATTCTTCATAACATATACTACTTGATAACATATTATACATGTTCATAAATATAAAATTATAGGCTTAGAATACAAAAAATACATTATAGGCTCTATATAAAATTAAATTTCCTAGCTGAGTACTAGAATATATATTTAAATAAATAAATAAATAAATAAGGGAACTTATTCTCATTTATATTGATCCATTTGTTAGTAGCTCTAATTTGATCAAGAGAGCATTATTGTTTGTACTAAAAAGTGTAAAGAATCAAGAGATGGATTCTGTGTAGCAGAATAGATATGATTGTGTGTGTGTATGAGAGAGAGAGAGAGTAAGTGAGAGAGACCAGGAGTAAGACATAGAGAATACGCAAGGTAAAGTATATTAACAAAGGAGAAAGGCTCAACATAATACAAGGTGGGAGGAGGGTGTTTTATAGTTACCCTCTCTCTTCATTAACTACAAGGCTCATGGAGCATGGGGAATGTGAAAGCTCATAAGTTATGTGTCATAGAATATGATTCTATGACTCATACTAAATGCTAGGATACAAAGTGGTGACATAATGGTGACTCTTGACCGTTGGAGTGTCTATTCACTCTCAAGGTGAGTTCACACACTAGACCAAGTTGAGCTTGATTCTCAACATGCCCCCTTAAGCTCAAGTTGGCTCGGTTTCAGGCGTTATCCGAAATCCGCTTCGACTCGCGTTCCGGAGTCCGCGTCAACTCGCATTTATGCGGAGTTATGGAATCCGTGCTCCAGCTTGCGTTGTGAGTAGTTGCGAAGTCTGTGTGTCGTCTTATGTCTTTCTTCGTGGGTTTGCGCGGTTGCGAAATCCACACGTTATTGCGTAGTGTCTTTAGTACTCCCCCTCAAGCTTGGCAGGTCAGGGATCGTCAATCCTAGATCGGTCATGAATTGCCATAGCTTGTCGGCTCCTAAGGCCTTAGTGAAGATGTCGGTCGTTTGAAGATTGGTGCTAATGTGTTGTAGGTCGACATCGCCAACTAGAACGCGCTCTCGGATGAAGTGATAGTGCACTTCGATGTGCTTTATCCGCGCGTGGAACATCGGGTTCCGAGCCAGATAGATACTGCTCATGTTGTCGCAATAAACGGAAGACGGATCCTTGATGGGTATGCCCAGATCCTTGAGTATCCTTTTGAGCCATACGGCTTCACATGCGACCACTGCCGCGACCCTGTATTCCGCCTCTGTGCTCGAAAGAGTGACGGTTGATTTCTTTTTGTTGCTCCAAGATATTGCTCCGCTGCCGAGGGAAAAAACAAATCCGGAGGTTGATCTTCTATCAACTTTGTAGCTGGCCCAATCGGCGTCTGTGTACCCCTCAGGTCGTATTGGCATCGCGGTCTTGTAGAGGATACCGCAATCCATTATCCCGCTCACGTATCGTAGAACTCGCTTACCACAATCCAAGTGAGTATCACGCGGTGTTTGCATGAATTGGCTAAGGAGACTGACCGGATAACTGAGATTGGGTCGTGTGATCGTGAGGTAGATGAGACTCCCAATGAGTTGCCGATACTAAGTTGGCTCACATGCTTTGGTGCCGGAGTTCGCATCTAGTTTAAGATTGTATAACAAGTTGAGGATGTAGTGCCGCTAAGAGATCATGATTCCGGCCGGAGTCCAAATTACCTCGATGCCGAGGAAGTAGTGGAGCTACTTCATGTCCGTCATCTCGAACTTGTCGGAAAGGAGGGATTTGACTTTATTGATTTTGACAAGATGCTCATCTCCAATGACTAGGTCATCCACATATAAGATGATGACGATCAGACTTGCGGAATTGCTTTGTATGTAGAGGGAGTTGTCCGATTGTGACATACGGAAGCCGATTAGGTGAATATATTGCATTATCTTCGAATGCCAAGCACGCGATGCTTGTTTGAGGCCGTAGAGTGGCTTCTTGAGTTGGCATACAACTTTCAGATGGGTGCTCAAGTTGAAGCCGGGTGGTTGTATCATGTACACCTCCTCTTTTAATTCGCCTTGAAGGAAGGCGTTCTTGACATCCATTTGGTGGAGGTGCCACCCTTTCGCCGTGGCAAGCACAATTACGGTTCGTACCGTCATCATCTTTGCCACCGGGGCAAAGGTCTCTTCGTAGTCAACTCCGTGCATTTGTGCGAAGCCTTTCGCTACGAGTCGCGCTTTGTAGCGGTTGACGGAACCGTCGACGTTGTACTTCACTTTGTAAATCCATCTACATCCGATCGCCTTTTTGTGTGGTGAGGTGGGAACGAGATCCCACGTCTCATTCTTGCGTAGTGCCTGCATCTCCTCATTCCTAGCTTTGATCCATCGCGGATCCTTGGCTACATCGGAAAATGTTTCCAGCTCGTGTATTATCGCCACCTTCATCATAACAACATAGTGATATGCCCTGTAGTCATTGTAGCCAAATTGGCTGACTGGATTCTTTTCATCTGTGGAGCGACGGAGCTTTCCATTTGTAGAGATGAGGGCTTTCTTAGCTCCGATTCGTACATCGAAGTTGCTGAACTCATCGTCGACTCATCGTCGTCGAAGCGATCGTCTTCGTATTCCGTCATTTCCGCCTTGCCTTTGTCCATCTTCGGGCTAGGCCGTGATGTGCTTTGATCGCTCGGGGGCCCTTGTGGCCAACTTAGCCTTGTGGTAATCGGGCTATCTTCGAACATGTCTTCGAGGCGATCTCCACCTTCTCGCTCTTGTTCGGCCGGTTCCGCGTTGATTGGGGTCGAGGTCAGAATATCCTCTGGTGTGTACCAGGATGCGGATTTGTCGAACACGATGTCTCGACTTACTCGAACTTTTCGGGTAGATGGGTTGTAGCATTTGTACCCCTTTTGTTCGAGTGAGTATCCTACGAGGATACATTTCTCCGACTTTGGATCTAGCTTTTGCCGCTTTTCATCGGGTATGTGCATGTATGCTATCACGCCGAATATCCGGGTGTGTGATAAGTCCGGGTGTATGCTATCATTTCTTTTCGTGCGGAGTGACCTTGTGCACTCCGGATGTTGTGCACCGGTTCATTAGGTAGACGGCCGTATTTGTAGCTTCGGCCCAATATGACTTGGGCATATGCTTCTCGTTCATCATGGCCCACGCTACTTCGAGGATGTGCCGATTTTTGCGCTTAGGTACTCCGTTATGTTGCAGAGTGTGTCGGCAAGTGAATTCTCACCGAATTCCTTCCTTTCGGAGATACTTCGTGAAATTATCCGAGAAGTACTCCTTGCCGCCATCCGATCGAAGGCATCATACATGATGACCAGTGACTTTTACGACTTCGTTTTTAAACCTTTGGAAGTGTCCGAACACTTCGCTCTTTTGCCGCATCAGATAGAGCCACGTGTGCCTAGAGCAGTCGTCGATGAAGAGCACGTAATATCGGCATCCGCCGAATGTAGCCGTCTGCGCCGGTCCCCATACATCGGAATGAACTACATCGAGTAGACCTTTGCTCATGTTCCGCTCTTTCGGGAATGGGTGTCAGTGTTGCTTGCCGAATTGGCACACTTCGCATACACCTTCAATCTCCTTCTCTTTGAATGTCGGGAGTCCGATGACGACTCCTTTAGATTTCATTGCTTTGAGTTTGTTGAGATTGATGTGGCTGATTCGCTTGTGCCATAGCTCTATGTCGGAATTAGCTTTCGTGCTTTTTGCGAACATGGCGGATTTCATTTCGTTTGAATCGAGAATGAACATCTGGCCCTCTCTTCTTCCGCGTGCGATGATTCGGCCCTCTTTTTCGATGAAGCACCCTTCTTGGTCGAATCGTACTTGCATCCCTTGCTTAACCATTTGGCCGACCGAGACCAAATTCTTCGTGATGGTGGGAACATGCAAGACATTTTTAATGTATGTTTGCTTACCTTTTTCGCTGAACGGAACATTGCCGATGTGCCGAATCGTGTGCGTAGTGTCATCTCCGGTTTCGACATAACCAGGTCATTGCAGCTCTCGAAGTTCAGGAAACCATTCTTTATGAGATGTCATATGGTTTGAGGCTCTGGAGTCAACAAACCATACGTCCTCCGGATTGAGGACACTAGTTGAGGTGGAGGCCGACATAGAGTTTGCTCAATGTTTCATCATGAACATTCCGCCACGGTTGGAGTTGTGTGCATACATTCCGCCACAATCTTCGTAGTCGGAGTTGTGCCCATACATTCCGCTATACTCTTCGTAGTCGGAATTGTGCGCGTAATTCGTGAGTTGTCGGCTTGTGGAAGCCGATTCACACATCTTCCTTCGGCACTCTTCTTTGTGATTGCATTTTGATGGCTCGGGCCGGATTGGAAGCTCCCCCTTCTTGCAAAGGTTCCTCGTTGGCTTCTGTTTTGCGACTGAAATTGGAAGTTGTTGTCATAGGTCGGACCTCGTCCGCCTTGTCCTTGGCCGAATCGGCATCTCGCTCGTCCGCGTCCTCTTCCTCCGTTCAAGTGCGTGTAGATCATGTGGCCTTCTGACTCATTGCTCCTTGTACGCACGTGGTTTTCTTTGACCAATAGCATTGATTGGAGCTCGAAGAAGGAGGGAGATTTCTCCCTTGCTAGAACGGCAGCTCGCATCGCGCCGTACCGCGATGCGAGGTCGCCAAGGCATATTTGCACCATCTCATCATCATCGATATTTACGCTTATCGAGCCCAGTGAGTCGCAAAGCTCCTTGATCTTCAAGGTGTATGTCATGATGTACATGTCCCTTTGTTGAGTGTTGTTCAACTCTTGGTGGAGTTGAAGCCTTCTTGCGGTTGTGTTCACCGCAAAAATCTTTTGTAGATTTTCCCATGCCTCCTTCGGCGTCTTGGATTCGTGAATGTAGCCGAGCATGTGATCGTGAACACATGTCACCAAGTAATACATCACGCGGATTGCGGCTTGCTCCCATGTCGCGTATCCGGGAGCCGTTTCGACGGGTCGGTCTTCGTGCTCTCATTTGATGTAGCTCCAATAGCCTTGTCCAACAAGGTATTGGTGCATCTTGTAATCCCAAGATGCGAAGTTGTTTCGATCCAACTTCTCGGTAGGGAGAGCGCTCCCCATTTGAGTATTCATTATCTCGATTCTTCTTCTTCTTCTTCTTCTTCTCTCTTCGAATGTGAGCTATGTAGCGAAGCTACGATAGCAATGAGCGGGTTCTTGGTCGTCGGCGTAGGACACAGCACATGCGGATGGGCTAGATCAAGCTACCAAGTCGCTCTGATACCATGTAAAGAATCAAGAGATGGATTCTGTGCAGTGGAATAGATATGAGCTCTGTGTGTGTATGAGAGAGAGAGAGAGTGTGAGAGAGACAAGGAGTAAGACATAGAGAATATGCAAGGTAAAGTATATTAACAAAGGAGAAAAACTCAACATAATACAAGGCAGGATGAGGGTGCTTTATAGTCACCCTCTCTCTTCATTAACTACAAGACTCATGGAGCATGGGGAATGTGAAAGCTCATAAGTTACGTGTCATAGAATATGATTCTATAACTCATACTAAATGCTAGGATACAAAGTGGTGACATAATGGTGACTCTTGACCATTGGAGTGTCTATTCACTCTGAAGGTGAGTTCACACACTAGACCAAGTTGAGCTTGATTCTCAACAAAATGATTTTAAGCTATGAGTCAAAATTCGCCATTTTCTATTGAGGATTATTGTTTCCCAAGAGGGTCACCTTTTTCTATTGATGAAAATCCCCAAACTACAAGAAATATTGACATAAGTTAAGAGTTCTCTTTTGAGGAGTACAACTACAATGTGGATACAGAATCTGAAGGAAGTGACACTCAAACATTCCAAATTACTGAGGGACATGCAAAGGCTGACATTCCTGACTCCAATGCTGATCCATTAGTGGATAATGCTCATAACAACTAGTCAGCAAGCCCCATGCACATACAAAGGATTCCACTTAGAATACGTAGAATGAGGTTCGACGTAGTTACATCAGAGAAACAACTCGGATTAGATGTCAACAAATTCTATTATGGTCGTGGTTGCATGTCCAAGGTTGGTTTAAGGATAAATTGCGAGAGTTAAGGTGTTACTATTTTTCACGTACAAGTGATGAGCAAGACACTTACCTTTCAACCCACATGCAAATGGTGTTTGACAGATCATCAAACATCTCTATCTCATTTGAGTATTACATCTTCCATGCACTGCAACGTTGTACAATTGCATTCAAAATTTCATTGTCTGTTAGTAACATGAGATTACATCGAGTGCAACAACGAGTTCTTAATGGTGATTCTACTATCCAATGTAGCTATTGTCCAAGTATGAAGGGCGCAGCTGGAAGACGAGCTATTGGTTGGATGAAGAACTACTTCAAGCTACATTCTGAAGTAATGCCAACTACGGGCAGAATGCATCTCTCATATAATTACACATGACGAGAGGTATACGACTCCTACAAATCAAATATGTGTGCATCGAGTGACAGATACATCACGTATAGCCAATTCATAAGATTGTGGGCAACTTGCTTTACAAACGGTATTATACCTCAAAAAGTACGCATGGGGTATTGCTCAATTTGTGCAAATCTGAATTGCATGGCTAAAGTTGCCAAAACAACAAAGGAAAACGACATGAATAAGAAGTTTTTACAGGACCATCGCAAAGCCCAACCTTTGGAGTGAAAGAAAGCAATGCATCACAGAGAGAAGTCGTTAAAGAATCCTGAACAATACATGTGTCTAATGATCGATGGTATGGACCAAAAGAAGATATGTCTACCACACATGTGGCGGCTTCCTAAAGACATCAATGACAAATGTGTAGTTCAGATGCACTAGACATCAATAACAAATGTTTCGTTCAAATGCACTTGGTGGGTTGCTTGACTTATAATGGGTGAGTTAGACCGCATGTCCTCATGACTTATAATGTCCACAATGACCCGAACTTAATAGTCACAATGATTCAAAGGGTTTTTATGTGTTGGGGCTATCCATTGCCTCTTGTTCTCTACGTTCAATTGGACAACACAGCTAGGGAGAACAAAAACTCAACTGTGTTTGGATATCTGAGTATGTTGGTCAACCAAGGATTGTTTAGGAAAGTGAAAGTTAACTTCCTCTTGGTTGGTCACACGCAATACAATATTGATTAGATGTTCAATACTTTCTCAAGACAATTGGGCCGAAATGATGCTTTCACATTACCAAAGTTATTTGATATCATTTGTGATCCACACACCACGTCCGAATGCGATCCACCTATAAGAGATATGTATTAGATGTTAGGGAGGGGAATGTTAAAGTCCTAGCTCAATTGAACAATATAAGTGTCAATCACGTTTTCCAAATAAATCACAGTGACACAAGTGGATGTACATTGTTGTATGCAAAGCAATATACTCATCATCGCCACAATGGAAGCCTGAAGGTGGTTGCCAGTTCCTGCTTCATATGCCATCTACAATTGTTTACGGAGCAAAACAAATGCCCATTGAGACAAAAAAAGGAATGTGTAGTGGGTTGGTAGAAGAGCTAAAGAACTTATGGAAGTAAGCCTTAAGTGAGAAAAAGAAGCATATTGATGCTGCAATTAAATATGTGGCACAACAAAATACATTGTGGTGGGATATGTTCTTTGCAGATCAACAAGAAATTATTGAAAACTATGTTGCAGGTAGCTAGAACTAGCAAATGCCATTTACATGGTCTATACAACAATCTCTTGGTTCTGAATTGCCATACCCAACACCTAAGCTGATTGATGATAGTTTGGTTCATAAACAACAAAGAGACATTTATGTGGGTCCACGGATTACCAAAACCCGCTAAATCTAGGTGGCAAGGCAATTTGCAAGAACTAAAGGTTGAGATGTTAATTGCTACATCCACAAATAATGATCGGCTAGGCCACCAATTTTGGATTAGTAAAGTTGTGAATGTAGTGACATTGCATGAAAGCATATCGTTGATCAAGTCTATAAAGGTGCAATGGTACAACACTAGAAGCAAGAATGAATTTACAGGCAAGTACACATTGTCAAGAGGAAATAAAAGGAGGAAAAGAAATATTTGAAACACTTTGACCCTTGACATCAATGAGGTGGATATAATTGTGTACGATTTTACACTAACAGAAGTTGGATGTCTAAGGAAGCCAACAATAAACATAATAAAAGTGAAATTGCCAAGTTTACAAGGATTCTCAGATCGAAGACGAAGTAGGTCAG
Organism: Azolla caroliniana; assembly: GCF_043228905.1. NCBI lineage: Eukaryota > Viridiplantae > Streptophyta > Polypodiopsida > Salviniales > Salviniaceae > Azolla > Azolla caroliniana. The sequence goes on along the minus strand of NW_028230448.1, from coordinate 4,119,735 downwards.
ATGAACCTAATTCGGAGTCACACCATTTTGTTTTAGACGAAGACAATGCTTTGATCGGAATATCTGAAGATGACTAGGAAGAATCCTCATTGTATATCACATAATATAGTGATTCTCATTAAAAGAGTGGTGATATTGATGCAAATCATTACTGAGTATATAAATGTTTGTTGTTTTGAGCTCTAACACTTCAAGTGAAGTAAGTTTGTCATAATAACAACTACTTGTAAATTCTACGATAAAATATACAATGTAATTTTTGGTATTTTGTCATTTTTTGTGTTTTCCCAATTTTTGCAAAAGGTGGATTTTTAAGCTTTTCCACAGAATATTTGAGAATGTGTGATACTAGTATCAATGACTTTTGTAATATCAGTGAAAAAGTACTGAAATCAAACGGAATATTCCTTATCCTTCCATTTGCGTGCGATCATTCCACTTGTGAACACGAACATGTTGCTAGAGGAATTTAACCTATTTACTATTCCAACTGTGACTTTGTTTTGCAATAATCAATCTTGTATCAAGCTAACCAACAATCCGAAGAAGAGTCACAATATACGTCATGCAGATGTAAAATATCACTTTCTTTGTGATCTCATTGAAACAAAGAAGATAGAGCTAAATTTGCTCCCACTCATCAAATGTGGGCTGAGTTTCTAACAAAACCTCTTCAACATTATAAACACATTATTTGTTGCAAGAAAGTTCAATTAATTGATGTAATCGAAGATAAAGATGAAAATCTACACTTCTAGAAATTTTTGCTTAGGCGGAGTGTGGTAAATAATAAATAAGTAAATAAATACTAGTAGTTATTAGTTATTAGTTATTAGGAAAAAACAATTTACTTCATGAGAAGGAAATCGCGTCGGTGGTGGTCTTATAAAGCCACCACCAACGATGTAATACTTAGGGCTTTCTTTTCCTCCATGATTTTCTATGGATTCTTTCTTCATCACCATCAAATGTTTGACTTGTCAATTGCGTGGCTTGTTGTAATAAACTAATTAGTTACAATAAATAAATATAAAAATAGACACAACAACAGGATATTAAACAATATGAAAAGGTGAACCCCAAAAATACGATGCACCTATAACCACCACAATCTCTCTCTGCGTGGTCGGTTTGTTGTAGAGAGAGACAAATTCTCCATTAATAAAAGTTTCTTTCTCTCCCTCTCTCTCCCTCTCTTTCCATCTCTTAATTCCTACATGGTATTAGAGTAGTGAAGGAGCCCAACCCCACCAAGAATTTTTTTCGCAGTGTCAATAACGAACGTGTGAATTAAAGAAATGATTTTCAACCATGTCAAATGCGGGACTGATAGCGAATGTGGCGGCAAATGCCGCCCATGCATCATCTCGCACTTATCACATTGAAAAATTGAATGATAAAAACTATCAACCCTGGCGTATGACCATGGAAATTGTATTAGAACAATATAATTTGTTAAATATCGTCGATGGAACCGACATATGCCTTGACATTCATGACCCCACAAATGCACTCGACATGCAAACGTGGAAGCGACATGATCTAAACGCTCGCTTAGAACTTCTCCTTCATATGGAGGACACACTTAAGCAAATTGTGAGAACCTTGACTACCTCCAAACAAATATGGATAGATTAGAGGCTGACTACATCCATACGGACGTTACGTCCCAAGTTGCCAATTTAAAAACATTAATAAATATGAATATGAATGAAAATGATGATGTTGACACATTAGTCAAAAATTAGAGACTTCGCCTTGATGATGTGATCCTTTCAGGACTTAGTTTGCCAAGTTTCGTTCAATCCGCCCTCTTGTTAGCTGCCCTACCCCCATCATGGCAACCATTGATAAGCACAAAATGCTCATCAGTCAACATTAGTGTCCCAACATTGGTGGCATCAATCTCACAAGAAAACATACTTTGTAGGGCAATAAATCAACCCTCCTCATCTCACACCGAACTTTATATCAAACATCCAAAATACAATACAAAACTTTACAATAAACCTAGATCAACATACCAACCTACTAACTCCAAATTTTATTCACGAACCTCCAAATGTAATGATTCAAGAGATCATAACAAATCTAGGTTCCTTAAATCCTTTTGCAAAAATTGTCAAAGGACTGGACATGAAACGAAAGATTGTTATAGGAATTCTAACAACAAAGGGAAACGAACATACAAAGAAGACCAATCTTACAATGCATCACATGATGACTATGATCAAAATGTTACATATGTCATAGTGACCGAAATTCTGATGAGGACAATGAAGATTCCTTCATGGCCCTCACTTCATTTATTTACTCTTCCACTTCAATGTGGATTCTTGATACAGGTGCCACATGTCACCTTACCTCAAGAGTTGAATGGCTCAAAAGCCCTTAGAACATCATTTCTAGTGAGATTTGGGAACAATGAGGTTGAATATGCCCTTGGACATGGGACTGCCCATCTTGAACTTTCTTATGGGAACTTCATTGAAGTTTATTATATACCTAACATACTAAAGAACTTGATATCTGTCAATAAACTCACAAATGATAATACGTCAGTCGAGTTTTACCAGAAATACGGTATCATTCGTCATAAGACACCCTCTAGCCAAGGTTATGTCGTTAATTGTCCAAGACAAGGATGTCTTTACCTTTTAGGTCGCTCGGTGGTCCCTACTGAAGAAGCACACCACATAGAAGATTCAAGCACATCAAACTATGCGACCTTACTATGTCACTATCGATTAGGTCACCTAAACCATCAAACAATGGTTCACATGGTCTGACAACATATCACACTTGGTTTTACTCTTCCTCGTAAATCGAAACTATCCCTTTGCGAAGGGTGTATCTTTGGAAAACTCCTTAACTCGCCATTTCCATCACATCCAACAACTACCACTGAACCCCTCCAATTAGTACACACAGATATATGTAGCCCTTTTTCTACCCCATCCCTATCTGGAAATGTATATTTCCTAACATTCATTGATGTCTTTACGCGTTTCACAATGGTCACCTTTCTAAAGACAAAACGTAGTGATCAAGTCCTTGAGAAATTTAAATCCTATCATAAACATGCAACAAATCAACAAGACATACCCCTTAAAGTTCTCCAATTAGATAACGGTGGAGAATTCAAGTCTGAAAACTTCCAAAATTATTGCCAAAACCATGGCATTCAACAACGATTTACCATTCCTTATACACCTCAACACAATTCAAGGGCCGAACGACGAAATTGGTTGTATATGGATTCCACTCGTTGCATGCTTGTCGTTGCAAACCTTCGCCAAACATATTGGGAAGAGGTTGTTTCAACTACTTGTTATATATTCAATAGAACATATAGTAGATCAATTAGGACAACTCCATTTTCCTTGTGGTTTGGAAAAAATCCAAATCATGAAAATCTAAGAATCTTTGGATGTCCATCATATGCATCAGTACCCTTAAACACTCGATCAAAATTAGATAATCACTCGGTTCACACAATATTCGTTGGGTATGGCGAACCTCATGGCTATAAGGGTTATCGATTATATGACCCAAAATCCAAAAGATTTCTATTTAGTCGAAGAGTGATATTTGATGAAGATAAACTAATATCTAATCCTCACCCACACCGTGGAGATGAAAAGATACAAGACGGGACTACCATGTCAACACCAAATCCAACAAAGAAGTAATAGTATCACCTACCAATTCTTGGCGAGCTCTGCCAATGTCCTCGGAAATTCAACAAGTCACAATTGACCATATGCCAATTAACCCTCTTCCACTAATGTCCTCACCTCTAGATGCCCACCCACAAGTTTCACATTCAACCGATAACTCTAACTTATTTCCTCAAGTAACCAAACCATCAAAAAAAATTGATGTACATGCCCCAATTTTAAACACTACTCATACCCAAACTAGAAAGAGCCTTAACAATCACCTAAATATGTATAAGGAAAAACCTTTAGACGGAACACCACTAACTCACATTGATTATTCATGTTCCCATCCTAGCAAACATCTCATTACTCCATTACGACAATCCTTACGCCTTAACGGCAAGGATAAAACCATTGGCCACAAGGATGCAAAAGTAATTAAAATTGGATGTAGAAATACTTCATATTCCACTAACAACCAATATAAAGAACATACAAATAGTTCTAACATTGCGAAATCACCTAGTTCACTTAGCCCTACATCCACTCCAAAGAAAGTTCGTACTATTCAAGATCTCTATAATCACACGAACAAAATAGATGCCCTTGTTGCGGACCATCAATTTGAAACTGATTTTGCATTTTTGGCACTTGGTTCCCCCTCCCCCTCAACCACATCTGACATCTCTGATGATCCCTTAACTATCAATGAGGCATTGCAAAGTCTAGATTGTGTTGAATGGCAAACAACCATGGAAAAAGAACTTGAATCTCTTGATGCCAACAAAACATGGACTCTAGTACCACTCCCAACTAGACGCTCACCTATTTCATGCAAATGGGTGTTGAAGAGAAAACTAAACCCTAATGGTATTATTGCATGTTACAAAGCTCAACTTGTAGCTCGTGGTTTCTCTCAAGTCGAAGGACTTGATTATTCTGAGACATTCTCACCCGTTCTCCGCATGGACTCGTTTCGACTCCTAATGGCTCTGGCCACCATTATTGACGTCGAGGTACATCACTTGGATGTACAAACGACATTTCTACATGGTGATTTACCAGAAGAAATCTACATGTCACAACCTCCTGGGTTTGAGTCACACTCTCAACCAAACTATGTTTGTCGGCCACATTGATCATTGTATGGACTCAAACAATCTCCTAGATTATGGTTTCAAAAATTTAACAATTTTATGCTCTATGATGGCTACACCAAATATATACATTAGACATAATCATATGTCATCTAATCGATTGTTAGTGGTAGCACTATATGTGGATGACATTCCTATAGTTGGAACACCATCCGAAATCACTCAAGCAAAGCTAGAACTTTCCAAAGCATTTTCAATAACAGATTTAGGTCCCTTATTTTATTTCCTAGGCATGCAAGTTACAAGTAATCGTAGTATGGGCACTTTGATCATTCATCAAAATAAATTCGTTAATGAAATTTTGAAATCCTTCGGGATGCTAAACATTAAACCTTGTACTACTCCCTTATCACTAACATGTAACTTAAGTATATAAGATGGTCCAACCACAAAAAGAGAAATTAATTTTCCCTTTAAACAATTAATAGGAAAACTTCGATATTTAGTCACAGGAACTCGCCCTGACCTTTGTTTTGCAATTAATTATCTTTCACGCTTTATGCATGTTGAGAATCAAGCTCAACTTGGTCTAGTGTGTGAACTCACCTTGAGAGTGAAGAGACACTCCAACGGTCAAGAGTCACCATTATGTCACCACTTTGTATTCTAGCATTTAGTATGAGTCATAGAATCATATTCTATGACACATAACTTATGAGCTTTCACATTCCCCATGCTCCATGAGGCTTGTAGTTAATGAAGAGAGAGGGTGACTACATAAAGCACCCTCCTCCCACCTTGTATAATGTTGAGTCTTTCTCCTTTGCTAATATACTTTTACCTTGCGTATTCTCTATGTTTCTCTCTCTCTCTCTCTCTCTCTCTCTCTCTCTCTCTCTCTCTCTTACACACACACATAACTCACATCTCTTCCGCTTCACAAGAATCAATCTCTTGATTCTTTACATGGTATCAGAGCGATTTGGTAGCTCGATCTAGCCCATTCGCCTCATCGTGATCGTGTGTTGTACAAGATGCACCAATACCTTGTCGGACAAGGCTATTGGAGCTACATCAAAGGAGTGCATGAAGACCGACCTGCCGAAGCGGCTCCCGGATACGCAACATGGGAGCAAGCCTCAACCCGTGTGATGTATTGTTTGGCGACATGTGTTCACGACCACATGCTCGGTTACATTCGAGAAGCCAAGACGCCGAAGGAAGCGTGGGAAAACCTACGAAAGATTTTCGCCACCAACACGACTGCGAGGAAGCTTCAACTCCGCCAAGAGTTGAACAACATTCAACAAAGGGATATGTCCATCACGGTATACACCTTGAAGATCAAGGAGCTTTGCGACGCGCTCGGTTCAATAAGCGTAAGTATAGATGATGATGAGGTGGTGCAAATATGCCTCAGCGGCCTCGCACCACGGTTCGGCGCGATGCAAACCACCGTTCTAGCACGGGAGAAATCTCCCTCCTTCTTCGAGCTCCAATCAATGCTATTGGTCGAAGAAACCCACGTGCGTACAAGGAGCAATGAGTCGGAAGTCCACATGCTCTACACGCACTCTAATGGAGGAAGAGGACGCGGACGAGCGAGAGGCCGATTCGGCCAAGGACAAGGCGGACGAGGTCCAACCTACGACAACAACTCCCAATTTCGGCCGCAAAACGGAGGCCAACGAGGAACCTTCGCAAGAAGGGGGAGCTTCCACTCCGGCCCGAGCCGTCAAAACGCAACCGAATGCGGATATTGCGGAAAGCTCGGGCACCACGAAGAAGAGTGCTGAAAGAAGATGCGTGAATCGGCTTCCACAAGCCGACAACTCACGAATTACGTGCACAATTCCGACTACGAAGAATATAGCAGAATGTACGGGCACAACTCCGACTACGAGGATTGTGGCGGACTGTACGCATACAACTCCGACCGTGGCGGAATGTTCATGATGAAACATAGAGCAAAGTCTATGTCGGCCTCTACCTCAACTAGTGCCCTCAATCCGGAGGACGTATGGTTTGTTGACTCCGGAGCCTCAAACCATATGACATCCCACAAAGAATGGTTTCTCGAACTTCGAGAGCCAGAGCGACCCGGTTATGTCGAAACTGAAGATGACACTACGCACCCGATTCGGCACATCGGCAATGTTCCGTTCAGCGAAAGAGGTAAGCAAACATACATTAAAAATGTCTTGCATGTACCCACCATCACAAAGAATTTGGTCTCGGTCGGCCAAATGGTTGAGCAAGGGATGCAAGTACGATTCGACCAAGAAGGGTGCTTCATCGAAAAAGAAGGCCGAATCATCGCACGCAGAAGAAGAGAGGGCCGGATGTTCATTCTCGATTCGCACGAGATGAAATCCGCCATGTTCGCGAAAAGCACGAAAGCCGACTCCGACATAGAGCCATGGCATAAGCGAATCGGCCACATCAATCTTAACAAACTCAAAGCAATGAAATCGAAAGGAGTCGTCATCGGACTCCCAACATTCAAAGAGAAGGAGATTGAAGGTGTATGCGAAGCGTGCCAATTCGGCAAGCAACACCGACACCCATTTCCGAAGGAGCGGAATGTGAGCAAAGGCATACTCGACGTAATTCATTCCGATGTATGAGGTCCGGCTCAAACGGCGACATTCGGTGGATGCCGATATTACGTGCCTTCATCGACGACTTTTCTAGGCACACTGGGATCTACCCAATGCGGCAAAAGAGCGAAGTGTTTGGACACTTCCAAAATTTCAAGAATGAAGTCGAGAAAGCCACGGGCAGACATGTACGATGCCTTCGATCGGATGGCGACAAGGAGTACTTCCCGGACGATTTCACGACGTATCTCCGAAAGGAAGGAATTCGGAGAGAATTCACTTGCCGACACACTCCGCAACAAAACGGAGTAGCCGAGCGCAAAAATCGGCACATCCTCGAAGTAGCGTGGGCCATGATGAACGAGAAGCATATGCCCAAGTCATATTGGGCTGAAGCGGCAAATACGGCCGTCTACCTAATGAACCGGTGCACAACATCCGGCATGCACGAGGTCACTCCGCACAAAAGATTCTTTGGAAAGAAGCCGAACCTATCACATGTTCGGATATTCGGTTCCATTGCGTACGTGCACATCCCCGACGAGAAGCGTCAAAAGCTCGACCCGAAGTCGGAGAAATGTATCCTCGTAGGATACTCACTGGAGCAAAAGGGGTACAAGTGCTACAACCCCTCAACTCGAAAATCTTGGGTAAGTCGAGACGTCGTCTTTGACGAGTCTGCACCAGAGACAACTTCGACTCCGACCCCGCTCGACCCGGAATCCACCGAACAAGAGATAGAGGATGAAGGTCACCTTACGTGCATGTTCGAAGAAAGTCCGATCACGACCCGATTGAGTGGACCACAAGAGCCTTTGAGCAATCAAAGCACATCACGGCCTAGCCCGATGATGGACAAAGGCAAGGCGAAAATGGCGGAATACGAAGATGATCGCTTCACCGAAAATGAGTCAACTCACTCACTCGACAGTGAGTTCGGCGGTTTCGAGGTACCAGTCGGAGCTAAGAAAGCCCTCATCTCTGCAAATGAAAAACTTCGCCGATCCACCCGTGAAAAGAACCCCGTAAGCCGATTCGGCTACAGCGATTACATGGCGTACCATTACGCCTTTATGATGAAGGTAGCGACAGTACGGGTGCCGGAAACCTTTTCGGAAGCCGCGAAGGACCTGCGATGGATCGAAGCAATGAACGAGGAGATGCAGGCACTACGGAAGAACAAGACGTGAGATCTCGTTCCCACCTCACCACACAAAAAGGCGATCGGATGTAGATGGATCTACAAGGTGAAGTATAACGTCGATGGCTCTGTAAACCGCTACAAGGCGCGACTCGTAGAGAAAGGCTACGCCCAAATGCACGGAGTTGACTATGAAGAGGCCTTTGCCCCGGTGGCAAAGATGACGACGGTGCAGACCGTAATTACGATTGTCGCGGCGAAAGGGTGGCACCTCCATCAAATGGACGTCAAGAACGCCTTTTTACAAGGCGAATTAGAAGAGGAGGTGTACATGATACAACCACCCGGCTTCAACTCGAGCACCCATCCGAAAGTTGTATGCCGATGTCGTGAAGATCCGTCACTACGCGCGGATCGTGAGGCGGAACCGCCGGGGTTTTGGACCAGAAGGATTTAGAGTCGATACAAGCTTTGGCGAGAAAGTACTTAAGATAGATTGGGAAAGAGAGAAGTTGAGATTAAATGATTGAGAAAGATCGATTGAACTTTTTATCTTTGGATTTAAGAAACAAGTTACACCATCAATTTGATAACGAATTTCTTCTTCTTAATTTCATAATAATAAAAAAACCGTGTTTTTTCTCCTCCCCCTTCCCTCTTTTATAGATGCTCTCATGCATATGATGCATGTGAGGGTACAAGACATGCATAAATTGCATGTTTGCCATTTGGTGCTTATGTATTACATGTGGTGCATGATAACCATGTCACTCATTTTAGTTCTCATGTATGAGAATTTACATGTAAAACTACAATGATAGAAATATAATTTCAACTAAATAGCATGGCTTAATGGTAAGCCAATTGACTCCTAACTTGGAGGTGCAAGGTTCGAATCCTTACTTGCCCTCCTTGTATATGTAAATATGTATATATATTTATATATTTATTTATCTAGTCGCCGGTTCGCCGGATGCCGTCGGATCACCGGCTCCATCGCCGGTTCGGTTTTGGTTGGCCAAAACCCTTTACGAGTAGCTAGCCCACCTCCACTCTTAGTTCAAGTTACCTTGAACTCTCTATGCTCCACACATAGACACAAAGATAATATCTTTTGCTCCACCTTATATATGATGAGAGTTGTATTTGTCGTGCCTATGTGGGATATCTCACAATTTTCTCCTTTCCTTTTACAAACTTTATACCCTCATATCTTGACATTTAGTTGTCCGTTTCTCGTGTAATAAAGTGCATTCGAAACCTCCATCGTTTTGTACTTAGATATTAAATCTATTTAAAATGTTATCTTCACAATTATTGTACTACGTGATTCATACTCGATTTCGTACGTTTTATGGGATTTTCACATTATTGCCGAAAATCTTCACGACATCCACCCCCACCAAACCGCACGTCCTCCGATACGTGCCAAGAAGAGAAGAAGTGAGATTTCGGCTACGATGATCAATTAGATTCCTCCATGTCTTCATTTTCATCTGGCCTATTATGTTCATCGTCGAGGTAATCGAGGTCAGGATCCTTGTCTTGTCTTTTCTTGAAAATCTTTACTCTTTTTCCCGGAATGGGTACGGCCAACCTTGATCCGTCTAGTTCCGCAAGGTGGTATGTGGCATTATCGTTGGCACTTGTCACCACATACGGCCCGAACCATCTTCTTGTGAACTTCCTTGTTGTACTGTGTTGATTTTCAAGGGTGCTGTCGTAAACCAAAACCCAATCCCCTTCTTCAATCTTCTTGGGATGAAGTTGATGCGTGTTGTCGAACCAAACCTTGTTCTTTACTTGGGCTGCCTTCATCATCTTTCGCGCTTTTTCTAAATCTTCAGGTCTTCTTTCAAGTTGCCTTATCCGCGCCGCTAATAACTCTTCTCGGCTCATCTTGTTCTCCCACGGTATCGCTACCCATGAGGCGATCGTCCTTTCGATGGGCATAATCGGCTTTTGTCCATACATAAGCTCCGTCGGCATATACCCTGTCACCGAGCTATGTGTCGTTCTATCGGCCCACAAGGCATAGGGTAATAGTCGTGGTCAATTCCCGACTCGACCGTTGCATGCCCGTACGATGGCTTTAACGATAGGTCCATGCCCTCGCTCGATCTTCCCATTTGCTTCCGGATTGTAGGCAGTCGTGAGGGAGAGCTTCACGCCTAGTCTTTCGAAGAGCTCCGTCGCTTCGTGCGCGTCCAATTCCCCTCGGTCGGCCACTATCTTCCCTACACATCCATATCGGCAAACAACATCTTCAAGTAAAAATTTACAAACGGCTGAAGTCGTCTTATTTGTCAAGGCTCGTCCTTCCACTTGATTTGTCAAGTCTTCCCTTGCCAGCGCTAAGTACTTCATTTGTCCCACTCCCATTGGCATCGAGACTAGATCCACCATCCATTTGAAGTGAATGGTGAGTGGGTATGTCGGCTTTAACTCATCACGATGACGTATATTTGAATATATTTGGCAAGTTTCACATGTGGACACGAAATGGAGTACATCTTTGTACATGCTTGGCCACCAGTACTTCTCCTTCAATTTTTCGAACGTCGCCCATGTTCCTCTATGACCTACCCAAACACTCTCGTGGAATTCGGTCATCAGTGTCTCTTGCTCTTCTCTCTTTACCACCACTCGACGTGGTATTCCTATCCTTCTTTTTGGATGTCGCCAAAGGAATCCTCCCTTCAAGAAGTATCAGTAAGCTTTCTTTCGGATTCGTAGGGCCTCCTCCTTTGTCAACGAAGCATCTGTCGTCAATGTTCTTAGGAATCTACAGATGAGTAACCATTCTCCTTCGTACTCGTTCTCGTTGAAGGCGTGGAGGGTTTGTGTGTCCTGGTCTTCCGCCGACAATCGAGCCATCTTGAAGAAGTCGAGGGCGACATCTTCATCTTCCGAAACCATGTTACTTCCATTTGAAAATCTTGCCCTCGACAGCATGTCAACCATGGCGTTCTTCTTCCCTACGATGTGACGGATCTCTGGGTTTAAAGACTTGATGTAGGCGATCCACCTTAGCATAGCAAGATCTGGGGTCGCACATCCCGAGACCATTCCGAGAATTGGGAGACAATCTGTCTCTATTATCACTTCTGACCCAATCAGGTAATCTTTGTCCGTCTTCACTGCCGACACAATACCCCAAAGTTCCCGCTTGACTTGGGCATATCTTTGTTGCCGTTCGCTGAGAACCTTTGCTCCGAACCGGACGGCATATCGCGCATTATCTTCACCTTCTTGATTGATGACCCACCCGATTCCGGTTGGGCTCGTATCTACGGTCACGTAAATTGGTTTCCCTTCGGCATAGTCGGCCTTCCTTAGTGCCGGAGCTTCAAGAAGCAGTTTTTTAATCTTTGCATCGCCTCTGTGTGCTCGTCTCGCCATTCGAACTTTATTCTTTTCTTTAGTAGTCCATATAATGGTTCGGCGACATGAGCGTAGTGAGGAATCCATATATGATAAAACGCGCACGCTCCAAGGAACCTTCGAACCTCCGTTTGGTTTTCGCATTCTTCTTTCATGTCTTGGATTGCGTTCACTTTGGATGGCGAGGGCTTCCGGCCGTATGCTCCACACAAGTGACCTACCACCAAGATCTCCGGTTGCCCGAATGCGGATTTTTCTCCCGAAAATGTCAAATTCGCATCTTCGAGCCTTTGAAGCACCTTCTCGCAATCTTTCATATGATCCACAACGAACTTTCTACAACCTTCCTTATCTTTCGATTCATCTTTCTCCTCATCCGAACATCCTTTTATCGGAATATCATCCAAGAATGGCATCGTGATGTCCGGAATGCAATCCTTCAAGACTTTATTCATGGCATTCACCATATGAGCCACCGAGTTCGTTGCGCCTTGGGGTAAGGTACACATCCACCCAAGCCCGATCGGAGTCCTCATGGTTGTAATGTCCCGACTGTCGATCGCCAATTGGAATTGGTCATATCCGGAGTAGAGATCGCCAATGGAGTAGATGGACCGGTCCGCAAACGCTTCGGCAAATTCATCCACGCTCGGACCGATTCCGGCATTTCGAATTGTCACCTTGTTGACGGGTTGAAGATCTTGGATGAATCGCAATGATCCATTCTTCTTCGGCACCGTGAACCACCTATTGGAATAAGGAGCATTCGACGGTTCTAGAATTCCCATACTCACCTTCTCCTTTAAGAGCTCGATCAGCTTTGGAAGGTGTGCTCTCGGAACCGGTATTGGTTTCAAGTTCCAAGGCACATGAGGCACCGTGAAGATCACCATCGGCTCTATAACCTTTGGGTCGGCGCATCCGATTTCTCGTGGGAAGAATGTGAAAGCCTTCCCATGTCTCTCAAGCATATCGCGAAACATTCGGTCCTCTTCAGGGAGAAGGAAATCCTCCTTTCCAACTCGTAGCTTCCCCTTCGTCTCTTTGGTGAAGACATGACCTATCTTCTTCGGATCTCTTAAGCTTGGATCGTTAGCGACTTTCTTCATCTTTTGCCAGCTATCTTCCGGTAGCGGAACCGCAACTGGCTTGATCTTCTTATCCACCGTTTTATATTTGGTGTTGATGTCAGCTTCCTTCATCGAGATGCCACGAAGGTATTCATCGATGATAGCGTACATGTTGACGGAGTTAACCGAAATCACGCGTTGATTGTGAAGATAGCTCAAGTCCACAACGTCCTCGATTTCGCCGATGGTGTCGTTAAATGAGGCTTCTTCCATAATATGAGTCACGAACTCTCCTTCTTCTATTATGTTCTCTTCTTTCAGCATCTTCTCGAATTCTTGTATCCGGCGCTTGTACTTCTTGTCGGGTAGTACTAGTTTACATGCGCCACTAGGTGTGACACATGTTGCTTCTCCTTGCAATCCACGCACTCTTCTTTCTTGTGGGGTCTTGTGATTTCTCGGACTATTTGTGCCCCATGCTTCAATAGTCCACTCTAAAAATCCGAGGATTCGCCTCCGAGACTATCTCGATTCCTTTCATGATTGGCTCGCACCGTTAGGAATTGGACCGATCTTTGGTTGTCAAGACTCTTTATTCGTGCGAAGGCTGCTCCATTATCGAACACTTTGGTCTCCATCCGAGATGATGTGATATAAGGTTGCCCTAGGATGACAGGATGCGACGCCGATTCTTGTACGAAGAAGTGTTGATCCATCTCCACATCCCCGATCGTGACTTTGACATTGGGACAAGCTCCGTACAAATCCTCCGTAGACTTTGTTGCCGCGCGAATCTTCCATCCGTGGTTTGTATTGATTGGCCATCTTCCTTTTTTGTAGAAGTCGGTTGACATGAGGTTGATCTCCGAGCCGTGGTCGATCAAGGCTACCACGGTCTCTTTCTTCTCCCCGATCTTCACCGGCGTCTCCGTTGTCGCTCGTGCCCAATGAGGTCGAGTGTAGTGGCTGTCCACCATATCTTCATCGATTTCGTCTCTTGCCATCGTTATGGCATTCGTTTTTGCTTTTTGCGGCTTCTCTTCTTCCTCGTCCGATTGTTGTCTCTTTCTCTTTACAAGGTCCACGATCGTGTCATGGAACTCCTTCTTCGTAATGCCAAGCAATTCCCTTAAGGACAAAGTTACGTGGCTATCAAGAACTCGTTCTTCGAGAATCTTCTTTAGGTCCGTCGTCTGCTCTATGTCCGACCTTACCTTATAGGTAGGTATAGTCCTTGTCCTCCGAGCGGGGTCTTCGACACCAACCTTCACGGGCCGAACCATTTCTTCAACTCGTATGCTCGGCTCCCCTTTTCGGCTTGATTCTCGTTCCTCCGTTTGTAAAGGTCGACTCGTCTCCGCATCGTCCTTCTTTTTCGCGTTCCTTGTTTCATGTCTTTTTGATGGCCCTTGCTCTTCTATTCTCTTTCTCTTTTCTTCGACGAACACCTCGTGGTTGTCGCACATCACCTCTGCGAGTATGGTGTTGTCGTCCACCGGATCCGACCACCCGGTTATGCTTTGCACGCTTCGGTCCGCAAGCTCTACCTCATTCGATGTGATTTTTCCCTTCTTCTCATATTCGAGAACGGAAGTCCAAAACTTTGCTCCCACTCTAGCAGCTTCAATCTTGTCTTTCCCGACTCTTATTCCGGCTGACGCAGCATAGTGCATCGCATCCACATGAGTCGCATCGGCATCCTCCATAGATTTCTTCATTCCTCCTCTTCCGAAATTCACCCGTAGGGGTCTTCTAGTCTCGCTTGAGCAGATCATGTTGTCCTCTATGTATACGATATTTTGTCGAATCGCCTCTCGAAGGCTCGCACAATCCCTTCTCATGTGGTCCATGCTATCGCACCACACGCATCTAAAGGGTTCTTTTCCTTTAGGGCCCCGACGATTCATGTTGTCTAGCGTGACCTTCTCGAACTTCTTCGCCAGCTCTTCAATGATGTCGTCATCAATCTTCTTTTCTTCCACGTTACTTTGTCTCAGCGGCTCAGCTACTTTCGGCGGTCTTGCTTTCTCCATGGTAGTCGGTCCCGTCAAGTCGGTGTCATCAACCCATTGGCGACGCTTGTCGAGCCTATTGCATGCCCGCTTCACCGCGATCCAGTCCGCTACGAGCCCATTTGCTTGGGTATCATCTTCGAAAAGAGTCCCCAACTCCCGTCTATCCTTTATGTCCACGGCCTTCAAGAAGTACAAAGTCTTGTCCTCTTCAAGCAACACTTGGTCCGTATTGGGGAGACGACTAAACATCTGGTCGAATTCGTCGTACACCCTCAAGACGCTCATCTTCTTATTCTTCTTCTCTATCCACTTCATCAGGGTATGTCGAGTCATCCTCGTTGAGTCTTCAGTCACGAACTCCGCTAGTATCATTTTCTCGAACTCGGACCATGTTGTCTTACCTTCTTGAAGCTCGATGACGCGTCTTTGGATGTTGTTGGCGACAACTCTCTTGAAGCTTGCGATTTGACGTGCCTCGAACACGTCCCTCTGATTCATCTCCCTTCTATATGCATCAAGGAACTTCGTAACGTTCCTTCCATCGAATTGGCCCTCGAGCTCTACGACACAATCGACAGCCTTCTCCACGCTCGCGTCGTTGTCCCGAGATCTCATCATTTGCTCGAAGATTAACATCATCCTTTCGAGCTCTCCTGCTTGGTTGCTTGAGGACGCCATCTCCAAGTATTAATCTCGACTTGATCCTTCCTACCGCCTCTTTCACGTAGGGTTCACCACTTGATTATGTTGTGAAGATCCGTCACTACGCGCGGATCATGAGGCGGAACCGTCGGGGTTTTGGACCAGAAGGATTTAGAGTCGATACAAGCTTTGGCGAGAAAGTACTTAAGATAGATTGGGAAAGAGAGAAGTTGAGATTAAACATTGAACTTTTTATCTTTGGATTTAAGAAACAAGTTACACCATCAATTTGATAACGAATTTCTTCTTCTTAATTTTATAATAAATAAAAAAACCGTGTTTTTTCTCCTCCCCCTTCCCTCTTTTATAGATGCTCTCATGCATATGATGCATGTGAGGGTACAAGACATGCATAAATTGCATGTTAGCCATTTGGCGCTTATGTATTACATGTGGTGCATGATAACCATGTCACTCATTTTAGTTCTCATGTATGAGAATTTACATGTAAAACTACAATGATAGAAATATAATTTCAACTAAATAGCATGGCTTAATGGTAAGCCAATTGACTCCTAACTTGGAGGTGCAAGGTTCGAATCCTTACTTGCCCTCCTTGTATATGTAAATATGTATATATATTTATATATTTATTTATCTAGTCGCCAGACGCCGGTTCGCCGATGCCGTCGCCGGATGCCGTCGGTTACCGGTGCCTCAACGGATGCCGTCGGATCACCGGCTCCATCGCCGGTCCGGTTTTGGTTGGCCAAAACCCTTTACGAGTAGCTAGTCTACCTCCACTCTTAGTTCAAGTTACCTTGAACTCTCTATGCTCCACAGATAGACACAAAGACAATATCTTTTGCTCCACCTTATATATGATGAGAGCTGTATTTGTCGTGCCTATGTGGGATATCTCACAATTTTCTCCTTTCCTTTTACAAACTTTATACCCTCATATCTTGACATTTAGTTGTCCGTTTCTCGTGTAATAAAGTGCATTCGAAACCGCTTGAGGGGGAGTACTGAAGACACTATGCAATAACGCGTAGATTCCGCAACCACGCAACGTAGCAGTGAAGAGCCGATCTACCGCGAAGAAAGACACAAACCGAAGCACAGACTTCGTAACTACGCACAACGCAAGATGGAGCACGGATTCCGCAACTCTGCATAAAGCGAGTCGACGCGAGTCAATGCGGACTCCCGAACGTGAATTGAAGCAGATTTTGGATACTGTCTGAAACCGACCCGAGTTGAGCTTGAGGGGGCGTGTTGAGAATCAAGCTCAACTTGGTCTAGTGTGTGAACTCACCTTGAGAGTGAAGAGACACTCCAACGGTCAAGAGTCACCATTATGTCACCACTTTGTATTCTAGCATTTAGTATGAGTCATAGAATCATATTCTATGACACATAACTTATGAGCTTTCACATTCCCCATGCTCCATGAAGCTTGTAGTTAATGAAGAGAGAGGGTGACTACATAAAGCACCCTCCTCCCACCTTGTATAATGTTGAGTCTTTCTCCTTTGCTAATATACTTTTACCTTGCGTATTCTCTATGTTTCTCTCTCTCTCTCTCTCTCTCTCTCTCTCTCTCTCTCTCTCTCTCTTACACACACACATAACTCACATCTCTTCCGCTTCACAAGAATCTATCTCTTGATTCTTTACAATGCATAACTCCGGCCTTATGCACTGGAAATCACTTCAACGTGTTATGCGATATCTAAAACACACATCTAACTATGGGTTAACATATAAATGATCTCAATCCAAAAGACCAATCAAATCACTCGTTGGTTGGTCTGAGTCGGATTAGGGGAGGGATGTTGATTCTCGAATATCTACTACTGGTTTTTCTTTTATAAGGGCAGGAGCAACAATGAGGTGGCAATCGAAAAAACAACAATCTGTGACACTCTCATCTGCTGAAGCTGAATTCATGGCAGTGGAGGTTGTTGTAATAAACTAATTAGTTACAATAAATAAATATAAAAATAGGCACAACGAAAGGATATTAAACAATATGAAAAGGTGCACCCCAAAAATACGATGCACCTATAACCACCACAATCTCTCTGTGTGTGGTCGGTTGGTTGTAGAGAGAGACAAATTCGCCATTAATAAAAGTTTCTTTCTCTCGTTCTCTCCCTCTCTCTCCCTCTCTTTCCATCTCTTAATTCCTACATGGCTCTGTTCATCTTGTAAATGTAATGAACAAAGTCAGATCGATCTCCCAAAACCTCATGAATCTAGTCTTTGATATTTTTGTTGGGTTGTGTAACCCATCCATTACTTTCTTTCTTTCTTTCTTTCTTCTGTTATTATTGTTGGGCAGATGAGGAATCTACAGTCTGCTCCAACATGGTGTTGGCATTCTTTCTTTAGAATTGCACTAAAGATTAAACAAGTCTTATAAGCTAAACATGGTCATGATTAGAAAATGTTTAGGCAAAGAGAAAAGTGAAGGAAGAATCATAACTAAAAGGGCATGTCTGTAGATCTGTTTAGAAGATTGCACCCTTAAAGCATGTGAAGCCTCTGTAGCAAAAAGGGATTTTAAACAATACCTCTTGTTTCACATCATCATCATCATCATCATCATCATCATCATCATAGAATTTAACGTATTATCATAATAGAATTTAACTGAAAACTGAGAAAATATAATATCATTGGTAGCACTAAAGTTTGTAAATGTCAAACATATCAACTCTCCCTTCAACCTTGCTGGTTTTAGGTGACACATGGAGTAATTCTAGGATCTATAGTATGGAAAGAAAGACATGATATCTAGATACAAGGCCAAGGTTAAACTAGAACTCATGTTGATAATACCACCCTTTACAGCGGAAAAGAAACTCCCAAGGGTTTATAGGTTATGCCCAAGACTACAGAGGGTTCATTAATATGGTCGAAGAAAAATCACGACCCTTGTAGTTAAGAAGGAACGAAAGTAGTCATATTTCCATTTCTACTTGTACATCGACCATCAAGCACTAATGTACCTTGTTCATAGCACACATGCTACATGATCAATTTCATGTTGGGTTGTCACCCTTCTCAAATTCAATTTTAAAGTCATAATATTGTGAACTTCGGCAAATCATTTCTCACAACCAATGGGTGGCGAAGCAACAATTGGCATTGAAGGTGACACACCATATGCTTCACTCATCACACTCAACATTGCACTAACATGGGCTGGTGACATAGTTTGAGTACTCATACAAGGGGCATTATTCTTAAAATAACTTAGCATAAGTGACCGAGTTAGTCTTATTTTAAAAGTGAGGACCATTCACCATGATATGAGGGAATCTATATAGGGAGGGCAATGGTGACATTCTCCAACCTTGTGTTGTCGATCATGACGTGATCGCCATCTTGAGCATTCGCAAATATAATCGTAGAAGGAATAATCAAAATCATGTTGACTTGTGGCGTGTTCATAACACATTAGTAAAAGCTCAATGTTGACACAAAGGAACTATACAATTCTTGTTGCCCGACACACAATTTTTGTCAATTGTGTAGTTCCTCTCTAAACTTCGATCCCAACATTTTTTCACATCAATCCACGACGCCTCTTGCATGAGCTAATTTGATGCTATGACCCAAAAACTTGACAATTTAAAATGTTCGTATTGAATGATGAAAATTCAAGTTTGCAGCAAATGAGGTTCACAAGTGACAATGTTGTGATGTGGGAAGTTGGT